>NC_034418.1:4813067-5435567 GCF_002078875.1 Numida meleagris
ATGGCAGCTGTTACCATCACTGTTCTTAATGATTTGTAGTAACAGGAAAAAAAAGATCTCAAAACTAAGTAAACACAAACGAAGTGATGTTCTTATGGTTCTAATTGGTGACATTTGGTCAGATACAGAATGTTTCAAATGGTGGCTGATGCTTTGTGAAACTGGACTTTTAGGACTCATTTAGGATTTTGCAGCGTTTTGTCTGCTATCAGGTAGGCACTGGGACAAGCTTGTTTCTGCTGTGGATCTGAGCTGTGGGCATTGCTGATGGGCTTTCAAGTCTTTGCAGAGTATTCATTCATTTATTTATTTTGTGTGTGTATGGTTAAATATTTTATATCTAATAGTGTTGTACATTTTTTAGTTTCAGAGAGTGTACGTGTCCACTTCACACGACCCCAGGGGAAGTGGGCAGTGGGCTGGCAGCACTACAGGCCGCAGGCAGCCGTGGCTTCTGTACAGAAACTGCTGCAACCTCAATGCGATACGAAGGCAGCATAGCCTGATGGTATACTGAATAATAGAGTTTTTAATAGTGTGTAGATTCTCATGTCCTCAATGACATTGTAATGCTCAGAGCGGATAATATAGTCACTGCTCTGTGAGACATGCTCTTCTCTCCTTTCTCATTGATAGGGAGACAATAGGCCATCTGTTAATGAGCTGTTATGGTTGGAGAAGGGAACGTATTCTGGCACTCTTCAGAAGTTGGTAATTCAGAGCAGAACAGAATCTTTAACTGAATCTTTATTTGTAGTCTGTTGGTCAGTATGAACTATTTCTATGTCCTGGTAATCACAAGAGAGAATCTGTCCATAGGAAACAGTGGCAGCTGTTGATGAAGACACCTATCTGAATAGCATGTATTGCTGGTGCTAGGAGAAAACAATAATCTTGCAAACAGGTTATTACCTATCCAGATATATGAAGGATTCTGCATGGAAAAAGAAAAAACATGTGAATACAGGGAAAGAACGACTTTGACTGTTGTATATGAATAATACCTCCATGAAGATCCATCACCTGCAGAAGATATTGGGAGGTACCATATGAATACATGGAAGATGCTATGCCCCCCAGGATGCTTCCAGGAACTGGAGCAGAAGATAACTGTGATAACTGTAAGAAGTGGACTCAGAAGGTCTGTGGACACAAATGACTGTGGACATCAGCTGAACACTAAGCCTAGGCCATGGCTTTGATCTATTCTGCCTCCTACATTTAAAATCCAGTGTGAGCAAACACTTATCTCTGCTTTCTGATGTCAGCCAAACGAGGCAGATACCAAAGCTGGTATGTGTGTGTTGTACCTGGACAGAAGATTTGTTGGGTCCAGCCACCCTCACGCTTGGAAAACTTTCTTTGGAATTCCTCCTGTTCTCAGCTCTTACCATCCATGTTTTCTCTTGGGAAGCTGACACAGTGCTCAGCTTCCACCGCAAATTCTGGAGCTGTAAAGAAATACTAAGTATCTGCGGAGTTTTAATTTATTCTATGTTGCCAGGTAGCTGAAAAAAAGTTTGACTCTGGTAATATGAAAGATAATGAGACCTAGTTTTCTGATTTGCTTTAAAAAAAAAATAATAAAAAAAACTAATCAGAAATCAACAAAAATTCCCAAAGACAAAAGCAAAACACCCCAGTTCATAGCTACCAGCGCTTGCAGCAATTGTTAGACAAGCAGATGCCATGTCACACCCAAGTCTGCTCCCCCCTGCCAAGTTCCCCACACAATTTGTGTTACCTCTGGTAATGTCTGTTGGTTGTCATGCTTTCTTGCAGTCTCTCTCCATGTTGCTTGCTGCATAATAAGGACCTTTGAAGTCTGCCTTTGATTTGGAAGCTGAAGCACCTGGAGTTGCAGAGGTTGTAACAAAACTGCTAACAGCACTTATCTGACATTGTGCAGCTTCATTTGAACTATCTGGTGTTTGTTTGCAATCTGCCTTCTCTGTTTGCAAACAGAGCAGATCTAAGCTTGTACTGCTAATTTGGATAGAAGCTTCTCATGCCAACATACTGATCAGATCAGAACCCAGATCTGTGATCTGAGTTACACATATTGTGAGCATGCTGTTGGATCCCTTGTACAAAAGTGTGATTCAGTATGGTTTAAAGTGTGGTAGGTGTTTAGAGGAAAAATGAATTGTGTTTCCGTTTTTAAAAGCATCTGTAAGCTGGTGTAAAACTTAAATTATAAACAAGCTGTGAATTAGAAGATGCTTAAGTATCAGTAGTGGACATTGTGGATGGTTCTGAGCTACAGGAATTCCATGGTGGTGTCCATCTGCACGAGCAGAGGCTGTCCCAGAGCAGAAGACTTGGTGTGCAGCTGAGGCCAACAAGAGGCCTGGGGAATGTGCCAGGCCTTTCAGACCAGTGCAGTTTGACAGGAAAGTAAGTGATTAAGAACAAGGTTCCCAAGCTATAAAGGCTCCACGCTAGGCTGCTTAAGAATCTTGAGCATTTCAGAGAAAAATCTTCTATTTCTTGGTCTGGTTGTTGGTGCCTACAGAGGCTCAAAGGCAGGGTCAGCATGGTGGATCTCCGGGCACCCACCATGTCTCTGTGGTGCTGGCCAAAGTGTGCTCCTACTGGTGCTCCCCAGGTGTTCATTGAAGAAATGACTTGAACTTGTGACTGATTCTCACAGCAAGAATAAATCGTGGTCATGAGATGGGTCTCTGCAAATGTGGTCTCAGGCCAGACCCGAAAGAAGAGTTTGGGAAGGGTGCAAAATTAGGGGATGGTAGACCAGAAGGATTCCAAGAACATATGATAAATTAATTTGGAGGTGGTAGCCAGTTTTATCCTATAACGAGAGATGAATTTCCAGAAAGATGAATTTCTACAGACATCCGAGACTGTCAAAAGAAAAGGAGGTAGTTGCTCAGTTTTGAGGAATAAATGAGTGGGCCTTTGTGTTATTCCTTTTTCTTTCTTCATATCCCATCTCTTGGCTTTGTGCTCTTTCTATGTGAACAGAAAACAGAAATTTCTGATGTATTGGGACTGGGGAAGCATGCAGACTGGGAGATTGCTTACTCTTCATGTCTTTCAGGCAGCAGAATGTGCATAAGCCTTCTGTCACCAACCAATCTTTTAGATCCATCTGCACACATTTTTTTTTCTGAACTGACATGTACTGATTGTTGTTGTAGCCTTTGTTTGGGAATTAAATTAGGTAAGGTTTACTTTACTACAGAGGCATGGAGGAAAACATGGGAGTTTTCTCAGTGCTGGAGAAAAGAAGCTGCTGCTTGCAGAGGATCTCCTGATAACTGCAGTTTGACAGATCATTACCGATTGCAGCAGCTGAAGAGAGGAGAGGTAGGATGCTTCTTCAGCGGTGGCAGTACCAAGTGCAACTATTTTATATTCTATTAAGTCAGGATTTAATCTCTGACAGAGAAAAGCATTCTGTTAGTTTGATTTGTTTTGATTGGCAGTGAATTCCAATCTTCTAAAAATTTAGATTAATGGAGTCTTTTATCTCTATTTTACTTGCGGAGGAAAAGAGTATTGAGGATTTCTTCTAGAGATATGCTGACTTGCCCATAAGTAACAGGAGTAATTTACAGACAGGGACAACTGAGGATTCCACTCTTCATATTGCAGCGCATTTGCTTCAACTTGAATTTATCCTTTAAAATATTACATCAGCTTACGTTACACTGACAGTGACAAATTCCTAAGGCAAAAGAATACATAATGTTTTAAGTCAACTTCCAAAACCAGGGCACAGTGAGCATAAACATAAATGTTAGCTTTTGCGTAGTTATTTTTGTTGGCAGATTTACCACAGTCTTAACCACATCCCTTAAAAAGATGGTTCAAGCAGTAGTATAGGGTCAGATCCTAGCCTTGTGTCTTCTTGTAGGCACTTCCAAGGGCTCAATCCTGATGTGGCTAGAAGAATCTTAGTGGAGGTGTTGCTTGTTTTCATGACTGAATATTGTACACCTTGATTTTTATCTTCAGTATTAGTCAAAATATTCTAATATTGTCTGCAAATGATACTCAACATGCCAAGTGAGTGGAAGTTAGGATATCTCTAGAGGTCATGGCTGGCTACTGTTTGTATATCAAAATAAGCACTAGCTGTATTACCTACCGAGTACCTAATGACTTTATATCAGAAGAATGATCTTTTATTGCCATAATTTACCCCGGTACTCAATGGTATGTTTCTCTTTGGCTGGATTGTTGCAAAACACCTTTAAGAGTATACACAGTGTAAATTAAAGTGTTGGAGTTCATACTTTTTTTTCTTTAATCCCACTATTCTGTTTACTTTCCAATGGCTGCTGAGCAATTGATTTTTATCGAACTCTGAAAACTTACTTCTACAAAACAAAATTTTAAGAAAGCTATGTTCTTGGCATGTGCCATGTACCATATCCTTCGGTGTGACTTCTAAATATGACTAAATAGGACTTTTCTTGGAATGACTATCTAAATAAATTAGAAAAGTTGAGAGTAAGGTAGATGGATATCCTCATCGTGCCTTTGATGATGTCTTTTACACATCAAATGCTGCAAATCTTCACAATTAGTGCTATTGGATCTATGCAGGTGTGGTGGAAAAAACTGACATACCTATGTGTAGTCTCACTTGTGTAGGATTACAGCGGAGATCTGAATTTGTCATTGGAATCACAAAAGTAATCTCTCTTTTGTCTTCCTTTTCACCTGTTATGTCCTTGTTTGTTGTTAAGCTGAGTAAATGAGATGTTGAGTTTTGCCTGTCTTTATGTGAAAACCACCAAGTTCTGCCTAACTTCAGTTCAAAATGATAAAGCAGATCAAGCTCACTCAACACTTGATTCTGTTCACTCAAGAAGCTCATGAATTTTTTTAAGCACTGATCTGTCATTTCTTCATTATGTTATGAGAATCCTAACTGCATATAATACTTACATATCCCCTCTACTTCTACTTAAGCTTATGTAAGAAATGAGCATGCAATATTCTCTAAAATGTTCACAGCATTCTTGGTGGATTATTTTGAATGCACAAGCTTTGCCTTTTCAGTTTTCAATTTTCATGTGGTAATGTAATTAGGGTGTCTCACAGATGCTTTAGTGCAATTGTACATCCGTTTGTACCCCAAATATGTTTTTGGTGTTAAACATTTCTTTGCTAAACATTTCATGAATAATGAAATGCTGATCCTTTTGGTTCAGTACTGGTCATTGTAATAGAAGAGGAAAAATAAGGGTTGAGAAAATTGATGGAAAACTTGTTTATTGATTATATATTCCTCCTTAGATAGATTTTGCTTACTCAGAGCTTCTATACAAATGCTATGAACCTCAGTGTTACTACTGACTATCTCCCCTGGCTTCTTGCTAGGCACCAAATCACTGTTCAAACAAGAATGACTTGTGCTTCCTTGTCTGATAGCTCTTCTGTAGGTTCCAGAGGCTATAGAGGCCCACACCACCAAGCCACAGAATAAAAATGAAATTCCTATTCCTTTAATTGTGATTTTTTTAAGTATTGATTAACCAAAGAACTTTAATTCAAAATGTAGAAAAAAGATCATTAATGCTTATAATATGCACACAGATGTAAAAGAGAAGAGATTGGAAACATTATTTTCTTCATATATATATATAAAAGAGGTTTTACCGGTGTACTAGGTGATCAGTTACAAAATATTGTTGTTTTCATTTCTGGTCTTTAGTGAAGTTTTTAAAGATTTAAGAAATAGCTTACAGATTAGGAAAATATATAGAAAAGAAAAACAGGAATTAAACAAAACAAACACAAAAGCATCAAATTGTCTCAGAAGGAGGGGCAGTTAAGAATTCATGGGCTTGTGTATAAAATTAGATTCTGGGTCAGTACAAGTCAAGAGAATTTAGTCTCAATAAAATCATAGATGCAACCAAAATGACAAGACCTGGAGTAAATCGCTTGTAACCCGTGTCGTCATATTTTGTTGCCTTGGTGTAAAGGCCAGAAAGGCCTGTTTTGTGTAACAATGGAGAGCAAAGGCCTTTTAGGCATAGAACACCACTGTGAAAGTTCTGCTTGCAAAATATTGAAGTTGATTTTTATGAGAGAAGGTAATTCTGATGATCTCCACCTTTGCTTCAACAACACACTTTTTTTCTTAACAGAATAAAGCAATGTCTGTAAACTAGAAAGGAATGGGCTAATATGCAGAAAGTGATATCCTTTCAAAAAGACTTTGAATGACTTCCAGATGCCGTTGCCAATACAATTTTGAATCAAAATGACCTTCTAGTTAACGGTAGTAAATTTTCACAGAAAGGTGCCCTGAAGCAAATGGATATTTCAGCCAGTAAGTCTGATGTTTTGATCTTTCTATACCAGTGCTCCACTTTTGGCACAGACATTCATCTCTGAGGAACTACGCTCCTTTGCTGAAAATATTAAAAGCCTCTAAAGTAGGAATAGTGATGTGGTGCATTGTGGATGATGAACTGAGCTTGCAATGTCTTGACAGTCAGGGGAAAATGAGGATGAGACCCAGTACAGGACCTGGATCATGAACGTGTACATTTAACTTCATCTGTACGGGATCCAAGGACAACAATATATGGATGAGGCAGGGCGTGCATCCTCCTTTATAAGTGCCTTGCATCTCTGTACTGCTGCTCTGGACTAGGAGGTGTCCAGGAGCACTGAGCCCACTGCCTCTGCTGGGGCAGGGACAAGAAGAAAGTCACTCAGGACAAACCTCAATGCTGATGCAGGTTTTTGAACACTCCAAATAAAATCTGAGTACACTGGTAAAGTCACAGTGCCTTGTGGAAGTCAGGTGGGCCCTATGCTGGACTTCCAGCATTGCAGTTCTCTTCTGTGGTATTTCACAAAGGTTCACTGAACCTGATGCTGATTGCAATGTAGGTTATTAAAGCAAAAATTTTCAAAATCTATTGTATTCCCCAAGGTTCTGACTGTTTGAACAATGCGTATGGATTGGCCAAGTTGCTAAATCAATTTGTGAGCTAATTATTCTCCCCACTTACTGACTGGTTTAAAAATCTTCTTTTCTGTTTAAATGTTCTTTAAGTGTCTATTGATCTGCACGTGGTTAAAAATAACAAAATGGAGTTGTTTGTAGTCAGATTCTAGTTGACTTCTACCTTTAGGGTCTGACTTATTTTTGTTTACAACTGTGATAAGTGTTGTATAGATGGAGAAGATGACTTAGTTTTAGCCCTCAAGAAACAGCAGAGATGAAAACATGCAAGCACTTGAGTTTCTGAGGCATGAAGTACAAGAAAATAAAGCGGGTGATCAGTGCATAGCTTGCTACTTCCACATGTGTTTGATTGTTGGATTAAAGATAAAAATGTATACTTTTGTGTGGTGCTGGCAAAAAGGGGTTTTTAGGAGTAATTAGGATTACTTGAATGGTTCTTCAGAGTGCTGCTGTGTCTGCACTCGAGATGTGGCAGGGCAACGTTCTTTGAAGGGGATTTAAAACTTATTTTAAAGAGAGTTGTTTTATACCTACTACTGTTACTAGGAACAGCTGTGAATAATTGAATGTCAGAGGAAGATGCTGTTTCTCTCCCTGCTCCCTCCCCATTTTGTTTGCTTTCTGCATTTGACAGCAGTTTGTCTCTACTCTGTTGCAATGTTTTCCCCGTGTCATCAGTCAGCCAGTTGTTTTTGTGGGTATTTGTACAGCATCAAGAGAAAAAAAAATGCTTAAAAATAGGGAAATAAAATTTTTCATTACTCAAGAAAAACCAGCAAAGGGAGAAGCAAAGTCTGAGGCAAGTACTGTAACTGTTGCTGCATTTGGTTTACTGATCTGTTGAAAAGAAACCAAACAAAATGGAAGTTGACAGTGTCAGTTCTGTGAGTCAGTGAAAGTGACTTGCTAATGCTGTATGGTCATCGCTAAGGACTACGTAATGTTTCACTCTCTTCTAGGATCAGAGTCACACCCAAGTTTCGCAGTACCGCCAAGACCACTCTTTGATTATGAGGTCCATTGTCCACATGACGGATGCTGCTCACTCGGGAATTATGACTCCCTCTCAGCTCACCACCATTAACCAGTCCCAGCTAAGTGCACAGCTGGGGCTAAATCTGGGAGGCACCAACTTGCCACACACTTCTCCCTCCCCTCCTGCCAGTAAATCAGCCACTCCTTCCCCCTCCAGCTCTATAAATGAAGAAGATGCAGATGAATCGAATAGAGTAAGTTATTCCACGCATTGCAGTGAGTAAGCTTTACATGGCTGTATTCTGTATTTTCATGAATGTGGCAATATTTTCTCAGCTGCAAAGTGGTCATATAAAATATGTAAGTTTTAACATACAGTGAGCTATGTGATTTATTTGCTGTTTAGCTTCTGACTTAGGAAGCTTCTGTGATACTTCCATCATAATAGATGTTAGAATATACATATCTGTCCATATATTTTCAGTTGAATACCTTCATAGTTCATTTTAGATTTTATAGATCTGGTGAATCTCTTTATTCTTCAACTCTGGGAATTTTTTCATTTTGACATTCTCTGGAGTCATTTAAAATGTAGATGCATTTAGACAGAAATAAAATAAACTTTCTTCTGTCTGAGAGCTTACTTAATTTACAGTGTGCTTTAAATTAACCTGTTACAAAGGGAAAATGTTATAGCACTATATATACAGGGCTAATTCAGACTGCTCCGTGAAATATTTTATCATTAGGTTTAATGGAAATTGTGTATATGGAAAGAAGATTCCATACAGGATCCTTAAAATATCAAAGTAAAACAACAAGCATAGAGATATAGCTAGAGCCACACTGTCCCCTTGCTGCCACAATCAATGTGTAGTCCAGAAGAAGAGGGTGTGGGGCATGAGGAGTAAATGAGGGCTGGGAGTACTAGCAGTCCTTGAAGTGCTGCTCTAAAGGTTTCCCCTTCCTGGGGTGGGAGAAAATGTGGGTATGGAGATGCTGCTGCATGGGCACCTGACCCCATGCAAGGTGCCTTGGAAGAGGGTGGTGGGCACAGGGGTGGTTCACTGTGCATGGATAGATACTGCAGAACTGCTGCTGCTTCTTGCCTAAAGGGTAAGGTTTTTTAACCCCTGACGCATGTCTAAGCTGACAGCCTAAGTCTGGGAATCAGGAAATGCCTCCAGGCTCTTGTCTTTTGAGTCTCTACTACCGAAATTGCATTTCAATGGAAAAACATAGATTACCTACTCAAAGCACACTGTAGATTGAATACATATACATGTATATATTAAATAGAAATTAGTTACGGTGTACTTTTTGAGGTCAGGCTTCTAGGAATGATTCTGAGCCATGCTTATAGTGAGTGGTAATAATTTTGGTATTTAGTTCCAGTGGTTCTGATGAGAATGACTGAGAATAAGTGCTGCTTGGTGGGAGAAAGACTTGCACAACTTGACTCTCCAAATTGCTACCTACACAGGAATTTTTATCCATGTATTAACAAGCCAGACTGACAATAATTATTCAGAATTCCTCTGACTTGCATTTCAAGCATATGTGGACTATTCCTGTTCCTACTGTTTCTTAGGCTACTGGAGAAAAAAGAGCTGCCCCAGATTCTGGCAAGAAGCCCAAGACTCCAAAGAAGAAGAAAAAGAAAGATCCCAACGAGCCCCAAAAGCCAGTGTCAGCATATGCCCTTTTCTTCAGGGATACGCAAGCTGCAATTAAAGGGCAGAACCCCAATGCTACGTTTGGAGAAGTTTCAAAAATAGTGGCATCAATGTGGGACAGTTTAGGAGAAGAACAAAAACAGGTAAAAATGGATGCAGGGATGTCTCACAAGAATTAATTATTGCTTGAAAAAAAAATCCTCCTACCTCTGAGCTGAGCGGAGCACACTGCTTGCTCATGTAGACCTCTTGCTCTGCAGAGCTGCATTGCTTTTTGAACTTGCTGAAGATCTGGCATCTAAAAAGAATTTTGTTGTTAGAGTCAGTAGGTCATATTCAGTGACTGTATTTGTCTTTAAATTTTAAAGGGCAGTTTGTCAAAATCTCAAGTGATACTGTCCTGGAGTCCTGTTTAAGACCACCTTTTGATGATTCTCATTTCAAAGCTCTTATTTCCTATTAATCAGAAGTTAGAATAGAAAAGGGGAAGGTACAGCACATTTACCATTTCCTTTGATCTGCCTTATGAATTTGTTACAAAGCGTGTTGATTTCAAACCTTTGAAGCCAATCCTCTGTGCCTCATTACAATGTTGTGTGTGAAATGTTATCTCCAACTCAAAATTGGTACAGAATGATGAGTTTTGTTCTTCCTTGAGGGTTATTCTTCTTGCTATACACATGTAACTCCTACGCATAGATTGGAAAAAAATCCTTTGGGGCTCTTTGCCTGTTGATACTCTGTGCAGCTCCCAGTCATACTTAGCAGTCTGACAGATGATGATATCTAACAGATGATAATCATGATTTAAGGATGAACTTTAAATGTAGTGCTGATTAGAAATACAGATTTATTCACTTTTTGTTTAACTGTTCTACTGAAGCTCTGTGGGATTCTCTAATACTGACTTTGGGGAAAGTGAATTGTCAAAACTCTATGAACCACATTTTCCTTTTCTTTTTTTTTTTTGGCTACTTTATAATACTTCAGATACTTTTCAGCACCTGAAATACTCAGTGTGAGTAAAATATCATTTCCTAGGAAGATGAAGTGTGCATAACTGGTCTTGTCAGACAGTTGGCTGCTCTAGCAGGTTTTTTCTGTATGACAAATGGACATACGTTGTGGTGATGTTCCAGCAAGTGGACCTGAAAGTCTGTGGCCACCTGCAGGAATATTTAAAACTTCCAGGGAAGAAAAAGCCTGCATAAAGTAAGAGTGTTTTTGGATTTTTGATCTGAGCTTTTGGTTTTGTTGCAAGTGATTCTGAGAGCATTCTGGCAAAAACTTAATAATTGAAATTGGTGAAACTATGGTGTCTTTTAATAGGTATATAAAAGAAAAACAGAAGCTGCCAAAAAGGAATACCTAAAGGCTCTTGCAGCCTATAGAGCAAGCCTTGTTTCCAAGGTAAGACTGATAATGCCTTCTATATAATGCAAGTTAGCTTTTGGCAATGTTTTTCTTAAATATGGGGGTAGGGGTGTGGTGTAATGCAAAACAAAAGTAGAATCCTAGGATTTCTGTAATGCAATTCTAAAAGATGTGCTGCTGCTTGAACCCTGTGTGGCCTCTGCAAAGAAATTTCATCTCTTTAAGACACTGTAATGATTACCAAACAATAACTTTGTAAATGTACATCTTCCATTATCTTTGGAAGCAAAATAATGCACTTCACTACAGAAGTAAAATTCAGTCATGAAAAATATGCCGACCTTCTGACATTAACATTTACAGGCTATTTGCAGAATTGTTTTTTGGTTTTGTTTTTTTTTTTTTTTCTTTTCCTCAAGTGCTTCTTCCCAAAAGACAGGCTTGTTTTGCATGGGCTTGAAGAGAAGTTATTGTGTAGCAAAGCTTAAGTATTTCTTGCAGGTGAGGGGGAGAAATGTGTGTGGTGGCTCTGAATTTGGAGAGTCCTTACAAATGGACTAGCTGGCAGTAGGCCATGCTGAGTATTAGAGCAGATCCCTGCTTAGTATGAAACTCACGTGAAGAAAACAAAGCTCTGCTCTCAGATTTGAGAATTTACCTTTTTAACTGGCAGCACGAGGCTGATTGTATGTCTGCTGCTTCTGGACATTACAAATGGAAATGTGCTTATGTCCTTCTAATCTACCTGCGGAAATCAAAGCGGTCATTTCATGAAGACCAACTACAAAAATGCACTTGCTCACAAGAAAGCAATAGACTAAACTGATGATATCTAGCTCCTGAGAATGCTTATTTGAATATACAACTACAGAGCATTAGGAAGTAGCATAGAAAGTTGCTGCATAGTTAATTAATGCTTAGAAATACAACAACAGAAATGAGACACATGCATTCTTGAAAGCTGGAAGGTTTCCTTGTATTGAGAAGCTGTGTTTTTCTATTGTCTCTAGGACTTAGATAACGTTTTCAGTCTTTAATATCATGATGCTAAGTTCAATGGCAGCAGCAATTCTAAATACCTTTGAGGGAATTTGTCTTGTCAGTCCTAAATTCCCTTTTCAAAAACAATAGAGATCATATTTTCTCCCCTAATCTGTGGGACTTGTGCTGCTAAGTGACTTCTGAGAAGACTGTGAGTAGAAATTACTTTCTAAGTCCAGAATTCATCTCCCGTACCCTAAGATATCCTTGCTGTAGCTTTTTTGTCGAAGGTTGTTGTTGAGAGTAGATACAGATTAAGCACTTCTGAGGTAAGACTTGATGCATTCTAAGGTAAATACCTAAAAGATGTCAATTTATTTTACTGGATGTGAGTTTTTCTCTCTGTCATCTTTAATGGAATTCTAGGCAAGTATATTGCATGTTGTATGCAATGCAGATGTGTAAAACTATGCAAGATGATCCTACATTTTGTGCTTAATTGTGTCTAATTTAAACACAGTATTTTAATCATATCTAATAAAACTATGTCTTCAAGGGCACCGGAAAGCCCCAGAATGAAGTTTTCCTGCAGGTGTATCCCATCAGAAAGCTCCATGACACTGGAATTAGGCAGGATGCTGTAAGCAGGGCACCTGCTGATGTAGCCATGCTGCTTCCAGCGAGTCTGGGCTTCTGCCTTCACAATGCTCCCTTAGACTTCTTTCTGCTGAGGATACATAGGGCTTGATGCCTTAGAAATGAAGAACTACAACGAGCTAATTTAAAAGGTTGTTTGAGAGGTTTTGGTGCTTGTACAATACTTTTATGCCATAATAACTGGTGTAGAGGGATATGCTTCTCCTCAGAACAGGTTTTTTTTGTTCTTGTTTTTTTAAGAACATATAAATAGAAACTGTTTTAGCTCTTTCAGCCAGATGAGGTACTACAAATTTCTGATGTTGAACCAGGGCACAAGTTAGTTTGTTGTCCGAGAACTGGAATCCAAGTAAGAGCTGCAGGTGCCTTGTACAGAAACAGACAAAGGTGTAATGTAATGGATCAGTGACCTTTTCAGACTGCTGATTGACGTTTCCTGATAGAAAACAAAAGAAGAAAAAGTCTCCCCGAATATCTGTGACTTTTCTTTCCATATAAACAGTAACAAAGTTTTCTTTATTAAGAACACAAGTAACTTCAGTTGATTAGGTCAAACTGAGCCATGGTCCATAACCTTTCTAAATATCTTAATATATAAAGCAGCAAGATTTAGGTACTGAGAGAGGATAAATAAGAACTGAGATGGTAAAAGTTTGTAATGGATGAAGAAAATGGGCAACTCAAATGAGATTTTGACCTGCGTTTCCTAAATAGACTATTATAATAATTGGACACATTCTCTAGGGCAGTCTTTCCACTGAGCAACTCACGAGATGTGAGGGGGCAGGAACAGATTTTGATGATTTTTTAAGCTTGATATAGGAGGATGTCTATTTTTATCAATACCCGTTCTTGAATTTCTTTTCCAACCACAGGCTGCTGCAGAGTCTGCTGAGGCCCAGACAATTCGTTCTGTGCAGCAAACGTTGGCATCCACAAATTTGTCTTCCTCCCTTATTCTGAATACTTCTCTCTCTCAACATGCAACAGTATCAGCATCTCCTCAAACTCTTCAACAGTCCCTTCCCAGAGCAATTGCTCCCAAACCTCTGACCATGAGACTGCCGATGAATCAAATTGTTGCTTCTGTTACCATTGCATCAAACATGCCGACAAACATTGCAGCTCCATTGATAAGCTCTATGGGAACAAACATGGTGGCAACACCGTCTTCATCTCAAGTAAGTCCCTCAATGCAAAGCCAGCAGCACCAGATACAGCAGCTCCAGCAGCAACAGATGCAGCAGATGCAACAACAGCAGCTACATCAGCATCAAATGCATCAGCAGATACAACAGCAAATGCAACAACAGCATTTTCAGCACCACATGCAACAACATTTGCAGCAGCAGCAGCAGCATCTTCAGCAGCAAATTAATCAACAGCAAATGCAACAGCAGCTTCAGCACATACAGCTTCAGCAGATGCAGCAGCAGCAGATGCAGCATATGCAACACCAATCACAGCCTTCTCCTCAGCAGCACTCGCCAGTAGCCTCTCAGATCACTTCTCCCATCCCTGCCATTGGGAGCCCTCAGCCAGCACCTCAGCAGCACCAGTCACAAATACAATCTCAGACACAGACTCAAGTATTATCACAGGTCAGTATTTTCTGAAGATAAATGATCTCACAGCATCGCTTTGTGTTGATGGAGGGGGTAGGGGTAAACCATATTTGGCTGAAAACTGTAAATTGTTGATGGTAGTTATGCAGGGATGCATAACAGATCAAACGATCCTCTAAAGTGTCTATTAGATAGGCAATAAAGAACTACAATGTAGCTGTGTATCATCTTTTAGCTGACTATAAATCATTTTGTTTAAAAAAAAAAAAAAAGCTGTGCTCTCTTTCATGTGATGCCTTTTTAATTTATTTAAGCTTTACCTACAATATGTGAATCAAATGGCCTAATAAATACCTGGACCTTATGACTGCAACATGGCCTTTCAGAGTTACAGACACTTTCTCTGAAAGTGAATAATGCACTTCAAGGCAGTATGAACTCATGAAGCCCTTAAAGCACAGTTGTAACTACCTGTAAAATGATGATTGGATTTCATACAGTCATACTTGTATGACATGAGTTAGTTGATGGCATTTTTTGTCATGAAAAAAAAATAGAGTAAGTCACAGATTTTTGCCAAAGCTCTTAAATTTCTGTCCTAAATATCTTCAGAAAAGCAAATGCAAGTAACTGAACTTCAATGTTTGATCCATCCTTTCACTCCATTTCTCCCAATACCATAGTTTGTAACAAAATATATATTGACAGTTACCCTATTACGTTAATTCCAATTACAGAACAAATGTGAATATTATATTCTGTGTGGAAGTGATGAGTTTCAGATTTAATACACTGTATTTTTAAAAGGGAAATGCACTTAACTAAGGCTGTTATTACAAAAAGCTAAGATGAAAAATGCAAGAGTTTTTAATACGCTGTAAAACCAGTAAAATATTTAAAAGAAACTCCACGATCGAATAATCAATGTAAATATTTTCTTTAAAAGTTGTAAGTTTTCATATCATGTGTTGTAAAGTTTTCATAAATGAGGCTTTAATGTAAACACTGGTAACATGAATTATTAATTGCTACATTGCTTATTGTGTTTTTATGCTGTTTTATACTTTTTTATGAGTTACGATAGCAGCAATTAAGTTGTTTGTATTTTGCTTATCTAAAATAAATGCTTTTATCTTGCTATAGAATAAACACATTTCAGTAAAACCAATGGGCCACAAGTCTTTGATAGGAAAAAAAAAAAAAACAACCAACAGAAATGTTTCCTTATGAAACTGCTTTCTCGGTCACTTTATTCCACTTTCTGGATTTGATTTTATCAACCAGATTGTGCAAGTAGGTACTGGTCTGTGCGATCAGCTCTGGTGTCCATAAGTGCACGGCTGGAGGGTGGCATGCAGCTCCTCTGAGCAGGCCGTGGCTTCGAGGTGGGAGAGCAGGTGGTGGAGCGATGGCACAGAGCACTCATCCTGCCCCGTGTTACGTCTGTCGTCAGGAGCAGGGTAGGGAACCTGTCTTGGCGGCTCAGGGATGAAAATTAGCACGGTTTGGGGTTTTTCTCATGTCCTTGGGTTTTAGCTGTAAGCCCAACTGCTGCCCTGGTCCTGTGAGGCCTTGGCTTGTCCCAGGCTCTGGCTCATGCTGAAGGGTGCAAGCAGGGAGCGGTGGGTGGAGAGGGAGCTATTTCACTGGAAAGATTTGGATACATTTGCATCCAAAGTGTTGGCAAGATATATTAGTGTTCTTTCTACATTTCTACTCTTGATGGAGGGGAAGAGCCCTTCCTTTCTTCTTTCTCATCCCTGCCTGCTATCGCTGTGTGCTGGGTGCAGTCTGACCACTATCCCCAGTTGTCTTGCATGATTAATTACAGCATCTGTCCTGTCAGGAGCTATAATGAAGAGGTCTTGATAAAAATTGCAAATTACCACTGGCAACAATCTTAAACTGCTTATGATAAAATGAAAATTAAAAACAGCAAGTGTCAAACCCGAGCAGAATCCTAATCCTGTTTCAGGCCGTGTCCATGGCTACCGATCAGGCCCCAACCAAAATAATGGGATATAGATCCCCCAAAAGTTGTAGCCGGTCTTGAAGGAAAAGGTACTGTACTGTGTGAGTTTATTAATAATGAATTCAACTTTCAATATTTCTCCATTCTCAGGTACTCTGTTTATTATCTACAAATATTGAACAGCAAGAGATTCCAATTAGAAATTTATAGATTTCTTGGAGCAGAAAAAATCATGTATAAATTGAAGCTTTTCGTAATAGGTGTTAGTTGACAGCTACCCATGCTCGTAATAGCCTTCATATGATATCTAATCATGTCTGGGAGGGAGGAGGCTTATTTCAGGCACAAGGAAGCCTGTGTGCATTGGAAATGGCACAGTAGAGGCTGGTTGTGAAAGATGGTTTTGTGTCAGTTTTAACCAATGTTACATAACAAAGAGGACCATTTTATAGTCTTTTTCAAACCTTTAGACAACTGTCTTCAGAAATAATTGCTAAACTGCATGTGACAGTAATTGTGTATTAGTTCTGTAATTGTCATTTTGAAGACCTATGAAGTATCGTTGGGAAAAATGTCACTAGTGATAAGAGTTAATTACAACTGAAGTCTGTTTTCAACTATTTGTGGCAAGAAGCAGGTGTTATTATACTCATTAAATGATTTCATAAATCCTGGGTTTTATCACATTTGATTAAGAGCTGCTGAAATACTGATGGTCAATTCCAGGAAAAAAAAAAGTTTTAATTGCTGCAGCTAAAAAAATTAATCATCAAGCAGAACTGAACATTTTAAATATCGAAATTTCAGTCATGGAAAACTGGAGCATCCCCCTGCTTGCTACAAAATTGTATTTTCCATTACCCGCAATAGCATATTGCAAAACATCTTGTGTTTCAAACTGTGCAAGTTAGAGTTCATATTCTCTACGTCTAAGTGAATAACTTTGCTATCATAGGTCAGAAATAAAACTGTTAATTTAAATCACTTACTATGCAATTTATACAGGAAAATCTCCCGTATCCATGATTTCAGTGTCGTACATGTTATAAAGACTGTTTTCTTCGTATCATTTGAAAGTACTTAACTGCTCCCTTCTTTTCCCAAGGTTTCAGATGCTTTATCACCCCAGTTAACCACATTCTACTTTCACATTAACCCAGGTTGACACATGATGAAGGAACATAAGGAGGTTTAATTTTTAGCTGACACAGGGTCATTGGTTTCTAACTTGAAGAACAAAGGCTTTAAATACCTCTATGCAACATAATCTCAATTTTATATTATCACCTGACCATTGTGGTTTGCGGGACAGATGGATTAAATATCTCAAGTTTAACCAGTAGTCTTGCACTGACTCTTTTCAATGGGGATTGGACATTTGAATGGCTTCTTTTCCATTTCTCACTTCATGGAGTGTTTTGCAGCGCTGGACTTCATTCTAACCTTTCCCTCCCCCCTTTGTTTGGCTTTTGTTTTGCAACAGCTGTTATTATCGTTTTTGGTCAGCTGTGATTGCTGGAGGCAAAATAGGACCAGATGGTGTTTTGCTATGCATGAATGGAGAGTTAGAGGAGTTTAGATTGAATAGGCCAAGTTTGAATGGTGTCTATGCACCACCTGCCCTCTTCAGCAGCAGCACACACATCATAGGAGCATGATCTGTCTCAGACCTACTAGAATTGGATGGGAATGGAGAGAGCCTTGTTGGATTTTCTCCATATTTATTGATCTTCCATGCACTAACAGCATAATGCTGTACACAGTCAATTTGAGTTAATTGGATATGACACAGCATGTACATGTAATCTATCACTGTAGTCTCTTGGTACGCTTTAGGTTTTGCTGCCACAAGAACATGCAGTATTAGCCTGCATTAGTAGGCTAAGTGGATGGAAGTAAAACAGGATCATCGTGCAGCATGATTTAACAAAACGGACCGGAGTTCTAACGCGATGCCCTTAAAACTGCCAGAGATACGATAGAGTGGAGTACAAATGTTTCTGATTTGATAGGGTGGACTGGGTATTTTGGCACAGAAAAAAAGCAAACAAAACACCTCATTCCCATGCTTTTCTCAGAGGTTTGCCAGTGAAATGTAAGTGAACAGTTCCCTAGAAGTTGGTAGCAGCCTCGTTAGAGATGAGTCAGTGCAGCGTTGAAAGGGCTGTGTGTGTGTGCAGGAATCTATTCCAGAGCAGGAAAGATGTTAGATTAAGCAAATTCTGATTACCAACTCCTAAAACACAGAGATTAAAATGAAGCATTCTGATTGGTTTCAGAGCAGCAAAGGGCTTCTTCAGTGCCCTAACATTAGCCATCAGAGTGGAACTTAAAGGCTACCGAAATTTAGTGTGTTATATCCTCCATGAAGGCTGCTTGAAAGGCTTCTGGTGTGCTTGAGTTGTAGCTGAATGCTAGGGAATAAAATACATACGTGCTTGTACAAATAACTCTCTGGAACTGTCACAGCCGTTGGGTGTTTCAGGCCGACCTCTGCCCATGTTGGCAGGAGCCGCTCACGCGCTGCCTTTGTCTGCGGTGTCAGGTAGCCAAGTGAGCTACTTTATTATGAAAATTGCATTCAGCTGAAAAAAATGCTAAATATTTTCAAGAGCCTGTGGGAAAAGCTAGGTTTGTATTAAAGGATTTGGTTCTTAAAGTCACCAAGAAGCTAATGCTTCTCAGGTGCATCTGAGGGAGAGTATTTTCGATTATAATACTAAAATCTTTCAGAAGAGAATGTGTGGCTTTGAATGAGCTGTTCTGACACTTCAATAGGCTACGCTGGAGATTTATAATGTACTGTTTACCTCTGCTAAAAAGTAGAAGTGGTATTTTAAATCTCATCTTTGTCCAAGTTCTCTCAGCATTAACATCTTCAACTCTACACAAACTGAAGTAGTGCAGAGTTCTGTTACGAGGTTTGAAATGAAATGCATTTTAATCTTTTAAGTAAAAAAAAAAAAGTTGAACTGATATCAGTATTTGATGTGGGGTGGCACTTAGATGGGCAGTTCCTACAGGTATCATTTATTTTCTTTCCCTTCTGGAATATCTGCATTGATACAGATATCTTTGGTCTGTTATTTTTTCCAAAGTGGAGTTGTTACATTAATTTAACTCTGCTGATCTAATTGAAAAAGAAAGGCTTTGATCCAGCAAATCACTTAAAATGAGTGGATAATTCAAGTAGTAATTTCATTAAAGTGACTGCTCTGATGGTTACAGTTGTATGGTTGCTCAAGTGCTTTCATAGATCAGGCATCTAATTGCAAAAATATTACATTTGTTTTCCAAGCAATTCCAAGCAGCAATAATCAGAACCTAAAACTAACATGGCTGGACTTACTTTTTCTGCTTTTATTTTATTAAATTCTACTCTGAACAAGTTACAGGGCTGATTTTCAAGTACAGGTATCTAACCTTTGGGCTGGTTCAGTGACCATGCATCATCGTAGATGTGTAAGGAATTAACCACCTGATTGGGAATTTGCATTTGCACTCAGTCCTTTAGATGTGTTTCTACAGTGCGTGGGTCTAAAAATCTACACCTGGATCAGCAATCACAGTTCTTAAGTAGATAGCATGACCAAATGTTTGCATTTACAAAACAGAATTAAACGTGGGCAAACAGAGCATCATTAAACCTACTGGCAATATTTGTGAAACCTAAAGGCTATCATGACGGGAGACTGCTTCATTTTTAATGCTAGGTCCCTCAACGTGCTGATGACAAACATACACGTTGCATTAACACAAAGTAAAGAAATGATAAATCCCTTGAGTTGTATTTCTCTTGCTGGTGCTTATAGGTGTTTAGTTTCGGAATTGCTGTTCTATGAATCATGAGACTAGACCACACAGCATGGATGTTTAAAAATTGATAAGTAATTGTTTCATGGCTTAATTTCTTTTTTGCTCCTCCTGAATATTCAATGTCTGAAAATCAAAGGTTGCTTTTGAAAATTCTGCCTTGCCAGCTGTTCATCAGGGGATTCTGTGCTGCACCATTGTATAAATGTGTGCATACACATAAATTGATTGCAGTGAGCAGGCCATGAATGCGTTCCAGACTCAAATGTGTGTTTCACCATTGTGGAGTATTCTCAAACATCCTCAAAGCCATCTCCCGTGTTGGCCCTTCCACGTCCCTCTGCTCTTCCAATCTCAGGAGCAGCCTGTGCTTGCTGCCCACACCAGCTTTTTCCCCTGTTCCCACCTCTTGCCAGCCATGGGCAGCACCTCCTGAGCGGCCAGTCCTCTTCCTCAGCCATTCTTCTCCCTCCTATTCCTCACAGTCACAGGGAAAGGAATTAAAAATAGGCAGCCCAAACATGTGATAAGTGTTTAAATCAAAAGACGTCCAGATGTGTACACATAATTTTATGTGGATAATGTATACGTGTAAAAATGAGGTATGGATTTTGGGAGTAATTTTCCAGGTGCTTTGTCGTGAGGGCTGTCAGGATTGGTTACTGCTTTCCATGCTGTGGCACTGGCAGAATATAGATGATGCTAATAATAAATATCATCCTTTTATAAATAGACATTTTGTCCCTTACAACATTGCATCAGATAAATCTGAAAGTGTTTTGGCCATTTACAGCAGATAGTGTATTAAGCCAGACCATAGGCTCCTGGTGGAATATGTATAATTCCAAGTGTAAACTTGCAGACACTTGTGTTTCTATAAGGAATCACTATCTGGGATTTGTTTTGCTTTGTTTCGTTTTATCCTAATGTAAATAGAATCCTTATTCTCTTCAGGAAAATGGCCAAACCTAGCTAGCAGGCTTGGTGAAATTAATCATCTTTGAACTAAAATAGTAATAAAACCGTAGCATTATCATGTTCAGTTCTGTTGAAGTCTGCTGGAGCTGTCCTTGGCTTCAAACCCAGGCTGAATTGGTTCTGATAGTGTCTTTCCATCTTCAAAGCTGCTGATCAGCAAAACTGAGTGGATCGGTGCCTGCCCAGCTGTGCCTGCCAGTAGGGTCGGGTTCTTGACCCACGCTGTCAGCATGGGCTCTTCCCTGTTCACCTCCTTTGAGTGTTAAAAATCTGAGCAAGACAGCAGTGATGATCTTGAGGGAAGCGAGATCAGCCCTCCTCACGCTGCTGCAACTCCTCAGCCCCATGACTGTTGGCTGCAGTCACTTCAGCAGGGTGGGATTCACTTCTATGCCATTAGGCCAAATTCTGTGCACAAGAAACTCCACTGAGCACTGGACATAATAAAAATTAAAACCAGCTTTGTAGCATATGGAGGGCAGAATAAGAGGTCATGTATTCAGAAGAAATAATCCCAGTGATTTGAGGGGACGTTGGGTCACGGCTGAGCTGAAGATGGGCGCAGCAATGCAGCCATTGGAAGCAGGCTTATTATTTCCTCAAATTATGTTGGAATGAGTCTTGTGCAAAAAGAGCTAATTCTGAGGAGAGGGAGGGACTGCAATTTTCCTCCTGAATTGAGAAAATGAAAACTGTTGGGTATGTGTTGCTATCACAGCAAAGTGTTTCTGTCCGGGCACAGTGCTCCAGCATGCAAACAGCTTCCCCTAAATCTGCAGCACGGCTGAGCAGAGCATCTGGGGAAACAGTCATGATTTAAACGCATTAAACAAAATAATAATGTTATTTGACTTTGGTTAATCAATAACAGAGGAGAAATATAACACTTTAGTTTGATTAACCTTCTGCCATACAACACAAAGTCAGTGAAACCAGAGATACCTTGTTCTTTTTTTAAATTTGCATAAATTATAGTGGGATTTAATTGCTGGGAGGGTCTGCATTTTTTTTCCTGTGTTATCTGTGTGTTTTATCTGAGGTTTGTTTGTTGCTTTAGAACAATGCATTCGTCCAGTGTAGACAAAATATGCACTTTGTTCAATGCCTTACTCGAGGTCAAATTCTCTTGAGGAGAACAAGTGTGGGTTGTGTAGCTGTCAAAAGAGGTTTTAGTGCTTGACCCTAAGAAGCATTCAAAGCCCAGATCTCTCTTTTTTATTGCTTTTCATTTTCATTGTTTGTACTTTATACTTAAGAAGGGGCCTCTGCGGAGGGAAAAGCCCCTGCTTTGGTATTCACTGCCAACAGCCTTCTGCTGGAACACCTCAAAAGCTTTTCACTGCCAGACTTTGGAAAGCACCCGACCTGGGGTGTAGGATCCCAGCAGAGAGGGCAGAGCCAATGGGATCGGGTTTGGGGGGTGGGGGGTTGTAGTCAGGGACATAGGATATGTGCATGGGGTTGCGGGCAAGCTGAGGGCTGAGCTGGATGCAGCAAAGTATGACTGCAAATACAGAAAGGTGAAGCTGAGCTAAAAGAGTTTAGAGGAAGATGCAGCCAATAACTAGAACTGGATGCTCGCTGGTAGCTTCTGAGGTAGTTCTGTGTATCTGTATGCACACAGTAGCTATGCCTTATATTTTCTGCAGATGGTGTTTATATAGTGCATGAAAACTCAGTGTTAGAAATAGCCATAAAAAAGCCTGAGATTTTGCTTAATTATTCACAATTACTGTTGTGTAATTGGAAAGTGTGAGCACTGTATTATATTTTATTTTACAGGACTACCGTGCAGTTATCCTTGGTAACTATAGGAGGTGCCCTATTTGTAAAATGTGCAAAATACATGGAGTATTCCCAAATGAATGTGAGTTTCATCTAGCATACAGCAGTAGTAAAGGTGGATTATGAGTCCTTTCTACCCTGCTGGCATGTGCTGGCCTTGTCTGGTTTATCTCCATTGTAGCTCCCAGCTCTCCAGGGCTGTTCCAGGGAGCACAAGGGGATGACACAAACATGGGCTGCAAGAACATGCGGTGAGGAGAGTCACCTTCCCCAAGTGGCACATGGCTGTCAGGTGGCCTTTGCTGCTGACCAGGGCATGACATGAGGAGAGCACATGTGTTCTCATCTATATGTCTTGGGGTAGACTATATGCACTATCTGGGGATAATTTGCACTGTTAACAAACCCAAACAAGGAACAGTCCATGCAGAAAATGGAGTAGAGACTTCAAATAAGCATTTGTATGGGGAAGCGTGATTTTAACTGCACAAATCTCCAGCTAGGGTTTGGTAGCAGAAGAAATGTAAGGGTACCAGAGCACTGTGCATCAGTGTCATATGGTTTAGCAAACCGGACACATTTCATGCGGTAGCATTTTTATTGGGAATATAGGCAAGTAAAAGCTGAATGAGCCAAGAAACCATGTAAAGAAGAAATAGCTTTCAGATTCTTTGGAAGTACCAGAAAAAAGAAAAAAAGATATTTTTTTTCCTCTCAAAATTATGGACTGCAGGAGCTTTTATGTGCTGCAAAAAATTCCTCCAGAATTGTATTTGTTGCTCATAAAATTCAACTCGGAATGAACACAACAGCCTTGTGCAGTCCCTGCAGGGTACAACATGCATGCAGGCACCATGCAGGCTATGTTCTTGGGGCAGATGTTACTTTCCGGTTATTCCCATTGGTTCAGCACTCTCATTTTTATCCAGACTTGAGGCCAGACCATCAACCTCTAGTGCCTGTTCTCAGATAGTCCCACCAGGCAGTGTCAATGGTAAAATGTCTTTCAAACATGGCCCAGGAGGTCCTTGAGACAACTGCATCTCCTTACTTGGAGCTAATTTAGAGGTTTCTCAGGCTGTGAGCTCAGCCCAAAACTGAAGAGCACCAGATAGCCTGAAAGCTGTGAGCAATATATTCATGGGTAAGCAGAAAGAACCAGGAGGTAAAGATTTTTTGCCTCTCATCACAAGATCCAGATCTATAGCCAATATAAATTTATTGGAGAGGACCAGTTTAGTGCATGCGCAAAAAAAGCTATGCATCCTCTGTAGGTATTTACCTCTGTAGGTAAACTCTGTAGGTTTAAAAGCTGTGGGGGGAGATGGGATGTCAGGAGAGAGGTGATTTGTAGCTGTACTCCTGCACTCTTGAACATTTGGGTTGTTTGATGTTTTTTTCTCTCTCTTTTGTAGAGCATTATCTGTTTAAATTGGGATGTCTGAGGGTCAAGGACAGCTTGTTTGGGGTTGATAGGTACTGTGAAGTGGCACTGGTCCGTCCTGGGGCCTTTGTGCACTACTGAGAAAGAAGAGGTAACCAAGAAATGTGGGAAAAAGTGGGTACTGAGTGTAATTGCTTGGAAATGCCTAGAAAAAGGCAGCAGCTCCAGGTGGATCTCTACCACCCTGCCTGCAGGTGTATTGGGACTGGTGAGAAGGGCATAGCTAAAAAGCATGTTCTGCCTGCTGATGTGGTGATGGACACTGGGATCAGGAGTGAGTATGGGATGCCAACCTCTTGTGTGACTATATTTGAGCCCTTAGAGGTAAAAAATCTTCATGAGTTACATAGTTCTAAAGAAAAAATTATAAACATTAATAAATGCCCAGATCTAATCAAAGCTATGTAAGTATCCTTCAGGCACCAGTGGCCCTGGTGCCTTTTTAGACTGGGGAGAAGCAAATGATTTCTGTGGCCACTCAGAGCAGCCTCCTGATCCTGCCTTCCTCTTCCTGGCTTCAGTGACTTTTAAGCATGTGCTTAAAGGTAAGATCCTCATGAAGTGTGTTCCTGAGTCTGAAAAATAATTAAGATTTAACAACAGTAGAGAAGCCTGTGATGGATTATGAGCAGTTACATCTTCCTTCAGGACTTGGAAAGAGAAATAATGAGAATTCCCAAAGGTTTTATGTCTTATTTAGGTCTTTGATTCTGTAGAGATTTCATTCCATGAAAGTGAAGGGAGAAGGCAAATTTGTTAAGGAGGATTTTGTTAAAGTGAGCAGCAGGATAACTAAGTGACTTTATGGAAAGCTGAACAGGGTAATTATTGTTCTTGGTAATTAATTAAAGTCCAGGATACTCACATGCTGCTGACAGTGCTTGTTCCTTAAAGCATGCTCCTGGGTCTCACAGGGGTAAAGCCCTTGTGAAGCTCTCAGTGGCTCTGGTAAACAACATCTTGATAGAGCAGGTCTGACATTCTTATTCAGTAAAAAAATGATCCTAACTTGGAGCCCTGCGCTGGCTGGGGATGTGTTCAAAGGACTCGGGGATGTGGTTGGTGCCAAAAGAGCTGGTGCCTCAATGTTGTTTCCCCTTGGAGCACAGTCAGAGCACACTTCCCAAAGAGCTGGTGGAGTCTCCATCCCTGGAGGTTTTCAAGAAACAAGTAGATGTGGCACTTACAGGCGTGGTTTAGTGAGTACAGTGGTGATGGTTTGGAGTTGGACTTAATGATCTTGGTGATCTTTTCCAACCCTAATGATTTTATGATTCTGTGGATTCACATCCTGTTCATGCCGCATGTCACTTTCTGAGGCAGTTGGGTAGCTCCTCACTACAAAAAGGACACTCTGCTGCCTTGGCACTTGGTCACAAAGCCAATCTGACCCTGCTGGCTTTTGCCTGGTGGGTCCCAGTCCCTTCCTCCTGATGATGCTACCCTGCACACCCGGTGCTGTCAGGCTCTCCCTGCACCTCTGCCCATTGTTGTGGGGTTCACATCTGCCCTACTCCTCAACTCACTTTTAGTCCATATACAGCTCTTTAAAGTACAGATTTGCTTAAAAGGGGAAAAAAAACCACCATCACCAGCATAGAACAAAAACAACTGTGTTTGCTGAAGTGTTTTGTACATCATAGCTGCTACTTACCATTTTTATTCATCTTGCATTTACAGAGAAAGCCTGTCTTGATATCTTGAAGGCACTTTTAATGAGTACACATCATGAATTTTCCAACTGCTTTTAGATTGAAAATGATTTCCCTTCTATTCGTCACAGAATCCTGTTATTTTACATTTTAAAAGGTTCTTGCACACCTCCCCAGCACCTGGATTGTAGATGATTATTGGCCATTGTCGTTCGGAGATGGAAGTTGGCAGAATTTACCTCAAGCCTGTTCAACTGGATAAAAAGGTTAACTTCTACTTAAAAAGAAAAGAAAGAACAAAATCTCCACATAGCTACTGTACTCTCAGCTAAAGACGTGCTTTGACTTGCTTATAACAAAGTTCAGATTCTGCACTACTGGTCTGTAGAGCCCCTTTGCTTGCCATCCAGGTGGCATATTGCTGCCTACGTACAGTGCTGGGCTCCTGCTACTGTCTTCTTTTTTTTTCTTTTCCTTTTCTTTTTCTTTTTTCTTTTAAATGTGTAAATAAATATGTAGTCATTTCTTATTTTATTTAAAAAAATCAACAACAAAAACACACCCATAGAAGCATGACTGCTGGTTGATCACCTCAGATCGGACGGTTTTAGAGCCCTTCACAATTCAGTGTACAGCCATTTGGTCATAACCTTGTAAATCTCAGTTTGTATTTAAAAATATTTGAAGTGAAGAAGGGGAATAATTAACTTACTTCTGCTATCCACATTAAATAGATAATTAAGAATATGAATATTAAGGAGCCCAGTTTAATGTGCTACTGATTGATTTTCTGCAAGTTACTGTGAATAAGCTCTGCAAGGAGCAAAACAAGATTACAGTTTAAACATCGTAATTAAATAGGTCAGAATTTGTACTGTTTCCCATTCTTATTACACCAGCAGGAATAAAGGAGTAGTGTCACACATTTCATAACAATTACTGGGGTAGAAGAGGTTTATCTTCTCAGCTGATGGTATTTTGACAACCACACAGTCAGTGCCACAGAGCAGCCAAAACATGTTTTTTAATGCATGTTGATAGCATGATTTATTCTTTGGTTGAACATAGCAGAGAGTGGTAAGAACCACATCCCATGGATGGTATGAAATGAAAACTTTGTTGAAATGATGTGACAAAATTAAGGAAGAAATCTGCTGAATGCTTCCAACTGCAGCCCTGGAGAAGGCAATGCTAGCAGCATGGCACAGCTGATGCAATCAGTGGCTCCTGCGTTTCTGTGGTGTGGTTCTCCACACCTGGAGCACCCAAGTGTTCCCACTCTGAATCCATTTGGGTGAGTTTGTGGTTGGATCACTAACCGTGGCCTTTGAAAGGTTCATTGAATTTGGGGGCTCAGCAAGCTGCTGGTTGTTCTTACCTGTTAAGCAATGCAAGCCTGATGCCCAATTTGCTCTCTGTTCATATTTAAGGACAAATGCGCAGACAGGGAGCAGGGAAATGGCTTTTTTTTTTTTTTTTTTTAGCTAGCTATCACATATGGCTGTTCAGTTTTTTGTAAGGTCTTTGCACAGAGATCTAAGGCTTGTTTTCCAAAGCTCATGAGCTGAGGATATGATGGCAGCTCTTATTAGGAAACAAACACAGCTCTGTTTATGCAGAAAAGCTGTCTCTTCGTTAATGATCTTATGTAGGTAATAGCTAACAGTAGTGATGGTAATATTTGCTTGGAACACATTTATCCAACATACTTGTATTTAATTTCAGAGAAGATGACATATACTGACTTGTTCAATACAGATATAAAGAAATCTCTGTTGTGTTTTACAGAACAACTGTCTTTATTCTCCCTTTTCCTTTGTCCCTTGAGCTGTAGAGTATGACTATTTAATTAAAGATTGAATGAGAGACCAAGTTTAATTTTTTCTAAACAATAAACTCCAACATATTCAACAATGTCTCATGCCTTCCTGGCATTTTGACGTACGCCTGCAGCAGAGAGTCTATTGAATTTGGAATGTGACTAAAATCTAACAAAGAACACTGTCTACTGAACTCTAAATCTGCTTGGTTAAATCATTCAGTGTGCTGTACAACTTGTACAGCTGAAACTGAAAATAAGCAGAGCCCTTACAAAACACAGCCAAGAAGAAGTTTGGCTAAAATTCTCTAGACACGAGTTAGAAGCTTTGGGGTAGCTTTGACAGTACAAAAACAAAATTGTTACTTGATATGAATTCATCTTCTTTCTTTTCCTTGTTACTTTCTACTACTTAAATTAAAACTGAGAGAATTGTGTTTTACTGGATGCTTGCAACTGATTGTCACAGCAGTTGTAATCTTGGTAAGTACGTTACTGAAGTAAGAACTCTGTCTGAATGGAACGTGGAATTGGCCCAGTATTGACATCTCTACAGTTACACAATAAATTCTTGTTGTGTAAGATGTTAATAAAGGAAGGAAGGCAGGAAGAAAGAAAGAAAGAAAGAAAGATCCCTTTACTGAAAAATAAAAATCTTCTTTTGCACCTCCAGTACATGCATCTGTGAGCTTGTACTCCCCAGGGGAGACACTTCCATACAGTGGCACAGTGTAGATAACACATAACAATGACAATAAGATGGAATATTATCATATTTAAATAATAAATAAAGAAAATAGAAGGAAATATCCACTGAACTTTGAGAGAACTGTAAAAATTACATTTCATGCTAGACAGGGCCTAGAGGAATTGGAAGCAATGAAACAAATACAAAAGAAGATGAGAGCACTCTCAGTAATCTGGTGAAACACTGTTATATCTCCTGGGCTAAGGATTCATCTTTGGTCAAACTGTTGAAATCAGTCATTGGAAATAAAAGGTGAGGACATTTATGAGCTGTTTAATACAATAATCTGAAGCCATGTTAAACCTAGATGACCTGTTCCACATGAAGTTTGCACCCTGAATTATTTCATGGCAGTTATAATGAAAATAGCAGGTGTCCTATTGCTTTCTGGTCAATTACCATAGTTAATGAATGAAGCAAATTTTTAATTACATTTAATTACACAAGATTGTTCAACTCACTTTTGGCATCTGTTTTTCTGCAAGGGCCTACTTTTGAACCCAGTTTTTTGTATGCAGGTTATCTAAAGTTTGATCCAGCACAGAGTCTGAGCTTGCATCCCCAGAAGGATGGGACATGGGCCCCGAGGTCAGTGATGATACCCTCTCATGTTTCAGGCTGGAACAATTGCACACCCTTCAGAGTTGTAGTCATGACCATGATGAGACATAGGATTAATAGAAGTATGGTCTCTGATTTCTGGCTGTGACTTTTGCACATGTGTAAAGTCAGTTGCCTTGACAAGAAAAGAAATTGTTCCTCTTAACAGCTGTTTCCCTGGTTGACTGACCTCACTGCTCTCTCTGTGGCTGAATCCCAACTAAAATGCTAAAGATGAGCTGTGAGCCTGTGGGCTCCTAGCCCAAGCATAAGGAACCCAGCTCTTAAAACAGGAGTCCCAAATACCACAAGAACTTCCTGGCATCAGACACCCTCAATGTATTCACTGTGAAATGTTTGTCTGACTCACTGTGCAGTAAATACCTCTAGTATTCAGATACACTCCTGCTACCAGGAGGCATCAACTTGATAAATGTATTATTGAGTAAAACTCGATGGTCAGACTAGATAATCACAGTGATCCTTTCTGGCCTTAAAATCTATTATCTTAATTCTCATTTGCCCTAAGGCCATTTTACCCCCCTCTAGCTACGTAAATGGACCTTACGGTTTGAATATTTATATCCCCTTAGAGGTATCTTCCCATTGCCAGTGTGATGCCTTAGTAATCTTTGTGTGAATGAGAGCAAGGAGCTCCAAGTGCCTGGAATGCCCTGTTGGAAGCTGGCTCAAGGGCTGGGTTTTGTTCGTTTCAGTGGTTTTCCTCACCTGATCAATAGGTGTAGACTGTTTGGGAGGCCTTGTTTTAATATTTTATTAACACTGAATCTGTTTGCTTATGCCTTTTGTGCTGGGGATTGACTAACTAGTGACATAACCTGATCCACCTGCCTTTGGCATAGTGTTAAACCAAGGTGTACACATTTCCCAGATGTTATATGAAATAATATCAGCCTGAGGAGAAATGAAAAGAAGCCAAACAGTAAACCTAAAATGGTCTGCACTATAAGCTTGGAAATGAGTCCTAATGGCCCATAGCTGGACTTCAGCCAGGATCAGGTGATCATGTGCTGGTTCCTATTGGGAACTTTCGTTCCCAGTGCCTAGAAAAATCTGTTTAGTCCAATAAAGGCTGAAGTACGTAGTGAGGCTTGTGTGATAGCAGCACTTCATAGTGACTACAGTGTCATAGGTGACCCCGTAGTGCTGGAGACTCTCAGCTGGTGCACCAGGAGCTTACTATGAAGGTAGAACATCTTGACCCGCCGACCACCTAATGATGTCATTGTGGCTGTGCCTCCAAGGTTGGGTTTTCTGCATTAAGCTCTGCAGCAGAATGGCTCTGATGAAGAGCACACACATGCACACTCTAGTCACAGCCTCATTATTCTTGTGGTGTAAACAAGGTCTAATAATAAACAAAAATTCATGGTGGATGCTTGGATTAGAAGAACATCTGCTCACTAATCTCTTTTTAAGCTGCACAGTGGCTCTTCCCCTGAAGCTTTTCACTTGGGTGAAAAGATAGTAAAGGGAAAGAAAAAAAAAAAGAGAATTTCAGATGCTGCAGATTCCTGCTGGATAAACACTGGCATTCTTCACTTCCTAGAGTACAGCGCACCGCTCCCTGCATGGAGCCCTTCACAGTTATAGTTGGCCCTAATGCCTCCTACAGAAAAGGGGTCTTTTTGTTTCCTTAGGTACCAAATGCAGCATTACAAGCCATGACTTATGTCAGGAGAAAAGCAGGCACCCGAGGACAGATTCCTCTGTTTCATAATTCCAAGGTCGAGAAATGTGCCAGGGAATGCAGAATTATGATCAAGACTTTTCCAGCTTTCCCTCTTGTATTCTTCATGGGCCAGTAGAAAATTGTGACAGCTGAAGTGAGGAAAAAAATGGAGCTTTATTGCTTTTCAGACCAGACAGATAGCCTTCTGCAATTGTTATAAGAAGAGAGAAGTGTTCCTCTTACTGGCTCTCTCTCAAATCCATGGACTTGGTCTGCCTATTTATTGTGATTATCCTCCTAGTCACAAAGTGCTCCCAGGACTCTGAATGGCAGATGCCTCCAGCATCTTCCCACTTGCAAATCAACAGACATCCAGACCATCACTATGCTTTGTCTGTGCAAGTGAAAATAAGTGGGACAAGCTAAACCTAAAACTACATATCTGGTAGAGTGCCATTCCTTTTCAAGCCAACAGACAGAAGTTCAAAGTAAAGAGCAGGAAATAATTTTGTTGCTTTTATTGTGTTGCCGCTTTTTAAAAAATATTATTATTATTATTATTAATATCATTTTGAAATACAGGATCTGCCCAAGGTGCTCACACGGTCCCTCTCCCATCTGCATCCAGGTCTGGGGCTCCTAACTCAGGAAAGATGTAGATCTTTTGGAGACAGTCCAGAGGAGGACCGCAAAGAGGATCAGAGGTCTGGAGAACCTCTCCTATGTCTTCATAGGATGAAGCAGCTGGGCTTGTTCAGTCTGGAGGAGTGAGGGCTCCAGGGAGACCTCACTGGGGCCTTCCAATATTTAAAGGGGGATTATAAGCAGGAGGGAAATCAACCCTTTACACAGGTAAATAGTGATAGGACAAGGGAAAACATTTTTAAATTAAAGGAAGGGAGATTTAGATTAGATATCGGAGAGAAGTTTTTCACTGAGAGGGTGGTGAGGCACTAGAACAAGCTGCCCAGAGAGATTGTGGATGCCCCATCCCTGGAATTATTCAAGGCCAGGTTGTATGGAGCTTTGGGCAGCCTGATCTGGTGGGTGACAACCTTGCCCATGGCAGGGGTTTGGAACTAAGTGATCTTTGAAGTCCCTTGCAACCCAAGCCATTCTATGATTACATGATGACTGCTAGACAGGTGATTGTGGTGCATTCTGAAGATCCAGCATTGGAGAGTGGAGCCGAGCCCCATGCTGGCCCTGCCCAAAGCAGACTGGGAGCATTAATCATGGCAGCACCCAGCCCTGCTGCACAAGAGCCTTAATGAGGCAGCGGGCTCCTTAGAGCTTATTGCTTTGGATTACACCGTGTCACCTTTTGTTATGCTGGATGGAGCCCTAAGCTGGCCTGACATGGTGTAACTCAGGGGACCTTGATGTGGAATGACATTGCGCGATGCAGTGTGTGAGAAAATCAGACTCAGCCTCTCCTGGCATCGGCTGCTTGCTGTCCTGCAGCAGGCCAGCTGTCAGTTGGCGAGCCTCTATGTAGGGCTTGGGAGAATGAGGGAATCTTCATTCAGGAAAATCTTGTTGGCAAATGTTCATAAACTGATAACACAGGGCAATAGTAGTCTTATTAATCCAACATGAGACTCACTCTAATTACAGAGAAAAGTGACAATAAACGTTCCCAATTTTGTGCAGGCCAGCAGCATATGCCCTGATGTTTCCTCAGTAGCACAATGCAAAATTTCAGTCTCCCAGTATCGGTTTAAAGCTCATACAATGTCTTCTTTTTTTTGATCCAATCAAATCACACGTTACTTTCAAGAATAGGTACTGGTATGGAGAAAGAGTAATGAATACCCAACAAATGTAATTAGGTACTGCTTTCTCTTTACTCTTTCATCAATTAGCACAAAATGATCAATAGGGTGGGGCCTTAATCACTTAAGCACATTATTTAATTTCCTATCCCACAGTTAGCCAGGTGGTTTCTGTTTGTAAAAGGGAGTTGAAAGTGGCGTTGGTGCACTGTAAGTAATGCTGCTTGTGTGAGGGTGTGTGTCACAGTTTTGTCAAAAGACGTAGATAAATGTCTCCTAGAAGTAATCAGTTTCCTTAGTTTTGTACCGCATAAAGAGTTTCCAACTTTAAAGACTCTTTTCATGAATGGAAAAATATGAAATCAATTCCATTTATCTGAATGAATCTTTCATCGAGTTCAGGATTTAGCGTGGGGTACTGCAGGCAAAATGTAGAGGATGCAATAGCAGAAAAATGATTAAAACATGTTGAGCAAGGTTATAGAGATAAAAAATGAGATGGAAGGAGCTGGAAAAGTGAAAACAAGAAGTCTGTTTGATATGAAAGGTTTTTGTCTGTTTCCTATATTTACTTCTTCTGTGTTCATAATTTCTTCTCCATCATCAATCATTGTCAATTTGAAAAAGTACTATACTTAGGGTCATTTATCCAGGGCTATTGGAGGCTAAAATTATGCAGTTTCAGTCAAATATACATGAATAAAGACTGTCATTTCTGATTAATGACATGTGACTTCAGTGTCTTACAGAATCATCTTGCCAACCAAGCTTTACAAAAAGGTTATTATGTAAAGGCCTTTCCCATAATATTTCTCCTTCTCCTCTAAGAACACTGCAAAAGCCATTTTGTTCGTGTTAAAATTAGGGCTGATATCCCTTATTCTTCTGGAAGCAATTGTTTCTCTGACTTTGAGATTTAGACCAGATTAAGTGCATTTCTGTGGCACTTAGAATTGCGTTACTGAGGATGGTCACCGAGCTTGTGTTTTTGTGCTGCTTCAGTTTGCTCTTAATTTTAGTTGTAAGGATTTCAAGCAATGTATTGGATAAAACAACAACAAAAGAGTTGCATGTGGGATTTTAGCATTAATTGTTGTTTCTTGTGCTTCACCTTTTCCTTTGTCTCCCTCTGCACACTGCAGCCCTGGAATACCTTCATCTAAGGTATGTCCAGTTTACTTTAACTTTTTTGGAAGCTCCTTTAACCCAAATGGAAGCACACTTTTCCCTATAAGCGCTGGGAAAGGCAGGGTGATTTGACCACAGGTATGGCACTGGTGATGGTGACACCCCCTCATAATGGCTTACCCACTGCTTAATGGCAAAAGAAACACTGAAGGAAGTAAGCAGCTCTGGAGTAGGATGAATCTGAAGCCTAAAGCTTCTCCAGGTGGCCCTAATAGCTAATCCCTACCTGTTCTTTGCTCCTCTGTTTCTAGAAGCTTCTACTGTAAAAGATTTCTGTTATTCTGCTTCTGCAATGTTTGAGAAGCTGCTGAGGGGCTGCTCTTTGTGGCTTTTTTCCTTTTCCTAAATTGAAAGTTCAGATATTATATCAGTGTAGCAAAATTTTCCAGATGGTCAAACAGAATACATTTTGAAGAAACTTCCCATTGTCTGAAATCAAATGTTATTTTCTTCCCTTACTTCTTGTAGCAGAAATGCTAAGTCAGGGCTTGAAGCAGTGATGGAGCACCTGGTGATAAGGCAGGGCCAACCCAGGGGAACTCAGGTGCATGCAATGTACCCAAGTGACCAAAAGGGGTGGAGCCAGGATCCACCCCTTCCCATACCTCATTTAAGGGTTTGCAGTGGAGGCAAGAGTATCTTGCTGGAGATCCCTGCATATCTGAGGCCTACTGAAGGTAAACAGCTTTTTTTTTTTTATTTATTATTTATACCCATGGCTGTTGCATTTGAGCAGATCTGCAGCATGAGACCCTGCTGCTCTGCTGTCTTTGCTGTGCTTTCCATCGCATTATGCTTCTGTATTTAGTTTTCATGGTGTTTTTGGCAGAAAAAGACCTGCCTATTTGGCTGTGATAATTTATGTAATGCTTAGCGTTCATGAACTAATTTGGTAATCTGAGCAAGGTGTTATAGGAACATGTCCATCCTGTGCCAGTGCCTCACTGCCCTTATTGTAAAAAACTTCTTATATCTGAGAAAGTGGAGGTCTTGATAGGAGAATAGGTTACCTGAAGTAGTAGAAAATGAAAACAAGAGAAGGAAAAAAAGTAAACAGATCACAAGCCAAGGGAAAAAGGTCTTGGTGATCAATAGTCAACAACAGCAGTAGGACTAAGGAACATACAAAACCTCCTATTTGCATTGCATAGTGTAACATTGTCCTATTTTATGCCATTCTTTCTCTGCAAATCAAATGATATTCAGAACCATGTCATGATATAGTTGAAGCAGCTCTCATCCATTATGTTTAAAGACCTCAGCGCAGGACATCTGTAATATAAGACTGTACATATTTCTTGTGGTTCTGATACTATTAAAGCTACTTAAGTGTCATGACGTGTTTATTTATGATATCATCAGAGCCACTTAATAACTTTCTCTTGGTTACTTGTTTACATCAATGTAATACAGAGCCAGATTGTGCAGCCCACAGCCATATCAGCGAGCAGTTAGTCATGCAAGTTGTGCTACTGTCATAAGGGTTTCACAATCTGGCCCATAATGTATCAAAATACATGAGGCCAAGATCTTATCACTTGCAATCATGTAAATCTGGCTTTAATCCATTTAAGCTCGGAGTTAGGTACCTAGACATAAATCAGTGAAATTTCATTGGCTTCAGTATTTGATTCAGTAGAGCTATTCTGATTTACCCTGAGAGGATCAGGCCCATTAGATTTGCAATTTAGAAATGCATTTGCTTCGCTGCATGTATAAATGTTAGGATAGCTGAAATTAACGTCACCACGAAAAAGATTATTTTCAACGCTGGCTGTTTAAAATATCTCTTTGCACAATATAAACAAAGAGAATTGTGTTAGAGTCAGATGCAGGAAGGTTTAAGTGTCGTATATGTCTTAACCTTTACATTGGCTATGAGTACATCAGTTCCTACAAGATGAACTGCATTATAAAGTAAATAGATCTGCTTTAAAGAAAGGTCAGGACACATGTTCTGCTAAAATCTAATTTCAGTCTATTGCCCTATAACCCGCTGCTCTCCGGAATACAACAGATATAATAGTAAAGAGACTGCATTTAATTATCTGTGATATAAAGCCTCCTTATCCTCCTGAGAATATTCACAAGAATAATAGAAGGTATTCTTAAAATACAGTATTTACTTCTGTATAATGATTGCATTCCATTTCTCTCTCCTGCTTTCTAGCAATATTATTCTAGCACCTCTTGTGTCCTTAATCCAATATTATATTACTTTTATGCCCTGATAGCGTGGATTGTTTTACAGAGCCAAGCAAACACATTGCATGCTGTTAGCTGCTGGTAGATTCCTGGGAGCTTAAGAGCAAGCATTGCTCATCATCCCTATGCATTAACTGTTTGCTGCTGCCTCTCTTTAAGATCAGTTATATTACTATTCAACAACTCAATCACCATTCTTTTTTCTTGATACAATCCAGAAGAATTTCTAAGTGAAAGATACTTGCCACAATCTCAGTATTAGCCTGGCAGAGACACCTAATGATAATGCGTAGACTTAAATAAAAGAATAATTAAGACAGCTCAGTCATGTTAGAACAGTTGCGCATGCAGTACTAAATCAACATGTCACTTAGAAGGGAGGTAGATGGTAAATTAGCTTTTAATGGCAGTCATTCAAACACCTGCCAGAAATATTTAAACAATTTTGGGGATACAAAAGAGACAAACACCTGTCTGGGGTTCACATTTAAATATATAAATTTGTCTAAATTCTGACAGCATCTATCATTGCAAACAGACGTATGCAATCTATATTCCGAACTGATGTCAGCTGGCCTGATTACCGAAGAAATTAGAGCAACTCCACCAAAACACAATTCCAGAGCATCAGGGTCGTAGCAATCCTCACCTGGCTTCCAGGCACGGCTGTCCTGGGGGATGCACGGAAAGTAAGCCTGACCTAAGAATGAAGGTGTTAGTAGAGTTTAAAGGAGTTCTAACTTGTTTTTTTTGTTTTGTTTTGTGTCACAAGATATGAAATTCTCTTTCCCTATGAAGAAAAGTTGTTGTCTGGCTGGAACATGCTGCTTTCTTGTAGGTCACGGAAGAAGATGGGAGTACTTCACCTTGGCTGCCATCACACAGACAGTTTATGTCAGTTCCACCAGGGTGCTCCTTCTTGCCAGCAGCTGGGGCATGTGGAAAGTCTTGCAGGAGCCAAAATGATCATTACATCTGTCAGGCACTGTATGGTGATGAGCTCAATGGTTTTCTTAGAATCTTTCAAGGGAAAAGGAAAAAAACCCAAGAAATTACAAAAAAATAGATGCTTACCTTGTCAGCTGTTTCAATCTTGCTGCTTTTGATATCTGATTGATGTTCCATTCACATATACCTAGGACTCTACACTTAGAGAAAAAACAACACTACACTGTGCGTTACTGGCCTTCTGGTAAGGCTTCTCTTTCAATTTTTTTCCTAATTTTCTTTCAGAGATCACCACTGGGCACCCGTCCAGCCTGACGCTGTGCTAGCACAGCTCCTTTGTGGAGCCAAAGGGTTGAGACTGCCCAGGGGTATCTGAGAGACCTCTCTTGTCGGCTTTCTCATCTTTTGTTTGTTAAGTCCGTAAAGCTGTGGCAATCTGATGCACTTCAGATGTATAAAATCTGTGGAGACATACAACTGCACTGGTGAAGACGATTTAATCATATCCAAAGGAGTACAGACAATTGCACCTAGAAGCGAGAAAACCTCCTCTAATTCTCCTTTAGGGAGCATCTCTATAACTAATGTTGCTATCTCAGCGCAAGGAGACCCAGCAGTCTCTGCAGAGACTCTTGGTTTTACTCTTCTGAGTTTTTTAGAAACCTTAATGCTTCTACTCCAGAGAGTTCCTTCTGGGGCATGAAAATACAGATCCCTAGGACCTGTCTTCCGTTTCTTGCAAAATTAATGGTAATTACCAAGAATGATTAGCAGGTTCATTGCTTATTAATCTTACTTTTTAAAATTCTGAAGCATTTGTTTTTTTTCTTCCACTGTAACAGATCATTTTAATTTCACTTCTTTGTCTGTAATAAAAATTGACGTTAAAGGATGCCTGAGGCAGCGTAATGAGAAAATGAAATTAGTTTTTCAGTTGGCTGGTCAAAAGCATTTTATACATGATAATAAACAGTTTATTTTACTCTTTTGCTTATGACGTAATAAATGATAAACATTTTCCTGAAATAGATATTGCCCACTTTGCTACAGAGAGCTCAAGCTGGGATCTTTTCCATTGGTGGGATCAGATAACTCTAAGGAATGCTTGCTTTCTTTATCTGCTTTTCTTAACCTCTTTCAGGTTGTGTGCAAGTGGAACTCCACGTTGGATCAGAATTTTTCTTCCTAAGTCCTTTATTGGAAATGTAGAGTCAAACTGTGTGGACTAGGAACAAATCTGTGTCAAGATACTTCTGATGGGGTGCTCAGAACCTTATATTGTATCTTTAAAGCCAAACTAAACCCTGTATTTAAAGCAAGTTATACTGCTTCAAACTGTTCAGCAAGGGTGTGAGCCTGATCAGGAGCTCCCAACCAAGGAATCTCACTGTGCTGGATGAGCCTGTTTATTCCCCTTGTCTTAAAATATTGGGAAAATTTGTGACTTTGTAGAAATTCATTATTTTCAAACTGCTTCCACTGATTTCGGAGGCCATGTTGGAGATAAGGGGAAAAGGAGCGGCTCTGGTTATTCTGAAGAGCCATTCAGGATACAGGGGAGGTCTACAAGCACTTAGAGATCTGCCTGATTTCAGCTGCCTATCCCTGTGTGCACGTTTTGTGGAATTTTAAAAACAATTTCTTTACAGAAACTCCTTCTGAAGGGAACATATGATATTCTCTGAATTGTTTGGATTGGCTTAGATTATAGAGGCTTCTTCTGAGAAAGAAATCAAAGTAGGCTTCTGGTGAGATGAACACGTAACATATTGATAAATGTAGTTACATATATGAACCGGGTAAGAAATAATAGCGGAGATTCTTACATATGATTCTTACAGTTCTTGACAGCTTGAACTCCCACATGCTTGACTAGTTCAATACTGGATTAGTGTGATGCCTGCTTGGCAGATCCTGTGGGGCATAGACTCGGCAAGAAACACATCATTCAGGATTTTGGGGACAGCTTGTAAACTATCCAGCACCACTGGCAATCCCACTCCAATCAAAGTCAAGCTCGAAAGTGGAATGAGGGGAAAAAGAGAAGCTCTTGTATTTACGCTCCTATAATTTATGTTCTAAATTGAGATTTACCCATTTCTGTAGAAGAGCACCACTGAAAGATTGCTTTGTAAAATAATATGAACTGTACTGAGCAAGCTATAAGATACTTACAGAAGCAAGAAGGAAAATCAGAATGAATGTGAAAAGACTGCACTGAAATTGTGATTATTTTTACTGGTAAAACAGCAGTTGCTATTAATAAAGCCATGGTGTTCGCTCTTAACATTGGGGCCTGCTTTTTTCTTTCTATGCTTAGGAAAAAGGAATATTCCCACTGAAGTATATGAACAACTTGTTTGCAAATTGCAGGCTATTGCATTGAGTTAGTGGAATGATCGCTCAAGTGGTCATCTGGCCTAATTCCTGAGGGCAGGCCTGCAAGGTTGAGGGTGTGTGTTTTTGTTTTTCTGCTTGTTTTACAGATGTGTTTGAATCTGCCCATAAAACCTTGGCAGTGAGAGCCATTGCATCTCCCTCCCCTCCAGAGGCTCATTTTTCTTCTTAGAGTGAGTGGAATTCAGACCCAGCTGAGGTGCCACTTCTCAGCAGTATATAATATGGATAATTAAAGAGCAGAAAATATATAATATGGATAATTAAAGAGCAGAAATGATTAGCAAGGTACAGTAGTCTGCCTGTTCTTTAATGTCTTGAAATCACAGTGTACCTACAGGTATAGGTACAAACCATGTCTTACTGAGTGGGATTTGGTGGCCTCTGCTCTCTTCAGAATTGCAGAACCAGTTTGGAAACATTATCTACAGCTGTATCACAGCTATTAAGAAGCAGTTTGCTTGCTATCGAGATAACTGTGTCACTCTTCATATACATGTATGTGAGAAAGCCCAAGGACATGAAGAGGAAAGCGATCCTTAAGCCCAAGGTCCCTTTCCCTGTTGATAATGGATATTCTGGTTTTCAGTGCATCCATGCTGGGATAGGGCTGTGCAGTGTGTCTGGAGCGTAACACCTCTGCTCTAAATCCAAACCTGAACCTGATTGCCTTGTCTTGGTCCCAGCACAGAGCCAGAAATGGTGGAAGATGTCAGGAACTGAAATATCAAATCAAACTAGTGCAGTGAAGAAGACAGATTACCTAATTTATACCTTTAAATTTACCCCATTAAGCTACAGATTAATAATCTTTTGTCATTACAGATGTATTTCCTCAGAACCATCCAATTTCAAAGGCAGAGAGTTCTTCCTCTTAAATTCCTTGTAGCATAAATCAATAATTATCCAGGTATTTCCTTCGTATACACCAACAAACCACCCTTCAACATTTGAGCAAATGCGAATATTGTGACAACAATAGCAATCTTGAACCCATACAGGGCTATAATTAAAATAGGAATTATTCCAAACATATTCTGGTTCTTCTTTCTCCAGTGATGAGAGGTTGAGTAAATTTCAGAGAAAAACATCATTCAGGCTGTGTATATCTTGCTTTTATAAGACCTTAAGTAAACTCCAAATTAATGAAGTTTTTTTTCTATGCAATGGAACGTTGCTAATGTTCCTAAAAATAAGCAAATGGGTATTGTTGTTTAAAAAAAAGTCTGTGTCTGCTTAGCATTTAATATCAAAATTTCAGTACAGATACATTATCCCCAAATTATGGTTGCCATAAGAGTTAGTTGAAAAATTGAGTAAAGAATTAATTGCACCTGGTTGCCCCCTCATAGGAAGTCTGAAAGAGGTCACTTGTCTCCGAGTTTCACCAATTTGCCAGGATGCCTAAGGATGGGCAGAGTGACCTCCCTTTCACTTTAAAACTCTCTTGTAGGAAATATAAACGTGGGAGGAAAAAAAATCAAATCTTTTTCAGAGAGGGAGCAGTAACTTTTAGGCTCTTTCTCTGACCCCCATTTGTGTGTGCTGTCCATATGGATGAGATTTTATGGGCATATATGCTCTTCTAACATATCAAAATATTTACCTTGAGCATTGCAGTACAACATCATTAATTTTCCTAACCTCCCATTCTCAGTAAGTGCCAGCTGTCTTTGGGTTTCCAAGGCTCTCGGATCTGATAAGCGAGCTCTTGTGTTAGCGCTGTGACGGTCAAAGGTCCATGTCAGGTCAGGACCTCTGCTCTGTGGGAGAGAGAAACTGATTTAAAACTACCAGAGGAAACAGCTAAAGGGAAAAATGGAATTTGTAAAGCTTATGAAATGTCATGAGGCACGATGCAGCCCTTTGGACAAGTCAACCTGGAGGAAAAAGGGAGAGATCAAAAGACTGCCTTCTACTAGAAAAAGACCTGGTGCTAGGGACATAATGAGATCTTCTTTAGCTGTATCGACAACGATGCTTCTATTTCCTTCTAGGAGACTAGAAATGTATAATTAAGAACGTTCTTTTTTCTCTGCAAATTCAGCTTGTGAGCTTTATTTACAATAAAAAATACAGGGAAATAAAAGCTTCTTACTTAATTGGACTTTATAAAATTTGTTAATGTGGTTTTTTTTTTTGGTTAAGTGGATAAACCACACAACTATTAAAATACGCAAGATATAAACCGCAGCCAATTAAATGATAGCTAAAGTAGTGCGGCTGACCTGATTGAATCAGTGTGTTATTGAGATGATATACACAACACCTGTGGAACAACATGGGCATGTGCTGTGAATGTGGAGAGGAGGTTTGTTGGGGCCCCAGCTGCCCAGATGTGGGTCCCAAGCCCTGAATAGGGATTCTACACCCACAGAGAGATTTGAAGGAGGCCTGTAAGTTTTCTCACCTAGCAATAAAGGCAATCAGCATCTTCTTGTATTTATTTGTACCAGCTGCTACTGAGGGAAAGGGCAGGAGAACCAAGTGGAAGCAGATTAGGTGCAATTATTTCCCTCTCCTCATCAAAAGCAACCAGCTGTGGCCCTAAGGAAATGCTGAACTCAGGGAAAAGGCAGAAACCTTTAAAAAAACTCATTGCTTGCTCTATTTCAGAGCAGGATTGAGCCCTGGATGTTCGGGGACTCACAAGTACCACTGTTTTCTCTTCTCTGTTTTCCTGAATAGAAAGGTCTCACTGCTGAAGTTCAGAAGTAACTGTATAAATCCTTAATCAAGTTCTGTACTTCAGATGCAATGGAATGATTCATGGTGGAAATCATGGATTTTTTTTCCCCAAACTATCAAATCTAGAGCAATATTAAATGTGTCACAGCAGGATTAGTATCATCTCAAATTCTTTTTCTAAGGTTTTCTTAATGTGAACAAATGAAGGAAAAGTGAACTAGTTTAGAAAATATAACTAGATTGTAGATCTATTTAAATCAGAAATAAACGTATTTTACACGTTGCAATAAAAAATGTGTACCACCTGGTTTCAGTCTTGCATTTGGAGATTTCTGTCAGCAGTGGCAGAAAGAGTCATAATTCAGTGTAATAAATTGTTCTTGTGGGGTTTCCATCTGCTTGTAAAAAAAAGGATTAAAATGATATTCTTTTTTTTTGTCTTTCTCCAATAAAATTTTGTATACTTGGATTAGTAGGAGACCAATTCAGCAAAACCCAAGCTAAATCAAATCTAAAGAGAAAGATTTTGTTAGGAATTGTAACTAGACCGAGTGAAATCCGTAGCTGCTTAGTCTTCAAGTATTTTCTGAAGTGTTTGAAGATTGTATTACAGCCTTTGCAGAATATTTTTGGGAATGAACTCAGAAGATTTTAATTGGTCTTTTGCCTCTTCCTGCCACATTTGCACAGGAATAGCATTGCGGAATACAGGGAGGTACAGCCCAAGATTTCTGTAATTCACCACTTCTAAAGCAGGAACAAGAGCCTCGGAGTTACAGCATCTCCCCAGGTACACCACGCGTGGATGGCTTTCTTTCTGCTCTGCCAGCTTTCCCAGCATATACAAAGTAAAATTGCATTATCTTGGCACTTCCTATCTTAATTTCTGCATGGATAGATAGCTTTTCTCCTCTGTTTTTGTTAAGAGGGGCTGGAATGGTGCAGAGTTTCACTTAGCTTTGCCAGGAGATGTTCTTTGCCTATCAAGAAAACTGGGCAAAAGAATGATCAGACAAGTGTGTACATTTGCCATCTTGCTCTGCTCTTGCAGTGCTGACTCCTTTGTCGGTGATGCTAACATCAGGGAGATGACCTTGCAAGGTGTGCCACACATTTATTCCATCTCCAAGCTCTGCCAGCATGTTGGTTGAAGTATGATCGTTGTCAAGCCCAGAGATGTAATTACCCTGAGAGTTAATGTTAATTGGTTTATTGAGTTTAATTGGATATCATTAAAAACACTGCCTTATGCAGGAACTAAGACGATACATTTTAAAGGAAGAATGATCTTTCTGATTTTATCATTTGCTTAATTTTCAATAACCTTAATTTTCCATTATTTTTTCTACAAGGAATCCTGAATGAACAAAGTCCACCACTAAGGCTTTTTAGTTTATTTATTTTTTACTTATTGTTTAGACAAACTCTGTTTTTAGTTCTGCTTACTGTTCTTGACCTTTCCAAAAGTTTGGGGTGAAGAACTTGATAAAATGTTTGATGCTATCATTAAGGTTAATTACAACTTCAGCTTTGGCAAGAGATGTGCTGTAAATGATACAAAGAATAATAAAACTATAGAGGTCAAAAGAGCTGAAAAGGAGGTTTCAGTAGTCATAATGAATAATGAGTTGGAATAATTAGTTTTAGTGATGAGTATCAGAAATTAACAGGTGATGTCACTAAAGGGTTTCAGCTGCTCTTGGACAGAATTACTGATAAGATTTTAAAAACTGGCAGTCTACAAATTATAAGGGTGGTTTTTGACATTTGTGGGCCTTCAGTGCATAAATACACAGAAATTTAGGATGTCCTAGATAAAAATGGAACAGATTTCAAGAGACCTCAGCACTTTTGTGAGTAGAATTTTGCAGGACTGTGTCCTTCTATGGTAAGCGGGAAAGATAGGGCACACTGAGCTTCCTGTATTTTCAGAATATATGATACTGTAGCATAACATAGATAAGGATCACAGAGTAGAAATCCGTTATAAAACTTAATTTAAGCTTTCAATTTAATATTAAAAATTTATTAATGTTTCATTCCTCTCTAAGGCCCCTGCATTTGGTTCCCTTTAGTGCCACTGGCTCACGGTTACTAAGGCAACTCTGGCACTGGAGCGAGCAGCACAATAAAAGTATTTGTTATTTATTTAAATTTAAAGGCATTTATTGTCAAAGATAGCTATTGATATTAAAGATACTTATTGCACTGGAGTTATAAAATTTATAAGGTAAAACCTTAATTATGCAAAACACACTGAAGACATTAATACTCTTTTAGTATTTAAACCAGAGAGCATTAAACAAATTTTCTCCCAGATGTATGGGACAAAGAGAATCTATGTAAGTGTGAGTATTTTATAGCAGAATTTAATATAAATTTTTGAAGCAGTTATGTGGCAGTGCCTCCATGGCTCCCCTACATCACCACCTGCAAGCAAACCTCAGCACCACCAGCCTGGATGGAGCCCTCAGTGCCAGGTATGGGGCTGTGCTGCTCCCCCCCACTCCTTGGAATACCATCAGGGCTTGCAGGTGGGCCCCAAGACCATGCTGCTGAAACTAGTAGAGTCAGCTGTGTCTTATTTTGGCTTCAGCTGGTTTTGACTGATGGAAAGTTATAAGGAGGTTCATTGCAAAGCAGCAGTAAGGAGTTCAGTGTTAAGTTTGTTTTCTTATTTTCTAGCTGGAAGTTGCAGGGATTTGAAACTCATCCAGGGATTTGAAACTTCAGCAGCTTCTTTTCTGATATACTTCAACCAGGCAAAGAGAATTTTCAGGCTTTGTTAGGCCTTAATTCTTCCATGCAGCCCATTATCTGCTCGTTATTGAGCTACAGTAAACATAGAGCCCTTGAAGTACTTTTTTCTTCCCAAATCACTTTAAGAATGAAAGCTTGCGGTATTGAATCAAGGACGTGTTGTCAAATGGCATCATTTCAGGGTAAGCAGAGAGTTTTCTTTCAGTTATGGCTGGCATCTTGGGTAGACGTACGTAATTTGAAAAAAGGAAGGTTGTAGTTTGTATCTGAGAGTGAGCTGAGAGGGGTTTTCTCATCAGTTGTTGTTTGGTTTTTGCATGTATCTTGTAGCAAAACTAGCCCAAACAGCACTGTCTGATTCCTGGATAACGTGAAGTGTGATAAATTAGCCTGCACAAGTAACTATGTATGACTGGTAGCAGCAAAGAGGTAACATAAATAAAACAAAGTTAATTAAAATGTTAGCAAATATAAATAATCCAAGGTTAGTGAACATTGTTTCATTTTAAATTAATAAATATGCAAAGGTAATGTTTATAATTAAAGCTATAATTTATCTTCATGCTCTGCTTGTTTAATAACAGTGGTAACATAATGTTACATGCAGAAATGTAGTAATAGATTTGTTTAGCACTGACATTATAAACAAATGTCTCAGTCTATTTATTCTAAGTTATGATACAGATTCTTTTCACATGCATCTGATGGCCTTTAAACCATTTAAAATGAACTACATTAATGTAATCTAATCTTGATTCTGAACATAACATTTCAGTTTGAATTATCCAGAATCCATGATCCATTTTATTACTCACAAAGCACTTTATACATTTATGATAATGGCAAACCTTACTCTGTTATTTAAATCCCATTTCAGATGGGATTTTTCTTATTATTTTATTTTTTAAAGCATTTTGGTAGTAAAATACAAATAAAGAAAAGTCAATGCTCAGTAAGCCCTTTAACAAAGCAAACAATTCGACTTTTTATGACATTAGCAAATAATAAAGAAAAGATCTGACATTTACACTTGATGAAATTTTATGATATAACAGAGATGAAGAAAATGGAATGGAAATAACACATGATAAAACCTGTCAGTGAAATTCAGATAGGTCTTAAGAATAACTGCTGCTAAATATTTTGGGTGCTCTCTTACTTTCCCATCCTTTGCTGGGAAAACCTGTCCAAAGAGTCAGTTCTCCGAATACTCTATTTGGTTTGAGTCATTCTAGTAAAATAATAATGAGGATCTTCAGGGGATTTATTCACGTAGGGAAGAAGGCAAAGTAATGTGGTATAGAAACAGTCAAATAAAGGTTTGTAGGTATTAGAATCAATTTGATATAGTGGTCACAGGAAATTGATTTAATTTTCTTGAAAATTCTGATAAACGTTCTTGGAATTTGCACTTAATCAAATGGATTTTGAAGTAGAAGTATTTTATATTTATAGTTGGTCTGGAGTTTCAGCTCATGCGCCTGTGGCTGTGTTTCTGGTGTGGGAATATTACACGTGTTGCTAAGAGCAGTTATGCTTATTATCTTATTGCAGTGAAACATATTCATGCTTTTCCACAGATGAGACCACTCACGTGCACTTATAACTAGCACGCACAAGGCCAGAACTTGAGGTGAGAAGCTTCAAGCTCCTCCTTTTAAATAATAACTGAAATTGATTAGATATGAAGTTGATTTGGCTAGCCTTTTGAGCGCACACCAGGTTGGCTCTCCTCATCCCCACGTTAGTGCCTTGATGACACAGTGCTGCAGAGCCTGGTGTCCTGCTTACACACAAAGCAGCGCTGAGCGTAGTCAAGGAGGATGACTGTTGGCCCAATATTGGGAATCAGAGCTTATCTGATCTACTTGCTGGTCTAAAATAAAAAAAAGACAATAAAACAAATTCAGTGTCTGAATGCTGCAGAATAAATGAGCATTCTGGATAATCTGGTTTTATTGGCTTGTTTTACTTCTGATATGTCTCAAAAATCCATTCCATGGTAATTGTGTATGCGTAAGGCTATTATTAGCAAATTGCTGTTTTAAGAATGCAGTTTGAGAATTACGTCATTCTCTCCTTTGAGAAAGTTTGTCTTTTGAAAACTTCACCTTCAATGTCATCCCCAGCAGTACTCAGTACTTGATAGAAATGATGCAGGAATATTTCTTTTGTATTTACATATTGGCAAGGGGCAATAGGGACATAAAATGCTGAAGTACCACTAATGTGTACAAAAAAAAAAGAAAAAGGAAAAGAAGAGAGAAAAGAAAATCCTTATCACAAAGCTATCGAAATTTCCACTAAAAGTGTTCCCTTATAGCATAGATATCAAACAAGCAAAAACTCCAGTGAAGAATATATATAGGCCTTCACAGAGCTGTCATCAGTAAGTAAACAGGTTATAGACAGATAAATGTGATGTTTTAAAAAACTAATGTACAAGAAAACGATGGGGTTAGGAGAGTCAGAGATTATGTGATTCACACTGTGGAGCTCACTGAGATTTTGGTGCCTTGTGTGGTGCACTTCTGCCAGGATCTCAAGGAACGCATGCCATGTTTGGCCAAGAAAAAGTGTTACCTTAAACCACGGAGGAGAACTGGGTCCAGGAGCTCCTGGCTCTTCATTTCCAGTCCTTGGACCAGCTTCTTCCATTGTGCTGGGCAACTCAGTACTGCTCAGGTGCATTCCTCCTCATAGTGTGAAGTCAATAATAGGGAACTTAATTACCTTTGCAGAGGTTGGGTGGTATGGTTTGAATGCCAAACTCTTGTATCTTTTTTTTTTTTTTAAAAAAAAAAAGTTTGCATTTGGTGCACTTGGTATTGTTAGGACAAGTGGAGAATATTTAGACCATTACTTTTCAGTAGTTCCATTATGAAAAGAAGAAAGGCTTCCTAAAATGTTATTTTTGATACTGTATTTAACAACAAAAAATGGAGAGAACATTTCTGAGAAGTTAAACAGCAGGTTTCAGCTGTATTGTTCTCTTTATATGATCGTTTATAATAGGAGACAAAAAGAGAAAAAGGTATCCTCAGAAGTGGTATCATGCTATTTTCATGTTGATGGCAATAAGTGCCAAGTGTAGAGTGTATTCTGTGTAAAATCAGCATCTGCCTGGGGAAAAAAATAAAATGAAAAAACAGCAAAAAAACTTTGGGATTTATCCTTTAAGTGCCTCCCTAGGAACAGAGTGGTGCCCAGCGAGGGCAGGAGCAGGGCTGGAGGAGGCACTGGACAATAGCGGGGCCATGCAGGGTGAGAGCGGAGCGCACCAGGAAGAGCATTGAGAGGGAACAACTTCATTAATTTTATCATGTATTTACTTTCTAAATCTTCTTGTCTGTTCACTCAGCCTTGATCCCATTCTGTAATACCTGTGCAGATTTATAGTAAACATCTCCCTTCAGGGTAGTGCAGAAGAGATAAGTCTGGACTGTACAACAACAACAAAAAAAACCCAAAAAACAAAAAACCAAAGGTAAAGCTTGTGCAGAGCTATAGTTGCCGGTACAGCCTGATTGCACCTGAAACCAGTAGTCACAAAACCCAGATACAATATAGCCAAATTGCTCCCATGTTCTCTCACTGCAGAAATCTTTTTCCTTTTCTTCTTCAGAAAAACCTTTCCTTGGAATAATTATTAAGGCAGGCCTAGGGAACTGTGTTCATTTCAGAGCTTTCATTTTTAGAAAGGCTGTTTAATATTTATATAAAGCTCATGTTAAGTTTATGCACCTGTCAAAATACTAAATTATATGATAGTGATTGCAAAATGAGCTATTTATCAGACAGATGTCTCTGCTGAACCTGTGGTGTGTGGAGCCCGCTCCCCCTGGATGTGCAGCCTGGGGGGGGAGGGAGTTAACCCTGACGGCTCTGGGGATTAATGAGGGGATATCATGGAATCATAGAATCATTAAGGTTAGAAAAGACCTCTAAGGTCATCTAGTTCAATTGTCATCTGCCACCAATACTACCCAGCAAACCACATCCCTCTCCCACACTTATAATGTTTCCTGCGGTGTTCTCCAAAAGTCGCCGTGCTTGGACAAAGTGTGGCTTCTTTCTCCAGCTATGATGGTCTGAGGAGTGAAAGAAATGTTAGAGTACATGTTAAGTGGAAGACAGATGTTCTCAGGAAATAAATCTATATTCAAAGCGTAGTAGGACAGTGCTTTGAGTTGTTGAGGTCTGACCTCATCCAGCAGTAAATCACCGGAGAAATGACTGTTTGGCACTGCTGGTGTGGGTTGGGACATCATGAGCCCGTGTGAAGGGGCAGAGCTGGGGAGAACTGTCAGAGCAGGACGATAAGGAGATTGACACATTGGTAACTTGGGGTAGTCATAGCACCACCCCCATGTGAAGTTTAAGCAGTTTGCTGTAACTTCCCCCAGATGTCTCTGAGTTTATGGCTTCTGTTTGCTAGGGTTTTGTATGGTCTCTACTTGCCTTTGAGGCACCCAGCCTGCCTCTGCCTATGGACTGTGGCTGCCAGGCTGGGCTATCAAGATATATCCGGTGCAGTGCCTTGTTCTCATCTTTAGTGAGCACTTCCTGTGCACCAGAAACCCCTGCTTGTAGAAACCTGGTTATACAGCAACAAAAACCAACAAAACATACACTGGTCCCAGACCTTAGATGCTTGGTTCTGCCATTTAGAGACATAGCTCCAGGTCTACAGCAAGCTGAGCTTCTCTTATAGTACCTTTAAAAATTCAGTGTCTCTATATCCAAAGGAATCTTGTGCTGCTTTCTGAAAAAGGTATTTATTTAGGAGGAATAAACTGCTTTGGAGAGAAATTCTTTGCAAAGGCAACTCAGACATTCTAATCCCTGTTATAATAAACTCCAGTGATCTGAACAGGTGTATGGCACAGTTGCTGCTTTTCAGTAACACAGCAGTTCCTGCACCATCAGTGGAAAAAAAAATCTCACATTAGGGAGAAAAAATAGGAAAAAAAAAAAAAGAGGATAACTGAATTCCTCCCTCAAATGCAAAACAGTATCTGTTTGCTGGTAAGCTCCCTTGAACACTTGTGCATTCAGAAACCAAGAAGGAAACCAGCAGCCACTATCTGTCTGGAAAGCCATCATCCATATTAGCATGGAAAGCAGGGAGAAACTTGGTGAAATGTGTGCTTGGGACAATGCAGGTTTTCATTTTTATTTTTATTTTTTGAGTTTCTGAATTCAAAAACCATTAGTAAATTTTTCAAAAAGCATTAAAATATCAGTACAATCGATAAAATACCCTTCATTTCACTTATGCTCTATTCTTACTCCCATTACTTGAAACACAAATTAAATACACTGGGGAGAGAAATAGCTTTTTACTCAGTTTGCACTTGTTTTGATTCTGTGTGGTGGATTATGAATTACCATGATACTGATATACCTATGCAAAAATATAATGAAATAGATGTCTAATTATGACCTGAAGTGAAAATGAGTTATAACTCCTCGTGATACTTCTTATGATTTGCTGCATTATAAATAACAGTGATTTATTGTTGTTTCACCTACTGCTCTGCTAGTGATGGATCGTAATAGTACATCATCATAATTTTGAAATCAGAACAGAGCTGTTTTTTCTCCCATATAATTCAATTTTAACTCCACTACTAAAGTTGTTGAGTATCACAATCCATCTACTTTATGTTAAGTTTTATTAGAATGAAGATATTTTAATATACTTGGTAGCTGTTCATTACTACCATCTGTTTATTAGACTTCTCTATTAAACTGTCCAGCAAACCTTTTGATACACTCATTATGTTTTCAGCACGACCCACATGACAACTACTGAGAAAAAGAGATGACTGAGAGGTTGTGTAGTTGTCTTCTCTGGAGTTATCAAAGACTGTTTGGACATTTTCCTGAGTGACCTACTAATAGGGAACCTGCTTTAGCAGTGGGGCTGGGCAAGACAATCTCCAGCAGTCTCTTCCAAATCCTGAGATTCTATGAGAACCAGTGGTGAAAAGGAAGGCTGTGAGCTCACAGTAGCATGGGTTTTTTCAGTTGTTTGTTTGAAATCATTTCTGTGCTCACATGGCTGTCACTAAAATGTTTTCCAATTCTTTCCTGGTTGTTTGTACCTCTAAGCTGGAGGTCTTCTGCCTGGACGTAACACACCTACAATTTCCCTGCCCAGAGTAGTTACTTCTTAAATACGAGAGCATGAATATTTATGATGTGAAGTGCATTTTCTCTGAATATTCTGCAACATCACTTAAAAATATTTGTTATGACTGTTTCTACCATTAACTTGTAAATGTATGGAAAGCAGGCACAAACAGAGTAATAGTTTGGCTGCTCTCAGCCCCTTCTTGTAACTGTGAGTTTCTGCCAACTAATAGCTGGTGGGGGACTGCAAAGAGATGTGGGGGGGGAGGTTGGAATGGAGAGAGAGTGGGTTTGGAATGAAGCCCCCAAGGTCCACTGCCAAATCCCAATGAGAACAGGCCACAGATTGTATCTGTGGGAGAACATAACCAAAGGGTGGGAGAGGGGTGGGATGGGGCAGTCACAAGGTGACTCCTGATTGCACCTGGATAAGATGTCAGAGCAGAAGACTGCGGTCTGTACCGTGGTTATTCTGCTTATGTGCTCAGTAGAGAATTAGCCGTCTGGCTCTGCAGCTAGCTTTGGCATAGCCCACAGCTTCTAATTTTCTTAAATGGCCCTGAGAAGGGAACGTATTAGCTGGTCAATGTAGTTTCACTTTTTCTTTATTATTTCTTTGACTACTTATTCCTTCATATAGGAAAGGGAATGCATATAAAGTTTATCCAGTTCTTGGTTATTGAAGAGCAAACAATTCTGAGCATCTGAAAACTTTCACAAAAGACCAGTAGACCTTAGAAATCTGGGAAGAAATGAATAAGTAAAAAGTATATGTTAAGATGAATAAGTAAAAAGTAAATGGGGGAAAAAAACAAACACAAAAACAACAACAAAGCAATCCAGAAAACCCTAGAAGCATGATTAAAATGTGTATATATGCAGTCTTAAAGTCCCTACTTTACAACTGATTAAATAACTGCTTGAGCAATAATTTATTTGCATGCTGTTAATTAGAAGCATAATTAATTTTTGTGGATTATAAATAATGGTGTGCAAAATGTCATTCCCAGCATATCAAATGGAAATAATATAAACATTCTTAAAAACCCAAGAATAGCTTGCAATGAAACAGATTTAAATTAGTTATGATTTTTTGTGATGTCTTGTACTAATGAAAACTATAAATTTGTGTCTGAAGTTAGTAATTTATCGGCAAAGCACAAGGGTTCATTAATCATTCTGCTTTCTCTTATACTTGGCACATATGGAAGGAAAATCTCTATGTTTATTGCTGCTTCAAATAAACAGTAGCATAAGTAGATTATTCCCAACAGAAAGATTTTTCCCACACCCTAATCTCAGAGCAATCATTCACTGATCTAAATGAGCAGTTACTTAAACCACTAAGAAAGGATGCTAATTAGCTAAGGAAAACTAGGCAAGAGTGTTTAATTTAAAAAAAAAATCAATTTTTTTCTTGTATCTTGTTTCTAATGTATTATTTACTTTCAGTTTGCTTGGATGCTGTGTCCATGACAATATCACACTTAAGGGTGTCTTCTCAGGAGAGCAGGTTCTTGCCATCTTCTCCACCCTGAAGCTTGGGTTTTGGAGCCTCCAATCTGCTATGTTTACACCCCTCATTTCCCAGATAAATTAGACATGTACCGGTGCAAAAATGGGAGTGAATATGAGTCTGCTTTGCTCTCTGTGAGGAGGGTGTGTGGATCCGGGTCTGCCTGGACTCTAAATGCTTTAAAACAGGTGAATGGTTTAGTTTTTCTCGAAGTCTCATGTCTCAAGGTCCAAATAATAATATAAAATAAATAACAGGCTCTGTGCCTTAGAACAAAATATTCTTTAGCTTTTGATGCAAAGCACAATCTGTGGTGTGTGATGCATAAACAACATCAGCACTCTGCTAGGCTTGTACATAAAGTTAGATTTCTTGCTAAAGAAAAAGTCTGCCATAAAGTCAGATCATTCAAATGTATTCGATCTTCTCTAATGAGAGGTCTCAGCACCCTGTAAGGAATGGCTCACAGATATGCCCAGGTTGAATGCTCTGGTTGTTCACCATCAGACCATGCCAGCCTCTTCTGGTGGTCTGATAACCATAAGGATATGTAGGTGACACTACTAGGAAAGACGGACTTTGTCACCCAGCTTTGTTTCCTTCTTCCTACAACCTGTTCTGGGTGACTGGGGCACCTCTTCCAGTCTTCCAGCAGCGCTGGGGAGAGAAGGGTTGGAATTTTGATTGCTGATGCCCCAGCATTGGCTCTTATGTATTAACCCCTGGTGGAGCACATCTGAGTGCATGCAAGGCAGCTCTAGAATGGCTTCTGCCATCAGATTTCACAGAATCATCATTCAATAAGGTTGGAAAAGTCCACTAAGGTCTTCATGTCCAACCATCATCATCATGCCTACTACCTCAGTGCCACATCTACCCTTTGTTTGAACACCTCTGGAGATAGTGACTCCACCACCCCCCTGGTCTGTCTATTCTGGCATTTCTGGACAGACACAATTGTAGATCTTGGTGCTCGAGGTGTTGCTGCACCACAACAGCTTCACACTGCTTTCACACTGTGCATGACTAGAGCTGTGTCCTGTAGAGGCAGCTCATCTTGCTTGCTGCTAGCTGTTGTCTTCAGTATGTGAGGCTCTGGTAGCTGACACTGTGTGAAAGGGGACAATAATCAGCACAAAGCAATAGTAACACAACATTTTCATGGATTAGGGATTTAGTTTTCAACTTTTGGTTGGATTTTACTCATTTTATTTTGCCCTCCGACTTTCTAGTGTTAAGGGATATAAAGAAAGATATTTCATGGAAAATTGTCAATAGTCAGCTAATGGCTGCAGGCAAGCTTTCAGATTTTAAATTTATGTATTTATTCCATTAAAAATGAAATGATTCTACAGAAGGGAGAGAGAGACTGAGCAACAACATCACTACTACTGCATGGATGGAACATACTGGATATGGATGATATTCTTGAACTGTCTTACATGCCATCTCAATCTTTCATCCTTGCCTCTAATTGTGGCATACAAACAATACTTTATAGAGCTGATGCCATTATAGACATAGTTTATTTCTTCTTAATAAATTGTTTTCCCTTCATATACCCTTTTGGAAGCACAAGAATCCAAGTCTCTCTATGAAACAGCTTCTACCTGTTTTTTTCTTTAGCATTAGTTCTTCAGCTAGAATTTTAATATGTTGTTAAAGACATGTTCAGAATGGCTCGCAGAAACCAGGTTCTAACAGATCTAGGAGTTAGGGATTTTGCTGATATTTCTAGAATGTGGCAAAACCTGTGTGAGAAGAGTGGGAGCACAGCTGAATGCCGTTGAGCCTAGAAAAATACATCAAGTATATTCCTGTGTACAGAGATTAAAAATTGAGCATACGTGAAGTGTTTAGACTGGTCTTTGTTTTGTCTGTGAGATGTGATTCACCAGTTTGGCATTCTGTTGAGTAGTCAGGCATCATTGTGGACCTTTGATGTATTCCCCATTAAAATGCATGTGCTGTACTTCTGGAGGATTGATGAGAGGTGGAAAAATTGAAGACATAGTAGAAAGAAAACAGAATAAGAAAGAATTCTCATAGGCTACATAGACACAATTCATGTCAACATATGAATAAATACTTCATGTACCTATGGCTAGACACAAAGCACTGAGACTTCAGTGCTCTGCTGCATTTTGTCTATACAATTGCTAGCTTAGAAAATTGTTCCAAACATGACACGTTCTGAAATAATGCTTTTGTGTTCAAAGAGCAGTGTTTGAATACCTGCGATTACGGGTTATGTTCTTAATTCTGCCACGGGCTTATTGTCAGATTTCAAAAAAATCTTGCAAAAACCCACCTGTGTTCCTGATTCTTTATTGGTAAATAAATTAATAGATGGAAAAGAAAAATATGATTAGGATGTTGTTAATTATCATCTTTGTAAAGCTTTGAGACCCTCAGAGAAAAGCACTGTAGACATGAAAGGAAGTTTTATTAAATAAAGATTTCTTAAATAAATAGCTGTGGGATCTAGGTACACCGACACTAAGGATAAATTGTTTTCTGATGGATACCTTCACCTGTGTAGTATAGCTGCTATGAAAACTAGAAGAAAAATTAAACTTGCAATTGATAAAGCATCCAAACAACTTGTGTTTTACTGTAAGTGTTACTTTAAATCTCCAGATTAGATCTGTCATTGGATAGTCGCAGAATTTTATATAGTAATATACAGAAATAATTGAGAAAAGGAGGATTCAGTGCCATGTGACTGAAAGCATAAAAGACCCCTAAAGCCTTTCATGTTATCATCTTTGAATAGAGCTTTGGTCTTTTGTTCCTCTTATGATAGATGATGCTTTAGTATTGCAATGACAGCGAAGCTCTTACTCTAAATTGCAGGGAAAAAATGTTAACAGAGATTAAATATATGTTCACTTACCCACAAAATCTTTTTATAATGCTAGATACCACCGGTAGTCTCTTTATCTGCTCTTGATGATGTATTACTCATATATGACTACTTTCCTTCACATTACAGATGAATATTATGAGCTGTGTACTGTAGGGATGAAAACAAAAAAGTTAAACTTCATTAAGGAAAATAATTAGATTTTGGAAACCACTAAGTAGCACTATGATTAACATTTTATTAAAATGCTGGACAATGTCTTCCTGTAGAGATATGTTTCAACTCTGATTTTCTTTATTCTGAATTATACTTTTTTTTACTATTCTGTGCCTTACTCTACAACTTTTTATTTTGCATTCAGGAAGATCTAGTGAATCCAAACTCATACAGTAAGTTAAAAATTACAGAATCAGTTCTTTCATTATTAAAACAAACAACAAAGCCGACACCCAAACAAACGCATGAAAGTATGGGCCTTTTCCTGCAGCATCGCCTTTTCTATGTGTCATCCAGATGAAACAATTTTTTTTTTGTTAAAGTGGAATCTCAGGTGGTGATTACTGAATGGGTAATCGATATGTTGTACCATAGAGTTACTTACTCAGCTTATGCAGCTACTCAGAGAAGCAGGACAGTCCATTTTCCTTATAGTATTTGGTACAGTCACAGGACTGCCACAGCATCAAGCAATTCTTTTTGCGGGGTACTCTGGATAATCTGAACAAGAGTGTGAATATAAAAATAAAATGAATTCCTTTTGAAATGTGTGATTCACACCGTGTATGTTGCTCCTGTAAGACATCTAGTTCTGTAATGCAAACCCTTCCTAATCCAGCTATTGGACTAAAGATTTGTTTATTTATTTTCTCCAAGTATTAGATAATTTTAAATGTGTTCTGCCCCTTACCTAAGGAGAAGTCCATGGGAGGGTTTGTAGGAGATGAGTCGACCTCGGGTAGGTCCTTCAGAGGCTGGACTCCACATACCTAGTCTTATGCAAACACTACAGGCCTACACTTTATTAAGTCACATTGGCTATGTTTCAGTGAGGTAACCACTGCAGCTGCCTAGATGTTATAGCAAGTAAGTCAAATGCCAGGTATCAACAATTTGATTTTGTCTGGTATCTTTTTGCACAGGCTTTCTCCTACTCCTGTTAGACCCATTAGAGTTCTGTGTTTTTGTGTCCAATCTAGATCTTCTGAAATGCATCCTTCAAGGATGAAATGAGCCAGGAGGGATATTGCTAATAGTTGTCAGCTGTTATGGGTGGACTGCGTGCCCTAATCTTAAAGAATCATAAAATGAAAGTCTTTTGAAATAGGGAAGTTAGCTGCAGTCGATTCCCTGATGGCAAACTGGTATGTGTCTGTTGAGGGTGGTCACCTTTTGACCACGGTGTCAGAAAATTAAAGAGAATAGAAGAAAACAGGATTGAACAGGCTTGGATTGAAGAAATGTTTTATGAGAATGATGAGCTTGTTTGATTTGTACATAATAAGCACCAGGTGCCACACCATATGTATGAGCTGTGCTGCTCTTGTTTCTGAGTTTCAGGAAAATTGTTGTGCCTGTCTCTTGCTTTCCTGAATTGCTTTAGACTAAACTTCAGATGGATGACAAAACCTCCAAGATTCTTCAGGTTCATCCATTACCACTGCCCAGGAGAAAATAATATGTATACAGGTAATAATGTATTCGAAGGAAAATTCCTGGAGCCTGTGGAGCTGTTTAAATCTCAGGATGTATATTTTGTTTGGTTTAGAGGCATTGTATGAGTGATATAATCCAGTATATGAATAGAAAATTATGTTTATGGAAATATTTGTATTTTATATAAGAACATCTTACTTGGCATCTAAATGCAAAATAACTTCATTTTTACTGAGATGACATGGTCATGAATAGGAGATATTGAGCAATAGAATATATAATAACCCATATGTAACAGTTGCCTTTAGATATATGGCTGTGTTTACAGAGATTATGGGAAGACTTCATGCACTTCAGTGCAATTTACTAAATACAATGTGGGATGAAATTGCTGTTGTTGGAGCACAGGACAGCTTTAGAAATGAGTAGCTTAGGGGGGAAAAAAAAAGCCTTATGTATTCACATGGAACAGAAAGCATTAGTATATTTAGATGATTGTTCTCTTGAAATAATTTACAAAATTGCTATACCTTCTAGAGTGAATTTCAGTTAATTGCTTTGCCATAAAAGAACACTTGTTTTTCCAGGAACAGTCCCCTATGAACCTTCCCTTTCTTGCGGACTTCTGTCCAGCTTCCTCACATCTTCTGTCCTCTCAGCAACTTTTTCCCCTCATCCTGTCTTCTCCATGGTAGTACTTCAGTGATAGGAACGTAGAATCATTAGAGTTGGAAAAGACCTCCAAGGTTATCTAGTCCAACCATCCTTCTACCGCCAATATTTCCCTACTAAACCATGTCCCTTAGTACAACATTTAAATGATTCTTGAACACCTCCAGGGACAGTGACTCAACTGCTTCCCTGAGCAGCCTATTCCAGCACCTGACCGCGATTTCAGAGAAATTTTTCCTCATATCCAACCTGAGCCTTCCCTGGCGCAACCTGAGGCCATTACCTCTCATCCTATCGCTAGTTATGAGGAAGAAGAGGCTGACCCCCCCCTCACCACAACCTCCTTTCAGGGAGTTGTAGAGGGCAATAAGGTCTCTCCTGAGTGCCCTTTTCTCCAGTCTTCTCTGTATTTTTTCTTTCTATCATACCTATATTCCAGCCTTGCATTCTACTGAAGATGTTTAATCGAGTATTTCCTATTCTTTCTTCAACAGCTCTTGTTACCTAGTTAAATGGGCAAAAGAAGGGTCAGGGCCTGTCCTCACCATATGCAGCCAGCAGTAATACTGAAAGAACATGGACAAAGACTTCTGTGCATCCCCTTAATGGGGACAGTATTTGATTCTGGCCCTGACTTTAAGGAAATCTTTAGCAACAGTCTTTCTGGTAACTATCCTTGTCTGTTGAGAGTAACTGGACAACAGATTCAAAGGGACAGAAAGACTCATTTCTTTAGAAGACCATGCTAAAAATGATTTGCCTTTAGATAACGTCAGCATGTTCCACACGTACAGTACATCACCGCACAATTTTATAGAATCATGGAATCTTTTGAGTTGGAAAGAATGCTTAAAAGTCATCTAGCCCAACTTCCATGCAATGAACAGGGACACCTACAGCTAGATTAGGTGCTCAGAGACCCATCCAGCCTGACCTGGACGTTTTGTAAAACATTCTTGCTCTGGCAGAGCAGAGGGGCAGGATCACCTCCCTTGACCTGCTGGCCACACTTCTTTTGATGCAGCCCAGGGTATGGTTTGATTTCTGGGCTGCATGGGAACAGTGCTGACTCATGTCCACCTTGACATCCACCAGTACCCTCTAGTCCTTTTTGGCAGGGCTGTGCTCCATCCTTACATCTTCCAGCTTGCACTGATAGTGGCGGTCACTGTGACCCAGGTGCAAGACCTTGAACTTGGATTTGTTGAACCTCATGAGGTTGACTTGGGCCCACAGTTCGGCCTGTTCAGATCTCTCTGAATGGCAACTCGTCCCTGGGACATGTCAACCACACCTCTTGGTGTCACCTGCAAACTTGCTGAGAGTGCACTCGATCCCACTGTTGATGTCATTGATGAAGATATGAAAAAACACTGGTTCCAGTACTGATCCCTGAGGGACACCACTTGTCACCGATCTCCACTGAATTTCTTTCTCTATTATTCCTGAAAATATTTATGATTTTTTTCAGCTTTTTATTCTTCTTATTGCAAAATATTTAAAGGTTTCTGTGTAATATCCAAAACATAAATGAATGCTGAATTAAACAAGTTAAAAATACAGCCCCCCAAAACTGAATGCAAGTCAACTGCAAAAAGCCTGTAATTAATTTATGAAATATCTCCTGAAATGGAAGAACACATATTTCAATGGAAATTGTGAACGTTTACTTAATGGAAATAGTTAATAGGATTGGCCCAGCGGATTTGTAACTAATAGTTTGCAGTGGGATTTTTAAAAGCACCAAAGGAGAAAACACTTTAATAAAGCTCCCCTAGAACTTCTAGAAATTAGCTAATTGTTGTTAAACTTCCATGATATGAACTTCTCTTGTAGCTCAGATTAGGAAAGATCTCTCCTTGTTAGAATTCTGATCTTGGGTTGTGAAGTTGGAAATTCAGTTTTGTAAAGTATTCTTGCTTTTGATGGTAGCTTCCATGCACTGTACTGTCCCACTGATCATCATAGGCCTAGTTTAGGTAGAAATATATATATCTGAGACGGAGTAGTTCTTCATTACACTGAACAATTAAGACATTTCTCAAAACTTAATGTATTAAACAATGAATGAAGGAAATAGGAAATCTGTATGAATTCTGCCTGCAGTGATAGTTTGTGCAGTATAGATGCTTGGTAAGTAGCAGAGTCTAAATTTTATGTAAGTGTTCTATTTCATGACAATTTAGTCAGTTTCCATGGAGATAATTATGTTGTCACAAACTAAGGGTAAAGACTTCAAGTGCAAAATAAACAGGAGGAGCGCATGGACTTCCAAGCAACAAAGATGTTCTTCTTTTACTCAGTAGTAACAAAAGGCAACAGTAATCACAGCACTGAAAGAGTGAGCTGTCTGCTATAAACATTGTTAGTGCTCTGTATATCAACACCCAGTATTTCATACTATGCCTCTCAATACCTTTTTCTTTATGATAGTGCTTTCGGTGGATAATAGTTTTCACCAGTTACAGTAGAATTAGGCCAACTCCTTATCTGGAGTAAATCAGCTCAGCTGGACTGAAGTCAATGAAACTGTGCTAAATTAAAACTGAATTAAGCTGTGCTGAGATAAACCATTTGAGAATTTGACTTCACATTGTTCCCCTACCCTGCCAAGCAATTGAGTCAATAACATAAACAACGGAAGAAAGACACCCGATGGATTTCTTTTTTCCCTCTATAACTAGATGGTCTTATAAATCTCCCAAGTTATTCAAGACACTAGTTGGGTCAAACTTCTGCCTTATCTGTTGCCCAACCTCTTACTTGCTGGGTGTGCTGAGAGCTCCTGCAGTCTCTTTGCTAAGGTCATTTCAGGCACCATTCTGGTAAAGGCAGAACTCTATTTTTTTCTTTTATGAGGACAAATCCTTATTCAAGAGATGAGCCTGTCATATTTCTAAGACTTTTTACATTGCTTGTCTGTGAATCTCTTGCTTGAAGTTGCTCTCATTTGTTTTTTTAACTATTGGACTATGACAACACTGGAAAAGATTCAAAAAGAGTCTGACTATAGCGTGCATGGAAGCATTTAGGTATGCTAAAAGTAAACCGCAGGTGAGTTGAAGCACATTTGCCATTTGTAAAACCACTTTTATGTTATGAATTGGTTAATTATTGGTTGTGCTGTCTACTTGTTGGCCTGGTAGATCACATCAAGCATCAGAATAAGAAGGAATATCTCCTTCCAGTGGACAATTTGCTCAGCTTTTTAAATTTAAAATCTATTTGATACCACCACCACCACCACGAAAAAAAAAAAAAATTGTTCTAAACACAGAAAATTGGTTGCCTGAATACAGGCACCCAGTGCAAGCTCACCTCACTGCTGGCAGAGCTGGGTTTAGGGAGACACTTGTGCTCCAAACCATCAGCCAGAGGTCAAGAGGGATGGCTCACACTTTGTAAAATGGCACTGAATGCTGATGCTTAGGCAACCAAATCTCACCATTCAGACCAAATCCACTTCCCCTCCTTGTACTGTGTGTTTTTTCTTCCTTATTGGCTTATGAAATGTGCTGACACTCTTTAAAGGGAAGAAGAACAAACCCTCTAAAAACTGTTGTTTGGGTGTGTGGGAAAGACTGCAGGAAGCTATAATGTAAATAAGTTCTTCATAGAACTTTTTTATGTATATGATTGATATTGTATGTATGTGATTTATATTTTCTGTATAATACTTAAGCACACATTAAATACATTCATAGTTAATATAGATAATATTAGAGGGTGTGTTGTACCTTTCTGTAAGGAGAGTTATATGCAAGTATATGTAGGAAGCTTTATATGCTCGTAAATATATGTTGAAACTTTCTTAATTCAGTGGTGCTTCTTCAGTTATGTGCTTTGTTCAACACTGACAAAAGCTTTTGAAACTTAAACCGTCTAAGAGAATTCTTGCTGTGGTTTCATATTACTTAAGTGAGAAGGATGCCCTGGGCAGTGCTGCTGCTGGACTGCTGGCTCTGGCCTTGGCAAAGAGCGAGCTGCAGCCATAGTGGCTTCCTCTTGCAGGTGAGGAGTCCTCCCCCAGTCAGGTTATTTACTCATTCTTCCGCCTGCTTTTAATCTGTCAGTGCACAATTTTGCTCTTTTTCGCCTCTCATCTGGTTATTTTGTCTTACTGGCTTATACTGTATATGACAATGAGACAATAACAAAATAATAAGCAGAAAATTCTTTCACGTTACAGTTTTTGACTCATAGTTATTTTTCTTCTTGCTCTTTTACACTGCAGATATCTCTTTTTTTGTTTTGTTTTCTTTCTTCATTATTATGTCTTGATTTTAGCCTTTGGGCCAGGGCTTGCTGTTTCTGTTTAAGAAACTTTTCACTTTATTCTTCAAACTAGACTTAATCAGTGGCTCAGAACTGAGCACTGAGCTGTCTGAATTATATTTGTCCACCAGTATAGCAGTGGAATTTTGTAGTACTTAAAGCACTTCAGATTTTCTGTCCAATAGTTAAAGTTACGCTGTGAAACTGATCTTGGAAATATTCAAGAATATAAGATCAATATGAATTTCTTAATAGTATGTTTCTAAAGATATTTTATTCTTACTGTGGTGAGATTCTGATATACACATTTGCCAAGATATCGGCAAATCTATGTGTGAGGTTATTGAAACCTGGACTTCCACAAGCCATGGGTGCTAGACCTTAAGGCCCATCCTTACAGAAACCTGCAAATGAATATAACCTTCTTAATTTCCAGAGGGATTTTCAGTGCTTGCCATGCGAGTTAAAAAAACAAAGGTCTCATTTGAATTTCTTTGTCCTTGAATTTTAATTTGAAGTCAGGAATGACCCATAGAGACACTTGCTCGCTTTAGGGCTACATATATTGTTTCATCCATTAATGAACAAGCGTGGCAGCTCTGGAGGACATGTTCAAGTCATCATTATATGTTGAAGCACAAGAATATGAAAAACAGATGAATGGATTTTGTGGGTTCCAGAATGATCTTATATCATGATGTAATGCAATTAAAACACAGGTAGCATTGCCTTGTTAAAGAGGGAAAGATCCTGTAAATCATACTGAGGTTCACTGGCAGATCATGAGGGAAAAGTGGTACACCACTGCCAGTTTCGCATTTCAAATAGTTATTTTCACTATATCTGTGTGGAGTGCAACCAAGATGTTGCATATAAAACTTGTATATCCTGAAGTCAAAGTACTTCTTAGGTTGTAAGCATCTTAATTTTTTTCCCACAAGTATCATAAAAAACAGGAGCCCAGAGATGCTGATCATTGATATTGCAATAAAGGTGGACATAAAACCCTATTCACTCTTTATCCTCCTCTTCCCTCCAAAACTATAAGCAGAAGTTACAGTAGAAACCCCATTTTGTTCTTTACAGAGAAAGAAAGACAAATTTGGTCATTTGCTTCTGTGACTTAGTGTCTCAACTCTTTGGCATTTAAAGATGTAGTTGCTCTTTTCCAAGATTTGATGCTAATACTATAGTATTAGTTTAAATTCTCCAGTGACGGTCACTGTTGCAACTGCCATGGATAGATTGGAATAGCTATCAGACCTTCAGGATATTTCCTCCTGTTGAACCACACCATGAGATATAACAACTGATTTATTCAAAGATCTCTGCTGGCTTGCATTTATACAGTCTACCAAAAGGCTTCTAGTTCTTAACATTTGTATTGAGAGAATTTCAAAAGGCTCATAGGGGATGGCGATAATTCAGATTGTATCAAAAGACAATTTCTGTGCCTGGGAGTCTGGGTAGTTAGAAAAGTGCTTCAGTGTCCTCAGAGGTCAAATTAACTACAACGTGTTGTATAGCTGCTGTTAGTTTGGTTGCAAATCAAATGCCCTTCATTTAGTAGATTGTCCGAATGAAACATTTTGTGAGACTGTTCCTTGAAGCTTCCTGGTGAAGACAATGATTTAAAAAATAAATCTTTTTGATAGGGTTTAACCTTTCATGGAGAGAATGTGTTAATGGAAGCTCTTCCCTTTAACAACTTAGTATGGAAAGCCAGGCTTAGAAGCTGTTCCCCTCTTTTGCCACAGCTATTTTACTTATCAATAAAAATTCAGTGCACTGTGCTAAGTTTGCAATGGGAGTGTGGAGGAAAGGATCAGCTTCGACATCTGTACTTGTATCACGAGGATTATATTTTTTCTTGGCCATTATTTTTCTTGAAGAAATCCGACAAACACATGACAAACAGAGTAAATATGAAGCAGTGTCAAGGCTTGTCACTCTTTTCAGCTTTAGCTGGGTTAGGCTTTCAGCTCTTGGTGCTGCTTTTTTCCCAGCACCGTGCTTTCTCTCCCACCACACTGCTATCACTGGAGACAAAAGGATTTTTTTTTTCCTTTTTTAAATTTTGGATGCTGAGGAATTGTGCTATGTTGAGCTGGCAAAGAGGTAAGTGCCAGAGCAGGGAGGAAGATTCATAAAAGATGAAGACACAATCTCCTAAACTCCCTGGCTCACAGGTGTTTTTTTATTAATGAAGCTGAAAAAGATGCTCCAAATTATGTCTCTTCCTTGACATGAGAGCATTGACAGCCCTTTTTAACTGAAAGTTCCTGGTTTTGCAGGTGTGAGGGATAAACTTGCAAGCCAAAATAGGAAAACATGAGAGAAAGAAAAATATTAACAGATCTGAGAGATCTTAGGGATGGGAGAGGGAGGAGGCAAGGAGAGTGAGGAAAAAAAATGCTCAGTCAATGCTTTGTGAAATGTATTCTATCAATATATAGGAAAAGAGATAACTATGAACTTAATCTTCATACATATTATTTATTCCTCCAGCCCACATGCACCTAGCAGTAAAGAGAATTGTAATCTGGCCTATAACCTTACACTGACATCTTCTTTAAATTCCTAAGCAGAGCAACGTAAAGGCTAAAAAGGATTTATGAAGTTTAGCAAACTCCTTCCCAATAAGTACTAGAACAAAGAAATAGAGTTATTTTGCTGTTTTTCTTTTTTTCATCTTTTTTCCCCAATGTGTTAAGACCTGACTTAACAAGCAAATGGAAAATAATTATATTATGCAGGGTTTTATTGCCTTGTTATGGAAGAATGAAGTTCATTTTTGCCTTTTATTGGCACCATCTGTTTCTTTTCTGGCAAGTATCTAAGAAAGCATCACATAGTAGTGTCATACATATAAGTGGGCTGGTCCTAAAGTACTCAGTTGTACTGGTTATCAGATGCTCAAGACTTTTATTTTTCATTAGTTCTCTTTCTAATGCTTAGCCTGACATAATAAAATTGAAAACCACAAAAAAGTACTTAGTATGCATTTCCTGTATATAGTAGTTATCTGTTAGAGATGATAGAAAAGTTAGGTAATGTGTTCAGGAAGAATTTGGCTAAATTCTTCTCACATACACCTTTCTAGAATACTGGAAATGTCGAAGATCAGTGCCCTCCCCTCTTCCATACGTAGGGTGGGGTGCACGGCTGTCTGATCAAGGGTGACCTCATAAGTCAGCACTGCAGGTGGATCTGCTGTAGTTCTGGGGCTAACCAGAATTTTTTCAATGACCTTATTGCCCAAAGACACCTTACTTTTAGACAGATGTTTTAGGTATGGGAGTTGACTCATTATCTGGCAGTACCTGTAGTATCCATTGGTTTCTGCTGGCTGTAAAGGGATCTTAAAATATGACTGAAGTTGAATTGTGACACTAGGGGACGTGGCTTAGTGCAGGGACTTGGCAGGTCAGGTTGATGGCTGGATTTGATCTTGAAGGTCTTTCCCAACCTAGATGATTCTGTAATAGAGTCTATGTTTCTATGAGATGTATCCCACTTTCTATCACATTTAAATAAAACAACAACAAAAATAAAAAAAAAAACAACTTCCAGATGCTAGCTGCATATAAAACCGCTACATTTCGTAAAGTCTTTTGTACATTTTTTTTTTTTTTTTTTTGAGAAGGAATCTAACTTGATGGCAAATTTGAACATAAAGAGATCTTTGAGGATCTCTTTATGTATCAATTAAAGGTCCCAGCATAGGAGCAGCAGCAGAGCAGCTGATAGGAACTTGAACTTCAGAATCCATTTTAAAGTGTAAAAGGTATTCACAGTGTTTTCTTTGGTTTGTGAGTCAGTGCCATGTGTCAACAACTCACAGTAATGACCTAATGCACCGTTTAGGTGCTATACAGTTACACCTCAATGTAAATTATCTCTGCTGCATCTGTCCTGGTGCTAAACAACTGAGAAGTTTACTTGGCCCTAATGTGGTGTTTGACTTATTTTTGACTGGTTGGAGGTGGAAAAATTCTTTTAATAAATTGCTACTAAAATTGTTTGTAGACTTATATGAAATTTGCCAGTGGTGACAGTTTGTGCAGTGCATGTATTTACTGGTTTTCTGTAAACAAGGTCCAAATATTGAGCAAATGTTCTATTTTGTGAGATCTCAATTAGTTTCTATGGAGACAATTATGCTGTCACAAACGGAGTGTTATGACTTCAACTGTGAGATAAATAAGAAGAGCATGGGAACTGCTAATCAGCAGAAAATATCTACATTTTCTTTATAATAACAGAAAAGCAACAGCAATCTGCAACAATGAACCTGAAGTTGTTGCTTTCTTTAATGTTGTCAGAAAGTAACATATTAATATTCTAAATTCATCTTCTGACTGTGTACAGCTGTCTTCTCAAGTACTGCACGTAGTTATTTCTGCTCAAAATTAGCATCACTTTTTAAACTACTTGTCCTGTGGTAGTGGAAATCAAAACTGGTAAAGCACACATCAGGGCTGATATTTCTTCAGAGACCATGTGATGGGTCTAATGACTGATGCATGCACATTCACTGCCTGGTGCTTCACTTGTGTGATGTAGCAGGGTTAGAACAATTTACTGGTATTTTAAATCTCTTTTACTTATGCATTAGAAAATGAAATACAGCCTGTTTGCTGGATGGCATACTTAACTTTTACAGCACTCCCTGCTTGCCAGTGTATACTGCAAAACTAAGAGAGCAAAAGGTGAAGATTTGGTACTTATTGTTGCTGTAGATTTAAACATATTATCTTTATGCTCTGGAGGAGCTACTGGGCCAGGCACAGCCTGCACAGGTATTTCATGTGGTCCACAGTCATAAGATTCTTTTATCATAGATAGGTGTTAATGCATTAAGGTCTGTTCTGTCAAAGATGCGTATAAGGATCATTCACTCCAAACAGGGAAGTTATCCCTCTGCTCTGTAGGCACAGTGTTAGGGAGTTTGGGGATGCTATTCAAGAAACATATACTAAGCATGAATAACACATGAGAGACTGGTAATTAGAAAGATTTTTGTTATGAGTAACGAAACACAGAGGACAGAAATATGCACTGGGGACAAATCTTATAAATTTATGGTAGATCAGCATATACCTATGTGTGTATGTGCATGTTAATATATATTCACACAATTTATACTTTATCATATAGTATAACTGTAAAAATATAGTAAATTCAGTATATTTTCTCTTTCAGAACGTGCATATATCAACACTCGCATTATATATTTATATTGAGGCTCCCTCTTTCTCTTTTGTTGTGTAATTCAGTAACACTGTCTGGGCAACCGAAATGGCTGGTTTTCTTTGTTCAGCATTGACAAGGGCTTTTACAACTTAAAAAATCTGACACAGTTTCAGCTTTTTTTTTTTTTTCCCCCTCTTTTCTTTCTTTCTTCCTCTCTTTATTTTTTTTCTTTTGCGGGGTTTCATGTTACTTGAATGAGAAGGATATATACTGGTTGAGCTTTCTGTGTTCAGCTGTTAAACTGACAGCTTTTTCTTCTGCCATGAGAAGGCTTTCAGTAATTTGGATGTGGTGCCTTTTTCCTGTCACTGCCAAGAACAATGCTTCTGTTCAGGCTGACATCAGAGGTATAGAATTGCTCTGTGTTTGACCTCTGATAGCTGTGCATAATAGATCTGTGCATCACAAATACTCCACAAATAGTCTATTTGGGTGCATAGCTCAAGTCAAAACACCAGTATATATTACAAGGATGTGTAAGTCAGAGGGGAGAGAGTTTAGGGGGGAAAAAGTCATTGCTAGACTTGCCATTCTGTATCAGTGTTTACAAAGGAGCTATCTTCCTTATGCAAATGTGATATACCTCATCCCTGCTCCTGCCTCAGATCTACTTCAAGCTCTGAACAATAGCTTTCGGGAGACAGGTTTCTCAGAAGTTTAGTTTAATTTACCTACAGATGCAAGAGGACTTTGTGAGGCAATTTAGCTTACACTTTCTATTACTGTGAGTTGAAATTGGAATACAAACTTTTTTTGAATGCTTAATATTCAGTATGCAGTGTAAATAAGGCCAGATGGCACTAGCCAATAGTTTGCAAAGAGGAATACGAATTACATGGAAGTGAGGGACAGGATGATTCCATTTTCATGCTAGTGCTACTTAAAAAAAAATATTTTTAATAGAGAAGGTATATTTCTTCAGGCTCCTCTGAAAATTCCTCTTAGAGGCAGTTATTCTATTCAATTGGAATTTTGTGGGTTGTTGTTTTATCCTTTTAATCAAAATACATCTAAGAAGACTTTCTAATATACTGAAATATCACTCTGTCTATAGATATTTTGATTATGAGTAATCTTCCTTATATACTTAAGAGAGTAATTTTGGCTGAAATCTTTTTACTGCCCTGAAATAAACCGTTAAGTCAAAAAAACAATGAAATTGGACCCATCTCTCTTTTAACAAGTGATGAAATGAGGTGCAGGGGAATTGTTTATGCTACTATGGTCACTAGAAAGTCTGTAGCAAGAGCAGCTGGTCTATCCCTGTGCAGTGTCCTAAGTGCAAGATCTATATTCTATGAACTTCCTTGTTGTCTGCTCTGTTTTATTGTTTTTGTTTTGTGGTTTGTTTGTTTTCCTCCCCAAGAACTAGAGTTTTGAACTGAAATTGCTGTAGAGAATCTGTTTTTATGTGTCTGTACGTGAGTAAATACTTAGTCGTGTCATATTGCATCTTTTCATCATTATGCTAATTTGTGTATTTTGCAAAAGATTTACTTAGTCTTGTGACATTTCCTATCTCTTCATGCATTCCCTGGTTATGCTTATATGTTTTTATACATACAGAATTATTAGTAGCAATGGAAGATTTATTCTTATCAAAACTGCCCCTTCTTTCCAGAAGGCCTTCAAATATCTTTAAAAGAGAAAAAAGGTGCTACTTTTATTAAGAGCATTGCATAAAAAGGCAGATACAATTGAGAGCAAAGCATGTATAGGGCTAAGTAAAACATTACTGCGGGCCATTTGTCCATGTTTCTAGATTGACAGCAGAGAGAAATTTGGCCCAGTAGCTCTACTGAACATTCTGCTACTTTTAATTCTGATTTTTAATAAAAAATCTATATCAAAGTTTTTATGAACTGTTGGAAGGACTCTGAATGTAAATATTCTTAGCAGGAGAAAAACATGTTTAAATATCCATTAGAAGAACATTATAAATTGAGATTAAATTCTATAAGTCTTAGTTGTATTCCTTGGTGCAATATAGGAAACGTAAACCAAAAGATGTAACTTTGGGAAGTGTGTGCCTATCTAGCATCCTGAGACATAATTTGACCTATTACTCACCCCACCTGTTAGAGAATATAGATCAAATGCAGATGAAAGCAGCTGTACTATAAGTGAAGTTCTAATTTTTTTTTTCATGCGATGAACTGTTATTTTAGGTAAAGGTAAAAGAAAGATCATATCAATACATGAAACACTTGGCAGCTTAAGTATTTTTTTTGTTTCACGGTGCAATTTTATTTGACATGTGGCATTAGTAACAATTTGAATGTTGTTTCCTGAATATTTTAAATGCTTCATCAACTGACAAGCCATTTTATGCTGATGGTAAGAAATGGCCAGAGATGCTACTTAAGCTTGATTCATGGAATATGTATATGAGATATGTCCCTAATCAATTTACAGAATATCAAACATGAGATGTTTAACACTAAGTGTTTCACCACTCATGCTTGTATTTCAGGGGAAAAAAAATGCTGTTCATATCTTAAATGGGTTGAATTTTTTATATTAGTAATCCACCTACGGAAAGAAAATATCTACAAAGTCTAGCTGTCTGCTACGTATTCATCAATATCTAATGCTGATATTCTTAAGTAGATGGTATAATTCAGTGTTGTTCCACTGAGGTTTTCAAATTTCAAGCTAGTTCAAATTACCAGCGCTGGGGATAGAAGTAGTTCATAGAAGAAGGTGAAGGAAATGTGGCCCAGGGGAGGGCCACTAAGCTGATCAGAGGGCTGGAGCCCCTCTCTTATGATAACAGGCTGAGGGAGCTGGGCTCATTCAGCCTGGAGAAGAGAAAGCTCTAGGGACATCTCATTGCAGCCTTTCAGTACTTAGAGGGAGCTTATAAGCTGGAGGAAAATCAACTTCGTACATGGGTAGATAGTGATAGGAAAAGGAGAAATGTTTTTACACTAAAGGAAGGGAGATTTAGATTAGATGTCAGAGGGAAAATTTTTGCTGAGAGGGTGGTGAGGTTCTGGAACAGGTTGCCCAGAGAGTTTATGGATGTTGTGTTGCTGGAGGTGTCCAAGGCCAGGTTGGTTGGGGCCCTGGGCAGCCTGATCCAGAACCTTATCTAGTGGCTGGCAGCCCTGCTCATGGCAGAGGGTTTCGGATGGTCTTCGAGGTCCCTTTCAACCCAGGCCATTCTATGGTCATGCAAAAATTTTTGACCATGCTCGCTCCACATTTTCCAGCTCAAAACTGAGCACTAAGGATACCTCAAAGTCATAAGCATGTGAAGTATAAGAGGGAAGATATTTGAAAAGGAATAGGTTTTTCGTTAAAATTATTCTTTGTAAACTAATAAAAGAAAAAATCAAGCAAGCTGTGTAAAAATAATGCTCCCTATTATAACCATGGCTCCTAGAGTATAGGAAGAAGAAAAGGGAGGAGGCTTAGAAATATTGAATAGCTTTGTAAAGATAGGTTAGTCAAGAGCTGCTGCAGGAAGAAGTAAGGTAACGCTCTTTCCATCACCATCTCACACCAAGGGCAATGCAGGGAGAAAAATATGGTGCAGATTTTTGGGGATAAGAGCAGTGGTTATTTGTCAGTATGGAACTGGCCCAGCACTCAAAATGTGGGTTAAATCCACAATGGGGCCAACAATGGTCCAACAACAATCCTATTGTAGATTTATGGAAGAGAGAGGAAAAACAAATATTTATACCTTGGTTAGTATAAAAATGATGACTTTCTTCCATCCTTTTTCTAGAAAATACTGGACACTTTGAAGATTGAACCCTAACTTTTTTAACTGAAGACAGAATTTCAATTTGTTTTCTTTGGGAACAGGCGCTATAGAAGTTTTCCTGTCATGCTGAGGTCTACAATTTTATTCCCGTCACTGTAGTAGTAGAACAAATTGAAGAGAGTTTCTCTTGTTAGATGGCAATATTTAAATGAAGTCCAAGTCCAAAGCCTCCTGGTTTTCTCTCCTGAGATTTCTTTTCGTTTAAATGTTCTGCTACAAATCAACATATGTAATTTCTGATCCTGCTAATTGTTGACCCAAGTCATCTCCAAAGGCAATGTAGTGTTTGTGTGTATGAAAGAGAAATTTTCCAATTCACTGCTTTCAAAATAATATAGAGGGCATATGTTCAAGCAGAAATGATATGGTGGAAAATTCATCAAAAGTGATTCTCAAAAGTTTAAGTATGATGAAGCCTGGTTTTCAATTAGTTGAACTCTCATTTAGAGCTGCCATATGTGCCAGAAAGTGAACTCCTGATACCTGAAAATCTAGCCCTGAGCTTCCGAGCATTTAGGGATCAGTGGAAATAATGTAAAATATATCTAATAAAGACAATTTTCTTAGTTAAATAATTTTTCAATCTCTTAACTGAGTAAAACAATAAAGAAACATGAAAACATTTTCAAAAAGAAAGCTATTGAGACAGCAAGTCCAAGCTCTTCTCTTATTCTTGGTTTACATTGTTATTTATTGAAATATCTTAATATTTTATGCATGTGGTCATGCAGTTATACAAAATAATAACAGCTAGAAAAATGCATACAATGTCAACGTAAAGAAAGACTTTACCCTTGTTTAAAGTATAATTTTATATTCCTATATTCAGTTTTTATTCCTAGAAATATTTATATATGCTAATATCGTAAAATACCAATATAAATGATGCTTTTCTCGGGACTCTGTATTATTAATATCTTATGGAATTTTCACTGTATTTCCTCAGAATGAGTGGTCATGCAACCTACATTATGACAGTATATGCCATTAATGGATGTCTGCTTATCTGTGAATCTTCTAGCAAGACAGATTTCTTCTGCTGTTATATCTAGTATATATAAATAAATCAATGGTTGTTGCTTTGATGATACTTATTCAGATTAATTTATTAAAAATTAAGCTGATTTAGCTTTATCATTTTTTTTTTCTGATGATCTATAGGAAAACAAATAACTATTTTCAATTCCTTTTGAGAAATCTGTTAAAATTACCCTCACCTTCATAAGGGAGAACTGCTAGTCCTTCAGCCTTGATAACTATTGATTATGACAGGGTAGTTAAGTATATACTAAGGTTCAGAATCCCACGGGCACTTAGGCCCATAGCTCCCATTGATTTCAATGGGAATTAAACATCTCCACGAGTTCTGAAAACTAGGTCTTATTGGATTCATGTAGTTCATCAAATTATCAGTTTTTGACTAGAAGACAAAGACAAGTAACAGCAACTGAACAAACATACTGATAGAAAATTTAAAGTCGTTCCTGCGTATTACCAAATACAGACATTTATTTCAAACACATATGTGTGGATTTTGAATTTGTTCTCTAACATGATAGATGAAAGCTGAAAAGATGTAAAATCTTCTTGACCTCAGTGGCCCTGCTGTTTTAATCCTGTGTCTTGGGGAAGGATCAATGGTCCTGGTATGTGACTGTTAGGTTAAAGGAAGCCCTGCCTTGCAGCGTCTGTTTAACTCCAAATGTTTTTAGTCCCAGGTGGAGAAAGCAATAAAGTTCTGTGCTTCAGGTCACGTACCTGAGTACTGGCAGTTCTTTTCAATATCTTAGATTAAATGAACTGTGAAATATTTGTTTTATTAGAAGAGCTTTAGTTTACTTGTGAGTTGTTTTCTAAATCATTTTTGTCCAGAGATGCTTTGAAAATCAAGTAGTGTGTGCTGAACACAGTGTTCAGAAGCATTTTTAACACTTTGATGCACAATACTTCATTATTTTGATTGTTAAAATACTTGTCGAGAGCTACTCTGCTCTTTGGATGGGTGCATAAATCTCAGGAAGGCGAATGGGAAATTGTGTACGTGCAAGGAGGGGAGAGCATGGCTCCTATAGCAATGATGGTAAAGCTATATATATGACATGGAATTTCTTGACAAAAAGCAGGCAACAGCAATAAAAGTATCTGTTTAAGGGTCTGATTAGGATTAACAAAAGCCTTGTCAACATTTGGTTTTGCTATGTGTTTGCACGTTCTTTTCCTTGTGACGCAAATTGAACTGGATGTTTATGTTAGGGGTACAAGAACCAATGCTGACTATGCTCACAGTGACCTCACTGGGGATAGCCTGCTCAGGATGAGACAGTCAGAGGGAGACCAGGAGCCTGCTCACATCTGCACTTGAGGTAATGAATCCACAACAGGAGGAGCTTGGACGTTGACTGTCTCAAGGAGCTTCACACTATGTTTCATCTCTACTCTTGCAGACATCTCCAAAATTTGCACGAATGAAAATGTTGCTACCAGAATACTTTTGATGCAGTAGAGTTTTGAATACATGGATTCATGTCTGAAACCACAATGTGTTATATCTGTGCATCTGGAAGTGCAATAAACTGTTTTTCCCATGTTGTTTCTTTCAAGTAAGATGATCCTGAAAGAAGCAATATTCTTGTAGAGAGTTGCGCCTGGAGGGGATGAATCTCCAGGCTTTTCTAGACTTTAATCTAGTGCTGAGAAGTTTTGTAGCTGATGAGCTGCGAACGTGGGGTGTGAATTTCTTACCTGCTTAAGGCCAGCCTGGAAGTGTGATGCTTTTACTGGCAGTAAGCAAGCTCCTGAGCACAGAAACCAGGTAGACCTTCCTTCTAAAATACTCATGCATTGACTTTGGTGTAGTCCTGGGTACTTGTTTTTCTGTTATCAATTTTGAGGCTAGCCTGCACAGTTGTTTATAACACTTCTGTTAATCAGTGATTAGAGTTTTTTGAAGATGAGCTTTTGGGAAAGGGTTTCCTAAAAGAAAGATTTTAGTGGGGTGCTAAGTTAGAGACGTGCTGTACCTAGTCTTCTACCTTCACCTTATCTAATATTTAATGGGTGTTTGGTTTAAAATGGAGTGGGAATTTGAGAAAAGGCTAAAATGATATTTATAGTACAGCCAACACAATTAGAGAAGCCTGCAGAGAGTGTATCTGTCCACTTAATCAAGAAAGAGTAACTGTCTATCCCTTGTCTATCACTTTCAAAGAACTACCAGAAGAATACAGTGAAATAGTCACCTCCCTGTAAAACTGCAGTAGGCAAAGGAACTAAAATGCATAGAGACTGGCCAAGTAATTGCCATTGTCGCAGTTCTACTATGTGCTTCTAATAAACAGCTTTAAAGAACAATTAGAATGGAGTGAATAATGGAAAAATATCTAGAAATATGCTATTCAGAACATTCCATGTATTCGTAAATTATTCACCCCCACAGAAGTGTAGGTGCCTCGGGACTTTTGTGAGTAATGTCACATCCTCAGCTGGCATAAGCTGGTACTGCTGCATTTGTTTCCATGGAGTAATGCCAGTTTACAAGGATCTGGCCGTGTTGTTCTTTTGTTTTGAATGCTCGTTTTCCCAAATGTTCAGACACTTATACAGGAATGTATGCTGAGTCTGGCGATGAACCTCAAAGTTCTATGATAGTACAATCACTTTAAGCTTTACTTCCACAGTTTCCATGATAATATCAGTTTTTTTTGGGATGTTCTGATAACGCTGCTGCTTGCAGTTACTTGCATGTGCTTTCTCTCACTCTCCTGTAGCTGGTCGATGTGGGTATGTTAAATGCTTAAGTTCCATTATACATCTATCTCCAGTTGTTATCAAGTTAATTTATGGATCAATGCATTTAGTTTTGTACTAAAACTAAAAAAACGCGAGAGTAAACACAATTGTTTTTCCTTATTTAAAATCCCATTATAGCAGCTGCACTGTAAAAGCGTTTTTTTTCTGCCATTAAATATTTTATCTTGACCACAGTTTGCTGATATGCAAACTTGTAGCAGTATGTTGACTGTTATCTTACGTGTACCAAAGCATAAGATAGTTTGGAATAATTAAATAACATTGCTTCTCCATTATCCCTGGAGGGCTGGTATTCTTTTCTTCTAGGAAGATAAAAGGTAGACATAAATTATAGCAAATCAAACTGTAGGATGATAAATACTGTTGGAAGCCAGGATAATAATATAACAAAAATAAGATGAAATTCACCCTTTCTCACTTGCATTCATCTTCTATATTTATTTTTGCTGATACAGCTATTGTAAAGGAAGACAATGGCTGTGGCAGTGCTTTTGCAAGGCCATTATACATTTCTGAATGACACAGTCATCATTACTCTGAGCCTTATTTGCTCAAGGTTTTATAAATATAGATTGGTGTATGGTTTAGGTGGGAAACGTATCAAATCTAAGACACATACATAACTCAAGTCGGCACTATTTCAATCTTTTTTTTCAGATTCAGTAGCCTTTTCTTTATAAGATTTCCAGGATAATTTCTGTGGCAGAGAGTTGTGACCATGTGTTATCTGTGTATGCCCATGTTGTCATTAGCATGACTGACAGTTACAGTGTTTGTAATTCTTCAAGTGAAAAGAAAGCATTCCCCTGGACTACTGAAATAGAGATTTCATAGAATCAAAGAAGAAAATATTTTTCATGATGGATTTGTATCCATTTGTGATATATCCACGACATAGATATTTATCCAAGAACAAGATTTCATTAACTTCTGGTCATTCGTCAAATGAACTACTCAGAGGAAAACCACTTTTAATTTGGGAAATAATCTGAATATTAATTTAATAGAATAAAGAGTACAGATACAGAGATGAAATACTTTTAGATGTATAGAGTTGAAGTAGTTGTAACAGATGGGAAGTCTTGAGGGATTTAGGACCAGGAGAGAAAAGTCCTTATGGCACAGATTCAGGGAAAAAATAGAATAAATTGAGCATAAGAAAAGGGTGTGATGAGGATCAGGAGGTACCAGAGGATGAAATTATAATTCAGTCTGCTAATCTTTGCTGTAGAACTTCACGACAATAATAATTAATAGGACATTGCTACAACTTAATTTACCAGAGAGAGAGAGAAGCATAGAGAATCTATGAAGAATTTATAGAGATTTTTTTTTTCCCAAATGAAATTCTTGAAAATTCACATTGGCCAGCTGCCATGGAATTCAGGAATATATGTTTTTAAACACAGACATATGCTTTATATTGGCTGTATGGAGTCTGAATTAAAGGATTCTTCTGTAACCAAAATTTTATTTTCAGTTTACTGTCCATTGGTGAAACTGCCACTAATAGAAAACCTTCCATTCCAATGCTGCTGCTATTGACTAGAGATGAAGTCCATATAAAATGGACAGATAACTTCATAATATTAAGAAGAAAACAAAAAGAACAGTTACATCACTTAAAGGTGTTCTTAAATATCTGTAAATACTCTGTTTTCTATAGAACATGAAGATCTCAAAAAATGAAGTTGCCATGAATTACTTTGTTTACTGCCTCTTGCGATTATAATTGTCATTATTCTACTATGTTCTAAAGGTGACTTTTCCCATTTTTGTTTACATAAAGCTATTATTAGAGTTTATACTAGGAAGTATATAATTTACATAATCATAAAATAAAGAATGCACATAAAGATGTGAAGTAAAACAGTAAATATTTTTATCCATGAAATGTTATTGCCTGACTGAAAGTAAATTAAAGCTACTTGAATAGCAATTATTTGTTGCTTTGAAATGCGGATACTGAAAATAAATGAGGATTTTTTCTGACATGCTCTACGTTAAAACCGTAATCTTTTATTCAATTTATTTTAAGTCTTTTGGTTTTATAGAACTATATTTGTCATTTAATTGTGGCAGAGATGAACAATAGGTACTTGTATTCATTTTGGCAGTTACAAACATGTAAACAGAATGGCCAGCACATATTTTCAAGTGCAACAGTCTTCGGGAAAACTTTGTGAAACATTTAGTTGTTCAACAGAGTAGCAATGCTTAGAGGTTGACCTTGAAGTTTTTGAAATGCGAATTGATCCACTGGAACAAGTACAAAGCCAGCTTTGGTGCTAAATGTAAATTGTTAAAAATGGTGCTGCATAACATCTGCCTTGTAGTATGCCTTAATCAGCACTGTGAAAAATGAAAGTTTAACGATCTACTATAGTGGCTTCTAAGTGAAGGATAAACAAAGGATGAAAGAGTTTCCTTGCATGGCTTGTAACTGATGGCATGAAAAATGTCAAGAACCATCTGCCTCAAACTTATCCAAACTGTCATCAAGTATTCTAATCCAGTCAAAGGAGATACAACTAGAACAACCTATGTAACTTGCTGAAGGCTTATCAAAAGAGTTGTAAATAAGAAGGAAAAAAAAAACACACACACACAAAAAAACCCTATCAACTGCATAACCACAGATTTCTGCCAGCTTGCCTGTGGCTTTGAAATTCAATCCCATTTCTCTAGTCTGACAAACTGTACTAAATGGTAAAATGGATTTTTATTGCTTTCAGCCATTTTCATTCCAGCTGCTATCACAAGGTAAGTACTCAGTTTTCTAATAAGAGAATTATATTTTTTTTCTATTTCACTTTTCTCCTTTGTGTGTGTATATTGACTGCAATATGCACGAAAATCTATTTTTGCAGAGCTAGGCTGTAAATGGGGACGTTTACACATCTGAGCTTAAAAAGCTGCTACTCCTTCTAACCTAACACACAAAAGAACCCCAAACATAGCTATGTCACTGCAGGAAGCTACCATCTAGCAAACAGACATCTCTCTCTATTTTTTTTCCTTTTCTTTGCACTGGCTTTCACAACAGGTAGGAATTTTATTTTTTTCCCCAAGAAAGAAACAAGCACGTTTAAAGATGATGTTACTTATTTACACTAAGAAATTATCAAGTGACTGATTTGATTTTCAGTAATTTGGGCCATTTTGGTTTTTTTGGGCTCAGATTTATTTTTTTTGAAATGTCCCTTAGTCCTATCAGTGCAAATCTCATTGAAAGATAATGAAAAGTCAGTGCTAACTCAGAGAGGTACTGAAGTACATTGTTTCATCTAATGGCAAGCAACACTGAACTGTGCCCAAGAATACTGTTTGTGGTGGTGGTTTTTTTTTTTTTTTTTTTTTCCTGCAAGCTGCCCTGATCCTTGTGCTTGAGTTATTTCAAGGACTGCAAGGACTGGGAGAGAAGCACCAAGGCTACTCTTGCACGTGGCTTTCTGTGCTCCTCGGGAGTTCCTCTGGTTTTGACTATTTTTCAAAATGAGTGAATTGCGGTCTTGTTGTTTGTACTACTGCTATGAAATCTAGGCCTAATCTAGGCTAAGTCATATAGGATTCCTCTGAGAAAAAATGTATCCAAAGGCATTTGTTGGGAACTGAGGATTTGGAGGTGTTGTGGATAATCACAAGTAAGGAACAGAAAAGGAAAAGTGAAAGTGATGAATACTATTTTTTTTTATTATTATTATTTTGGTGTGTGTGTGTGCACAGTATGTAGCAGAACAGAAGTTAGCTTAGAATTGGAAAATATGAATTTTGGAGATGAAATGGGAGATATATTTTCATATGGTTCTGGTTAAGCTTCCATATTGGCAGTCTATATTGATGTATTTAATTTTCACATAAAATTCAGAACTCTTAGAATGCATACAAACATACATATATTCTGCTGTTTGAAGTTGTAATTTTTTATTTACTATGAAGCTATGATATCTCATAATAGCTATGTAGTACTTAAGGAAAAAAGAAGTCTTTCTATTAAATGTATCCATACTTTTCATTGGTTCTTGGGTGAATTTATACAACTAATGTCAATAACATTAGTCATGGAGTGTTCGTAGAGTACAGGTGGAAACAGATGATACAGTATTACCTTTTTGGTTACAAAATGGTATGCAATGCATTGGAAGATTATTTATCCGTAGCAGTTATATGAAATGCAAATGTCATAGCACAGATTACATTTCCATAAAACCAAAATAACACTTCAATGTATGTGATTTAGTTTTACTGTGCACATTTTTATTTAGCAGAACTGACACATTGCTTCATATTTGCATCATTTTTTTTTTTTTTTTTTGCATTTCACATTGAACAAAAAGGTGAAGAATTATTTCAGAGTAGAGTAACTATTTCAGTGCTGGCAAATTCTCTCAAAAGGCATTACCATTTCACTAAAAATATATATATATATATTTTTAATTTCTAGTGCCAAAAGCAAGAGTGGTTATATAGGCCAAACAGTTAAACTTCTCCCTGCAGTTCTACTTGGAAAATCTTGCCTGCTGGAAACCTCTCTTTGAGGCATTTTTTTTTTATGAAAAAGAACTATGGAGACGCAATACAGAAGGAGGTAAAGAGGCTGTTACTGGCATTGTCTGTTTTATCATCCACTCAAATCAGTTGATAACAGCAATTAAGTATTTATTAAGATAAACAGTTTCTTGTCTGATTCCTGGGACTGGCTTTCTGAAGCAATTCTTAGCACATTTAAGTTTTGAGAATACAGGAAGGAGATGGAAAGAGTGTGTTTCATGGGTAGGTTGTCTTCCATTAGAGCCCAAACGTCCCTTCTTCTCCATACTATTTAGTTGGCTGCTTATTTAGAAAAAAAACAGTGAAAACCTTAAGTGGGAGTGTTCATCCTCCACAGACCTCTGGTAGTCTGCTTATTTGATTTGGTATGTTTTGTTCATTAATTATTATTACATGCTCACTTATGTGGATAATGAACTCATTTAGCTAAGATTTTAACAGGGTACAAAAAGACAGATCTTTTAACAAAGAATTACAATGAACTAAGTGTAAGATGAGAGGCAGCAGTTAAGCACAAACAAAAGTCATGCCAGGAATGAGAAAATACCCAGTTTGGTAGGCATAGATCTCGGCATGCTGCAGACCTCCCCATACTGGCTGTAGGATGTCTCGACCTGGAAGGACCATGTATAGCTCCAGGGATCACTTATATACAGTTGCTAGGTTCTTGTTTGTCTGTCAGATAAGCAACTGCCAGGAATTATTATTTAATTTCTTTCCACAATCAGCGTTGAGGTATAAATATCTCTGTGCTATCATCTATCTTCAGGCACCCTGGGTGGGGGAGGGGGGGAAGGGGTTGCATTTCCACTTAGGAGTAGGACAAGGAGTTATGTTTAGCCAGCTGAAATGGGAAGGGACAAGTCCCATCCTCTGTGTGCTCTGTCACAGAGCTGGCATTTATTTTCCGGCTTTTATTTTATTTTATTTTTTATTTCTACACCTGTGTAACTTCTTCTTGTTAGTATTCATATCCCAAACACTTGGCATGCACCGGCATTTAAAACTAAATTACTGTTAATAGTCTGTAACACATCGCTAGTAGCATGAAGTGCTACTTTGTGAGATAACAATGGCTGCTGTAAATGGAACTTGATTTTTCACAATATCTATCTGTGGCATGAAAAAAGTGGAATCTAAATGGTCATGATACAATAAAGCATCTGCGGACTAGCTGAGACACTAAATTAGCTTTTTTTTTTTTTTGCTAAAGAATGGTGTGATGCATAGCCTGTAAACCATGCTAATAGCTGTCTTTGTCATTCATAACGCATATACAGCACATGCAGGTGGTTCTTTTTTTTTTGTACGGGCAGAATTGTTTGAGCCTTGTACCCAGGTACACATCCCATGTACTTTTGGCTTTCTCATGAACCAAATCATTTGTTTACTGTTACTTTTTAATTGCTCTCACTGACTGATCGTATCTGCTGTGTTTTGCTGTAAACAGCATGTGATATAATGAAAAAAAAAAAACACTCAGATGCCATTGCAAATTATTGTTGCGATTGCTTTGTAGATCTACTTAACAAAAATTGCATGATGTTAGAATTCATGGAGAATTCATTTCCATTAGTCAAGGATAAGTCAGTGATGGTAAAACATGTGACTGCACTATAATAAACCACTAGATGTATATCTGTATGTTTGTTGTGGGTTGAGTGACTACAAAAACAAAAACTTTCCAAACAGTGATATTAGATGGTTAGTAAAGAGAAGGTTATCACAACAAGTTATAAATGACAGGAAAAGAACACCTTCTCTGTACTCTGTGGCTTGCTGAAAGAGATCCTCAGAGGTGTGCTGGTCATGCAGTCATTTCCATTGAGATACATGTGAATTTTAATAAAAACAGACAAGCCTCTCAACTGGGGTTTGCAGGCGAACTACATAAAAGCATTGGATGGAAATCAGCAAAAAAGCTGGACACTTGTGCTCAGCAAGCCTGGAAATATGTTAATGTACTCTTATGTAAATGGACTTAATGGAGAGAATGGAAAGTGTCCAGCTACAATAGCTAACTTGATAAATCTCAGCACACTGTTCAGCCTGGCTGACCTGAAAGAAGATAAATTCAGTGAATAACCAGGATGAACAGTGTTACATATAGTTTTCCAGAGCAATGCTCCAGCACACCAGCATTTGGCCATGTGTGCCACACTGTGTGCAGCCTGCCCTGAGACAAAATGGAGATTTTTTTCACAAGATTGGCTCTGTGCGTGCTCTGATTTTATGTTATTCTCTGATGTTTCATAGTGAGGTGGGTTTGGAGGCTGCTGGCCTGGGGGAAATATCAGCTCCCCTTAGCGTAGGCAGGCCCTGGCCTATATGGTGCAATCCATGGCTGGCATCCTGTCAGTCACTGCTGTGGGGAGTTGATAGCTGGGAGCATATGAGGCCTGTGGGTCTGTCGGGCCTCAGACATTAGTGGGCTGCCTCAGCCCTGCACTGTCCCCTTGGTGGGCATGAGTAAGATGAGTCTCTGTGCCCTGAGGCATCCCTGAGACTTTCCTTCTGCACCCCTGTGGGTGAGCGTGAAGATGGAGAAGTGTTCTGTCCCACAATGGAAGGAAGGGGCTGGATCTGCAAGAGGTGTGTGTTGGTGAGCAGTGGGAGCAGCCCCTCAGCTTTCCCGCCACCTCAGCCTTGTCCCGCTTGGAGACTGTAAGGCGGGAAATGTCCCTGACACCCAGCTGCAGCATGAGTGGGCCTCACAGGGCTGGGCCGCTGCCACAGCACACGTGAGCTGGGACAGAAAAACCAACCTGACCACACAGATGGGTACACTGCCTATATCTTCAGCTGGTCACTGTTCACAAGTAATAATACTTCTTTTGCTTGTGTGTTTTTGTATTGGTGCAAAGTGGTTGCAAGGGATGAAGAAAAGGGGCACAGGACCAGGTTGCCCTGAGGAGCTCTGAATTCCCCTTCCCCAGAAGTGTTTAAGGCTTCCGTCAGCCAAACTGTTTATTTGGGGATATTAAGAGGGGGAGTTTTCTCTGTCCCCTGAGGAGAACATACATCACATCCTGAGGGAAGAAGGATGGCAGCCATGAGAGCTGCAGGCTGCTTCAGCTACATGCATGCGCTCAGTTTTCTGTCAGAAAGATCTGGAAATGTTTGTCTTGGATTAGGTGAGCCACTGAATAAGTATGAAGGGAGTAGTCACTACCGTTACAAGCAAGAAATTAAGCATATGAAGTACATGTTTCTAAGTAAATGCCCACTTCTTTCTTAGGTGTTATGGATTTCTGATAGTAGTTGCAGAGGGCAGGGAAGAAAACCATGAATATCGATTACCCTCTTTGGAGAAAAGGGTAATTTGTTAAATGTAACCTAAAATTTGATTGCAGGGGAATAGGTTAATTTCAGGGAGTGATTTTCCATATTTTGTACATTGAATATATCAAAAAAGAAGAAAACGATTGACTATGTTTCATTAAATCTTTCTTCCAGCCCTCAACACCAGTGCTTAATTGATAAGAACTTGGATAAAAACAAGAACTAAGAGGTTAAAAAGCTTTTAAGTTGTGTCTGAGGTATATTTGGTTTAATACAGCACTAAAGGCTCTCTAGTGTGAGTTTGGAAACTTGGTTTATTTTGCAGAAAAGTGAAGCTGTTACTGCTGTGAGGAACATCCACCATAATCTAACTTTTTTGTTTCCCAACTAATTAGGGTTCTAGGTAAAATTCAGCTGTACTTAGAAAGAAACTAGGAATATTGTTTCATATTCATTGTTAGTGACTTTGCTGTTGACCCATCTTGCAGTGCACGTTTCATCTTGCACTGAAGTTCTCATGGCAGCTTTATGTCTTCATGCTCCAGGCTAGAGCTAATTCAGCACAAATCTAGAACAGCTGATGTTGATGGCTGATCTTGAATAAGGTTCTACTGGAATAGGGACTTGGAAATGAAAATTGCTGGTTGGGAGATCTTAAACCACTTCAGGAGTTTGAATTGAAAACATTTCTAATCAAACACTAAGTGCCCTAGAACTCTGTTGATTACTGCCTGGAACCACCAGCTGAAGAGTTCATCACAGCTGCATCACATCTTTACTCCCTGCTCTCCTTCCCTTGAAAGTGTATGTTGTATGGGAGAATAGGCAACAATGTATCTGTCAGGCTGCTTGAGCTGACTAATGTAGTATTCCAGGCGATAAGGAACACATGCAGATATTTTTTTCCTATTGATTAGAGAGGTAATGATTTCTCTGTAGAAGCTGTGCTGTGTTTTACCATGTAGACCCTCATTAGGACCTTGCAAGTCTAGCATCAGCAGTTATACTTGCTGAAGAGTATCTTCTGTGCAGATTATTGTAGTAATGAAGCCCTTCATCAAGACTATATTTTCTGTTTTTCTAGCTATTCAATGTTTATGAAGTGGAGGCGTGAAGTAAAGATACAGGTAAGTTTTAGCTACTCTTGAATATATACAATATTGAAATTAAATATTATTTGTTGGACATAAATATTACAAGTAAGTTTTATTTACTTTTTTTTTTTGTTTTTATTTTCTCTTAGTTATATGTATTTATACATCATTAGCTAAAAGTAATGCTCATTACATAGGGAATAGCGTTTGTGGATTTGTCACGCTTTGCCCAAGAAGATGCGCCTCTATATACAACAGATACTTTTTTTAATAGCTCACTGAAGGAAAAAGAATGGTGTCACAGCTTAATAAATGTTATAAAACTATTGGAGTCTTGAAATTTCTGTCCTCTGTAGTAAGTGTGGATAGCTTTATTATTTTCTGGGAAATTTCTGGTAAGTGTTCTGTTGACTGTTATGAGGTAAGCTGCATCTTGAGGATGAATTAGCAGTTACTGTTACTTTCTTAGCCATATGACTACATGAATACCATCTTTGGTTTCCAGTTGATTGTTTGCTTTCATCTCAAGCATGGGGAAACAGGAAGGATGATATTTGTTTTTCCTCAAGTTTCCATTAGTTTTTATGGTTGCTGGTATGTTTTCTGAAATTTAAGGTTAGAATAGTATGCACTGTCATCTTCTGAGGCCTTTGATATAGGAAGCGGGTAAATTTCTCAAGTTTACCCTAAATTACAAAGCTCTGTGGATTTCTTTTTCTGAAGTTAGTAACAAGTTAACATTTAACATTTGTATCATCTGTCTTTACCTGCCTGATATTTAATGTGAACTGTTAAAGAGTTCCTAAAATGCAATAGCTATCTTTCTCTTCTTTTTCTGCTGTATTTTTTTTTTGTTATTGTTGGTTTGTTGGTGGTGGTGGTTTGTCTTTTTAAAAGTCAGTTTTGGAGGCAGTAAATAAAGAAAGAAAACTCCTGTCCTTTAAATTTTGTGCGATACTTGCGATTTACTGTCTAGCACACATCTCTGCTCAGTGGGGTCTTGCATCTGGCATGAAATAACGCGTGAGAGAATGCTGCAGATGAGCTTGTGGGTGCTGTGATGTATGACTCCCTTATTTTTATAGTTTACTTGATTGTCTCTGTACAGAAATCTTCCTTTAGCAGAGCCCCTTTCCCATGAAAATCTTTGTTCACCCTCCTCCTTTGTGCAGATGATAATATTTGGAAATGAATCCTTGTTTGTAGCCATAGGAACAGAACACCAATCCCCTGACTCAGAAGTAAATAAATATGAACATAAAATAAAAAATCTTGAGCCTGTAGTAATTGCAATGCTAGAGAACTTGTAAAATGATGTTGATGTGCTACAGTTACTGTACACAACTGAACTTGTCCTCTTCTGTTGGGTAAAGTACTTTCTTTTCAGCTTCTGTTTTTAGGACTTATCCAAAACTTTAAATGTATTTTGAGGGATGATACGTTTTCTTCTAAGCTTCTGTACTGTATTTCTAAGGTCTCGGCTTCAGAATTCAGTGTTTCATTTTTTGCTATTACATGTCAACACTGCTTACTGATGTGAAAGACTATTACAGCTTCTAATCAGTAAATCTGTATTTCTCAAAGGACTTTCAGGTTTGTCTATTTCTTCATGAATTTAGATAAATTTCTTTAATGATATGACACACTTGGCAGAAGTTTCAGCAGTAAAGTGTGAACTGAGTGTTTTTTAGAGTGTGTGATGAAGCCTGCTATGTGATGAATCTGTCCTCTGATTTGTGTAGCATTCTTAAGAGTACCTGTGGACTATTCTAGTCACCGTTCCACGCTTTTTATTTTTCTATATGTCTCTTGTAGTACTTTTTTTCTTAACTGAGCTGTAGGTGGTTAGCTGCTTATTCTGTTGGTGGTGGTGGGTTGTTGTTGCTTTTTGTGATGGTTGTTGTTTGTTTGTGTGTATGAAAGTGTTATAGACACAGTCACTTCCATGAGTTGTGCTTCTTTTTTTGTTGTCAGTCCAGGCCTGTGAAGGAGCACAATGTATCTCAAAGCTGTTTAAAATAGGCCTAGATAAGCTGGTTCAGCTGGATGTGGAAGCACAGTGGGGTGGCTGCACTTGCATACTATTATTTATTTTAATACTTATCTGAGCAGAGCTGTAGCTACAGATCTGAGATCTTTTGTGGTTCATTCTTCATTGCTTTTAAAAACACTGTAATTGCTGAAGATCAAGAACTCTACAATTTAAAGAAACTGAACTAAATTTTAAGTCATTGTCTGAAATGTGTCTAAAAAGATTAGAATTCTACTTGGTATATTCCTCAATCTGTTTAACATGTCGCTGGCTGGTAAAATATGAGCAACTCGTCTATTTGTCACACAGACTTTTTCCATTGTCAAAAGAATTTGACTGTGGAAATGATGCTTGGAATTATGTACATGCTTCATACAGTTCTCCCAAGGGAGGCAGAGGGTAGGGAGCTTAGGAGATCTTGAAATATTTCTACACCAGGACTTTTCTTAAAAAAAAAAAAAAAAAAAGCATCAATTTATACTCCTTATTTCTCGTCAGATGATAAAGTGGTAGTAGGTTCTATTCCTTGTATATGTACAAAGCACACAGAACTCCTGAGCTGTTTAGGTGCTTTGTAGTGTCAATATATCTATGCAGTACTTATGACAATAGAATCTCTTGTTCTTTTATTGCTAGAAGAATGAGGACAAATGAATAGACGACAAAAGACCTTATTCCAATTTTGTGTAGATTCTGAAGTCAGTGAATGTTTGGAAAGCTGTTGTTAAGTAGCGTTTTTTGAGATTGTCTTAAAATCAGTTTGCACAATGCGGTATTTTTGTTTCTGAAGAACAGGTATGGTAGTTCGTTCTTTCTCACATATATTATAGATTTTATGTTCCAACTATTCAGAATTTTCAGAGTATGCAAAATAGGCAGGATAATGTACATGTATACACAAGTTAATAATACTTCCAAAATGTATTATATCTTTGGGAAAACTTGAAAAAAGAGTTTGGTTCAGAAACTAGGGTTTTCTACTTAGTTGTGCAGTCCTTGGAACATTTATCATGTTAGCTTATCAGACAGTGGATTTTCTCTCAGCTGAAATAGAAAAGTCTGGATGATACACCCTTGGCACAGTACTATAAACTAGCTTATACAATATCTGTTGGCAAAGGTGAGATGTGCTGTTGTGGTTTTGTGAAGTCATTTTTGACTCAGAGATTCTGAAGTTCCTATCAGTGGGAGTGCAGTAGGTATCCTGGAATCTCAGTATCCATTTAGATAAGTGCCATGTCAATCTCTCACTGTCTGTATTAACTGTTCTGCATTACATATATATCTGGAATACTTGTCTTGGGGTAAGGAAGGTTGAAAGAGAAAGTAAAATTGGAATGCGTCTTCATCTGCTGAAATGTTCCCAGATTCTTTTTAACACTTTGGTTTGCACGTTGATGTTATCTACAAAGGCCTGAGCTGATGCATATCATGAAAAATGCATATGTTACTTGTGTACAGTGGTGACAGCAGTTTTCTAGGAGCTACAGCGATGTTCGATCTGATCTTGTGTTGATTCTGGGTATATTCGACAAATTTAATGGAGATTCAAACTCTACTGGCACAACAGAGGCCCAGACTCTTTGTGGTTATTTAAAAAAATAAAATTTTGTGGCATAAATATATTTAGCTATAACATCACAACTAAATTGATCTATGTTTCTTTGTATTTTCATCTTCATTTTGATCTTCATTTCACTCAGTAAAATAAGATGGTCTTCATATTCTCCAGTGAATTGTTGCTGATTGAACAGCTATATCTTCCACAAAAACAATTAGATTACAAGTCTACAGCAAGCACTGGTAATAAGTGCATTTTGTGGGGCTAATTTCACTTTATTCCAGCATAAATGGCTGGAAAATTAGGCTGATGGGCACATTAGTTGTGACCTCATTATACTCAAATGTTACATTTAATTTTCTAAAAATATGTGAATTTGACAAGTCTTCCTTCCAGTCGTCATGCCAGACTTGTAGAAGTCCATCAGAAAACACTGCAAATAGTGAAAATAACTTTTGCAGCTTGGCCTAGTGACTTGTTTTTAAAAGCAAAGTATTTAGAGCTGAATACTAGAAGATTAGCGAAAATCATGGCATTATTCAAACCAAGACTTGTAGTACCACAGGTTTAAAAAATAAATAAATAAAAAATTCATGGGGTCTGTGAGGTGTTCTTCCAGGATATCTTTGGGTGTGTTCAAACTTTGTGCAATAAAGGCAGTCCTTAATTGCACAGCTTCAGCTGTCTTGGCAGATCTCTTTTGATGCATAATTCTCTGACCAGAGGATACTTCCTAAGGATGTGAAGCAGGAGCAAGTAGAGAGCAGGATGAGCAGCAGTGTAAAACAATCAGAGCTAGACTGCCCTGGCTTTCATGGCACTAACGGTGCTCTCTGGTTTAGAGCCAGCCCCTTCAGACCGTGCCATTCTGAGTTTTCATTTCTACCATATAATGAGATTCTGTGGACCAGGGTGTAGGTTATATACGTGGGTGAGCTGGTAAGGGCTATTTTACAATTTAATACTGATATTTCTTGATTATGAAGCAAATGTATTCCTCACTGTGAAGTTCTTGAGGTGTTAAAGGGTATACATGTACATGAACCTGTCTTCGTTTTGATTCCTGGGATGTGAGGAGGGCTTTAATCTTCATTCCTTGGAGACTAGTACTTCATTCCGTAGTCTGAAAATGAAAAGGCGAGGGGAGAAAAAATAACCCGCACCAAAGATGACTACAACATTTCCTGCAGAGGCCTGTAGAAATTGCAAACTACGTTTGTCTACTGAAAAATGTTTGCATAGTGAATAAGGAAAAACGCCTTCTGGAATTATTTGAAGTGATCTTCAGAAACCCTGTAAAGAACTGGAAAACATAAATGGGGGTTTCTTCTTCACTGCATCTGTAATAACGTTCTTATGCTAAGAACTACTCTACTCCTTTTACCTAGGAGCTAGAGAAATGTCTGCCTATGTGTTTGGTGTGGTTTGCTTGGGGTGTGAGGAGGGCTTTTGGTTGGTTGGTTTTGTTCTGTGTTGGGTTGTGTTTTTCTTATTACTTTTTTCCGTGTGTGACCTTTTCCACCAAGAGGAAAACATGAAGGGAAGGTTTTCAGAAATAATAGAACCTAATAACGTTTTAACAGTTGGCATTCACAAATTTTGGAATTTTTAGTGAGTGTTGAATAAGCCACTTCTCTGTTACATAGCTAAGTGAAACAGTCCCTACTTAATGAATTGGGAAACTGAGGCTGGGAGTGGTTAAGGGACTTGTCAAAGGTTATTCAGAAAGTCAGTGTTAGAGCCAGATGTGCCTGTCTGCACTCAAGCCAGCAAATACTACTTTTTTTCTCTGGCATCTAATTAAAAATCATAATTGGAATATAGGTTTAATGGATAATGATGATATGCTATTATCTGTTTTTCTGTGTTGGTATAATGCTTCCAGATGACATAAACCATTTTTCAGATATTTTCAAACGCCTGACGACTCAAAAGTCTCCTTCTTATACTGTGTAAGTCTGCTTTTTTTCTGCTGCCAGAGAGAGGTGAACATAGAGGTCAGGTTATGTTTCTGAATCATATTTGTCTTATTCTAAGCATGTTTTTGCTTCTGCACTTCCTCCCCTCCCCTTCAGTTTTCACAGTTGGTTGTTGGTTTTTCTTTGGTGTGTTATTTTTTAACAGCTAAGTGAAGACATAAAATGACTCAATCTACAATGACACATTTAGATTTCGGATGTTATACTGGCCAATATGTTCATAGTTAAGATGTATTTATAAAAAGTACTTCTTTATCACTGGTGAGTGTGGTTTCAGGCTTTTTATGAGGAGCTGTGGTAATATCCAGTTAGATTTATCATAGGCCTATTCCCTACGGACATACGAAATGATACAGTGTCCTAGGACTTTTTTTTCTGCTTTGAAATGATTCTTAATACTTGCTATAGAGCATGCAGAATGAAAATATCAGAGTTTAACCTGCCACACCTCTAACTTTGTTTCACTGTTTGTTTTGTTTTGTTTTAACAAGGAATAATCAGCTCACTTCTCAGAGAACTTTGCTAAGTAATTTCTAATGAGGAATCTTTAAAACAAATTAGTATTCTCTTTTTTTTAAGGATATTTGCATAGAAAATATGAAAAGCCACATAATGTAAAGAATTCCGTTCAAACTGTACTGTTAAGGCACCAAAATTAAGAGTTTATGAAGGGAATTTCATCTGAAATCTGTGCTTGAGTTTCCTATTTGCGGACCAAGATTTCTTTCCAGATATGTTTTCTGCAATAAACTCTTTAGGGTACTGATTCCTTTGTTCTACGCTACATAGCCCAATAGATCTTTGACGTTATTTGTGGTCTTCTGACAAGAGTACTAATATATTTATTCTGGTATTATGTGACATGAGTCAAGTTACTTTGTTCTCACACTCCTTGAGAAACAGGAAGTCTATTTTGCTCTTGGAGAGAAGAGAGTCCAAAGTCCACTCAAATCAGGGCATTGACTCTAACTTATATAGTCTGAAATCAGTTCTCAAAAGACAAACTGTCATCAGTCTTGAAAACCTGGTTATCTTAAACGTGGTTTTTTTTCTTAATCATGCTTTTTTAACAGTGAAGGGGCTTTATGGTACCTAGTGTGATAAATTTGTTCTGAACTTCTGTGAAAACTTTTTAGATTAAGTCTATATATCTGAAATTAAGGTAGTCAAATAGCACATAGACAGCTTTTTGTGGAAAATGTCATTAATGTTTACAAAATATTTGACTCTCACCTCCATGCTTACTTACTTTTACTAATTTCAATTTGATATCTAATTGCTGTAGAGTGTTAAATCACAAGTGTAAAAAAAAAAAAGATTGTAAATGTTGTGGGTTTTCTTATTTGGGGGAAAGAAAAAGAAAACACAAATATTAGTGAATCATATGCTGAAGTGAGTAAATGGACCTTTCTCTGGAGATCTTAAGGTTTTGCTGCATTGCTGCATAGAAAAGCTGCCAGACAGATCATTGCACCATAAACAGGAGAATGCTCTTACTTTTGGAGCAGTGGTGAGCCAATGTTTTTGCGTTGATCTCAGTTTGTTACAAAGGCTTAGATTTTTCTGATACCAGGTTCTTAGCTTGCTAGGACATCTGAAAAGGCTTTCCAGTCCTTTCATTCATTTTTCCCCAGGAAAAAAAGTGTAGTGAGGGAACAGATGCATTAAAAGACAGGTTAGTGCTGTTTTGATTACAAACTGTGTACTTGTGCCCTGGGGCTAGCTCCAGGTGCAGGTCTAAGGAGAAGGTACTCAGGTGACTCATGTTAGAATTGTGTTAAAGTTATGGGAATTTGTTAGAGAAACCTATTTGGAGTCTCTGATCCAGACTGCGATATTGCTTTATGTCTGCGTATGCTGTAGAAGCAGTAGTAAATTGGAGAAGATCTTGTTAAGGGGTGGTGAAAGGGCTGTTGTGGCCTTGGTTTTCCGTGATTAATATTCATTCAGATTAATCTGTTAGATAACATAAATGTAATCAGATGGATTATAGATTAGAAATCTGAATGGAAATCAGTCTTAATATAAAGGAGATGGAAAATCATCAGTAAAATATCTTGTGATCTTCCCTCCTGGCCTAAACTTGTGGAAAGGCAGAAACTTCTCTTTACCAAACGGGAATGGATCCTTAGGTAAGAAGGTCAAGCCTAGAGTTATCTTTTGGGATAATGTTGAGGGAAACAGCCACAATTTCCAGCTTTTCCTGCTTGATCTTGGAGCAGCAAGTTCAGCACTAGTAGTATAAAATCATCTTGGAAAGTGAAATGTTTCAGTAACATTAGCAGCTGACCGAAGGTTTCAGCAACCCTGTGTTCAGACGTGGCTAAAAACTTGCTAAATCAGAGTGGATATTTTACTGCTTCATCTTTATTTTTCATACATATATATTTGGTTTGGTATTGGGTTCCAGATAGACTAACTTAAACAGATTTCCTGCATCTGTTAACAGTTTGATATTGAAGGAATTAGAGGGTGTAAAAAGAAAACAAGCTTTTTGGAGAGCTAGTCAAGACTTTGGAAATGCAGATGTGATTCATTCCTGTAGCCATAGGTTGCTTCTGCCCTTGTGGAAGTCAATTTCTGCATATCCGATATGTTAAGTGGGAAGTGTAGAACATCCCTACTTTCTAGTGACAATGGTTGGAAAATATCTACCAAGCAGTGCAAAACAGCATTTTGGCACTGAAAGCTTTGGGATCCCTTTGAGATGGCAATAACTGGTGCTGTCTCAAGAAACATTAACAGGTGTTTAATTGGGTAGGGTTGACAGGTACTGGAATGTACTTTCCACAGTTCTAGCAAACTTGTTTTAGGCTTTACTCTCATGGTGCCAAGTAACTCACTGGGCAGCTGGCAACTCAAGTTGAGCTGTGCTGTAACCAGCCTCGAAGAGGTGAGCACAGTAAGCGAACCACCAAATGCATTTCCAACCTTAAGAAACATACCCAAGGTTGTAAGAAGAGTTTCCTATCAAGCTCACGAATTATTTTCCATGAATTTCAAAGTGTGGCTCTACTGCTAAAGCTGAGGAAGGTTCCCCAGCTGTTGCTCAGCTTCTGTGGAAACAATTCCTCAAAACTAGTAAATCTGTTGGTGTTAAAGTGGATCTGACTAACATTACATGTTATAAGGAGAACAGCATTCTACTTGGACTTAAGAATTTATAACCTTTTTTTAAGTGTAGCTTAACGGTTTGGATTTAACCGCTTCCCTTCTTCCCACATTTCTACTCATAAATAATTCTTTATTGAATCTTTCTCCTCTACTAAGGATAGGAAACAGAAACATCTACTGATTTGCCTTCTTGACATTCTGTGACTGAAATATTTCTTATAAAGAAAGGTGAGATCTCTTGTCTCACTGTCTTTTTGTGCCCATGTGAAATACTGACAGGAAAGAGAACTGTCCAGTGCAGTCTGCAGGTCTAAAACCATTCAGTCTCCTCCCGACCTGTGGAACTGATTCTAGTGAATAATATGGAGCTCCTAACTTCAGGACATATGGCTTAGTGCATGGATACATAATGATGGTTTGAGGCTTGTAGCTGTCACTAACAGCTCGGGACCACATTCTGGTCTCAGATTTTGTGATGTCATAAATATATCTACCAATCGTGTTTCTTACTAGTGGTTACAAGCCAAATAATAGTTGAGAATAGTCTTGAGGGGCAATAATATTAGAAATACGGCATAGCTGATTTATGTGATGGAGAATGGGGTAGATCTGGCAAGAAAATGGACGCTTTCAATTGGGCTGTTTGATCTTCTTTGTGTTTCTTTTTAATGAGTTAATCCTCCAGGTGCCAGTACCATTCCATCGTATGACTAGTCTCCTGAAAATCTCCTTTTGATGACTTCTAACCAAAATATACTGTGCATTCAATTTTTATTTTTTTATGATTAGCAACTGTTGGGTGTTAGGAGGTGTGTGCGCTTGCTCACACTGTACAGACAAATAAAAGAAAATGTTGAAATATTTAAATGCTTAAATCCTAATGCTTCTCTCATCCCAATCCTGCTTTTTTTCCCCCTGCTTCCTGTGGGAAGTCCTGTGTATCTTTTTGAGCTAGCTATCTATCTTATATGAAGTTAGAGGTTGTTGAAGATCTGGTTCTGTGGGGTCTGGAGTGCTTCCATGTGGTTTAAATAAGGAATACATTTGAGAAAATACAATCTGCTTGTGGACATGCTGGAAGCAGAAAAAGAGGCTAATTTTGCTTAGTTAATTATTCACTGATAATTATTTACTCAGCTCTACAAATTGATGGAAACTTGTAATCATGTTGCTATGGCACCTGCTGTCACTTATAAATGCTGAGTGGAGCAGCTCAATTTAATTGTGAAGCTGGACCCAACTACTGAACAAATGAAATCTGTCAGACCAAATTTTGTGAGGGAAATCTTACCAACAGAGTTTGCAAGTTAAGCATCTAGTCATAAATAAATTCTTCCCTGTGAACCTGAGAAAGAGTTGCACAGTTTTCTGACTCAAGCCTGCATATTATTATCTTGTTAGAGTAAGCAGCATCTGAATAACAAAGTCTGCTATCTGAAACTGCTGAAGGCCTTTCTGAACTCTTCCTTCACTGTGAAACTATGGCTATTCTCTGCAAATCTGTCTTGCAAAACAGCCTTCCAGAGAAGAACACTATACAAGGCTTTGATGCAAATACATTCAAAATCTAATTTCCCAAACAATTTAGAGAACAGTTGATGACCCTCCAAGCATTAAAATGTGAATATTATCAGGCCTACAATATTTAAATGTTTAATCCGTGAGATGCAAATAAAGATTTAATTCTAAAATGTAAGTGGACCTCATTATTAATTCTCTTGCTGTATGTTTGAGATGAATGGATATGGTGCTGTATTAATTTACAGATTTCCATATGCCTTTCTTTGTAATCTAGCCATGTATAATGCATCGCTATTTTAACAGCACTGCCAGCAAATTATTCTGCATGTACTTCTTTTCTAAGTTCTTTAAACACTTTTTCTGTATTGTGTGATTTCAATTGTTTCTGCTCCTTTCTTGGTAAATAGTTGAGGAGTAAGCACATTTTCAAGAGCTGTAGGGAGGCTAAGATGCCAGTTGCATTTTAACGATATGGTGCATTATCATTCTTACTGTAGCCAATTCTCTTTTAAATCATTGCAGTTTCTGCTTTAGCCTCCAGCTATAGAATTCTTTTCAAACCGACAGTGAACTTGGCAGGTTGCCAAGAGAAAAATAAAGGTGTTTTGGTCCACCAAAGTATTTTGAGTCATTCTTAGTGATACAGTTTTCTTCTCTACATCTGCAAAACATTTTTTTTCTGAAGTGAATTTTCATGTGAAAAGCCTCCTTAATAATCACCAGTATTGTTTGTTTCAATGCAGTTATTTAACTGCACCCCTGGGTGCTTGCAAAATAAACAAGAGAGTCTTCTAAAGAGTTTTAAAAGTGGCAGGTGCTTAGTCTGTGCCCTATTCACTTAGTTTGCAATGACATTTTTGTGCTAATCTATAGACAAACAAGAGACAGGTGACACACAGCATCAAGTACAATGTGCTAAGTCGACAAACTTTGGTCTAGATAAGATGTTTGTGCTGCATATGCCCACAGTGGCAACACAGATTTATACTGCTTATTTTGAAGTTGTGCTCTCAGCACTGGCAATATCACAAATTTTAAATGCTTCTGAATTGACTGAGAATGAAGTATTCTGAAGGTTAGAGAATTCAAAGAATCTCACACAAATGAAAATCTTTCCCAATTCCTGTAAGCAAAGCATGATTTTCATTTTTTTTCAGTATTGTTGAAAATGTGAGCGTTAACTAAACCAGATGGTTACATGTAACTGAAATAGAAAAATTGTATCTCTGAGAGTGTAGCTATGAATAGAATTTATTCATTATAAAATACCACATCCATGGCACTCTCAGTCTAACAGTATTGTACACTTTATAGCATTTAGTAATATCTGTACTGCTTTAATGTAAAAGTGTGGCTGACTGAGAGAAGTGCTAACAGATCTTAGCAACACATGGAAGCAGGATATGCATCATCCCTTTCCTATTTTACAGTCGAATTCATCAGGATACAAGCTGAGCAACTGGCTCAAAGTTATCTTCTTTATAAGGAGAGAGGATGAGATGGGAGGACAGGTAGAGAGAAGATTGACTTTTTTTTTTAAATTAAGACAGCGAAAATGTTAGGAAAAGCAGTATACACGTATGTAGAGGTATCAGCCTGGCTACATAAAAGTTTCACTCTATTTAATAATGCCATCAGATGGATTCCTTTCTTTAGTTGCAGGAGGAACAGGCCTTAGTAGTTGCGCGAGAACGTGTATTCACTTCCATTTGTATCCTACTTGCCCCTGATATCAGAAGAGACAGAATAACCTATTACACTATCAGTGTCACTGCCTTTACATGTGAGGCCATGTATCAAATTGCTTTCCATAAGAAAATAAGAGGGGAGCTGTAGTGTGCACACACAGCTGTGTAGCTTTTGTTGTGTCTCGCATTCCTCCTTATCATTCTCAGTGGGAGTTGTAGTTGATGGTAGAAAAGAATGGGCAGGGGGCTTGTTGCTGTAATAGAAGAGAATGGCAGAGTTTTTTCCCACTGATTCATCTAGTCCCAACAAATGGGGCCGGTCTGGGGAACCAGAAGCTGAGTCCATGTAGATATAATGCAGATAGTTTGTGAAACTTAGTACACAGCGTGAGCAAAAAGTGTCATCAGACCTGTCCCTTTACATCAGAATACTGTATTTATCCCAAGGACAATTTGTCCTTGAAACTTATGCAAACATTCTCAACTATCCTTTGCACATCTTGTCAACTTAAAATCCATCAGTTTCTGAGTGATTTTCAAATATACATTACAAAAGAAAACAAGATTAAAACTGATTCTCTTCAAATAATTGAATCTGTTGTTGTGGGATGTGTTTCCCCAACTTCACTGCTGGGACTGGAATTTACCCTTCATTTTTGGGAAACATGGGGTAGAATTTTACTTTAAAAAAAAAAAATCAAAACACAGCCCAGAATCTGATGTGTTTGATTGAATTGTATATCAGCAGATGCTTAATTATCATCAACATGTATTTGAAGTAAGTTAGTTTTCAGTATGGAAGGGAATAACACAGATGTAAAGCCTTTCTTTCCATGTAAGCACAGATAAAATCATATTCCCTAAATGGAATGCGAGAGAGGCTGCTCTTGAAGATATGTGATAATCTAGACAATAGAGAGGCAGTAGATCTAATTTTCTGGACTTCAGCAGAGCATTTGATAAGCTACCACTTGGGGAACTGTTAGTTAACCTGTAAAAGATTGGGATTAGTAGAAGGAATGGATGATGAGTTGGGAAGGGACAACAGTGTGGAGGTTTTATGTAAGAGCTGTTAGTGCAGTAGCCAAGGTGTCTGCTGCTTTAAAAACTAAAGTATGTAGTATTTTTTTTTTTTCAGTGGCTTTTGAGCGGAGGGGAAAAAAGAGAACATGATAATGATGCTTGACAAGGCATAGTTGGAAAAACGCCATTAGCACTAAAAATGGTCTTAAGCTGACAGAATGTAACTGTACTTCAGTAGAAATAACTGAGTAGGGCACGTGACTTTCAAGCCCCTAACAGTAAAGGGCTCCTGTTGCGCAAAGACAGTAATGGAGAAAGACCATGTGTGCTAGGTGATCCTAAGGTTATTCCAAGATACAGAACTGAGGCAAAGAAGTACTCGGTTGAACTGAACAAAATGTTAATGCTGTAAAAGGTATTATATTGACTGCTGTTGCATGGATCAGTCATTTGAGCAGGAAAGGTGGTAGATGTAGCTGTGAAATCAAGAAATGTGGTGTAAATTGTAAAACTTAAAGCTGACCCACACTGTACAGCTGTATTGTACAGGCAGTGATGCATGTGCTGTCTGTGAAGTTAACCATATTGACGGGGCAATTGGCTTTCTTGCGTCTAGCAGGAGTGCAGAGGTAAAAACATGGAGTTCTTAGTTGAGAATGAAGTAGAAGCAAAGCAGATTAATGACAGAACCTGGGAGCTAGAGTATTAATCTCCTGCAAATCTAAGTCAGCTGTTTTAGATTTATTCCACCTTCCCCCTGCCTCCCGTAGTCTCTCCTTCTGTTTATGACAGGAAGGCTACTGATGTTACTTATGTGTGAAAGTAATTAAAATAATTTTTGCAATTCTGACAACTGTGACATTAGTGTCTGTTTGCTTTGCTTTACAAACAAATGATCTGCATTATCTATAGTGCTGACCATCCTCCCAAGTATCCTATCACATGAGTAATTTGTATAAATAATTAAAAGCTGGGGTTCACGATGGTGTCTGCAACAATGGTCTTGTTTTCTGCAACTTGATAGGAAAGATTTGATTTACATCTGCTCTGGGTATTTTATTCCCTATCTTATTAAAGCTTACAACTTAGATATACCATAGCTTTTATGGGGAACCTTGCCAAATATTTTCAGATGAAGAGAAATTTTCTCCAATTAAGAGATAGTATCTGTGGAATAGAGCGTTGTCACAGGATAATGGTCTCCTGCTGCTTTGTTAAATGCCAAGGTAAACCTGAGGCATTTATCAGAAATTAATGTCAAAGCAAAGTCGAGAGGTTTATCTTGAAAGGTGGGAAGACTGAGCCTGTGGAAAATATTCTATTAGAAAATAGTCCATGTTTCCCTGTATTTGTTGTGTTATTTCTCTCCTCCCAGGCCAGTTATAGTCGGAAGGAAGCAAATATTCTGTCTGCCTTTGAAAACAGATACTAACTTTCTTTTAGAGATGCAGAGTCCTGTTAGTCGTGTGTGACTTAAACTTAGATATATTAGTTCTATTATTTTGCAAATATATATGAGTTTTAACACTGCATCACATTACAGTGAGCTAAATTAGGTCTCTGCTGTTGTTAGACTTCACATAGCCCTGATTCAAAGTACAATGAAGTCAAGTGAAGGAAAAGGAAATTTTGAATTTATAAAGAGAGATCCCTCAAAGCAAGTACGTAAATCTACTGGCCTTGCTCTGCTAGGGGCTGAAGGAAGAGCCGGTGAAAATGAAGAGATGGAAGGCAAAAGTAAAGCTCCATCACCTAGAAGATTGCAACAAAATGTTTTATGGCACAGAAATAAAGTTTAGTGCTTTACTCCTGTTGATGCTCCTCAGACACTGAAGTTTGTCAGCTTCTTATTTATGAAGAACTTATCTGTTAGATCTAAGGCAACTCTTTGTAGATGAGTAAATTCCTTTAAATATTTTTGCTCTTCCACTGCAGAACTCACATCACAAGGTGTCCTCTGTTTTTCAATCCTTAAATAAACTATATCAAATCAAACTTAATAGCTATCTAATCATGTATTAATTAGTCCAGAATTATGCATGAATTTTGGTAATTGTCCTCAATTTTTTCCCTTCCATAAAATCCAAAATAGGAATACTTGAAGGTCTTGAATTTCCTCCCTCTTTCTCTTTTTTTTTGTGGTAGTATTTGATCTCCTGTTCCTCCTTTAACTTCTGTTGATGTGAGAAAAAGGCAATAACCTATTTCTTTGTCTTTTAATGTTAACTTAATTATACTGTTAAAAACAACAAACGCAAAACCTCATGAAATGAATGTCATCAAATATGGGCATACTCTAGAGATTAGTAGAAAAGGCATTAATCTTGCCATCAACAGAATTATTTTCTTGATTTTTTTTTTAAAGTAGAAACTTTTCATAAAGGATCAGATTAGTTGGTATTATTTGCAGACCATGTATTACTTCACTAGGAATCTAAAGGTGAAAATGACTGTGCAGAGAAGTGAAGCAGAGTTGATTGCTTTCTATTGTCCTAGTCTTGGAGACTGGAAAAATATACACACGCTGACAAGTCTAAGAAGAAATCAATTCAATCTTTAAAAGTGCTTTTTCTTTGCCTGATTTATTCAGGGTAAATATTTTTCACCTGGGAATTTTCTGTGTCCCCTTAAAAATTAAGGTGACCCTATGCCTCACTCTAAATCTAAATGGTCTCAGAACATGAGGCACAGTTTTTGTCCTGCAGGTTTGCCCTGACTCCAAAAAATAATAATAGAAAACCAAAACAAACAAACAAAATTTTCCTGTCCACACTGGCAGCATATTCTCCTTCAGCTTCGTTTTATATAACAGTTCGCCACTTTGTGGTCCTGGTAGTTATTTATGCAATTTACTAAGAAGATGAAAAGAGAAGCAAGTGTATTTATTCTTTCCCCTCTTCCAGCATAGAGATTAATTTCAGAGCTGTTTCCAGAGGACTAGATATAGGGTAGTACTGCAGCATACCGTGTTTCATCAGTCATGCTGCATTATGTCACGTTAGCTTTTTCTATGAATTCATTTTAGTTTCTGAGATTTACTGAGGTATGAGACAGAAATCTGTTCCAAGAACATCTAGCAAGCCAGCAACAGGCAGTTCTCTGCCACCAAAAATGGAGACTTGCTTTCTTTTAGGACTGAGAGGGGTTGGGAGGAAAAGCAGTAATTAAAATAGTGGTCACAACAAATTAGCATATAATATTAAGGCCTTTTTGGAAAAGATAGTCATGGTCCTGCAGTGTTCCCAGGTTGGCAGGTTTCCCAGCTTAGTGGTTAGTTCAACTCCCCGGTGTATTCTCCAACATCAGTGATCTAACGGGTATTTAGTGAGGTAGGGATGTGATTCGTGTGGTTTAGCTGTGCAATGTGGTTCAGGAGTATTTTTAATATCAGGTAGCAGGTTAGCATGAACTGAAGACCCCATAGCAGCCCTCCCTAGAAAGGATGAGGTGAATAGCAATCTGTGAGGCTATGTTCATAATTAACCTTTCATTGGTCCATTTTTGCCAAAAGTGATCTTTAGAAACAGAAGTGCTTTAGTAAAATATGCCTTAGGATTCACAGAACCAAACCCTTTTTTAAGCTGTTTTTTCTTAAATACTCCCTACTTGTGTTAAAGAGTCAGTGAGATGTTTCCAGAACCTGGGGAGGTAGAAAGGGTGATATGCTTCTTTCCCAGTTTTTAGCCCTAGAAATAGGACGGAGTAAATGCTGGAAACTTTTATCTCTGTGGAAAGTTATGAAACAAGTGCTGGGATGAGAAAACAGCTTTTTGCCATTTTATTTACCAGTTGGTGTGTACTCAAATTATATATTCAGATAGGTACTTAACAAAGCTATGAACTGAACCAAGGAAGTATTTTGCTGGGCAAAAGCCAGAAATACTAGCTGTTGCCAGATCAGTCTCAACAAACTGGATCTAGCTGTATTTCTCAATGTAGGACATTTTTTTTAACAACAAAATTTGTTTGAGCATCATTGAGAGGAATTTCTGGGCAATGTGAAACTATAATCCTGTAAGCAAAAGCAGATGGAAGCTGTGCTGATTTCAGTAATTGGTCTGCAATATTTTACATTTTGAAAATAAAATATTCTTACAAATATTTTTCTGAGTGTATTGGTGCACAACTTAAGAAATTGGACTTTTTTTTTGCTAGTCATTAATATGATCAGTGTTGCTGTTCTTAGTTCTAAACAAGGTAAACTCTTCTAGGAAGCTATTTTTTTTCTCTATTCTTCCTTTCAGCATATCTGTTCAACAGCAAAAACTGGGATTTTGACAGAAGATGAGACATTCTCACAAAACATACATTCCAATGCCAACTTCTGGCAAGGGGATGAGGGTGGAAAGGAGAAAACATCCACAGCAAATTTTTGTAAAGAGAAAACAGGACTGAGAGAGAACCCTCTGTATCTAAGTCTTCTGTATCTCAATGAAAGCTACTTCAGGTTATAGAAATGAATCTAGATTTTCTGAACTTGAGCATTATTTATCCTTCTTAGAGCAAAGTGGAGCCTTTAGGATACCCAGGAAATTTTGTGGATGGGAAGACCACTTACTTCATAGCTCTTGGTCCTTTTTGCTAGTTTATCATAGCAACAATGCATTGAAATTGATACATTTCTGGAAATGAATCCTTGAAGCAATGTCAGGGATCTAGAGAATAATATGTTACTTCTGATAATAGGTCCTAGTTGTAATACTGTTCTTCTCCTCTAACTGTAAAGGCATTAGCAGTTGTACTATTAGTATGTTAACTTTCTCATGTTTTCACTTGTAGTTCTGCAGAGTAAGAGGCTGTTTTTCCATTTGTATACGCTGTGACTGTGATGCATCTGAGAAAGGTAGAATGGCTTGCATTGGAAAGGACCTCAAAGATCACCCAGTTCCAACCCCCTTGCCATGGGAAAGAGCATCTTTTTCTAGGTTATGTTGCTCCAAGCCCCATCCAACCTGGATTTGAACACCTCAAGGGATGGGGATCCACAGCTTCTCTGGCCAAACTGTTCCAACACCCTCTAAGTGGAGAACATAAATCTACTCTCTTTAGTTCAAAGCCATTATTCCCATTGTCCTATCGCTACCCTTGCTGATAAAGAGTCCTTCCCTAGCTTTCCTGCAGGCTCTCTTTATGTACTGTAAGACCTTCCTAGGGTCTTCTCCAGGCTGAACAACCCCAGCTCCCTCAGCCTTTCTTTCTGTGGGAGGTGATCTATCCCATTGAGCATCCTCGTGTCTTCCTCTGGACTTGCTCCAACTGGCTCATGTAGTTAAAGAACTGAAGGGCAGGTTTGAATTTGAACTAACCTTTTACTGAGCTGCGTAAGTATATAATTTATGTACAACATTGGTGCTAGAAATACATCTGAACATATCTGGCTGAAGCTGATGAGAGTTTTGCTGTTGATTGAGTGACCTGAGTCTCTTCAGCCTTAAGAAAAGAAGACTCAGAGGTGATCTTATTAATGTTTATAAATATCTTAAGTGTGGGAGTCAAAGGGATGTGGCCAACCTCTTTTCAGCGGTCTATGGGGACAGGACAAGGGGAGATGGCCATAAACTTGAGCATAGGAAGTTCTGCACAGATGTGTGAAGGAACTTCTTCATGGTGAGGGTAATGGAGCACTGGAACAGGCTGCCCAGGGAGGTTGTGGGTTCTCCTTCTCTGGAGATATTCAAGACCTGCCTGGATACCTAGCTGAGCAGCCTGCTGTAGGGAGCCTGCTTTGCAGGGGAGTTGGACTTGATGATCTCTAGAGGTCTTTTCCAACCCCTACAATTCTGTGATTCTAATAGTCCTTGATCTTTGCTATTAGGCCTGGAAGTTTGGTGGGTTTGAGTTGGAACGCGTAGTCAAGTAGATTTCAAGGCAAAAAATAGAAACTAGATAGACGGACACAGTAATTCTAGGTTACTTGGCTAAATCAGGAACAACTGTGTAACCACTGTGTCTGTGAGCTGAGGTTACTGTGGACATAATAGTGTGAACACTGTCATTCACAGACTGCTAGAAGTAGGAATAAATAAGAATAGTATGGCAGTAAAAATATACTGTAAAATAGTTACACTGTCAAATCTCCTATTATAAAGACGTATCAGAAGGAAGAGAATTGTAACCCATTACACTACTGCACATCCCCAAGGATGATATTAAAGCAAGGCTGAATACTGACTACTTACAGCAATTTCTAGTGGCTTCAATGGTTCATGGCAAAGAGATGAAAGCCAGCAGCCCCAGTAAATAGGCTTTCTTGCCTAGGTTTCTATTTATGATAAAATTCTGTTCTGATTAGTGGGAAAAATAACTTCCAAAGGTGAAAGAATAAAAACTAAATAGAACTGCCACAGGACTTATTTTTTGCTTTAACTAATAGATGATTATTAAAAATGCGTATTGATTTGCGATTTGAAACAAAAGTGTAAACTACTACTTTGATTTAATAGCTTAATTAGAGCTAAGGCTGGGTAGAGTTATGTCAGGTCACTTTTTGCCTGGAGTTGCCTATCAGTTTTCAACAGAAGAAAAAGAATAAGAATGAAGCACTGACAGATCCCATCTGGGCTTCCTGAGACAGCTGGTTTCAATACAGTCTGTCTAATGCTGGAATTGTGTCTTCAGTTGCTTTTGTTGGCATATCACAATAGTTTAATATTTTGAGGTAACACCTACAGAATGGATTGAGTCAATACTGTGTTAGTAGCAATGTTTCTCAAGAATTGGAGAAATAATAGGATATTTGTATATCAACTGTGCAGATTTAGGGTATAAGTAAAAATATATGCATGTACGTATCCATACAAAGTGCTTTGAATCCACAAATTAAGTCAAAACTAGGACTAATTTGAAAGTTTCTTTTGGGTTCATCTATGTCTGCAGGTAGCAGGAGACTGAATGGGCAGCATGTGTTCGTAATTCAGGCATTTATGTATTTTATATTAATGTTTATTTCAGCTTGGTTCATAAACATATTGCATGGTTCACACTGCTATTTAAATACTGGATGTAGATAGATATCCTGTGTGTCAGAAGGGCAGCAGAAATGTGAAAAAAGATATGGGAAGTATGAGACATTTTTTTGCCGTGGTTATTTTTTTTTTTAGAAATCTCATCTTTGCAGTTGATTTGGCTTTGTGTGAAGTGTTATTGTTCATGCCTAATATTGTCTTTAGTCTTTTACTAATTGTTATAGCTTATATATATATAACTTAAATAACTTATATATAACTTAAATTGGAGTCTAATGTGGAGAGAAAATAGCAGACTGGGAAAATGGCCATATTCCCTGAGGAACTTCAATGCAGCTATTCAGAAAAAAATACTGTGAGATTTCTAATGTACATGCAAATGCACACATCAGTATTGGTCCCTGAATTCTCTTCAGCTGAAATCTTATTTTGCAAAAATTAAGTTGCCTTCTGCCAGGAAAAATTAATGTTTGTCATATATTCTAAGAGATTGTCTTATGTTGTGTGATCAGTTCACTACATTTGCAATATGGAAACAACATACTCCCATTAATGCAGGCATTCAGTTCCATCTCCATAAGACTCCTGAAGCACACTACTCTAAATTTAGAAGTGCTTGCCTTTCCCTCCTGCCCCCTCCCTTCTTCAATTTCATTCTTAAATGATGTAGTTAGATAGCTAAGATTGATTCTATAATCAAACCCAGCTCGTAAGATGACACTCACTTTGTGAACAGATAGCTTATCCACCTTCTACCCTAGTGTTCAGATGTACACCCAAGAACAGTAATTCTTTTAGTCTTTGCTCCTGCACTTTTTTTTGAAAAGGTGCTTATCCTCAAAGTTATACAGAGAGCAGGAAAAGCACATTTCTCCCATTTCTTGTTTCTCCTTAAAATGAGCTATTGTGCCCTGCAAACTGGAAATAAAATTACGGCGGCATAGTAATGGTCACTTACTGGGAAAACCAAGTTTAACGCTTGCAACAAATGCAGGATACTCCATATGTTTGTTTTCCAGGGTATTGAACAATATGAGAATTTTTTTTTATTATTTCTTTGCTTTGGCTTTTTTTTTAATCTCTGGTTAATCAAAATTTTTTTTGTTCTGTTCTTGGCATGCTTACAGGCCATGAACTTGTACTCCTGTTCTTTAAATGTAATGCAATTCAGGGAAATGGAGTTTGAAAGATGGTAATCTTTGTATAGTGAATGCATAGAAATGCCAACGTGCTTGAATAAGTTCTGGTAACAGTGAGAGAAGTCTAAAATCACTACTGAAAGGAATGGTAAATACAGGAAAGGTTAGGACAGTTCTTCTGTCTGGAGATATTTCACTGAAGTGTTAATAGAATAACTTCTGTGATTGTGCCTTTACGTTGTATCTATTACGATTATTCTCATTATTTAAGCGGTGTTAAAAGGAAATGTTTCAGCTGATGGCAGACCAAAAAAGAGGTTTTCAGATAAAATATGCAACATATATTCTTTTACATATGTGACATAGTGTTTTGTTATCGGCGTTTTATGGTACGTTCCAGAGCCTGTCGGAGTGGAAAACGATGCCCCTTGTAACTAACTCCCATGTCTTTGTGTTAAATCACCCTTCTCTTTCCCAGGTCTCCAAGCAACAGTATCTTAAAGATGAAATATTCATTTCTGAAACCTAATTTAATTTCAGTGTTGCCTGAGCTGCAGAGATTATCAGTTCATGGAACCCACAAAATTCAATGAATTAGCAACTCTTTTCCATAGATGGAAGGTTATTTTTATTTTTATTTATTTATTTCCAGGATCTTGTTAAAATGCATCTTCTTGAATTTAACCTTGATTTGGCTGGCTGTGATTTACTCATTTGTGGTAGAGGGAATAATAAGAAAAACTGGTAGTAATAAACTCCACATCAATAAATGCAAGGCATTGTTGCTTTATAATCCTAATAGCAGCCCTGAACGGTACTGAGCCATAAATAAAAGAAAGTTAAAGCATTTCAAAGCTGTTATTTCTACCCCCCACCTTTTTTTTTGGTTCAGGTTTTTTAAACTGTATTTTGTTCAGAGCCTTTAGATAAGTATCATTTCAGTCAGCAACAAATTTAGTATAAAACATAGAAATAATGAATGTGCGGGAGTTCAGAAAGGCTGATCTTAGTAAACGGTGCCATAAAATGAGCTAAGGTGAGCTTTCCAAAACATCTGAAGTGACTGAGAAAGTTTTCTTTACTTGTGTTCATTGGCTGGCAGCTAAATGCTTGTTCTTCCAGTGTTTACAGAATTGTGCACATTAGATGCTTCTGACAATTCTTGAATTAATGCACATATATATTATTATCTCATTTTCTTTGGAATACTTATGTACATTTTGGAGATTCTTATCTGAAGTTAGCATTAATCATTAGCATGTAGGAGTGATTAGTTAAACATTGCTACATTCTTAAAAACTGCAATTGTACACTGTAGCTGTTTTGTCTTCCTGGAAATGCAGAATAGCTGTGCAGATGATGGGACATCCAAGCAGTTCCCTTCTGTTCACCAGAGTTTGTCCCTTGTGCTCCTACTGGTCTGGCCTCATGCTGTGTGTGCATACAATATGCTGCAATCTCTCTTGGAGTCACAGCAGGTGGAACAGGGAATTGCCTTCCTGGGTATCTACTGATGATATGTCTCATGGGAAAAAATGCAGTAAAATCTATCACTGGTTATTACTATTATTATTATTCTTTGGGGGGAAGGGGTTGGGAAAGTGGGAATCTCGGACACAACAAAACGAGTAATACAATCTTTCCATTGCTCTGTTCTACAGTAGAGCTTCCACTGAGGTTATTTGGATTTACATGAACCATATGGCTAGAAAGACTTTCTCCAAGGCAAGAATACCCTAGAGAGTTGCATTATTCTATTAGAGGTGTTTTACAGAGTATGTGAACACAGAAGCTGCACATTTCTAATGTGAGCCCAAACATAAATAACATTTACTACTGCATATGAAATGATGAATATAAGAATTGTTGACTAAAACCGGAATCTTTTACCTAATAATGTACATAGCTGAGTACAATTGGGTGCTCTCATGTTCCAAGGATCTTGAACGATTGCTTAATCATTTCTATCCTACTATATAAAATAAAAAGGAGTGGGTTTTGTTGGTTTTTGTTATTGTTTGTTTGTTGTTTTTTCTTTTGGTTGGATTGTTTTTGTTTTGTTTCTTAGTGTAAAGGCATCGTAAATGGGAGAATTTGCAGATATTTCGAAATATTTTCCCAGGAGTGGTAGCGGAAGTTCTTACAATGAATTTGCACGTCAGGGCAAATTTTCAGTGTTTACTATGGTTCATAGATGTCAGTGACACAATCATGTCTTTCAGCAAGAGAAATTGCAAGCTCTAATTCAAGCATGCTTCATCATTTAATGGATTTGCTTCTTGTAAACAAGTAGGCAAAACAAACTGGTATGTGTAAGAAAGCTAGGAGAGACTGCAACTCAACTAATGACAGGTATTTTCTGCACAACTTATATAAAACGCTCATGGTTTCTTTTTTTTTTAATATTGTTATTGTATTTATGTAAATGCATATTTTTGTTGTAAGTATAAAAGGATTCTTGAATCATTTATGAAAATTTTAAATACCAGTAAATGAACAAACTTTTCAAGATAAAACCTAAATATAAATTTCTAAAATTCCTGGAGGGCATGAGTGGTTTTGGAATATTTAAGGTGCCATTGAAGAATTCAGGGATTGATTCTTTAAGTCAAACAAAACCCTCCTTCCCCTCCTGTTCCGCCCCCCCCCCAAAAAAAAAAAACACCTATCTCATCTTGCTTCTATTTGAATTTTTCACATCTTTTTGAAGGGTCATCTGAAGACAAGTATGATAAACAAGCCTGTTGTCACTAAGGTCCTAATGAAAATGTTAGGTCTAAGTATTTCTCAGATACTTGTGAGGTTTTTTTGTTTGGTTGGTTAAATTTCACAAGGAGGGGAACAGGAGACTATCTGGATTAAGACAGTTCAAGTCCAGCAGGTGACTGTGGACCTACTGTGGAGAAAAGTGATTGTTGTTCCTTAGGGAATGACAAAAATCAATCTCAGCTGGTGCAGTTGCTCATCAAATCACAAATGTTGACAGTGGTCAGGACAGAGCTCAAGATGAAAATAAGAGGGCTACTCTGAAAGTAATGCCTCATATTCTATTATGTTGGCCCAGAATGTTAGGAGCAGATGTCAGTGGTATGGCAGTAGAGACTGAACCTTCCCACCACTATTCCATTACATTTTGTTGCTGTGTGACAGATGGCAGCAGAGGGGCAGTCTCACAGAATGGTGTCTCCCATGGAAGTGCATGGGAAGCAAAGGTGTGTTACTGAATGCCTCCATGTGGAAAAAATGGCACCCACTGACATTTCCTGATGCCTAGTGCACAAGCATAATTCTAGATTTCTCCCCACTGCTACACAGCTGGGAGTCATTTCTAGAAGCAGCGCAATCTAAATCAGTAAGCTCTCTAGTAGTAGGAGATAGGGCTGACAATGAGGAAGTTTAAATGATGCATACCGTGCTTTACGGCAAAAATACACAGCACATAAAAAATAAGTGTCCTGAAGAATCACTTTTGCTGGCATGTGAGACTTGAATAAACTAGGAATCTTGTAACAAATCATAGAGCAAGTCGAAGTAACTAGCATTACAGCCACTCCATTTCTTAACTGGTTCACCTTCAACTTATCAATGTGTTTGCTGATCATATATAAAAACAACGTTGCTAGGTATGAGAAACATTTAGGAACGTTTTCTCTTTCACATCAATAGTGAAAAGTAATGTTTGATTCCCTGGGCGCTTTTTCAGCACAGACTCTGAAACTGAGCCTAATTACCCATTCTGAATTACAAAGTGGAGACTTTTCTGCTTAGGGAACTGTACAGACATTAATGAGAGCTGGGTTTTGTTTGTTTGTTTTTAATATACATTTTCTACACATTAAGTTTAGTTTATTCAACATGCCACTCCTTGTTTTACAGTAGCAGACCAAAATAAATAACAAAATCCTGTTCTTGTTTTTGCCCTTCTGTTTCTTATGGTTTTTATTTCTTATTTTTTTCAGAGAAAATAAAGCATTTTAATTCGACTTCACTGTCATATGGTTAGTTAGCAACCTGAGATTTCAGTGAAATGTCCTTTGTTGAAGATTTAGAAAAACAATCAGTGTGCAGCAAATATTGATATGACTCTTAATGGCAATTTAGCTGATTAATATCCTTTCATGCTGCTTTGCAGCATGAAACACAGTGTTTTAATGAGTGCCAACAACAAAGAGCGTACCAGGTGTGTTACTAAGAAACAATCTCTAGTGTGATTTAATTAATCAAAGCATTGCATGGAGCAATTATGAGCAACCTTGTGTAAGTGGTAGTGGTACATGATCTTTGATTTAAAATTGGTTTTAAAGAAAGACATCATGGCTTAATAACTGTGATTTGCCAGTCAGGGAATGAACCTTTGTTTCATTGGGAGTCCTGTTTTTTAAACTAAAAAAAAAAATAAATGCGGAGAGAAAGAAAACACTAATGGTTTTGAGCATTAGTAACTGACTGGATGAAAAACTCACTGGTTTATTGAGTATGTTACTGAATTGTATTCCTTCAATGCTTTTCATCATGCGCTTTTTCCTGAACATATTGTGTATGAGTAGAGTTCACCTAGAGCTAATCTGCTGATTTCATTTATGAAAAATTTTGTGGGACTAAAGTTGCCTCATCAGCCTTAGGTAACAGCTGAGTATGTGTATGCAGTACTAAGGCCAAACTTGGTCTAACCTGTACTCGGCCAGGTTAGCAGAGCTGCTTTTTGGTAATGTTTTTGTGGAGAGGAATGGGGTTCGCTTCAGCCACATGATATAGAAGCAAGAATGAAATATTTCTAGAACCTCTCTTTGGTAACTTTTGACTCCAAATATTTGCCCGTGCCATTCAAAGACAACTCAAAATCAGAACAGTTCACAGAGCCTAGCTGGAAACCTGAGGATTTTCCGTAAAACATGACCGCAGCACAAACCTACTTGGAGAATAGGAAGATTTCACCTCTGCTTGTTGGAGGAGAAAGTACTATTAATGAATGAACTTTCAGCACCCTCAACAGAACCTTGAAAGAATGTTTTTCCCCTGTACTTTTAACTTGGTGAGATCTGAAATATGTTGAGGTAGGCTGAAATATGTTACTGTAATGTTGCTAACTGCTTTGCATAAATAGTTATCCTTTTCTTTTTTTTTCAAATGATGAAGTAGCACAGGAGAAAAATGTATGTGCCATTCTTGTGCACAACCTTTCTATAAAGTCAGTTTAATGCTTACCTAGATGGAGACCCCTCCTCTGTCTTCAGCTGTTCCTTGTCAGCAGAGCAGAAGCTCTTAGCTGAGCTGCATAGTGCTGTAATACAGAAAATAATTTTAAGATGATTTTTGATCCTTATTTAGTTTCTAAGTTGCAGAGACAGCTTTGTACAGTAAACCTGATAGTTCCTGGAAAGGGAACTTTAGCTCAAAATGTTGGACTTCATATTAAGGACTCTTTCTTTCTCTTATTGTAAAGAAAGCTGGAAAATATTTTCTGCTTGTTGTGCCTTCTAGCATGCAGTGCCACATAAGGAGTAGGAACAAAAAAGTGTACACTTCCCTGGATTCTTAACTGGAATGTAGTATAATATTCTCTAGGTGAGAGAAGTGTGACTATTTGCAAAATATATAGTAATTTACAAATGCCATGAAAGTTATGAAGCAGTCTATCTATTAAATATATTGACATGGAATTGAAAGCACCATTTCTTTCCAGATCTGTACTGCTCTTCTGCCAGACCAGAGGCATCTATTTTTGCTATTTTGATCTGCTTGCCTTCACACACTGAAAGGTTTGGGTGGAAATGCACCCCACAAAGGCTAACTGGTAAGGAGAGTACTAGCTTCAGTGCAACAGAGCAAAGCAACAGGTGTTGCAGGATGCTACTAGGCCTCTAACACCACACTGGAAGCACTGGGGAAGAATGGAGGGAGCTTTTGGGGGGCTATAATAAGGGAACGTTGAGCAAGGCTGACCTTATGAGACAGAAGCTGATACACTGTCGGGTAACACTGCAATCCATGAGTTGCAGAGGATCAACTCAGGGCATCTTAGACATATTTGGACCATAGTCCAAGATGATTTGTATAAATTATTCTTTATATTTGCTTTCATATTTATTTTTCATACTACCTAGAAAAGACTTGCATTTTATTAATTTGCAAAGTCTTTGATTTCTGTCAAAGAAGGGTTTTTTTAGCTGTGAGGCTGCATTTATACCAACTTCAGTTTTTTCTTATGTTGTTGCCTGTATCTTCCTTTTAAGAGCCATGACATTACAGATTTTGCTCATTTTTTAACAAATGAGTTAGAATGTTGAAAACACATAGTTAAACTTTTGTTTATGCATTGCTTTTGGGTGTCAGGTTTCTCTTTATATACTCTGTATGCTGAGTAAAATATAACAGTGGAGAATGTTCTAGGCTACATTATCTGTGGTTCTGTCTTAAGCCACCCTAAAGGAAACGGATCTTCAAGTTTAGTCTGAAAGTTCACCTATTATGTCTTGTTATTTTACCTCTTAAAACCTTGTGGTTTTTAAGATCAATCATACAGAGGCCCAGTGGAATAGAACAGCAATAAAATATCTCCTGTGGCTTTTAATATTCTTGCTAAGGCAAGCCTTTTTTTTTTTTTTTTTAACACTGCAAACCAGGCCACCGTAATACCTCTAGAATAAGTGAGGAACATCATCACATGTTGAAATTTAATATCATGTACAAGTTTTAATCCTTCCATTTTCTGTAAGTGTCTTAAGGAGGTTCTAAAATATTAGTTGAGATTTTCTTGACTCCAAGAGTTGGAACTTTAAAACAAATTGATTAAAGCAGTTGCAAACGTCATGAGAATCTTGTAAGAGTCACAGTGAGGAGAAAGATCTCAAAGATTTTTTTCATGTGCTCTCCCACCTCCACAGTTCATAGCCTTTAGGGGAGAAGAGTTCATACTTCCTTTCATAACTGTTCTTTAAACCTCCTGTTCTTAGGGGCAGCAGTTACTGCTTCTGCTTTTTCTCAGTTGACTGCCTTTGCTTTCTCTTTATCCTATTTCTTTTCAGGAGCTTGAAGCCAGCATGGCTTAAAAATACCATTGTCACCAAAGTATGCCAACCTAAGCCCTCATCATTTCCTACTGGATGTAAAGTGAGTCCACAGAGCACAGAAATCCTAGAAGGAAGATATCATTCTAAAAGGAATGTGTAGAACTCTATGTGAGAGGTTAACTGATGTTTGAGTAACGGATTCTAGGACAAAGGATTAGAAATTTTTGGGAATAAGGCATGTCTGAAAGATGGACACAAATTTAATTTTGTTTTGCAGAGGAAGGACAGATTCTTCATTTATTATTTTTAACTGCTTTATGATGTTGATGGTATTTTGACTGCACCTGATTGCTTGCTTATTTTTAAGGAAAAGGCTAAACAAGAGAACAATAATCAAGCACAACCTCTAAAGAAAAAAAATCAATTGCTACAATATTTAAAAAGTCTGAAAATGATCTCTACTGCAGTATTTTGGAACTATGGAATTACCTATAGATTTGAGGATTATAGGCAACATACGCTGCGACTTCTCTGAGATCATAGGACTGCCAAATAGTGACTCATTCCCCAGTCCCACAGTCCTGCAGGGAACTAAGCTGTGCCAGACCTTTTCATGGTTTATCTCTATCTCTGTGCTGGATCAGCTGTGCTGGCTGACAAGCTCTATCATGATCAAACCTAGGAATTCATGAGTCAGACAAAAAAATGAACTTTCAAATCATAGGAGTTTATATGCATGCAGACATACATATACTCCCATGGACTCAAATTATAAAATGCGTAGCTCTATGCATATGGATTACTATATTCTTAGTTGCCACTTTGTGTCTTTCAGATTTACACCTCACAGTGTTTACTCTGTATACCTGAAAATTAGAAACCTTTATTTTATCTTTTAAAGAAACATAAATAAAAAAGATTAGTTCACCTATTTCACCACAGAGCTATGGAAACTAGACTTAAAAAAAAAAAAAAAAAAAAAAGGAAAAATACTGAGTAGTTGAGCTGTTTGTTTTTGTAGATCAGAGTCAGGGCTGAAATAAAAACATATTTTCTGACTATTGGTAACAGTTTTCTTCTTCCTCCAGTCTGCATTATGACTACCCTACTCAGAGCAGTAGATCCTGCCTAAGCATTTATGTCAAGATATGGCTATAGCTTTTCCTTTTACAAGATCCTAAATTTCCATCCTATGTTCTAAAGGTAGGAAGATACATTTGCATACAACTTGGGGTTGAAATGAGCTATAATGTAACAACACAGCATACAAGTATTTCAAGAGTATAAAAGCATATTTCTGACTGGGATTGCAGGAACACTGATTATAGATTAAGGCTTCCGAACTGTTAGTATTTCTGAATTTTCACATTGAAGTAGTCAATGCATAATGATAGACTTTTTCATCCAGTCCTTCCTCTATCCTCTAATATGCCCTCCACCAACAAATGTGGTAGGGATGGTGTCTGTGCTCTGCAGAGACTCCAGTACTACAGGTGTCTGATATTACTCTTCAGGTATTCCAGGGGTCCTGTCAGCCCTTTCTATTGTTTTGTGTATGGGTCCTTATGCAGTCCTAAGTGAATTTAAAAAAGATAAAATTAAAAAAAAAAACCAAACAAACCCAAAGTGGAAATGTTAGACTTGTTTTGATTGGTTCTGGCAGCTCCGTTTGCTAGAATGGACTTGGCATCTGAGTGTAATAGTAAATTGCTCTGAATCATGAGAATTTGCTCAGTGGGGGATGCTCTCTGCTCTCCTGATTGCAGCCATGGCTTGAGTGAGAGGTCTGATTTGGTTACTGTGTGGTAGCTGAGTAATACTGAGAGGCTGATCTGTAGCCAATGAAATTGCCATTGAAGAGTTTCTTCTGGGAATGAAAGAAATGGTAATAATGGCTTTCAAGTGGAGCCAGGATGTGTAGGTTAGGCGTTAGGAAAACCTTTCTGATAGGGGAAAAAAAAAAAAGGGTAAGTACATACATAAGGATTCTATAAAACCTTGGGCAACCTGTAGGAGAAGACTGAACACTAAGGTCTAGCACTGGTAGAACATGTCACTGTGTGACGGAGTGAACTCAGCATGTAATAACTCACTTTTGAGACGTTATGTATTGCTGGATAAATTAGCTGTAACTTCACATGTGGTCAAATAAGTTCATGAAAAGGAAGTTTTCTATACCCATGCCTTGGGATTAAAGAACCATCTGTCAGGAATTAACAATTACTACAGCCAGTTCCTTACTGTTTATTACGTTTTTAAAAGCAACACCTTGAGAAACCTATGAACACTGCTACTTATTTATGAGCTACTTTCTATTTCCCCCTGTACCAATCTTTTCCTGTGCTGTTTCTTTTAAAGGGGGAGCAAAATATCCCTGTGTGTATAAATAGAATATTAAAGTGGAATAAAACCTCCTCTGTTCAAAATAATAATTAAAAATCATATGTTGCAAAGTACTGTTATGTATGTTTCTGTAACGTGATTTCTCTTGACTATTTGAAGGAGTCTGCTACTTCATTTGCTAGCTATAGGACATCTCTCTCCAGGGCCAAGGTTAGAACTCCTGTTCACCTCACAAGAAGGATCTCAAGTACAGACTATGTAAAGTTTTTTTTTATTATTATTATTTGGTACTCAAAAATAGAACTGAAGAGGTTTTCTTCTTATAAAAACACACAGCTTCTGTACCAGGTGAAGGCTTAGGTCCCTTCTGGAAATTGGGACAATGGAAAATGCCCCAGTTGAAAACAAACTCTCACAGTGTAGAAGCCCATCTATGTCTGTGTTACAGATTTGCTCTCATGGTACACCTCCACAGCTTGACAAGAGTCAGGGAGCACAGGATTGTTTCAGTTTCATTTACAAAAGGAGAATAGACAAAGAACGTGTTATTTTTAGATATACCCAATTTTTGGAAATGAGTTAGGTATTCAAAAAATGCATAAATTAGTATAACTCTTATTCTGTTTGAGCCATTATGATTGCTGTAGCTGAGAATGCCATTTAGTGTAGTCAGAATATGTACTTTCTTCAAAAATTCATAAACTATTTTGTTTCTTTAAAAACTTCTTTCTAATAAGAAACTATCGGCGAACATTTTAATTATTGTTGTGAAAAGTCAGTGTTACATTACCAGCACAGCACTACAACTTAGTCCATCATGGTGAAACAGGGCCCTAGCTTTCTCCAAAAGGAATGTGAAAAATCGAAACCACTGAGAGAAACTTTGTTCTCATTTCTTCTTGCTTAGTATGTTGCAGAGGATCAAGGTTTGTGGGTTTTTTGTGTTTTTTTTTGTGTTTTTTTTTTGAGTAGGGCAGTTTGTTTGTTGGTGTGCTGTATAAGAGAGCTTGTTTCATCAAACGTTCCTAAACAATCTGACAACAAGGGGATGAAAAATCAATATTACTCAGAGGGCTAAAAAACTCTATTTAAAGCAATACCCTTTCAGAATATTCACTCAAGGTGAATATGTTTCAGAGAATGTGGGCCCAAAACAGCCGGAGGGCAAAATCAACATGGGGCTGTTGAAATAACTTCAGTGCACATGTGCCTTACTGACCCCTATCAAAGCATCTGAAAATTGGACTAGTAAAGGTGCCTCTGCTTCTGGCCTCATATCCTGAAGACTCTGGAACAGATTTTTTTCATAGACCTTGCTTCAGATACTTAAATGAGAAATAGCTGAAGTTCACATGATCTTGAAGGCTCAAGATAGAGCCAGGAATGTTAGTGTTGGTGGTTTCAGTCTTTATTTTATTGGCTTTTGTTGTTGTTGTTTTGTTTTCTTTTGTTTAGTGTTTAAAATGTACTTCCTCCCTCATGCACCTCAAGAGGAGAGCATGAAAAGTGTGAGAGTGGTCATAGATCGCACTTCTGCACAAGGGCAAGACGAGTTGGCAATGAACTATTAGGCGCTAGTTATCATACGGGGGTAGTGGGCTTGCCATTGCGTTAACCTGCTGCTGTTTCACTTGCATTCATCTGTGAAAATCAGAACATACACAGGAGGTGGTGCTTACATAAATAATGTGTTTGTCCCTAAATTTTAAAGGTCAACACATATGCTATATCCTTCCATAGTGGCCATCTCTTCCAATACATATATCATCATAGTGATTCTATATTGCATGCATTGGAACACTGTATATAAAACTTATTTTGTACTAAATAGGAAGGCTGAAGTATTACAGACTCTTGGGATACAGCAACACATTTCTCTGGGTTTCTGAAGGCTTTTGTTTGATAATATAAGTATATGAAAACAAAGCCTAATTAACATTGTGTAGTAAAAAGCACAGTAAATGGTGTTTGTATATCTCACTGATAAACAGGATATTTTGTCATCATGCATGAACAGTGTGTGCTAAATGTTGCTTTTAATTAAACAATAAAGAATGTAACAACCTTCATTGTACTGTAAATTTCGATGTGGTACAACAGTTTGATTCCTTAGGAATTAATTGCCTAGGAGTGTGTTTAAGTAATATTGATTATGTTGATGCTTTGTGTTGATCTGTGATACTTAACCTGATATTTAAAATATCTTTTTTTCTATTATACATTTGTGATGCAAGAATAAAAGCAAAGTACAAAACAAATAGGCACTTGAATTCTAATAGCAATAAGCAATAAATGTCAGGCATCTGGAAATTATGGTTGCAATTTCATCAGAGTACACTTTGTTCTTCTATTATGCCTGCATGAATTTTGCTACAGGCAAAATCTATTACAGATAACAGTTAAGAACCTTTCTAATCTACACAGATAGCAGTGGAAAAAAGCCAGAAACTAAATGTTAGAAAATGTAATATTGTCAAGTAAAACTGACACTCATGGTAAGTAACATGATCATATTCAGAGCTGCAGAGATCATGTTGAAATAGAAATTTCTGAGGTATTTGGTCCTGTTGAAGGGCACACAACTAATAATATGCAGTATATCATTCTATGTATTTCTTTACTGTATATAGATAGATATTTATCTCTCTACTGCAGGCTAGTTATTTTGCTTGTTTAATGATTGCTACCTGAAATAGTAATTACCAAGTCAGATTACATGTTAGATGTCAGTACTTTTCCATTGCTAATGATTATATTTGACTAGTGACTGCTTCTCTTCCCTGTCATCTGTTTCCTATGAAAATATTCATTTTATACTTCTATCACACGTTACGATAGTTTGCAACTCTTTAATTGACTCTTAAGACTTATAACCTGTTGACCAATTAATTCTATCAAGTTCTAAAAGTAGGTTATTTTACGTAGCATTTTGGTGCTGAAATACCATGTTCTAGGCAGTCTAAATTCATCTTAGGTTTACACTGGAAAATAGTACTTATACTGTTGTTCATGGGATACAAAATGGAAAGGAAAACCTGATTTGTGCTCTAATAAAGTATTTCTTCATCAGTGGGAAAGTGGGTGTGTACATTCGCGTTTATCTACAGGATGATAGTAAGGAAATACAAATTTCTCTTTTTCTGTCAAAATCAGTCCTAGATTTTTTCCATATCATTTGCAATAAATAAGACAGTGCTCTAGTATATGATTTACATCTTCCATTTTTTTCCAACGAGGTGTTTCTTTTGAATAACTACTAAAAGCATAAATCTCAGTTCATATTCACGCAATAAGCATCGTGTTAATTTGTGTCAAAATTTAATTGTACAGTGTTTGCAGTTGTTTTTATGAATATCTTGTTACAATATCAATAAACATTTTTAAAAAGTCTCTCAGGTGAATTATATTCCCATTGAAAGATAAGGGTGAAGTACTGGCTGGTGGCCAGTCACTAGTTGGTTTCCACAAGGCTCTGTTTTAAGTCAGAAATATGGTTTCAAATTTGAGTCATACTGTATGGAGTTAGGAGTTGGACTTGGTGATCTGTGTGTATGCCTTCCAACCCGGGATATTCTATGATTCTATGGCATAGCTTCTGTTTGGTTAAGTCTGATAGTTTTCTTTGTTATCAGAATGTTTTGTGGAAGTAGCAGTGGAAGAGGTTTTTGGGATATAAATTTGGAACAAGAATTGCTTCGACCTTTTGATGCATGGCTCCATGTCAATGAAATTGAAGAACTGTGCATCTTTAACATTTTAGTCCTACTTCTCTTATTTAGGAAAAGTTCAAAATAGGAGTTGTTTACTTGTAAAGCAAAAAAACTTATTTCAGAATGAAAATTAAGATATTTCTTTCAGTCGCTGGTGTTGTGGTATCTGGAAAACTTTCTCATTTATTCATTTATTTATTTATTTATTTATTTATTTTGCTGGACCTAACTACAGATTGACCAATAAGAAATAGTTAGTGACTAGAATCTGGTTCCAATTTTGCATGTTTCAGAGATGAGGAAAATCTTCATAACAGTTTTTCTTATTACTTTTATTTTTTGGAAGAGAATAGTTCTCTCATGCTGTGAGAATATTTTCTAATATTCTCTATGAGTAGAGCTTATCTCTCCACCTCTCAGTCTCTCTCTCTTTCAAATATCTTTAACTGATATTTTTGGAGTCACTAAAATACTTGAGGAGCAAGTGCTAGCTTGAGCTTTTTATGTTTAGAGAGATTTTTCTTGAACAGAGACAGAGAGTTTGACTTCAGAAAGGGGAAGAGGGGGGAAGCACATCAGTCAGAAATGCTAAAAGTGACATGGCTGGCTGGAGATAAATGCAAATTCTTGTTTAAGAATCTGTTCCAGTAGTCCATCTAACTTGTCTAAAGATGAGGCTCTCTCCTCCTTCAAATGGCTGTAATTGAATCACATTTAATTTTTGAAATCAGTGGGTTGTAAATATGTAAAATCAGTAATTAATCAGTTCATGGCAAGTTAAGATTCTTCTCAGTTTCTTTAGTAATTCTTTGTCCCACGCTTGATGGAGAACACTTTGATATTTAGACATATTTGATAAAGATAGAAGCTGTGCTTATTAAGATTTCAAGAGCCCAGATCTGTCCTCCCATATGGTGTGAGCTAAACTGAAACGGACCAATCCTGAAGGTGAAAATGAACCTTTACATTAAGTATGATCTCTCACAATACCTGTGATGCCTTCTCATGAGGTTCTTGTTCTCAAATGTACGATCAATCCAACAGAAGAAATATAAAAACACTTTCATATTTAATATTCAAATGAACAAAGCATGGTAATTCCTTTGATGTCACTAGGGTTGTGAAGTCTAGGACTAGAATTTTTCAAGGTTGTGCATATCTATGAATTTTTAAAGAAAAAAAGGATGGATTCTGACTTAAATGGGACTGTATGTGTGAGGAGAGATCATATTTCATGATTTCATTGCATTTTTTTTTGTTGTGAGATCACAATCTGACCTTAGTCTGGCATTACTTTTACAAGGAGGTGGAATATACATCAATAGGAACAACTAGAACTCTCTTTAAAGGCATATGCTCTACTAAGTTAATATTCAGTTTGTGGCTGGTTATGCATGGTAACTTCTATATTCAGATCAAATCCTTATTTGAATAGAATTTATTCAGAATGGCATGCTAAGATCATCTCTCTCTATACTTAATAGAATGTCATTTTGAATGAAAATTGTTTATTTGAATTAATTTACTCATAATTTTGTTGATTATGGGAAGAAGTCTTGTATTTTCATGTAAATTTTGGGTAATTTTTTTGTATCACTCCTGCCTCTGTTTATTCGAGTTTATATTTGGATTGTTTCAAAATTCTAGACTCTATAGTAAAATTCACAACACATCTAAGACAACATTTTTTTTATCAGCCTGAGATTTTTCTTCCAATTCTCTGAAATGTGCCTAGAGTATTTGAAACGTTAGTAGTTTATTCATTATAAAGCCCTTTAGTTATATTAATATTCAGCATGCTTTAATTCAGTATTGCAGAATTCCCTCCAGATTTATTCTGCATATTGTTATGAGTGAGTTGTCCTATTCTGAACACAATGACCCTTATTAGTGTCCTACAATTTCCTTTAGATGCTATTAATTCATTGGCATTTCCTCAGTTTTACTCTTTAGATGTGCTTGAGCATGTTGCAGATATTCCTCCTCTCACAAAATTCCTGCCAGCCCAGGGTATATTTATTGCAAAGTGCAGGAATTGTCCAAGAACCCACAATATTCTCCATATGATTTCCTCATTGTTTTTTGTATTCTTTCCTTGAAGTATTCTGGGGCTCACGTGACAATATGCCCCTACAATGTGCAACCATTAGTAAACATTTGTCTGCATCTCCCATGTTATGTTACTTCATGCTGTTTTTTTTCCAGTCCTCCCTCAAATGATTCATGAGTCTATAGTTATATTAAGATCTCAGCTGTCAAGTAGCTTATGAGGAATTAGCATTCTCATCTTGGTACACAGTTATGACAGTTTTTAAAGGATGAATCAAATGGAAGTTGGATTACCTCTACCTTGTCTTTGTCTTTCACACATTTGTTCTCTTCTGGGGTAGCAGAGAAAACAGATCCTGCAAGGTAGGGCTGGTGTCAGAACTAACTTGGTGAGGGCTTTCCCTGGAATGCTCTGGATGTCCTTTCTTATTGCTGGTACAAATTTCATTTGTTATATAATGAAAATCAGGGCATTTATGTGTCCTAGCTTAGGGTAGTGCAATGATAATTTTTTTTCCTCTCGAAGACCTCCTTAAGCATTTCAATATTTCCACCTTATTTAAATAAAACTTTCCAGTTAGGTGTTTAAACTGTGAGTGCAAACATTTAGTTTTCCTTATGTTATATAAGGATATGTCATATAAAACTTACCTGCAACATTTGTTTTACTCTGTGAAAGAAGGTAAAAATACAGCGTGAGCTGCAGATGCTTCTGGTTACCATAAAACATTGCTTTGAGCTTAAACCTAAGTCCTTGTCCTTGCCTTTTACAAGGTACGGATATTCTGGGAGATACGCTGTCAAGGATATTCACCTATGCCTTATGTTGATTGCACCATGGAAAAATGCTGTTCACTTCTGTAAACTGATGTGGTCTTGATGTGAGTTGAAACTCTCACAGCTTGTATGACACAAGAGAGAAGTACCAGATGTAAGAAAAGTGCAGAGCAGAATGGGAATGTGATGAATGCAGGCATACCAAGAGGCTACATAGATCTCAATCCATTTTGGAACTTGTGCTCACATAATTGTGTTCAGGGCTTCCTAACCACATTTAAAACAAGCCAACAAACAAAACAGACAGGAAGACAAAGGAAATGTAATAGAGCTTAATTTAACAAAGCTCTGCTGCTCTGGCAGCATAGATGTCAAGTAAGACCAGATTTCTCTGTTTAAATCGTTATGCATTACAGCCTTATCAGCTGAGAGATGTTGCTTCTAGATCTGCTCTTCTGCATCCTTTCTGCTCAGACATTTTTTTCCCATGGTTGTTTTGGAGGTGGAAGTAATCATAGACTAACTACTGGAGTGTAGGCACATTGATTTTCATTTACAGCCATGGGAAAAAGGGAACTAACTATCTATTTGTTTACTAGCTATTCTATTCTTTTTACTTAAATTTTCTGAGTAGTGACAGGAATTTGGTGTGTTTAGGAAGATGTGCAATCAGTCAATGTACCACAGTTAGAAAAAGAGTTTTAGATGGGAAATGTTTCAAGTTATGTATTTTCTCTCTTTTTCTTAGTATAGATTTCCAGTTCTCTGCAGTGGAAGCTGTGACCTACTTAACACTAATGAGATTGGTTGTCAGAGTGTTTTGTTTAAATATACATATCCATCATCAGCTGCTTCATAATAATAAATGTCTCCCGTGTTATCCCATTTGTCTGTTTAAAATCACTAAGTAATGTGTCATAGTAGAAAAGGCAAATGTGTTCACGATAAGTTTGCTTTATCCTGGTATTGAGTAGTGTAGCTACATAAAGTGACATACAAGGTGTCAGCCAATTAGGTATTAACATATTTGTTATGTAATTGAATTCCAGAAATCATTTCTTTGAACTGAATAGTCCTCTAAAGTGCTAGGAAGAGCTACCAACAGTGCAAGTGCAGAGGAAGTGCTGCGCAGAGATTCTGCGGGAGAGATTTGTATTCAGAGAAGACCAAAACAGTGCACAGAAAACATGAGGGATAACTAATGTCTTGCTTTCGTTGTGTCATCTTTATTCTGTTTCTGGTTATGTGCCTTATTCATCAAATATAACATCCATTCTTCTTTAATAGAAAGAGGAGCTATTTCTAGTGCTTGAACTCTCAAGGAATATAATCTGAAGCTTTGATGTTTTTGTCCATCATAATAAACCAGATAGATGTTCACACGTAATATTCAATTTAGTTATTACATATTGCATATTTACAACTGGATTTAAGAGCATTGACGTGATAGTTTTAAAAATGGATTTACAGAATTACTGTATTTTGGTTGTGCACTATAAAGGAAATGGGAAAAATATTAATCAGAATATTAAGCAATTATGTACAAGTCAAATCCTTTAATTTTTGGATAGTAAAAATGTCTTCTTCAAAAGGAATAGAAGTAGTCTGTTCTAGTTGAGAAGGTCGGGAGTAAAACAAGGTATCCTGCAAGTATGATGTTAGCTACTTGCCAGTCATGAATATAGAATGTGTCATCTGGAAGTTTAGAATTAGAATTCATTTTTAAGAAGTATCAAGCCCTTGGCTAGATTTCCAAAAGTGCTTCTAATCTAATAAAATATGGTGTTTCAATTTAAAACCCTCCTGACCCTCTTTAGGAGCCTCAGTACAATGAAAAGTTCTAGGTACATCCTCCTCAGATCTCTGTCTGACTTGGGCTGTTGTCACAATCTATTGTTCTCTATGCACCACATCTAAAAATCTGCAGTTGAACACATGTGCTATTACACAAATACACTAATTACCTTCCCAGACCACAGATTTATGGAGAAAAAAATAATTTTCTTGTGCTCACTGTGTTCTTGCATGGCCAGCTAATCATTTGCATTTTCTCTGATTCATGCAGATGTGTTTGCTGAGGTAGAGATGGAAACAATAGAGACTGTTTTACTGTTGTTACAAATGTACTCTCCTATACCCACATGGGTTCAGCCCAACCAGATAATAACTTCTGCCTACATTTTGCTTCATGCGATGTTTGCATTTTTAGTATGAATTAATTCTCAAAATTTGTTGCACTGGAAATTTTTCTGTTTGAAAGCTAGCAAACAGGCAAATAGCAATTATGAAGATATATTTCTCTAGGCAATTAAAATATGCAGGCGCAGTAACTTTGCTATCAGCAGCTTCAGTTTATAAAGTTTCATATCAAGAAATATTTTGAAATAGTATTGGAAAGTAAACCCTTTAGAAAAAAATTCTTACTGCTTGATGCTGAAAAGGTAACTCAGGAATACTGGATTCAGTATTGACTATGACTGGGTTGGTACGAATTAATGCCACTAGTCCAGAGACCAGAGAGTTGCACTGGATGAAGAGTAGAAAGAAGGATGAGGAGGAAAACCAAAAGTACATATAGTCAATTAAAGAGGTTAATACGACTGATTACAAAAGAGGGCTATCTTTGCAGATAACTAGATTTATATTGTTATTGTATAGGGGACAATTCTGCTTCAATGGCCCAGCTATTGTTTTCAGTCATTTTTTACCCTGACCCAAGAAGCACTGTAATGACGCTGACAATAAAACAGGTAATTTTATTTTTAAAATGGAACATAATAAGCTGCAAAGGATTTGGAGTGAAATATGTAGTGTTCCCTCCATTCTGATAAATCTCTTACAAGGAACACACAGGGATTGACTCTTAAAGATTGAAGCTAAACCCAGAATCCAAAGGACTCCAAGAATCTGTATGAGTGAAATTAACAGTATGTGTCAATGCAGATAATAACTATGTAGGGTGAGGTATTAGGTTGCTGCAGTCACGCTACACAGCACTCCACAAGTAAGCGCTGTGTAAGTTCGTCTGTTTCTAGCAGGAACTCTGATGAGAGCTTTTCTATTTCTTCTATTTACCTTGCTCGTTATTTTTCCTTGTTCAAGTTCTAGTAAGGTATTCAGAGGCTTCTCTTACAGGTGCAGTTTCTGAAAAGTAAGCTATGATTCATTCTTGCACAAAGCTGTGAGATAGCATATGGAGACCAAAACCAAGGTCTTAGATTATATGTGAAGCCATAGAAAACACAAAAGTATAATCTCTTGAAAGTACTTTGTTGGGTTTTTTTTTTTTGTTGTTGTTGTTTTTTTTTTCTGTCAAAATTCCTGGTTACCCATCCATAGCAAAAAACTATATCAATCAAGTGGCAGAGGCCTGTCTAGGTCAAACCTGGGACAAATGCACTGGGAGTAGTTTTGTGGGGAAAGAGACCTAAAGGACCTCTGTCTCTTCTTCTTTATAATGGTCTTGTAGACTCATCTGAGTCTGTGGCCTGGCTCAGAATTTCACCACAGATTGTGCTTTCCCTGACTCTGTGATTTCAGTCTTAAAAATTTTCACTCTGAAATTTTGGCTTATGCAACATCTAGCTGGAGTCATGCTCTACTTTTTGACAGTGGTGTGACTGTGTTTCTCCTGGGCCAGATGTATTTATTTTAATCTTTCTGCTTTTCCTTTCAACACTAACTTTGTAGTCAGATGGATCACTGGCATCTTGCTATTGTCACCAGCCACCTTCATCTTTCTAAAGAAAGACAAATCATAAGGAAGAAAATAATCCACAGTCTTTTTCCTGAAGTACTCACCTGTGCAGATCTAGGATTTATATGAAAAAAATTTACCGTCAGTGGCCTTGGGAGTTACATGTATCTTATGGGGTGTAGATCCATGTGGGTGTTTGCTGGTAGATGGTAAGTCAGAGTGAAACCTGGCTAGCAGAATGCACCTCTGAATGTGGTCTAAACATCTTATAAACTCACACAAGATATAAAAACTCACATGCAAGTCAACTTGAGGAAGATTATCATATAACTGCTTAACTACGATAAAAGACACAAGAATTTGCTTGTCTTCCTTTTTCTGGATACTAAAATGTTGTCGGGTTAAGCTTATAACTTTGGGTGATTCTTCCCTCTACATGCAAGGGGAAGACAGTCTAGTAACATTTTTCTGTCCAGCTCTGTCTTACTAGTCAGCCTGCCCAAGGCAGCTGCTCCTGATGATGGTATGGGACTTCTTCACTGGGATGGAAAAGGTGACTGGACTTGCTCTAGATTGTGTAATTTACATATTAGCACTTGCTTGAGATACACCAGAAACACAAGCTAGCTCTTCTCCTTATTGAATACAGATCCAAAACCTTAAATGAAAAACAGCTCTAAAACCTTTCTTCCAAGGTGATAAGAATGGATATTGTAATCAATGCTGTATATAAATGAAAGATAAGGAAGGAAAAAAAAAATACAACCCAAAAACCTATTGTGTTCCACTTGCATGTTTAGCTCAATTGGCACTTAGCATGTGTTGGACTAACTACAGAATCTTAACTAATGATTTCGTGTTATCAGCTGTAGTGGTATTTGATGTATCTCCGGTTTCTTCCACAGAACTGCTATTAAAAAAAAATCTGTCTGCAGTAAAGTGATTGGTTAATGGCACACAGGGAGAATAATTGACAACTCAGCCAAAACATCTGGGGATGAAATATATTTTGTCAAAGAGCTAAGACCCTTGTGTTGAGAAAATGCATTTTTTCACTCTGATCCGTTCTGTCAACAAAACACTTTTCATCAGAAACATCAAAGCCATTCCATCTGCAAATTTCATTTTTTGAATCCCTTAATCTATTCTGTTGACAAAAATTTCTGTCAACTGCCTCAAACCATTGTATTAACAAATTTTGCTTTGTCAATCATGATTTATTCTTTTGCCAAATACATTCTATAATATTCTGCTTCATCCTGTGGAGAGAATATGTAAGTCAGTCGCCCTCTTAATTTTTTAGGAAGTGAAAGGTGAAAGCAAAAGTAGCATCACAGCTGCTAATCCACTTGAATCTATCCTCTGACTTTTTAAATATATCTAGTTGAATTAAATTTTCTGCTGAATAATGCAAAAGTTTAAATAAGGAAATAAAATCACCAAAAGGAAATATTAAGTGAGAAATGCATCTGTTTGTTAATCATAGCTTTCAGGCTCACGGCACAAAGGTGATCTCTGATGAGCTTTACTTTAGCTCGTTTGTAGGTGTTGGTGTACTGAGGCTCATTGTAACCTCACTGCTTGTAATGAACTACTGAAAATGAACAAAATATTGTAGCTACCCCTAATGCATTCCATGTTGATTCAATATTAACTTGTATAAAAATGAATTGCTACCAAATTCATTCATTAAAGCCCGTGCTTGTTTAAAAGCAGAATCACAAGATAATAGGAAAAGGATAGGAGGTTTGCACTGAAAATGCTCACAAACGTCATTAAAGTATTATTGGTAATACAGCTACTGCTTCTTGTAAAGATGGAAAAAAAAAAAACAGGCTTATGATCCAAGTTTAAGATAAGATAATGGATGGTTGATTACTTATTTATTCTGAATCTTCTGCCTATTTCGGATGTATCTTGGCCTTGACTTGTTTTGATCATTTTGAGGTATGTCTTTTTCAATCATTTCCTTCATTTTGAAATCAAGTAAAACAAATGTATTTTGGATTATAGAGGAAGATACAAGCAACTTAACAATAATATAATTTTTTGTATAAGGCATATAATTCCATATACTCCGTATGGTTTCTTAGGTTCAAATATAGAATTATGCTATTAGTTTTATGTTGAAAGTCTCTGCATGTGGTGCCAAGGCAACTCCCAAAAAATTTCAGTAACTTTTTCTCTCAGTAAAATAGGAATAACCATGTGTCAAAGCAGTCCAGTGAATTTTTGCTGTAATGGTTAATTTTTCTGAGCTACAGGAAGAATTAAACAGTAACCTCGAGCCAGTGGCACTGCATCATAATGGATTTGAATTGAAGTTTCAGTATAGTTTCTCCTGGCTAGAAAAGAGCAGTGTGCTATTTTCTCATATTTGCTCAAATCCTTTCATTAAAAACAAAAAATCTGGATTGTGCCACTATGTAGTTTAATGTGCTAGTATATGTCAAGAATTATTTAGCAGTTGGCATGTGCCTGAAAAACAGGTGTGCTATGAATATGTGACTAAGGCTATATACATAAACATACATACATACATATAATATATTTATACACACACGTATTTTACTGGCAATAGTTACATCAGTGGAAACTGAAGCTCTAAGAGAAAGAAATAACTGCAAGATGTATAAGGGTGATACCATCCACTGTAGCTTATGTGTTTGAACTTCTTTTAAACGTAGGGGGAAATGATACAGTTCTGCCTTCTCAAGCAGGTAATGCTTGTCCCATCAGGCTCCCATTCAAGGAAGGGACAACCACGGAACTACATAAGTATTAACAGGAATTTAATACAAATGTTAAGAAAGGAGATATTCTAGAGAGGGATAAACTGCTACACTTGAATCTAGGTGCTACTTGAACAAACAGTTCAGTAAGTCTGTAAATTGTTTTGTTATTGATTACCACAATGCCTCTAATATTTTTGCCCTAAGGCCATTGCAGTACTATTTAGCTGCGGATCACAGATCAGTCTTCTCCTCTAGCCCTTTATTTAAAAGCCATGCATGAAATTCAAGCTGCCTTTTGGATAAACATTAGGCAATTTCTGGCTTCATGCGCTGTTTCAGGGTTCCTACAGCAGTGTGTTCTGGATGGTTCTCGAATGATGGATGCAGGCTGGTACTCTCCAGTCTGATGATGTCTGAAGTAGACTTTTCCTGCTGAGATCAATCACCCTGGGATGCATAGAATAGCTGACCAGCCCAAAATCAAACATGCCCCCAAAGCAGGCATTATATTGATGTTTCTCATTCAATTTGCACAAATGTAAATTTGAAAGTGTTTAAAAATGGATCAATCACCTTTTTCTATGAAATTATTATGCATGGATATTTTTCTAATCTTAACTCTGCACATTCTTTTTGTCAGAGGAGTAGTTTGTGTTCAGTATAACTTCTGACTCAAATATTCCTTCCAATTATGCGTTTTTGGGGGACTTTGTTATTTCTTTTTTTTTTTTTTTTGCTGTGCTTCCTGCATTCTGGGTCTTTTTTCATAACTTTAATTTCACACTTAAATGTCAATTACCTCTCTGAAGTTTTTGCTCTTTATTTTCAAAGGGGCTACAAAGCAGTCACTTTGTATAAGGGCTGCAGTATGCAATTGAGTTGACAGGTTATCATTTATTAGCATCTGTCATTAGAAAGTTCAGAATTTGGCATGTCATTCTATTGGAAATAAAATATGATTGACATTAATCAAAATTTGTTTCTTCATCCAGTAACATGACAAATTCAGAGAATAATGAGTTGTATGCAGTGTCCACAATTCCTAGAGGAAAATATGGAATAACTGATCAAAGGAGTATTGTGTTCAATGCTATTTTTATTACTTTAAGACAGAAGTTCCTAAATTCTACAAGAATGAGATTTGCTAAGGTTGACTTACTTCCAAAAGTGTTTGTACTTGGTTTTTGTGGTTTAACCTGGCAGCAGCAGGAAAAAAATATATATTTATTTTATGTGTGACAGATAAGAGAAACACAATACAGCTGTGTAATAAAAGTGATTATCGTTTGAATAACAATGAGCATATTGTAAAAGTAAGGGAAATATTTCTCTTATAAACCCACTTATCTGTGTAGGGCTAATTAAAATAGGAAGTTGTTCTAATTTGTACTTTGATCCCGAGGACAGCTGTATATCTGATAATTTTAGCTTTAAGACAAATAGAATTCTTGAGCAAAGTGTAAATATTGTACACATCCAGTGGCCAGTAGAGGAAAGTTGCGGCTCTGTGAGTTGAAGATTTGATTCTCGAAAAACAGCCTTTACTCCAGGAATGCACTCATTTTCAGTGGAAGCATATCTTGTTGGAGTTCTAGGAAAAACTCAACACCAGATCTGTGTGCATGTACGGGAGGGAAGAAGGAGTAATTAGAGCTGTTCAACTGGCTGTGCAGGCACTAATCTAACACTGAGTATACAAGTAACTTCAGAAGTCAAGGGAATAAAAACTACAGAGCAGTGTTTACTTCTCTTCTGTGGGGCCAGGTTAATAAAGAGGAATGAAAAGAATAAATCTGTTCTAAGGCTTTTTCCAGTGGCTGTTCAGTGGAGGCTAGGTATACTGGGAGCTGATTATTGTTTAATGTGTTACTACAAAGAAAGGACAATGCTGTGCAGAAAACATTTCTGGAAAGTAGAAGGATACAATTTGACATTTTATTGCTTTTACTAAAGGTCAACAATATTTTACTGTTTTGCTTAATGGAGACAATAATCACACACATTGCCTTCAGCATTTTTCTTTTTTTTTGTGTATGGGCTGGATTATGTTGTTTTTGATTTTTGTGGTTTTTTTTTTGTTTTGTTTTTTTTGCACTGACGTTAAATAAAAGCGAAAAATGTGAAGTGAGTGCAGGAGAGAGGCTATGCTGTGGCACTTCTTACTGCTTTACTGAGATCCAAGCCTCTCACTGATGGTGGAGGGATTCATTTATTGCTCCAATGTGCCATAGAGCTAGAATGCACTCCAGGAATATCCATAGATTAAAAAGGGCTGTATGACTGGCTAAGTTGTCATATAAACCACTAACCATAAGAGCTGAACCATAATGCAAAGTTACTTCTATGCTTATATCGTTTAGATTTCTTTTAGCTTCTTCACTTGTATTTATTTTACAAAACAAACAAAGAAGCCCAAACTGAAGGCAGAGTGAACTTCTGTTATACATTCCCCATATGTTAATTTATTTTGTCTTGATTCCATTTAGTCACCTCGCAGCTGCAGAAGGGCTGGCATAGTTTGTTCTTACTATACTTCATAAACTGTATGTTCTTTTCTGAAGCCTTTGGCTTTTTGCTGCAGCAATAACCAGAATGTCTTAGTAACATTTCTGTCATTGGTCCTGTGGATGATCCTGATTTCTGCATGTGGAAATCCTCCGAGAACATAGCTCTACAGCATTCTAGTGAATTCGTAAAATCTATCTGCTGTTTAGCTAGATAGAAAATACAGCCTGCAATACCTGTGAATACAGGCATCATCTTGTTCTTCGTAAAATAGCAGTAGTGTTTAGTGCTGATACACCGTTAATGATATAGAATGATGATTGGTGAGTTAAAGCATTTTTAAATCTATCTGTTTCAGAATTTTCTCAAGTGGATTTGATTCCCATCTTATCACTGATGTAAAATCAGGAGCTTCTCTACTGAAGATGAATCACTTATGCTGTGTAGAGGAAATGAAGGTAGGAAAAATTATCGGTTATTATTCTATTCTTGTTTGATCAAGGCAAGCGATGTTATGGAAGACAGCGGATTTATATCTGTCTAAAAACGGTCAGATCAGGAGCACTTGTATGTTAACCACTTAAAAACAAATCCATGATGCTCTACACTAACTTAGGAAATAGTATACGATCTCCTGAAACCCCTGGTTTTCCTCTTGATAAGATCACCTGCTATTATGGATAATAGCAGTGTTTACTTCTGTTCTTTAGTTCCGTTGATTTTTAGTTGTCAACAATCAAGAAATGTACTGCATTTTGGACACATGCATTCTCCAATGGATGTGCCTCTAGCCAATTTGGGTGCAGATTGTTGGCACAAGTAGCTATTTCTTCATTATAGCAAATATTAAACTGAAGTCAGATAGCTAAGAATTGAGTGCTACTCGAATTTCGTTGCTGAATACACCATTTTCTGCTGTTTAATGCATGTTTATATGTAGCCTATTTGGTTCCTCTGGAGTTCAACTGGAGAATTGTCTTTTTACTTTCCTTGTGATGCAGGGGTGAAACAATGTTAGTGGAAATTAGCTGAATGATTGAAAACCACTCCATATCACTAATCTGTTCTAATTTGTATCAGCCCATTACAATTTTGCACTGTAGCTTTCATTTTTGTTTCTGGTGTTTGAATTCCCTTGATCATCAGTAGGTTAAAATGTGGTTTTCAGCTTGTTCTAATAGTCTGTATTATTCTGTTTCTCCAAACACATAGCATATGCATGCACATGCTCCTAAAGAGAAATAATCATTCATCCTTCTCCTTAGCAAGCATATTGACTAGTTATATAAAGACAGTCAGAAATGACATCCTGAGGCTTTTCAGGTTTTGGATGAAAACTGATGTCTGTATCACTGTAGTCGATAGTGTAAGTATGGGCAGCACACTAAGCTAGTTTAAGTCTTAAACTATCTTAAAGTATAGATATCTGGCCAAGAAAGCAAGATCTGCTTGTTGAAACCAATGTGAAATACTGTGTAAACTGCTTTAGTCAAACAGCACTTATGTCTCTACTTTTGTTGTCATACTGGGTGCTCTACTAGTGGGATTTTACTATCTGCATTCCAGGCAGTCAGAAAGGATTCATATGAACAAAAAATACAACTGAGAAAATAACGTATTGCATAATATTGTGTTTTCTGTTGCTTCGTTTGCCTTTATTTATACGACTTGTAAACACTGGTGTTTCAACATTGCTAATGTCTACATAGCAATTTCTTATTAGTCTGTAGATTATCAGATTTCCCTGATCTGCAGAGAGGCTTATATTCAGTTGGGCCAAGCTCCCTAGTCAATCAGGCCAGTTTTGTCCAGATGATATAATACTCTAATCTAAACTAAAGATTCAAAGTAAAATAGGTGAAGCATGTATCTTCCCTCCTTAATTCTCCTCATCACTCTGGAGAAGTCTTGAGTTTCTGTACGTCAACAACTAAATGTGCAGAACTTACACTGTGAATTTGTGCAGAACTTACACTGTGAATTTGTGCAGAACTTACACTGTGAATTTGTGCAGAACTTACACTGTGAATNGCAGAACTTACACTGTGAATTTGTGCAGAACTTACACTGTGAATTTGTGCAGAACTTACACTGTGAATTTGTGCAGAACTTACACTGTGAATTTGACCTTTGTTCCATACGTGCTCAAAAAAAATAAGAAAGTTACTTCAAACTTTTCTGATTCTTCTGGTTTTCAGCATTAGGTTTATGCTCTCCTTTTATATGTTTAAACACAGGCTGCTGACCTTTTTACCGGACTATTTATGGTGGTTTAAATGAGCTCCATACTTAAGCGTCTGATTTTATGATTTGGTGTCTTAAAATTCCTTTCATAAAAGCTGATACAAAAGTACATATTGACTTCCAACAAATACTAACTTTCCTATTCTTGACTCATCAACTGTTTAGAAGTGTTTCCTAATTTTGGGCAGGGAATGTGTCCATTGATACAGGTAACAATGAGTAAGAAGGCTAAAATCAATGGATTTCTTTATATTGACTATGAGAACTAGATCAGAATCCCAAGAATTTGGGGGAGGGAGGATATTCCACAGAAGGGAATGTAGAGGAAATGAGGTAATAATACTGACATTGCTTAACAGTTGTATTATTACAGTATATCTCCCTTGAGGATGTTTAAATTTTAGGTTAAACCACATCTAACCTGTTATTAGCTAAGTGAGAATGAGGCCCTTTTGTGCTGAATAGAGATTATCACAAATGAAGAGTTAGTTTAATTTCTTTACAGGATATATGTAGTTCATGCATGGGATATGTGAACAAGCCATTAGCAAAATATATCATATCCTAGATATTTCCAAAACAACTACTACTCATGAGTCAACTCCAACTGAATATCCATATTGTTTAATGAAGTAACAATGACTTTACAACTGAATTTCAACATTTCATTGGTGTTTGTCTATCTTCGCCTACCATGAAGTTTATGTATGTCACTCTAAAAGTAATGCCTCCTATTTTTTTTCCATGGAAATTAAAGATTACAAAGAGACAATAACATTACCTGATAGAGAAAATTCTCAGCTACAAAGCACTGTTTTTCAACATAGTCACTACTCTTATCTATGCATTTTTATTAGTGATGAAGGAGAGCCTGAATGCAATGCTTATAAAAATGACAGCATGGCTGTCCAGAACACGGCTTGTCTTTCACATTGTTGTCACTACTGCTGAAACACTCTTCCCACTACATCACTATGCTAACCTCCACTGTTTGATCTCCACAAACATTTAGCAAGTGTCAATGAATGTCAGTGGGTGCCATTTTTTTCTGCATGAAATAATTCAGTGACACACTTTTGCTTTAGAAACCAATTTGTCAGACTGCCCCTCTGCTGCCATCTGTCGCATGGCAACAAAATGTAATGGAATATCAGTGGAAAGGTTCAACCTCTACTGCCTTCCCACAAATATCTGCCTCTGATGTAGTGGGCCAACATAATAAGACGGTAGATGTTACTTTTGGAGCTCATGGAACTGAAAAAATAAAGCTTTGCTCCACTGGAGGTTTCAAGCGGTGATATGACTCAGAGATTAGGTTGAGAGTTGCATTTTGCTTGGGTAAAGTGTTATGTGGTAAGCAGGGGTGGTTATCTACAGGGATATGAGTTACACCAAATGTCTAAACAAAAGTATCTGTTTTGCACAGTCATCCGTTCTGTCTGTCTGTGTCTTGCAGTTTAGCAATAAAATAGTTGACGCTGAATTTCCTATGATCTGTAAGAACTCAGATATGTATCACCAAAATGATCGTGGAATATGTACAATATTTATAATGCATTATCTCATTAGCTAGGTCTGTCTGGCAATTTAAAATACAACTTGACAAATTTGTTTTGGATTTTCTATCATCAGTTTCGTTGAGGTTCCAGTGTAGCTGGAGAAGGATCACATGGACATGTAGTTTTAGTTCACTGTTTTAAAAATAAGACTTCAAAAGCTTTCTTAAAAACAAACAGACATACCCACCTTTATTCTCTATCAGAACAGGTTTCTTAAATCAATCTTCTCCTGGAGGTTATGGGGCTGTTCATTCACTTCTAAAGTGAAAGCTGAACAAAAATTGTTGGTAATTTACATTCGTATGTACATATGTATGTATCTATGTAATTAAGGAGTTTGCTATCAGTACAAGACGATAAAGTAAACTTGTGTCATAAATGGAGCACCTTACTGTAAGTAGATATACTATGTATGATAGCAGTACATGTAGCAATAACATACGCAATAAATAAATATGGTTAATAACAGTTTTCAGAAAACTGTCATAGATCAGTAAAATAAAAATGACCCCAAACTTATAATTTCTATTAATAGGGCAAAAATGAAGAGTTATAAAAATCCTTCAGTGGATGACTACATTTAATTGGTATCTTCTCCAGGAAGTAGAACTTATGTTTTGATTGACAATTAGCTGCTCCAATATTCTAGAAAGTTTTATTCACTTTAGAATTCCACCATACCCTCAGGAATCAATATTGCTTTACAATAATGTATAAAAATGTGTACAAAGTATACTTTCTTTAACCAAACACCTAGTTATACTGAAATTTAATTACGTGAGACTCCACTTGGAATTAATCTGTTCCAGACTCCCCTGATTTCTGTGATTTTTGAAATGGTGCTTTAACTCTAAGAAGCTACAAAAAAAAAAGTCCTATTTTTGTTTGCTTATTTTTATTTAGTTTTGTCTTTTAGTAATGTGGAAGTGGTTAGCAGAAGTTCATGTAAAATATTATTTTAATCATCTTTGTAATCACTGCCCTCTTACAATTGGATGTGCAGGCAATATGTTGATGAAATTGTCAATGATTTAACATCTCAAAAATGCTCATCATTTTCTCATATTTGATCTCACTTTGAGCAAACTAGATATCAAGACATTATTTCCTAAGAACTTTTCCAGATTTGGCTGACTGAACGTACAGTAAATCTTATTCAGAAGTGTTAATTCTATGTCATTTCTTTCAGTTTATACACATTTGATCCTCACATCTCAGATAAAATCTGAAATGCATGTTTATGAGTCTACTTGGAAGTACAGTTCACCATAAATCTGACAAACCTATTTCTCTCATTTTCTTCAAAATCTATCATGATTTATTTTTATTCCATGGTTCATTCCAATTTCATATGGATCTTGAAATATGTATAGCTATTCACATTCTATTTCTTAGAGGATTCTTGTTGAAGATGTTCATAAAATAAACATATTCTAAGACCTACTAATATAAATGGAAACAGCCTTACTCAGTTCAATAGTTACTGTAGGCCCTGAATCAAGGCAACAAATGTGATTTTGCAGTTAGGTATCAAATGATGGTGGTCAGTGGGATGTTCAGAGTTGGCATCATAAAACAGGACAGTTGTGTATGTGGAGTAGCATCTTTTAGTTCGCTTTCTGTATATCAAAGAAATGCAGCACTCTTGACTGTCCCTTGTACTAAATGGCATGCAGATCTGGTCCTCCCTCTTCTTTACCCCTTATGACAATTTCCTGAGAACACAATGCTAATAAAAGTGTCTCTCAGGACTTATTTTCATATCTACTTCTAGAAATAGCCTTCTGTATGACTCCTTGGTCACAGAGGGAGTACCATTCAGTGTTTAAAGGAAACAGCAGGTTACATATGCAAAACATTCCAGTCCAGCCAATTACTTTAGTACTAATTATTCTTCAGTAAAATTTGGGTTCACACTTCCCACCTTCTGCACCTTAGAATGATGTGCATTTAGAAGGGCCTGATTCGAATTCATAAAGTGTATATATTTTTTTAAGCTGTCATACTTTAAAATAATTTAGTTGTCTATTTTAGTAAAGCACTGCATTTCCATTGAATTTGATTTGTGAGATCACTTTGGCTGTTGCTAGGACAACAAAAGCAGATTTTGTACTCCAGTACATTGAAGCTAGTACATACTGTATCCATTAGCCTTCAGAAATACTGCTAAAATAATCAATATCAAACATATTGAATATGTTAGGTTTTGAAAGTACAATTACAGTGAAAAACAATTTTATCCTCAGTGTACTTTAGGATCTGTATGACTCAGTATTGATTTTTTTTTTTTTTTTTAACTATCATGTTCTGGTATCTGACTTGGCCATTATATTGGTATTCCCTCTGGAAATCTAGCATTTCTGTATAAGAGGAGTCATGGTAAATGGAAATGACTAATGACTAAGGAGAACAGGTTTGTTTTTGTTTTTGTTTTTTTTTTTAACAGAATTTAGAAATTCAGGGGATTATGGTGGAGGTTTTCTGCTGTAGCTATTTAAATTTCCTCTGAGATGTCTGTGCTTTAAATCAAATAGTTCTAGTACTGCAAAAATGGCTGGAAGTGAGTCTGCAAATGACCAAGAGCGATCACTGATGTGTCTTGTAAGAACAGTTTTGCTGATTTCACTTGGAGTTTGAGGTCTCCTGGCATCCAGATGGATGGCAGGGAATGAGCTTCATCTGTGAGCTTGAAACAGTTTAAGTAGCATAAATACCTAATTGTCTTAAAAACATATTGCGAGTTTCTGTACCCAAGTACTTCAAAATAGTTTTAAATTTGAGTGCTGATCGTGTCATAGCCCAGCAGTAATACTATTTTTTCAGATTTGTTATATCACAACCAAAATGTTGTCATGGTTGAGTTAACAACTAACTGAGAATCAGGTGGTAGATTTATGTCTCTTAGTTTTATCTTTCTTCTTGGATTTAAAAGGATTTGACAGTCACATAGTACAAAATTCTGGTCCATGTGAAAATTATGTATCTATATACCCTTATTCTTTCAGATGGCAAATAAGCATTTCCTTATTTTACTTCTGCGTTGCTGAAACGTAGAATTCTACCATAACATAGCCAATATTATTATCCTACTGCTCTCATACTCAAATACAATATATAGATTTCTGGCTTAGATGCAGAGAAAATGTTAAACATATGCTTAGCACGATAACATACCACAGAAATGAATGCATGCAAAGCATAAAAGTCAAGCATCTCCTTATTGCTAGAGGCCTAACCAACTCATGAGCCCTCGAAGAGAGTTTCCAGCCCCAAAGTTCTCCAGTTAAATGGTAGATCATTATCTACTCCCATTTAAAATGTACATGGTTAGTAGAATCAAAATATGGTAGGAATCAAATTTCACATGCTTCCCAGCATCAACATATGGTTCAGTGCAATACAATATTTTTGAAAGCCCTCCTCAGATAAACAGTTAATGAAAACATGTTAGTTTTTGATTTGTATTATTTGATTTTTGTCACCATATGCGATGATAGCTGTAAAAACAAATGACTTCTGAGCAGAAGCATAGTTTTCATAGACAATTCTTCTTACTGAAGCGAGAACTGTCTCTCATTTCAGTCTAAGTGTGAATGTCTTAATGGGGATAGCTACTGAGCAGTGCCTGGGGAAGGTTCATTCCTGATATCTGATACTTGGAAAGCTCACCCACGGAAATATTTCCATTGATTTCCTTTAATGTTCTTATAGAATTAGTCCAATTGCCCTTTAGTGTGGTGGTGGGTTGTTTTATTTTTTTTTGCTTTTCTTTCTTCTGGAAGTGGGGGAGGGATGGTTTCAAGGTATGTAACTGAGAATTCCTATGGTTTTTGAGTTTTCTCGGTAAGGTGCTTAAAGATGCTGATTACTCAAAACTTTCACTGAACATAGTGGGAATTGTCTCAGTGTATATCAGAATAAAACCATGAAATTATTATGCAAAATAGTTCAATTGAAAGTGCTGGCTTGGCTTCTCAGAGGAACATAAATGCTATTAAAATTCAGGGGGACTTGGGCATCTATCTGCTTTTCATTTCGTTGAAAATCTCAGCCAATATTCTCTAAATAAATTAGAATTTTTACTTGCTTCTGACCAAAATAATAATTTTTTCATTTCTTGATGGTTATATAATAGTAATTTCTCTGCTTTTGTGTACTAGTGTGCCCAGGCCAATAATAGATTCTTTGATGCAGCTGTCTTGAATTGCATTTTCTATGCTTTTGGCAGTGGCTTCAGTTCTTTGCAAGAACAGTCTAGGGAACCTATTTTAACATTTTATTCTGATGTTCTACAGTATTTTTACAGTGAAGAGACGTCTTTCTGTTTCATGACTTTGTTCTACTCCTTAATTTTCTAGTAAGCCTGAAGCAGCGAAAGAAACATGATTTCATCCAACTGCTTTGCTAGTGTTGTATTGTCATCTACTAGAAGAGGTACTGAGAACACTCTGTTCTGTTTTTTAATTAAAAACAAACAAAAAAACTCCCCAACCTCTCAGTTTCATAGCAGCTCATAGTGACTCATAAGAAACCTTGTGGAAAACAACGAGGTATCTTTCGTAAAGATATCCAATGGGATTTTATGTTTCTGGAGGCTTCAGATCTGCAGTGTGTGTGTGAAATGTGTTTAAAATAGACTCATAACTATATTTGCTTCACAACTGATGAAACCTAGACATCTTTTTCATGATACGTTTACACTGGTTGAAATAAAAACTCTGTGTGAAGAAATGAAACTTTGTATTATAGTACTGGTTAATTTAAATATAGATCTAAGCGTGTATTGTTCTGTCTTTTTTCTTGAATAGAATTTCTTTTCCTACACTATTGTGATTTACTGTTATTTTAATCTGATGGAACCTTTTGAGCTTTTCTCGTTTTGAAGCTAGGTGAAATTCATGAACTCTTTGCATAGTTACCATTTTATGTTTTACTTGTACAGTCAGTTCACTTTTTCTCTGTTGTTAAGGAAAGACATGTAAGTGTCTTCTCTGTATAAAAGCTCAATTGATACAAGAGAAGAAACCAGTTTCTCCTATTAATCTATTTTTCATGTATTCTCCTTGTTTTCCACTTTACTTGCTCTCTAATGCATTTTGCTTCTTGTTTCCTCATTTTAATTTTTCTCATCTCTTTCTGCTTTTTCTCTTTTTTGTTGAAAACTTTTTGAATTCAGGAACAGCTTATGAATTTACAGTTTGAGTCGTTTGAAATCATTCATCTCTAGTGCATTCTATGGGAATGCAGAAACACTGTGAGAAACACAGATGCTTCTGGACAGCTTCTAAATACATAAGCCACTGATACTGGTTTCATCTGAAACTGAGACATGAAAAGTGGTCCTCATTTGCTTTATTCCTACGGTCTGAATGTTTGAAGAGGTAAAGCAGTTTCAAATTCTTTGGGCGCTATGAATTCAGACTTTGAAATTGTTGTAGTGTCCTATATTAAACTTCTGTACTGTTCTTAAAGAGACTACGGAAAAGCTAGGTGTAATGATGATGTTTAATTCTGCATTTTGTTGGATGCAATGAGTTAAGTCTCCAACTACCATGAAACAGGCTTACTATTCAGAGTTTTGACCAGTTGCAGGAAAGGAATCAAAGCTAAATGATGATTGTTAACGTTCCTATTATGAAGGAGGTGGTTGTCTTGCTCCAATTTATAGGAGGGAGAGGAGGTTCTTTTAATATATGTATACCCGATGGCAAGATTAAGACACAACAGGTCAAATGTTAGCCCAACCAGTTTATTACAAATCCTAGTTGCTTAGGGAGATGGAGAAGGGAAGACAGGCGATAGAAAAGGGATAGGAAATAAAAGCAAGGAGTCCTTGTAGAAAGCAAGAGAGAGATAGTCACCACCATGGGTCCAGTGTTGTTCGTAGTGTCTCCGTTGATCTCAGGAACTCGTCCAGTCACTGCAGGGGATGGGAGAAAGCCAGAAAGCTTCACAGCAAGCAGGACCCAGGGGGGTTCTTTCCTAAGAGGTTTCTTTCTCTTAGGGAATCGCTCCTTCAAAGGTTTCTTTTCTTACGGAGTTCTTCTCCCCCAAAGGTTTCATTTCTCTGGGAGTTCTCCAAAGTCCTCAGTTTAGTGGGGACCTTTTATCCTTCATTTTGCAGTTTTTGTTTTTCTTCTTTTCTCTCTGTTAGTGTGATACACTTGGCCCAACAGATAAGCCAGCAGGGAGTGATGCCTTCGCTGCCATGCACAAACATTATCACCTTTTGCAGTGATCAGCTCCTTCAAGCCGCAACCCCAAAAAAGTCTGCTTGTCCCGCTTCTGCTTATCTTTACAATCATAAGCAGAAACACCCTGGCACGGTGGCACCCACCGTTCACCCCCCTAGATAATTCGCAGTTGTCAGTTAAGAGTCTTATCACCAAAAAGGCCTCATGAAGCAAGCTTTGAGGTAAAAGAAAAAAACAGAAAACAGTTCTTGTCTTCCACAGTGGTGTAAATCAATATGGCTGTGAAGCTGGTTCCAGGGAACAAATTTGCATTGTTTTCATGGAAGCAGATCTTAAAAAAAAAAAAAAAAAAAAAAAAAAAAAAAAGTCATGTGGCTTGATATGACAGCTTATGGATGTTGAGAAAGGGTGAGGCTTCCTAGGTAAGTATAACATTATATAGCTTTACATGTGTGAGGGCTTTTTTTGTGTGTGTTGTTTTCTTCAAAGTGTTTGGACAGGTATTGAAATTTTGTGTTTAAGACAAGGAACTGGAATTTGGAATCTAGGAACTAGGTGACGTTTTCTAGTTACACTTGAATTGGGAATTGTCACAGCTAGTAAAGAATTATAAGAAGACTGCAGTGAGAGAAGTACCCGATGATTTCAGTTCCCATCGAGTTTTCTGTAAATGTGTGTGTGGTGGGGTATAGTAGCTGCATGTACTTACTTTCTGTTGCTAGATAACTGAGCAGGTTGTAACATTTGCAACCAGGCTTGATTCATAACTTTGCTTCTGTCTTTTTGCGGGGTCTTTATCAAATATTTTCTGCTTCTATTTTGACTATATATAAAATGGCACTGAAATGTTTTTTAGTGGTCAAGTACTCTGAAATTTACTAATGATTTACTAATCATTATTAGGTGCAGCGTATGTATAAATTCTAGTTTCAGTTGTTATGAGTTGTTTATCCACAGGAGTTCTGAGAATTAGCTCATTTCTGGTCAGCTATTTACATGCTAAAACTTTGGTCCTAGGATCACAAACAGTCTGCTACCCACAGTAGCATGAAAACTGATGTGCAAGAGCTAGTAAAGAGGTAAGCAACCACGAGATCATAAGGATGGTATTTCAGACAAGAAGGTTGAAACAAAGGAGGAAAAAAATAAAAGCCTTTATAGCATAATATACTAGAGGGCTTAGAGTGCTTTTGTGGAGATCTATGGCTTTGAAGACCCAGGTTATAACATGGCTGAAATACAAATAAAGGTATGAGCTTAGTAACTGTAGACTGTAAAATATTACAGTAGCCCTTGGTACAATGGTAGCTATACCTTAATTTTCACAGTCAAAACATCTCTTCTTGCTCTGCATTTATGGAGCATAAAAAGATTTGTAACAATGACTTGTGTTACTTCGGCATTTCTTAAGAAATCATTTGAGCTGGTCTTCCATTGATAGAGTCAAATCTGGCATGAAATTAAATCCAATTCAGAAACCTCATGAATAGCAAGAGAAGGTCTAGCCACTAAAGACCTGGCAATTACTTTGTGGTCTTTACAGGATGGGTGTCCTGAAAAACCAAAGTGACAAGTCTGTCTGTGTTTGAGTGGTCATCTATGCCTCAGTAAGCAGACTTTAAAGACAGGTTCTAAAAGCCAGAGGCAGTCAGATATACTCCATTAGAAAACCATTCCATTTCCCTTCATGCTCTGAGGATTTAGTATCTCAGGGGCTTTTTCTCCCCAGCCAATACTGGTGTTTGATAGGGGGGGTTGGTGGAGTGAAGGACTTGGTTTTGCAGTGCAAAGATTCCGTATGTGATATATTTAACTGTCAAGTACCTTTTCTTGTGAGTAATGTGCACACTCTCAGATAAGAGAATTGAAGATGTAGAAAATTTTCTTGGTGAGTGTCACAAGAGATGCTCAGAAGGCACTGGCAGGGTCCCCAAACTGTGTTTTGTTTAAATATCTGTGAATATTGGATTATTTATATTTAATTTGCACTTTTTTTTTATTTTTACTATGGATTTCTGAAATAGAAGAACAGTAGAACCCCTTCTCAGATCTGGAGGTAAATGTGATGTTTTTTGGACAGATACTTTGTCCCCCCAAAAGTTTGAGAACTACCAGCTGAAAGATGAGAGCCATTCCAAATAGCTGCAAGATAAAAATAAAAGGATCCCCGCTATATTGCCATAAAACCCTCACAACACCCCAAAACACAAATGTTAGAGTAGTGGCCAGATGTATTTATCCCTCTCCCCCCACCCTCTCATTTTTCTCCTAAAATCGAGAATATAACCCTTCCAAAGTCTTTTGACCATTCACTGGCACTAGAAGATTGGAACGTGGCAGACTATTACATCTTATCATGACCATTTTCTTTGAAAACAGAGCTAGGTACATGGTAAACCTTTTCTATATAGAGTGTTTCTTCCTTAAAATTCTGTATAATTGCATCTCTTTCCAGAAATGTGAGTGTAAATGAAAGACTGAAGGCTGCTTCTTAGGGCTGTCTGCTTTAGTAATGAAGAAATACAAATGCTTCTAATACTTAAGATAAATGCATCACTTAAAATTTAAATATCTCACAAAGAGCCTTGAACTCTGTATGTGGATACTTGCTGGTGAGCTCTGACTCTTGCATTCTGCACTGTGAATAATGCAGATAAAATAGTCTCCAGGTGTTTTGCCTGGCTGTTGCCCAGATTTAGTCTCTGGAACCATGTTTTGAATTTGATGCGAACTGCATTACAAACATGCTTTGCTTCTCCTGACAGCAGAGAAACCACTCTGGGATAAACGCTGGCATTAGCTTACAATGTCTCTAAAGAATTGCAGGTATTTCATCAAAAGATTTATCTCTTGGTTTCTGTGTTTGTATAAGGCTGTGCAATGACCCATAGGCAGAAACGACGTGATGGATAGTCCATCAGAATTTCATATCACCCTAGCAGCCACCCTCTAGAAAAACAGACTGGAATTAAAAGGTTAATAACTGTTAAAAGCTGACATTTTTGTAGTCTCAAGGTTCCAGTTCCTGAGGGGAAGCCAAAATTTAATTCACAGGATATATTTCAGAGTTATGAATAGGAGAGTGTATTTTGTTTACTTTGTTTGCATTCTGAAAAATCTTGGTCTAGGAGAGAGTCAGCATTACTCGAAGCCAACCCAGTTTTATTTAAATCAGGGAATTATTTTAGCTTTTCAGCTAAGTTTGTCCCTTCCGCTCTTACCAAGTTAATCGCTAGAACAAATAGGCTGGTAAACAATTACAAACAGATCTACATTTGTATTTTGGTCAATCTGTGTATTAGTGTGTTAGGCTGGTAACTGCTGTTGGCCTTGTAGTTACGCCTTCAAACACCCTTATATGAGCATAAAATGACGTTGTCTGAGAGAAACCGATACCGTAACAGTGATATACAAGGCAATAATTCCATTTTTGCACTTGAAGTTCTCATGAAGATGTGAGCCCTCACGGTTCCCAGCCAAGTAAACAGACTTTTTGCAACACAGAACAATTTCCCTGTTGGCTTAGTTCTAGTGAAAGCAATGCTGTAGTAACCAGCAGAATGATCCGTTTTATTTTAATATTACATCTTATATTCCAGATCCCCCTTTTCATTTGCTGTGGTAGGAAGGGTCAAGTTAATTCCTTCAGTTGACTTGAGTGTGAATCTACTATTTCCTTTGCTGGTTAATAGCCTGGCAGCTTTTGTTCAGCCTAATCCAATTCACTTTTTCACATCATTGATATTTCATTTTAAAATTACATTTTGAAATACAGACATGAATCTTGATCCTATTTGTAAATCATAACCCATTAAAGACAATACAATTATAGCTGTATCAAGATTAGAATCACTCTGTATGTGTGGCAGTAATGTTTCATTAGTGACCAGAGGATTATCAAGTAGTATTTTTCAGTGTTAACTTGTGTGACCTAATAGGATTACACTTTCTGAATTCCTTATCGCGGGCTTCAGATAGAATGATGCCTCGTGTATATATATGGTTTATTATTATGTTTAAGACTGATAGATATGTTTTAGAATTCCTAAATCAACATTTAGAGGTTTTAATATTGGTAAATTTCTTGCAGTAATACACTGATTTGTATTTTTTCAGATATATGAAGCATAAATTTAATCATGCTTTACTAATTCAATATTAGTGTTCCAAATAGCTATGGGATAGTTGTTAAAAATATAAATAATGATAAAATATGCTAGGTTGTATAAAAATATACCTAATGGATGAAAGAAAAGGAGGAAAAATACATATTATAGACATTGGTAAATCAAAGGATTTAGCAATGATGGGCTGAGTTTTGCAATCCTTTCTGAAAATTCTTTTTTTTCCTTGCTCCATGAGTAACCCCACTGAGTTCAATAAAGATCATTCAGTAATTTAAGAAAGATAGTGTGAAAGAGGGTCCTAGAATCTTTCTCAGTGAAAGGTGGCAACTACTCTTGAAAGAGAAAGATTCTATGTTTTCTGAGAATCACTACGTATTATTCTTTTTTCTTTCTATTCATGCACTCTTTTTCCCCAGTAGAGAGGTCATTGCCTCTCGTTTTGATTTGATCTCAGGGTGGCTGAAAAGATTGTCAGTCGTATGTTATGGTAAAGAAACACAACATTTTTAGGGTACATCTCAAGTGTATCAAAACAAAATACACAATCACATCTATCATGCAAGCTGCAGGTGGCATCATGAAACACCAACATTATCATCACAGTACAACTGATAGCAGCTAAAACTCTCCTTAAAATCACAACTGCTTTTCATCTCCACTGTGTTGTTACTCTCTTAAAATGTATTTTTCTTTTAGGCTACTTCTTTGTCACAGGGAAGATAAATGGAGGAAGAAAATGAAAAGAATTTGGCAAAAAATATTGGGACTAAACTTTTACTGAAGCTTGACTGTAAGATCTCATAGGTTTCCAGGATTTTTGGAGGCACAGGGATGCGCAGACTACTTGGTGTCTCCAAAGGAACCAGGTCCCCAGGAATGTAAAGCTTCATGTTAACCTTGCTCACTAGAGGCTGAGTTCTGGCTGACAGTAGCCCACTTAAGTTCTTGTAGTTTTGGACTTTCTTTGGATGATCGTTTTCTTGCTCTATTATTTTTAGAAGACAAAGGGGAAGAGGGAAAAATATCTTAAAAGTTCAGTCCAGCCATTGTCTCTCCTTTCCTAGAAAAATAAATACAGAAAAAATAATTTTAAAAAGAAGTTCCAAAGATGCTTATGAGTATTTTCTTTTTCCATCACAGTATCCTCAAAGTTGCCCCAATTCCCAAAATTAAGTTCTATTCATTATAAGTCCTTCAAATTTTTTTAGTAACTCAATTTATATATTCACAGTGAAGTTTAGATTTTCATTTCTTTAAGAGCGTTTCTATTCTACTCCTCTATCTACTCTGTAAAATAAGAACATAATATTTCAACTGAGGTTCAAGAACATAAATGAAAAGAAGATTTAACTCTCCATAAAGAATTGAACTGCAACCCATGGATATTACAGTAAAGCCACCCAGGTGAGTGGTTAAGGGCTGCCTGTTGTCACACGGTAATGATTTTAAGTGGACAATGTGTCCTCTCCTCTTTGGCTAAGAAAAGCAAAGGAAAAAATGATGGGATGCAAATAAATACACTTAGTACTTTTCCTAGGAGGAACTATTTTGTTCAACTGTTATGGAGTTTTCTATGTCTCTAATGATTTATTTACTAAGAAAATTAAATAAAGAAAACCTAGACTGCTTTCTGGACAGATGTGCCCACATCTCAGTAGAACCCATAAGGCTACGGACAATGCCAGAGTGTAAACCACATTGGAGTGATATAGCAATAGTAATGAGATGGTCCCCAGAAAATAACACAAAGAAACAGAAAATCTTTTGAAATGTAGGAAGCTTAAGAGTAAAGAGGCCTCTGAGAGTGGAAGATTTTCTCTAGGAGAGAAGAGAGAAATGCAAATTTCACTTTATAGTACTTTGTGAACCTATATGTAGACACAAAGTCCTGCGAGATCCAAATGGTGATAATTTGGTTCTTTGCACTTTGCATCTTTTTCTTTCAAAGTTTTTTTTTAAATTTCATTCTGAGAACTGACTTGTATCTCTGTACAACTGTGTGACTTGCATACTTAATGAATTACAGGGATTTCTAGATGATTTGTTTCTTTACTTCCATTGTCCCTAGGTTTCATTTTGAAATTGTGCAAGGAAAAGCTGCAGTCTACAGCTTGATTACAACTGGGGTTAATGCTAAAGCTGTATTTTAATTAGTAGCAAACACAAATTAAATTCCAGGATAAAAAAAAACTGTCATATTTTAACACGGATCTTTAGAGGGTCAGTAGTTTCATTCTTTACCAGAGACGAGCATTGTTAATGCTAACACTGATTAAAGCTCTGAAGGTAACACTTTTCAGATCATAGTTTGTCACAGTTCTTCTGGCAGGATGATGCCCTTAGCTCCTGGCTGCAGAACATAGCAAGATAATTACTCTATTGGCCATTATGGAGAAATACTGATTTCTACCCTAGGCATTTATATATTATCTGTATTATACAGAGCACTAAGTATAATCTTGCTAGTGCAGAGAAAGAAACAACCAAAATAAATGTGTGTGCCCATACACATATGTCAAAAGAGGGGTAGATTGATTCTTGCATCCAAAAACCTTTAGCTATTGACAGGAGGTTTTGCTTTTTCACCAGCTGACCTACATGAACGAAGCCAGTGCTTAGGGGTATAAAATTGAAAGGGCATGAAGATGAAAATCAAGATGTCTAATTGTGAAGTTGTGTAGCAGAGAATATTGTACTGTGAAGTGCTGAGAGTTATATTAAGAAATCTGCTGATCTCAAAGTGTACTGATAGCTTACGTATTTCCCTCAAACTCTTATGGTACGCGAATATATATTTGAACATGTGACGTGCCTATCTTTATCTTTATCTCTATCTTTATCTCTATCTTTGATAGATAATTTTTTCATTCAAATCGGTGTTCAATTTAAATTAAGAGTTATTGATTTTAATGCAAGTTTTAGCTTGAAATTTGTACTTTTTTTCATAATCCAGATGAGAGACTGGGCCAAACATTTGCTCATTTTTTTCATCTATATCAAATCAAAAATACTGTCTCTCCCCATGTCTTTTATTTGGTTCTCTTAAAATACTGTTTCTGTCAGAAAAAAAGAAACAATGGCAAAACATATTTAAAAATAGGTTCCAGGCAAGACAAATTTTTTTGGTAGTTCTCCTAGAACAAGTTATCCGTCTTTCTATTCTTAGCCCAAAATTGGTTCCCATGATGAAGAGATTCTGTTTTGTATGTACTCCAGTGATCTCTTTTTCATTGGCCTAGCAGCTAAGCTCCAGTATGATCCTTGAGATTTGGCCAGCTGAAAGGGATAGTGACTTCATCCTCCAAACAGACAAAACCGTTGCCTGGGCACAGGAACAATTGGAAGTGCTGCCTGAAGGGCAGAGACCATTAAAACACAGCATATGTGAAGATGGATAGGTAGAAGAGTGATAATTCCTCCAGGAAATTTAATTCTAGGTTTGTACAGGGTGAAATCTGTATATTGAGCCCGTATTTGAGGGGTTTAGGGAATTGGTGGATAGCTACAGACCTTCAGTGTCAGGGAACCTCCAAAGCAATTAGTATGAAGCACATCTGTCTCAATTATCTCCTGAGATCATGTGTTATCACACAGGCATATGGGAGAAAAATAATGTTATTTCAGAGTTTCTATTAAATGTAAGTAGTATTTAATAAAGGACATTTGACTTAAGGACGAGATTCATCTGCAGGTGATGTTAAAGGGTATGCTCTCAGGTATTGCTTGCAACATGGCAATTACAGATGCTCCTGAGCTAGTTTATTGAAACTAATGGAAAAGGAGTCACTTCATTTATTTCATCATGAAAAATCTTCTGGGGAAGAACTGGTGAAGTTTTTGGTAACATTTTGATATTCTGAAATTTTGAAAAATAACACTTTTGAGACTGTCAGAGTACAGTGAGGGACAAGGAGCTCTGGGGGATCCTTGGGTCCAGCATTTCCTGCCCTGCTGCCCACAGTGTAGGAGCAGGACAGGGTTGGGGGGCAGCCCCTAGTTCAGCCATTGGACACATCTCCATGGGGATGGGATGAAACCAGGCAGGGATGCCTGCTCACAGACTGTAGAGGGTCAGGAACGGGTCTAAGGAGGGTCATCAGGGTCAGATACAGTCCTAGGTGGCACTTATCAGAGTCAGGTAAACCAGAAAATAACCTCTCAGATGTGCTTGCAATTATTTTTTTTAGCCTCTCAAAAGTGTACTCAAGTGGCTTAATGATAACCCATCAAACCTATATGGTATGCATCTTTCTTTCACTATGTTTTCCTGCTAGTATTCTGTGTATTTGATACTGTCTTATTTATGCTACTTGTATTTCACCTACTGCTCTTTTATTTTATTTTCACTAAAATTTGATTCTTTACTGCCTCTCTTTTGCTCGCACATAAGAGGAGTAAAGGCAGGTTCATTATAATTCCGCAAGATTATGAAGGTGAGAGACAGTATATAGCAGAGTGTATAGAGTGATCACAGTTTCAGAAGTTAGTGTCTCAGTGATCAATACAGAAAGAAGTTGTGCAGAGGCAAAAATTGCTGTGCATTTAAATCAAACATACTTGGCTAGGCTTATGGATCTCCAGCAAGAGTCTAGAAAGGGATCTGCATTAGAGTTATTGCTGAAATGTTCACAACAACACAAAGAATAACCTGGCAATATCAGGGCAAAACAGTTGTCAGAGACATTTTTCAAATGGAGAAAAAAGGCTCAGAAGGAATTCAGGTTTCAGTGATATGCTTAGTTTAATATCAATATATTGTCAGATTATTTTTTTTGTTAATAACTCTTTGGGTAAAAGAATTTGAAAGCAAATTCACCTTTCTTTTGGCAGGATTTGTTGTTAAAGGCTTATATCAAGTATTTCAATCCATGGAGTGATGCTTTATCGTACGCACGCATGCAAGACTTTGATACAGCCACTGTACAGCAGCTGTGAAAACTGTTGATTCCTGCACAGAAAGGAGGGAAAATTTGTATTCCAGTCTTATGTCACTCTGAGTAATTCATCTACTTATTATCAGACTGGTAGAGACAATGCTGTATTAGAGCCACTGTTTTATCATAGTATTTTCAACAGCCCTTTGTTAGGAGACTTTTCCATGGTAGCTCATAGCATCATCTTCAAGTAGAAATAATGATATGCAATAAGATCCTCTTTGTTTTCTAGCTATTGTTATATTCAATAGCCATAGTGCACAGGGCAGGGGTATTAAGTAATCAAATTAAGTGTAGGAGAATATCTATTCTCCTCCCATAGAGACTCTAATAAGCTTTCTGCAAACGGCTGGACTACAGTTGAAAGTTTACTTTCAATGAAGTTTTACTAAGTTCACTAACTTTTACCAAGTATAGCATGCCAGTTTGGAGAAATAAACCCTGAGTCTATGTAATATTCTTTTTTTTTTTTTTTTTTTTACAAGGAATGCTTAATATTTTTTTGCCTCTATTGCTTGCTATTCAGGTCAAGTCTTTTCTGTTTCTATAGTTCATTCCACAGTGAGTAAATGTACCAATTCACATGGTACAAACGCATCTTGATATTGTACTGAGCCTTCATTCTCCTTGAGAATGCAGCAATTTATAATCAGGCTTGATTTATTTTGTTAATGTCACATGTATCGGACAACCTGAAGAGCTGTGGTAAAATCAGATACAAAATGAGTAAGCCATAAACATTACCTGATGGTGTTAGACTTTTGGTCATTTATTGGCTAAATCAAAATACTTGCCTGACTAGTAGATTTCTTCAGGCTACAATTGTTGGTGGGGAATTTCTTGCAGGTATGTGATTATTTAACTCATCTGAAGCGCTCTATAAAACTTAACGTCTGTTGCAAATTAAAAGTGGGGAATTTATATTTGTTCAAAGCACTGGAGTAAAAATATGCTTCTCTTTATGAAATCCCATAAAGAATAACTTATTGAGAGTGGCTGTTTTTGAGATTCTGGATACAGTAGTGAAGTTTTATAAGTAAAATGAAAAATCTCTATTGTGCAGGCAATATTATCCACTGAGAATGTTCTTTTTTTGTAGAGGGAAAATATTTTTTTGTGCTAAGCCAGTTAATTTTATTTCTTTCAAGTGTGAACTGTGCCTGAATTTGTCCCATAAAAGTGCAGCAGATCAAAATTTGTTGCAGGTCAACAGATAAAGTATCAGGACAATTTTTCATTCCCAATGAAATGATTTCTATGGAAATCATAAAAACACGTGGCAGTGAAAAATGGTTAGAATTGCAGCTGTCTAGGTATCCAGTTAGGCTTAGTGTCACCAAAACTTGTACATGCAAGCAGTTAAAGTTGCTGTTGTTGATGAGGGTCGGGAAACAGGACTACCAGAATTGAATCCAGTGTGGTTAATGGAGATGCTGGATAGCACCTAGAGAGACAAACTCCATAATTAAAGCAAGTACCATGAAAACATCCAGCAAAAAGGGACAGAAAGCTACTGATTTCTGAACTCCTCTACACACACAAAAAAAGAATTGAGAGTAATTAACAATTTCCTGTCATCTTCTAATAACAAATCTTTCAGTATATTTGCAACAGAGGATTAGATTACAATTGAGTACAATACCAACCCAAATTACTGCCTTCATAAAGTAGGCAGTGCATTAGGATTTTGCTGTTTCGTGCTCCTCTATTTGAGAACCCACTGACATGCCTTTAAAAAAAGTTTATACAAGCAGTTACTTCCAAGAGTAAGATTTCTTATAGAATATTCATGCTGTGCTTTTTCTTTCACGTTCTTCAACTTGTGCCTTTATTTCCCACAACTACCTTTTCAATGTGGGCCATTAATATATCCTTCTCAGTAAAGCTCTCTCTTTACTTCAGCTGGAGGCAGGTGAGCCAAAGTTGTAGGCTCTGGTATAACACTGTTATCTGATTCTGTTCATTAGCGCAGGCTCATGTTTTGTATTCACCATGGATTTCATATGGAAGAACACATATTTGTAAGTTCTATTTATTCTAAGAATAGCTGGTGTTGCTGTAGCACGGATGAACACAGTTGTTCATAGACTATCAAACACACCAGTGTTTGAAATTTCATTGAAAGGCTCTGTTAAGTAGCTTAACTTAAAACTTTGGGGATGACAGCAGTGATTTTAATTCTCTTCTCAATTAACAAATTATTATGAAACTGCAGATTATATTTTCATTTATCACTGAGACTATTTAAATTTTGGAATTATATTTTAGGTAAATTGGTACATATTGTAATTCATTCATAACCATGAGCCATAAACATCTCTAAATGATCCTGAATCCGTAATCCAAAATATATTACAGTAGGTGATTGTCAGTTTTCAACTGCTGACTTGATTACATAGGACTTTGACAAGCAGATGTTACTAGGGAGACATTAGCATGTAAGGTGTTTTTTATAAACCTTATTTGTGGGTAAATATTCTTCCCTTGCTATGTCTCAAAAATAGAAGCTTATTAAAGAATTTCAAGTTATTTTCCCCCTTATGTTCCCATTATCTGTTTTTGCACAAAAGTGGGTTGTGTTTATGCAAGATTTGAAGCAAATCTCCACATGGTGGTAATATATTCTTTGATCAGATAAACTCTTTTTAGGCTTTATCACAACATTTCCATAGTGAAGTCAGGTTCTCTTGCAAATTAAAATAGTATGAAAAGGATTTGACAGTTACAGAAGTGAATGCTATCTACACTTAGTAACTAGGACACACAAACCTTTTGCTGTCCAGATAATGTTACAGTATCACTTCATTACAAAATGTCACATCAGAAATACCATTTTAGTATTTTGCATGCTTATTATGCCCTTTGTAGGGCAGAAATCTTTGCATTTTTCCAGCGTTCCTCATAATGAGAGATTTGGCATAAAGAACACATTGTATTTCTGCTGGAGTCTGATTCTATTATCAAGTACTTGCTATGTTCCAGATAATTTTAACAAATGTGCTACTGTGTAACAGTTAGAGTTACGGCCGTACAATTCCTTCAATCCGTTTGCTGAGGTCTCACTGATAATACGAGATCTATGTGTGGAATGAAAGCTGTATTGCAATTTGCACCTGCTGTTAGGATCTCTGCTAATTCACAGTTTCCTAAGATGAATGAGAAATGGAAGTCCAGTTTTAGTGGCTTTGCTACAAAGATTATGTTGGGGCAAGTTTACTATATTAATAATCTAAATCTTAATTTTATTTTTTGATTTCTATGACATTCTCATTGAAATTATTACTTCAGTCTGAACTAACTTAAAATATATTTAAGGCATTCTGAAATCTACATAGGTTGAATATATCCTTAAAGCTTCATTTTGGAACCATAGTGCACATTTTTCCTTAGTGGTTATATAATCTGTTTAGACACTTCTATACTGAAGTTAAAAACAGACTACTGAAATTGAGCCTGTGCATGTACCGTTGAATACCTCCATGTCCAGAGGTTTCTGAAACTTGTAGTAGTTGAATGCAGACTTTAACAGAGAGGGTAGAAACTGAATGAGAGGGTAAATGTGAGCTTTGAAATAAATCAAATGGGTAATGGGGAAAAGAAGATCCTCTGCAGATCAAGAAAGCAAGGGGGAGATGTACTTGGGTATTTGCTTGCTTGGGCATGATTGCACTCGCTTGTGTCTCTAAATGCTAAAAACCTACATAGGTGTAGCTGTAGGAGCAGGGAAAGGTGTGTAGGGGACAACCTTCCATGTGAAACTGCAGAGTCATGCTGTGACTAGGAGGAGATGAAGCTGACACTGATCATAGTGAGAAGAATTATATGGGGACTCTTACATCCTAGTGGCTGCCATATCTTGTTCCTCCTTTCAAATTCCATTGCATGATACTTCTTTGGCTCTCTGACATGTTCCCATTTGATACATATTGCCACTCCATGTCCCCAGCTGTGGTGTGAAAATGTGGAGTTGCTCTTGCTTACAAATAGGTATAATCCTAAGTAAATAAATAGTCCTCATTCTGCCTGCTAGCATGGTCATATCCAACCTGTATAACACCACCTATGCCACTCCCCTTGCCTTGTACTTTTAGGCAGTCGTACTACAATCCAGGGGCCAGGGTCTGACAGCAAGACCTGCCCATGCTGTTGTATTTGTGCTTGTTTCCAGCAATTAGGTGACGTTCCAGGGAGTCTTGTTTAGCTTTCAGTGATGGTGACTTCTTCTGAGAAACACACGTCCACTGTTAGAGTGGGTAAACTAGAAGAATGCAAAAAGCTGATTGACTCATCTTTACCTAATCTTGTATACAGTGATTGCAGTGTTCCCTAAATTGTGAGTATATGCCCTAATTGCGCTATTCTCTTAACTTTCAGTATTTCAAAAAGCAAGGTTAGAATATAGAAAGAATTGGAAGGGCCTTGTATGACTGGGATATGTCAGTGACCTCTGAATTATTTCACCTGGAGTCTGTACTTATCTGATTTTGTATTTTTTTCCTTCAGAAGGCAAAGTAGAAAAAAGAATTTTCAACAGTCTTCCAGTATGGGAAAGGCTTCTTTTTACAAATGCAGAGTCGTTGTCTTTGCTATGGTGTTAGCATAAGCAAATTTAGACCTCATGTTGAATTCAGGGTTCTCAGTGTTCGCAATACTTGGAGAGGTGCTCAGTGTTCAAACCTTCCATTTGCCAGTAGTAGCTGAAAGAATAGTTCTACTTTAAAACATTATCAAACCTAGAAGCCTTCATTTTTCTTTTTTTTTAGTTTTTTCACTTACAGTCATCTAACAAAAGCTACGTTCTCAAAGCTGTTGTAAAGAATAATGTCAAACCAAAGTAATTATTGTTTAAGCATTTTCATATTCCATACTGTATCTTCTTTTTCATACTCATACAATGTTTCTGTTTTTATTGGACAAGGTACAATGAATTTAACACTATTTTTTATTAAATCCCATTTCTAATAACTAGAAAGAATTCCATTCTTCTGCTCTCTGCAGTACGTGCTTTAACATGCTGCTCAACTTTCCCTACTTTGCAGAAGAAATGCAGGGTGAATAGTTCCTGCTCAAGTGAACAGGAAATAAAAGGTCCTTTTTTAATTTGATATATGACATGATGTCATGAATGAGGAGACTCTGAAGAAGCAAGTGGCATCTTGGGTCATCTTACAACTGCAGAGTCAATCAGTAAGTTGTCTGTGAGACTTTATCACAGTGGCATACAATAGAAAACCCTAAATGTAGTGTCCTGTGGTAATTTGAAAGGGGTCTGTAGCAAATGTGGGTTTTTCGTGGATAGATACTGCATTTTAGATTCTAAAATATGATGGTAAAAGATTTCCTGTCAAAAACTGCAGTCGTTCCTAAATCTGTTCTGAGGAATCTTGCATGGATACATGATCACCAAACACTGATTATAGTGCTCAGTACAATGGGTGCAAATGCTGATGTAATGACTGTGGAAACATCTCTCATCAGTGAAGATTACCGCGATCTCAAAGCCATTCAGAAAAGGCTTTTTCACAATAGATCACGAGTCCAAAAATGGATAGTATCCCTGAATCCTTTCTTAGGTACGAGTCCTAGTAATAAACAAGAAAACATTTATAACAACAAGCCATAGATCTAAGAGTTCATGAATTAGAAGGTATCACCTGCAGAGACACTGTATATTTGTGTAGTTAATGAATTTCACTTTTCTTTTTACCAATGTATCACGCTATTTCAAGTACCTATTCAAGAATCCCGCTGGGAAAGAAGTTAACCTACAGGTTCTTTCTTATTTCAGAGGAAATTATACTTTTTTTTGTGAGTGATCTGTATTGATGTATTTGGTTTCTGTGGGAGACAGATACAAAGTTGTAACAGAATGAGGTGCAAAAGCCAGTTCATTTAAAGATCTAAATGATTTGTAAATTGCTAATTATTAAAATTTCAGAAATATATCAGTTTCTTTCAGATCCTAGTGCTGATGCAGGAAATAACTGGTTTAGACATGTCTCTTTTGAAATATTATTGCAAGCATATGCAAAACGTGTTTTCTCCTACTGTATATTCTGATCTCTTAAGCAATCTTGAGAAAAATTTCCCAGCTATATTGAAGTTCCTTTTTCAAAGTCACCATTCTTTTGATTTTTTTTTCCACATTTCTAGGAGCAACCACTTATACAACATGAAGGTGTTGTATGAACACAGAGATAGCATCTATATCTCCACAATGTTTTGACAGCTAGTGGGCAAATCAGGCAAAAGCAAAACTCCATTTTACATATGAAGGAATTAAGACAAAGGAACGGTATGCGATTTACAGTCAGTATCAGAGCCAAAACCTGAAGAAGCCTATACTTCTTCCTGGTACTTATCTAATGCAATTTCTAAATGCATCTTCTGAATTCACATCACTGAATTCTCATTTTTTTTCTATACTCCTGTGGTATAAACTTCTATTTCCAAGCTTTGTGGGATGATCCCTTAAAATACATAATTCCATGTATTTTATAAAAGGAAGATTTTTCAAATGCTTCTTTTTCCTTTCCTCTACACCCCAAGGTTACTTTATTCAAATCTTAAATGTTTTCTTAACAAAAAGATTTCTTTTAATCCTTATATACACCTCATAGGCATAGCATAATTTCAAGTTTGTTTTGAAAGAGATTTTAGTAGCATTAATTTAAAGGAAAATAATATATTGGACATGATGGGGATTATTGTGTTTTTGTGGAGAAGGTTTTTCTGTTTTGCCAGTATTTCTTTTTTGAAGCAAAATTGTGTCAAGATCATCTAGTCCAGAGGAGATAACATTGTATTGAAACAGTAATTGTGCAACCCCGGGTGACATCCTGGCTCAGTTAGTCAATGGAAAACTCTTGCAGATGTCACAGATCTAAATTGCACTCATGGGTTTCATTGCCATTGGAAAATCCAAACACATGACTGCTCTCCCACATGCTGACTAGCTTCTCTAGGAGCAGTAGAGGAGCTTCAAAATGAGAATGAATGGGCTTCATCTATATCCCAGAGATTGATTTCCCAGCATGTTGGGTCAGAATTGTAAACAGAATCATAATTTATAAGCTAACATTAGTAGAAAGCATTTTCAGTTAACTGCTCAAGAATTTGTCTTATAAAAGATGTAAGAAGCTTATAAAGCTCACATGGCCTAAGAAATTGCCAAGTCACCAATTATGCTTACTATGACATCCTTTTCAGATGCATATATTTTCTTCCAAATAATATTTGATTTTTTTGAATATATAAATTCTGTTGAAATTAACCCAAATAAAAGATCTAGCAAGAAATAGTTAAAGCAAATTTGTTTTGTCATTCATTAAAGGATGTGACATATCTAGAAATAGCAATGACCTGACCTAAGGTCTTATGAATGTACTATTTAATGCAGTTTTGTGTACTGCACTGCATCTGAAACACTTTTCTTCTATCTGAAATATGCCTGTTCATGGCTAGATAGGAAAAATAAACTGACCAGAGCACTTCAAATCAACTGCAGGTAATTTCTTCTTCCGTGTATGTTTGAGAAATAACATTAGCTGTTATGGACTAAAATAATCTTCTAATGAATGCATGATTTTTTAATAGGTTAAAAAACAAAATAAAGCTTTGCACTTGGTGGTGCAATTTCAGATTACTTGGGAAGTGCCATCTTTTCAGCTTTACTTGGAGTTAAAATTTACTCAGTGAAGAAGTATCGTCATGCTGTTCAAGCTGCTAGAGTCTCATTGACATCAAAAGGCAAACTTAGGCAAGATACAAATCCAGCTTGTCAACTCTGGAAGTCTGAAATAAGTCATCGCCAGACTGAATCATTTCAAAAATGAGAAGAAAGGACTGCTCAAAGTAATGTCAACCATCTGGAAGAACAACTGTGTAGAAAGAAAAAATGTCTCTGTCCAAATTATCAAATTTTCCAAAGCTAGTAACAAAAACATGAACCAGTTATTTTGGCAGTAGTTCAGACAACAAAGCTGTGAAATGAACTGATAACGAGTCAAGGCCACACACCATGGCAATGAAATCAGTAAGATGCTGCTACTGATCATAAATTGAAAAAGAGTTGTAGGAAGACGGTCAAGACAATAGGAAGAAAAGAGACTGGCAAAGAAATCCAATAGTATAAGCAATCTGAATTTTTTAGAGTGGTCCCTCTTGACTTCCATTTGCTTGTGTAGTAATTTCAGCTGAGAAAGTATTTCTGAATGTTGTAGTTGGCAGGGGGGAGGGTGGGAGGCAGCTTGATTCTTGACTTTTTCTTCACTTCTTTCAACTTGTGTATACTTAAAACATCAGAAGTGATCTCATGCTCCAGCAGACTGTTCATAATCAGACTGAGTACCAAATTAGAAATTAGATTTTTGCCCCATTCTCTCTTGCTGGGCTGTGTATTGTATGATTTGGATGGGCTGTGACTTCAGGTAGGGTAGATTAAAAGTACTACTAAGGAGCCTACAAATTAACAGGTTAGAATAAAGGTTAAGAGGCTGTCTAATCCTTGTCCTTGGGAGTAGTCATTGAATGGAATGTTGCCAAACATAATTTTAATTATATCAAGCATTTTAACACAGGTGTAAGTAAATAAAGACATGAATAAAATATAGATGGGTTACTGTCAGCAGCACTTTACTGAAATACAGCTTGATTGCTGTATTTCATATGTATGTATGTGTGCATGATTACTCTCTTCCCATACTGCTATGCAGGGGCAGAAACGAAGGGACTCTCGCTTTTTCATTTTCTTGTGCACGTGGAGTCCACAAGAAAATGAAAAAGTTCTTTCAAGATGCAAATATCTGTGCGTTGCTGTATACCCACTTTCTGTTTCTGCACTTCTTCCTGCTACTAAAGGAGACAATTTTCAAGCATGTCTAAATTTTTATGTCAGCATGCGTTTATGGGATTGCTGTTGAAAGTTACGTGCTCCATTTTGAAACAAACATGGCTACGGGAGTGGGTTTTAAGTTTGCATTATTTTAGCAGCACTTCTTATACCATAGCCTACAGAAAATAGTTTCCTTCCTTAAAAGCTGCTCATGCAATCAGTGACAAATCCTATGCATGACAGTTTTTCTGAAACACGCATAAGGCATTCAGTGTTACTTCTGCTATACTCATAGTATGACTTAGCCTCTGATAATTGAAAAAGTTTAATTTGGCTTAGCTGTGTGGTGTCTTTCTCAGAATATTAGCAATATTTCTTCAAGAGATATTTCTGAAACAGGAAGAAACTCAATAGTGATAGAAAAAAATGCAATGCGTAAGTCATGACAGTTACTTGCAAATGATGTGATCTATATCTAAAGTAAAACTCTGTATAAATTTTTTGTCTGAAATAATTCTAGAAGTGACATTTGCCCTTTAGATATACAGATAAAAATAAAGGGTAAATTAATCATAGAGAATGAGTCATTTTAAAGATTACAAGCTTCCATGCTATTGTTATTATGAAAGTTTTGTTCCCTGAAGATGCTCTACACCTGATAAGATTTTAGAAATTTAATTGAAAAACTTTATTAAAGAATTAAAATTATCATGTGCCCTTTTGCTGAAATACAAATGAACTAAGAGATTCTTTGTAAAAGCAACTAAGGTGAATAGCATGTTAGTGTTCCTTTGAATACCATATCAACTTCCTGCTATTGTTAATAAAATTATGGTTGGTTTGCTGTGTGAAATGATTTTAAAATAAATAGCTTTTGTGCAGATATTACAAAGATTTCAGTATCACTATTTCACAGTGTTGAGATAATGGGGAAGAAGATACACTTAAAGGTCATTGCTTATGCTGTAGTTGTATGTCTCACAATGCCTGTATGATGTTTTTAAAAGAGTAACTGAATACTTATAACTCACAGGATTGATATACTTTCAGATGCTGACAAACATATAATTATCTAGATAATGGAAATGATTCTTTTTTTATGTGTGTTTGTTCATATAAATACAACATACAGTGCATTCAGCTGTGACTCATGAATAAATTTTGAAGATGCACGAGGAATCAGAGCATTCAAATCCGATTTTCAACCAAAGGGAAAAAAAGTTTGAATTGAATTTCTTTAGGCCACTGGCTGAGGGGTTTTTTATTAACCTCTTCTCTGGTTTAAAAAAAAAAAAAAAAATACTTGCCAAAACATAAAACTAAAGAGTTTTGGTAGAGATTTTCAAAGGCACCCAGTAGAATTAGTGTTAAGCTTCCAATGAAACAAGGCAAAAAAGCCTATTGTATTGTTAACAGAGCTATGCACTGAACTTCTTCATCCTTAAAGACACAGGACAGCTGTGTTCCATATTCTTCACAGGGCTTTTGTTCATGTGTCTGTTCATTTTACATACAAAGATGATGAGCGATTTGTACCAATGTTATAATTAAAGACTGAAATTGTCACAATTTACCTTTATAATTTCATTGTATTTTACCTGCCTACTCCAAGCATCGTTCCTATTTGTTTCTCCTGGAAGAGTTGCATTCCTTTACTGGAGAATAACTCAGGTTATTTTCAATGTGTGAATTTCATAGCAAATTATTATGGTTTTCTGCAATGTTCTTCTGTGTCTCAAAGACATACTGCACAAAAAATGTTTTAGCTTGCCTACAGCGGTGTCTGTGGTAGGTCTGCAAGAGTTTCCATCTTCTTCCATAGCGTGATGTGGATTTAAAAGATGCACTAAATCTGTGCAAGATTTCCTTCTCTTCTGAGATCAGCAACAGCTCATCTTTTTTTTTTTTTTTTCCAGAAACCATATGTCAGCTTTCTCTTTTAGAGGACAGATCATAATCTTCCAAAATTAGTATTTCATAACGAAATCATAACTTCCAATGTGAACTTGTAATTTTTTGGTCATTTTCCTGCACTCTTATTATTCTTCCCTTTTGGTATTTTGGTATACCATAACTGGCATTATGATACCTCAAGAGTCCTTTTCTTTGTAATACTTGGTGTACTTTTATTGTGTTTCCCACTGGTGCATTTTTTTCACCCTTCCCAGAATACAGAAACTGGTTTTTTTTGCTATTATGTGACAAAAGTAGGTTGGTGCAATTTCAAACTAGTGAATATATAGATTTGCAGATTTAGGCCAAACTGTATCTTTTTATATTTTAAATCAACATAGATGATGGTATGGAATTAGCAATCTACTTTATCCATCTGTTCTTTTCTGACAAGTCAAAATAGTTCAAAACAACAGATAATTCATAATATATACTATACAACATAATTGCAGAAAATATACTTACTTCTATGGAATGTTAACTGTAATCAGTTTCATTCATTTCATGAATGAAGACATCGAGGGGTTATGTGTGAGCAATATATGTGAAAATTATAGAAGTGTACATCTAAATGTGCCATTTATATGCTCCGATATGGCTCAGAAGTCTGCCTACTCGTTTACAATGAATACATGTTCAGGCAATAAAGATTAAAAACTAATTATATGCACATTGTCGGTACTAATATTTGTACTTAATTTGATTTACCATACACCAAATAATAAACCTGACTAAAATTATTGAAAGTTATATGAACAGCCATTAATATGCTCTTTTTATAGTGCCTTATTCATTTTTAAAATCATATTAAATGAGTTCAGTGTTTGTAAAGCAGATGAAAGGCATGTAAAGCTAAGATAAAAACCAGTGAATATGATTATTTAGCAGTAATATAGATTGCCTTTACAGTGTTCTGTTTGAGTCCATTGTGATATTATGCATTTCAAGAGATGAAAAGAAATCTAGCTACAATTAATTATTGTGAATTGAAAGCACCAATTAGGAACTCTACAGTCCCTGGTAATGGGAAACAATGATGGAAAAGGAATGGAAGAAGTTTTGAGTATTAGTTATCCTACAATTGCTGCCTCTCATCATGGGTGCAGAGAGATGTCTGCTGTTACATGTCACACGTAAATTCAGCTCTGTAGTTGGTCTGATATTGCTTGAGATCAGCATGTTGCTGAAGGAGTCTCCTTGGAGCAAGTCTACCCTCAGCAGCACACAGCATTACACTTCCCTCAGGATAGGTTTGCTGCACTGAGATTGTGCTGTCGTGGTTGGTCTTTTGCTGCTGCTGTTACTAAGGTATCCAGGTTAGGCACGCTCATTGTTTGTGGAGCACGCTACTTTGCCCATCTTCTTCAAAGTGTGGCGCTTACTCTGCTAAAATCAATAGATGTCTGGCAAGCCACCACGTTTAAAGGTAATAGTCTAGGAAGAAGACTTATCAAACTAATATCAAACTCCTGTGTGTGAAAAGCCAAATAAGGATTATCCTGATCTCATGTAGAGTGCAGAACAGCTCTTTATACCTGAGATGCAATACGGAATGTCTCTGTGAGCCAACAACATTCTCCTATATCAAAAGAGTGATGTCCCTCAATCCAGCCACTCCCTTGGAATTTAAACTCCAAGCTCCCAGTACAGCAGTAAATTTTCTAGAGGGCTGAATGCTCAACAAAGAGAATGAGAAAACAAATTTATCTGTTCATATCCATTAGTGGCTATCTATGGTCCTGTATGCACATTAATAATAAAAAAAAATTTACATTTATAAAATAAGGCATCTACGCATTTCTGAGAAATATTCTTTCTGTTATCAGCATGCAAACTTTGATAGACCATCATGTAATTTCCTGAGTGTGCTGTTCCTTAGCTGGAGCACATATAATACATCTGGCATTAACAGGAAATAAATATGTGCCATTTTGGCATTAAGATTCACGTCCCGACATGATATCAGATCTCTTCTAATTTTTTAACCAATACCTTCAGTAAACCAGAATGCCTAAACATGTGGATGATCTGATAATGTTAGAAGCACATGGAACAAAAATGCTTTTCCTTTCAGTATCTTGCCACCATCTGCTACATTCTTCAGAGAGTGGTATTATTTTTACAAACTATTAATAGGATCTACATGGCAGCTTGAGCTGTTCCTAAATAATTAACTCCTAAAGTCATATTCTTGGCCATGTATTTATTTATTTCTTTATTACCTCCTCAGACTGAAACTGTTCTATCTTTCTTTCTTTCTGATCTTTCTTTATCTACGTTGTGGTTGTTCAAGCTGCTGTATGGAACTTGGTTTAAGTAAAACAAACACAAAATCCTTCACCACAGTATGATATAAAATAATGCATTTTTAAGGGATGATAATTTTTCCTGTTTTCTCTTCAGATTATGTGATTATTGTATGCTCAGATTTTTGAAGGACTCTCTTAGCAAATTCTAACAGTACTTATCAAAAATTTCAACTTCGAGTTTATATATAAAGATTTTGCAATATCTTGCAAAAGACATTGTTCTTCAGTACCTTGCAAGAATTCCAAGATTTTTTTTTAATATTTATTATTCTATATGTCTCATATATCTTTGTGAAAATCCATGGACCTCTTTCCTACTGAAGGTACTGAAGATTGTCTTTTTACTCCTCATGTTTTTTGCCCCTATTTTGAATTATTTAGTCATGTTTGTGGGTTTTGTTTCAGAGGAGTTCTCCACAAGACAGATTAAAAAGCGATGGTTTTTGTTTACTTTTTAGAACTATATATCTGAGTCAACGGAAAAAAAAAAAACCTCTCCAAATTCAAAACATTAATTTGCTTTTCTAAATTTCCTTATATTTTTCTGCAGTGAACTACGAGTAGATTAACAGGTACATGATAGACCTTTGTGAAGTAAGTCCTAAATATGTATCTTTCTTTATTTTAAAGACAGTAGTGTGCAAGCAGTCTTAGTATTTCAACATGTCTTTGAAGTGACTCTAAATTTTGCTTAGGTTTAATAATTCTTTCATAATTTTTACTACCCTTCTCAATAAATACACATACTATTACTATCATTAAACGTTTATACATTCGAAATTCAGAACAACATCAAAACAAATGTAAAAATTAACGAATGAAGACCACATTCTGCTCTTAGAGGAGTATTATTTTTTTAATCAGCTTTATGTATTATAGTTAGGGCTCCCATTGACGTCAAGTATTACACTCCATACTAATGATCTTGGTCCTCCATTACTCACACAAAAAGGAATTGGTGTCCAAGCTGTTGAAACAATTATCCCACTACAAAATGCTTCCTATGTTCTTAGAGAATTTTTCAAGAGATTGTTGTTAGGAAAGCAAACAAAGACAGTTTCTCATGCTTGTGGAAAGACGTAGAACTGGCAGGGATATTAACAGCTCAGCATGATTCATTCGTCCTTCTCGAGTGCTCCAAATCCATCACTCTACATGACAGAATTCACATTTTTATTGGATTTCCACTTCTTAGAGAAAATCTGCATTTCCATTTTTAATAGATTTCCAGCTTCCAGAGTAATACTATTTTTTTTTTTGTTATTGCTTATCTCCTAGAAGTTCGGCACAGATAATGTAAATCTTAGTTTATTTTTGTAACTGTCTGTATATGCACATGAATGCAGGTTGCTGAGCAAAGGAAAAGAGGTCTAATGAACCAGACAGTTAATTACTAGGACAACACCAGTCTTTTGTTTTGAGCAATAACATTTACATAATACAGTAGTTCTAATTTTGGTCTGAAAGGAATAGTGGAAGCTCCATCTATTAAGTGATGGAGCTAAAGGAGCTCATCCTAAACTCATTTTCATCAAGGTAGATAGGGGTTATATAAATAGTTGAGTAAAATCTGATTCAGTATGAACAGATATGGTTGTTATTGGGATGTATTTACCAGGTAGACAGACTACTATTGCCAAAGCTGTCAAAAGCAGTCAGTATGAATAAATATGTAATTTTGCCAGTGTATTAAATTTTCTTTTTTTTTTCCAAACATCTGTTAGTCTTTTAAACCCTGCAGGTTCAACGCAGTAAAAATCTATTATTTAGACCTTTTCTAGTCCAGTAGAACTCAAATGTAAAGATTAAGGCCTTTACCACTTTCATTTGCTTCAACAAATTATTGACACTGTGTTTGTCTTTTCTTCTGCTACCTTTTGATAGAAATAGATTGTTATAACTGTTCAAGTGCCTAGGTGGCAGAGTTATGATTTCTCCAGTTGTCTGTCCCCTTGCTTTAAGTTGGTCGTGTTAGAGTGAAACAAGTGGTAGAGAGGTCCAAAGTGGCCCTCTCTGTCCAGCCAAGTAAGAATCACAGATTGGGTTGGATTGGAAGGGACCTTAAAGATCATCTAGCTCCAGCTGCAGTGGGAATGAGGGAACTAGTAAGGATGTAAGGATGAGGAAGATCATCTATTTAGTAACGTGACTATAACTTGGTGTGATACCTGTGCTACTAAGTAGTGTATTAACTTACATTTTAAATTCAAATAATAATTATCCCTTTTCTCTCTCTCTTACTCTCTGTTTCTGTCCATGTTCTAGTGTCCCCTATAGATTCACTTGATGTAATTTGTGGTCTTCACTCACTCATTCTTATGTTTTTGAATTTTCAGTGCTTACTAGTCCTTAGCCTGTACACAACATTTTGATTCCAATCTGAGATTCATTCCATGGGCTCCAAAAATTTTTTTTCAGGTATTCTGGTTGGCATACTTCTCTAGTAGGAGTTACATTATAATTCCACAGGAATATGATTTCTGTTCACATATTGCTTCTCAAAGAGTTGGGTAGTCTTTATACAAATTCTAGTGGGCATACCAGTCAGCTGAAGCTGCTCATGCTGAACATGCAGTTGTCCCTGTTTTACAAGACACTCCTGACTTTAAGCAGGTTTGATTCCATATATTTCTAACCTCATTTACATCTCAATAGGATCACACCCTGTGTGTTTGCACATTTCTTTTGTTGAGGCTTGTCATCTGAATACTACCTTTTATCCCACCTCTAGCTTTTACATAGGAATACTTGTTGTCATCTTGTGATCTACAGAGCATTAATATTCTGCAAGGCACTATGGGGGTTGTGCTTCACTGAGCGCATTTTCATCTGAAAGCAGTTTTTTAATATAAACATTTGCTTAATATTCTGTACATTTAAAGCATTTTATCTGCATCAGTACTTTACTGCAAGTAATTTAAATTCAGGGGAAACTGATTATGCATAAGGAACCAACTTTTTCATAGTAGTTTTAATAATATACATATAGATTATAAAACTTACATGCCTGATTGAAAGGAGCTTTATGTGGACAAATCCACATCTAAGCATTTCATCTGTTTCTACATGGACACTGGATTTTATATTTGAGATTCTTCTGTCCATCATCATGTTGTGCATCTTTTAAAAGTCTAATTATGAGGCAACTTTTGCGTAATAATTCTTTCTGTTATAAAAGTAAGCGATTAAAATAATAGTGTTTCACAAAGGAACCGTTTTAGCTCTTTTCAGATTTGTTTGGTTGTGATGGCAGTCTGATCTCTCAGAATATATTAGCCCTTGCTGATTTTGAACTTATACTGCGTGCAAGAGGGGTTCTGGATGACTTGTGTTTGTGGGTTGTGTTAGACTAATATGTACTTCATAGATAGCCACACTAAACTGTATGTTTTTCCTCTACCCTAGTAGATCAGATGCTGCCCTTAGAATAGAATGATCTAAACTTTGAAAACATCCCTTAGTTCCTGTTGACTATAGTTGTGTCTTATATAGTTAAAGTAGATACTTAAATGTCTAGAGGGCTAAAACTAAGTGAGTCGAATCCTGTCCCTTGAAGAGTGTTCTGTATTAACTCAGCCACAAATCAGTACTTGTCCTACCTTGCATGGCCCTGGACTGCAGTCCTTAATCTAGACTGTGATCCAGGATTCCTAAACAAATAACCTGATTTTCAGACAAGGAGAGACCTCCTAAACCTCTTAATTTCAAGTCATATTTTTGGTTCTCAGAGCTTTTGAATATATTATAGAAGTAATAGATGTTTTGATACCTACATTTAAATATTTGAAGATTGAAATTTGAGGTTCTCTCTGTCTTTGTTTCCGCATGTGTGAAGTAGAGTTAATAAATACTTAAATACTTTAGACAGAGGTGTATTATTAATGTTCATTTATAATTAATGTTCACAGAGAGTTTTTGAAGATTGAAAGTGACGTACAACTGTTAAATATCACAATCATGGTAGCTTTTCTGATGAAAAAGGGTTACTTGAGCATTAGGTCTCGTTTGCATAGTATACTTGGTTTAATGTGATAAATTAGTCATTGATTTCATAGCATTTTGAACACTTTTTTGACTTCTTAAATAGACTGATGTCCTATTCATAACAGATATAAACTTGTAAAATATGGGTATACTTCTGAGATACATATCTGGTACTGAAATCCTTGTGACACAATATGGCTCCGGGCGATAAATCACAGAGCCATTGCAAAACCTAATTTTACAATTCACATTAGCTATCACTGTATCTTTTGCACTAGATTTGAAGCTCCATCTCCAAGCAGTTTCTAAAAATGTTCAGCCTAATAGTGATTTCTTAGAACAATGAATATTCTTCTTTCAGATAGATGTACAGGAAAGTGATCGTCTCAGTGTTAAAGAGACTCCACCCCAAGCATTTCACATTTTTTTCTGTTAAGCTTTATGTAGCAGACCAATAACGGGCCTCTGCAGAGTTAATAACATAGGTGTTCAGCTTAAAGTGATTTTTTTTTTATTTTCAAATTTTTACTAGTATTCTGTATAGAGTATTATTAAGCAACAATGTATTATAACTAGTGTATTCTTGAAGTTGGTAAAATATACTGATTTTTTTACTATCTACATAATATTTATTTTATAATTGCAGTAGGAACACACTCTACTTCTAGGTAGTTCAGGAAGTCTAGGTCAATAGGAAAATCTGAATTTCTTAAAATTTTTGTGAGAATGAAGGAACCTTTGAGAATACCAAACTATTCCTTAGATTTCGTATGATGCTTTGCTCTGGTTTCAAGCAACCCAAGGAGTATTGATTCAGTATCTCAAAAAGGGAAGATTTATAATGACTTTATAAACTCCATGTTTTGGAAATTTTGTGTTAAATAAATAGCAAAGTCATATCATGCATTATCTCAACAAAGTTTAACAAAACTTTTTCAAAAAAAACACGAGGAAACAACTATCACTTAATTCTGTCACTGCCTTTTGGTCAGTAACTGCTTTGGTGTTCAGTTTAGCTCTCCCTTGGTTTGATTTTTGTTTCAATTTAAAAGACTTAAAATCAAATTAATGTACTCAGCTTTAAAGAACAGTCTGTTATTCTTTGAAGAGAATGTTATAAGTCTTTATATCTTAAGTCCAAGAAATTGCAGATACTAATTTTTCTTTGCTTTTTTTTTTTCCCTTATTGTACGGGAAATAAGTTAGTTGGTAGTTACGTGAACTGAATTATATGTTTTGATTTGTTAATATTGAGTTGCTTTAAAATATGCCTCTGGTTTCCTTTTGGCATTCTTTTTTCTTTGGCATATTGTTATCCTATCACACGTAATTACCTTACTATTGTCTTATCTAGGTAGAAACTGTTCAACTGTTGTGCATCATAGAAAAGATGTATTTTCTGTCCAAATGAACACTGAAGGTCCAAATCCGTACAAAGTTACCAAAGAAACTGTGTTAAGGGTGCAAGTGGATAGTTTCTCTTGCAGCACTGATAGTCCTTGATGAGGTGATTAAGCCAAGACAATTGTTTTAGTTTTGCATTGAGTTTGTAGGCTCAGTGTGCAGGAGCTTTCATCTGAGAAGAGCAGGACTTTCCGCAGATCCATTTGCCTGTATTTTTCTTATGCTGAGTTCAGGACACTTCCTTTTCCTCTGAACATGTCAGAAGAAGTGAAAATGTACTCTCATGAGCCTAATCAGGAATTGTACAGAAATCTGGGGATTTCTCTCACCTCTCACTAGGTTTCTTTATGCTCTTTGTGTACAGAAAGAGATCTTGGTTTGCTGTCTAAGCCAGTTCTGACAAAGAGCACTGACAAGACCTAAAACAGTAGTTAATCATTTAGCAAATAGTAAGTAACAGCAAGAATGTGAAACTTTGTCAATTGCCACATTTTTTTTTTGAGAAACTTCTAGTATCTACTCTCTATTAAACATTTCTACTACCTACATTAGCTGGTTTTGTTCTAAATGACATTATTGGTTTAGAAAAATTGTTAGTCTTTATTGCACTGGAGACAAATAACATAGTGTATCAACATGCAAGGAGATGTAAATAAGAGAAACATTTAGACTTCAGCAGCAGCAGATGCGAATATACATACAATGATTTTCTGATCAAAAAAGAGGAAGATAGAGCCATGATTGATGTGGTCATGAATGTGAATCCATAGGTTCAGACTTGGAGAGTTTTAACACAAATCTTACTTTAATTAGGACTGCACATCTTTCCTGCTGTCTAGTGGAAACAATCTTAGCTGCCTGGCTGTTTGTACAATCAATGTAGATAGTTCTGCTCCCTTATCCATATTTCGTTAATCATAAATTGCAGTCTATAGTATGTTTGATGCATCTACATATATCACTGTATTGATTACAAAATCTAATGCAGCTCACCGATGTGCAGGAGAATGAAATTTGTTGAGACTATTGGTCTTTCAGCACTACTTGTTTTGCTAATTAATTTGCGTAGTTTCCTTCAATATTTCCATGACAATTGCAAAACTAATTACTACATTTCACCAAGAGTAAATGTAGGGTCTGTTTCTTTAAAGTACCATGGCTAATTTCAAGGGAGGAATTCTGTTCAAGATAGTCTAATTGTCTTCTAAAAATGATGGCTTAAGTAATTTTGAATATCTATAGTTATATATCTATAAGGTCTAACTTAATGCAGACGAGATATAATTTGATGACCTAAATGAATGCTTGTGTAGCATTGCTGACTAATTGCTTTGAACTGAGTGTTGTGACTTGGTGGACTAATCTTTCTATTTGTTATAAATATATAGTTTCCTGCAGAGAAAATTCTTTGCTCTTCCAGCTCATTCTGGGAGATAACTATTTTTTTCTGAAAGAAATGCAGCTAAGCTTCATTCTCAAAGCTTGCATCTACTTTATATGACAAGGAAAAAAAAAATCCTTTCTCAATAGGAAACTGGGAAAGCATTACTGAAGACACAAACTAATGACCAAAAGGGTTATTCTAAGGATGCCTATAAACTGGTGATGAGAAGTAAAACCTGACCATCAGACATTAGGTAACATGCAGCTGCATACCTATATTTGATGCATACTATTTCCACATATGGGGAGAGAATTCAAGTGTGTACAACGCTGAATAGCTCATTGTTCATGTGTATACACACGTGAACAATTATCTTGACCTCCAAAACCAGTTGTTTGCACAAACCTAATGGGTGTTCGTGGATGCTTGTGACCTGATTCCTAAGAGCTAAGCCCATGAGCATGATGCACTTATGGACTATCATGACTTCAGAGAAAACTGTATTATCACTCTAATAGTAAAAACTGCTTTATTTTTTCTCTTTGCCACAGGGAAGTGATAGTGATTTAATTCAGTTTCAGCCTTCTTTACAGTATAAGCCTCTTATAAGCAACTGGATGATTGGGGCTTGTTTTCAATAGTGTTTTTATTGTTCATTATTTTAGATCCTGCATAAACAAAATCTTGTTAATGGGTTTGGGTTTGTCTGGAGAAGTAGAGTTTAAATTTCCTTCAAATCCCCTACATATACCAAAACAGAGAATTCTGATACCTACAGCAATATTTTAGAAGAAAAGAAAATGGAAAGCTAAAATATTCATATGTAGAACCATGAACAAGTTCCAGTGTAACAAGTGAATACTGCAATATATAGTCAGAAACATAGTGTTTATGAGAATGATATAGAACATGAACAAACAATGGGCAACTTTTCTTAAGTTAGATGGAAAACATTGTGGGATTTTTTTTTTAGTTTTTTTTAACTTTATTGTGTTTGTTTAAAAATTTGAGAACATGAAATGTTAAAATATAAAAATATCTTTACTGCCATCATACCACAAATAATTTGAAGGATGAAAATCTTTCACCTTAAAAATCAACCCTATGGCTTTTGTCAATCTTCTAACGATCAGTTTCTGTATATTGTTTTAGTACTTTAGGGGGGGATTTTTAAAAATCAGTTTGTTTTGGTAGCAAGACAGAGATTGGAAGAAAGATGCTAGCATGCAAGAAGGTTTTGCAAAGGAACCTTTTGGTGAACTCAGAAAAGATAAATCACATTGGGTGTTCCAAAACAAAACAGGGAAGGTAGGCTTTTACAGGAGTGAGAGAAATGAGATGCAAGACGAAACAAAATTTTTGGAGTCAACTGTCTATTTGTCAGAAACATCATCCTTAAGTTAGAATGGGCATGCTGTTTGAGTCAGTGTGCTAACACCATCAGCTGGAAAGGTTTTTTTTACTGCCACTCTTCTCTAAGACAGAACAAAGGAGTCAGGATCTACAAAACTTCTTCCATGACTGTAAGGGAGCTGGGCTTAGCAACAGGCTCTTTTTGGAAGAATGGATAGGATACTGTGCCACTTCCCTAAATCATATCTTGTGGAAAAGGATATCCACTGACCTGCATTTGCTTAAATGACATTGAATTGAAAATGTGAAAAAGAAAATGACTTAAAATTCAGTTGAAAAAATACTTTATACAAAATGCTGCCTTTTTTTTTCCTTTTTATCTTCATTCTGTTTTCCAGTGGAATTCATGCATTTGTGCCTCTTCTCACCTTACTGAGCAGAAAGTAGCTATCTGGATTCGAGTTTAAACTAATTTGGACCACAGCAAGCTAGTGACTCAGAGGCAGATCGAAAACAGAAAAATAGTTTTTTTCTGTAGTTAGCTTGGTAAAAGGATACTACTTTAAATCAATTGGAGAAAAACCTAGATGCAATTTTACTGGAGGAACTTGGAGAGCTGGCTGCATGGACTTAATGTATTCAAAAAACAATAGTTCAGTGAGAGTTTGTGGGGATTAAACTTGCCATCAGCTTCTTGCTAGAAATGGATCAATACCCTATTCTTAAACCACAGGGTTTGTTTATGAAGCTGGTAGGTGGAGGGGGGCTTCTCCACCTTGGCTGTTCCAGCTCTGCCAACAGAGTCCCTGGAGCTGCAGGAGGAAAAGTTCTCCAACAGGGAAATCAAATGAGGTGCTATTTAGGTACGAGATTTCCTTATGGGTTGACCTGGGTGCACCTGCTGCATTTCTGAGAAAAACAGATCAGGTACTGCAGGAAGTAAATACTGTTGTCTGCTACTTGGATGATATTCAAACAATTGGAGGAATTCTGAGGAACGTTTACAAAACGTGGAGAAAGTTCTAAAGATACAATTAATGTTATCAAAAATATTGGCACTTTTCAAAACATGACTTCTTTCTTGTGGCACTGCGTAACCCAGCAAAAAAAGCTGATAAGCACCATTAAGCATGAGGTAATATTGCAGAGTGGCTGAGCTTGAGTTTCAAATAACAAAAAATAATAGTACCAATGGTTAATGTGTATTCTTAGTGGCCATAACAAAGGATCCCTGCACTGAATACATAACAGATGTGATTTAGAGTGTGTCTGTCTCTTATCTTGTGCCTAGGTTGTTCATTGCAAGCAACAGATGTGACAATCCATGACTCATTTTCATTTGTGAAATATAAATCAATCCAATGCTGCTTGGCATCAAGTGAACTAAGAACAGCTGTGTGGTACCAGACCCAAGGCCACTGCAGCCTAGATTCCCTGATGTTATGGGAAACATTAAGAGAGTGTAAGAACTGGGGAAGCCCAGCTCTTCGTTGCCAGAGCCCTTCCTCAGCTTCTAGTGATTTGAGACTGGGGACCTCCTGAGTCCTCTCGAGAACAGAGGTGACCCCTCTCCCTCTCTCTCACTCACTATTGCATCAGATCTGAATGGATTTTTCTTCCTTAAACTTCTCCGACAGCTTATTGAGCTTAGGTAAACTTCTACTCTCTATGGCATAGCGTTACAAAGGCTTCCACAGCTGAACTGCGGACAATGTGAATACCTTCTTTTGCTGTTCTTGAGTATAAACTCTGCTTATGTTTTTTCTGAGGCTGGTTGTTGGATAGAAAGTGAGAGAAGTGTTTTCTGGTCATCTTCCCTTGCCACACAATTATACAGACTTTATCCATACTTCTACAAAGGCTTTCATTTATCCATGTTGCCTTTCTCTGTAGTACTTCTAGATAGGCTTTTTTTTTTTTAATTTTACACATTTTAAGCTGTAGAGAGAATATCTAATTACCAAACAGTCTTATAATGCTATTTTCTGTGTGGCTCCCTATCCCTTTCCCAATTATAAACAACGTGTTTTCTTTTTAACTGCTCTTGGCTGTTAATATGATTTTTCTTCTGGTCTGCCCTGGTATGATATCAAAATACTGTTTCTGAGCATTAATACTCATCATATATGTAGAGTTTGGGTTGCTGTCTCTCTGTAAGCATTGCTTTCCATTTATGTTAATTAGATGAGTGTTTATTGCACGCACTAAGATGAGGTATTCAACAAAAATGCTGAAAGGACATCACTGCACTGTACTGCATTTTTCTGTTTAGATGCAGATTTGTTCTGTACAGAGAGTCTCAGAGGACGTCAGAAAGCATACTCTCAAATGAGAGTTCTGTACTTAATTTACTGGTGTCATTAGAGTTGTTGGAAATGCTGAAGATTACAAACCTTATAAAATCCAAACCAATGAACTGCAAGTAGCTTTTCAGTGTGAGGCAAAGGCATTGTCAAGTAATAAAAGCAAGAAACTTAAATGGCAGAACCAAGTGTTGAGTCAGCTTTTGGGACTACCACTTATTTAGTGGAGGTAAATGGATGAAATAATGCAGTACATCTGCTAAATCTTTGGGGATTTCTATCCTCACAGTCAACATTATATCTGATGTTCAAAGTATTCTGTTTCTGTTGATGGAAGGAGAATGTAATGCAGGTACATCAAGATGATGTTTGTGCTTTAAGTAAATCCTCACAGTACAATGATGCAGGAAAGAATGCAGGTACCCATTTGTCCCATTCCTTAACAAAGTCAATGTCTTCTTCATGTGGCTAACTTCTCTTTTGTTCTGAAAATACCTGGGAAATTTAGATGGATGAATGAGATATGTAAACAGCCTCCTATTTTTAGTTCTGTTAGACTGGTACCACCAAGGGTGGTGGTGGAGAAAGTCACAAGCACTCCATTTTTTTGTAATCGTAAATTAAAAAAAAAAAAAAAAAGTAGTTATAAAATTAATACAATTAATTTTAGTTATTGTTCTGGATTCTAAATGAACATAGGAACGTCTTGTTGCTGCATTTTCTGAATGGCTGTGCTTATTTTCAAATTTAATATAAAGCGAAAGAATGACTTGAACCTATTTATTTCGCTATTATTCTATCTGTACTCTGAATAACACAGGTGAATATATTTCAAATGAAATCCAAATTGTTCAGTTAGCTGTCTAAGACCTAAGAACAGTTTATGTAGTGGATGCAGCATCTGTCCATACAAAATCTCTCCAGTGTGCCCTCCTGAGGTTTTTTCCACTGAAATCACCTGTGGTTATCTCCAGATGACCACTACAGAAGTCCTTAATGGCATTTCTAATAATCTGAATGATTTGGAAAGTCTCTGAAAAATCATTCAGTCACTTCTTGAATTTGACAGCCTAAGACTTTGACATCATACCTAAACTGTTTTAAAAAGGATTTTAATGGGAGAAGTTTGTATTTGATCTTTGCTTTCCTACTTCCTGTGGTAGAATGCTAGTGATGGTATTTGTGGTTTTTTTTTTAAGACTAGAAGCATCTGTACACTTTCAGAACTAATATTTCTAATGCCTGAAATACCATTTATCTTCCATTGCAAATGTCAATTTCTGTGTAAACTACAGTTTAATTGGAAATACTGTTGCAAAGTTGCATACCCACTGACCCACAGGTTTGTTGCTGCAAAATTTGATGAGCTACATAAGGTAGCTTATACCTTGCAGGAATATACCTTGCATTTTATAGCCATTATAATAGCAGCGTAAGTGGGTATGAAATATTATTTGATTTGAATGGTTTGTGTCCATCTTGCACATGTATAAATGAGTAAGTGAAATAAGGCTCAGAGTAACAGGGAACCATACTGTGATTAAAATGTTCAATAGTTTTACTGTTGCAAGTGACCTTTCCCAACTCCTGTTGTTCCATTTCAGTACTTGGCGGCATCTTTTCTGCTCATCTTCTCGTGCTTTGTGCAGCTTTTCCCCAAATTTGACTATCTGCCAAATGGTTTCTTATCCACTGCAAGAGATGAGAATATTTCACTCTACCATTGAAATTCTTGTAGAACAGAATCTAGTTTGACTTTCATAGTCTTTAAAAGGAAGGAAAAAAGGATAATTGGAAGGTTTACTAGAATCTAAATGCATTCTCCAGTTTTTACATTCTTTGCATGTGAAGTCTGAAAGTCAGTATGTAATGCAGTATGATTATCAATTTTATCTGTTACTTGCTTGCAGTTTCAGAAGATTGAATTCAAGGGGGTTTAATTTGGGGATTTTCCCATAAATTATGACTATCTCTGTTCTTCCACAGTAGTGTTAGCTACAATTTCCAGCCAAAGGCACTTGCTTAATGTTTTACAAGTTTATACGGAATAAGTGATTTCTGTCTATTTAAACAGCTTCTACCCAGAAACCTTCACTCTGCACTGAAACTACTAACTAGTATTCTTTGAGGTCCTGACATGTTTTCCACTCTCACTGTTGGCAGTAATACAGAATACATATATAGGGCCCTTCTGAAAGGGCTATGGATGTGCTTTAGGGCTCTAGCACAGTGTGATATCCAGAGCTAATCACTGATTCATCTTATATCAAAATGCTAATGTCTATGCAGAGCTGTAATTCAGCAATGTTATTTTTAAGAACTCATTTCTCCCTTTTGTCCTCTCTGACTGGAAATTGTAGCTATGGCATTTGTGTTCTGTAGACAATTCTGTTACTTGCTCTTATTCATCGCTATTTCCTGAATTACCTAGGTATCTTTTCAAAGGCCAGCAAAAGCTGTTCAGATCCATAATAACGTGCATTTTCATAATACAAGAAATGTTTCCCCAGCCCCCTTCACTTGTTAGGGCTCTTCCATCCTCCCTTCTTGGCATTTCTTCTAGACAGTTACATAATGATTCTAGGACTGATGAAGAAATTTTGTTGGTTTTTTAAACTATATACATATATATGTGTGTTTGTGTATCTATTCCTTTCTTTTCTGGAAACTTAATTTTCATATATTCAAAGTCTTGTGGGATTGAAAACTAGATAAAATGATGAAAATAAGAATGAAATTTAATAATGTTGTCAATCATTCTTGTAAGCTTGAGTCTTCTGCCATCATTTTAGTCTGACTTTATCCTTCCCTTCTAGGTTTATTTTTAAAATAGTTGATCCATTTCTGTTAGATTAGTAACAATGAACTGAAATATTTTAATATGCCAGGAAGATTGAGACTTAAACATTTCTTCAAATGTCTGACTTTATCTGTTAAATACGTTATTAACAAAAAAAAAAAAACCCTGGTCTTCAAAGCTACATGAGGAATATAAACAGTCTTGACCAAATTTTAAATTCTTTTATTTCTGCTTGACTAAAGCATCTTGTATTTTATTTACTTTGAATGATGTTTCACCTGCTGAAATCTTGTGATTTTTTTTGACAGAAACTAGCAGTGTGATCCACTTCTCAAAGCAGACTGTGAAGCAGGTGACCTGAGTTACTTGTGTCTTGTAGGGGCTGGCACACTTTGAGTTGCAGTATGTCCAGTCTCTTCTCTTGAGCATAACCATAGCAACTTTCTGGAAAAGAGTACTCATAAGGAAATTTGATTCTACTGCAATAGTAACATTTTGTTTCTTTAAAATCCCACTAACAAATAATTTCTTTGAAATGAATAACTTCAATGTAACTGCATTTTCTACCTCTTAATAGCGTTTTCTCATCACATAATGAGACATTAGCCTTTTCAAAAGTTGTACGCAAAACTGTCTGAAGTATTTGAAGTCTAAACAGCCAATAGAAGTCTTTCTTTGGACTAGAGCTTTGCTATTCCTATGAGTAAATATATATGAAATATATCTAATGTTTTTCTATCTTCCAAGAGATACTTCTGTCTTCCAAGATATATTTCACAAGCTTCAAATACTTAAGTGGTCTTCTGACTCAGGGCATGAAACTGACCTTACAGAACAGAAAGATTACATGGGGGAAAGAGGCAGAGAGTCTGAAGCACATTTTGCTGAGATCTCAGAAATATTTTTTTGGAAATCCACAGGACTATCTTTATTCAGCTCAACCATTTTTTCATTCTTTACTGGATTCAGTGGGGAAAAGATTCAGTGAATTTGCTCACTAATTCTTCAACTGTGCTTTGGTTGGAGGGTGCAAGGTAAGCTTGTGCAGGCCGTGTGCTCAGGCTCTTATTCACACTATGTGGAAGTTTATGAAACTGGCTTAAGTGAATAACAAGCAAACAGCTCTAGTTGGCTCAAAACATCGGATGAGTGTTAGGTCTCAGTTGACTCAGCCTCTGCAGCAGCTCTTGGTATCAATATGCCAGTCACTCTTTCCCTGTACAACCTTATTTTCTAGAGAAAATGAAAGTTTGATGTGCTCAGAAAATTGCAGGCCTGATGGCAAGTGCAAATACAAAAGAAAATTTCTGAATCTTTGAGTGCATCTAACCATCAAGTAATAAGGCACAAAGTCTGCCTTTTTGCCCACTGTTATTTGTGAATAGAAAATTCCTCACAAAAGTACAGGTTAGGTTGTAATCCTTTGAAAATTTCTCTCTGTTTAGCCCCTGATATCTTTGGTTAATATCTTTAGCCTGAAATTTGGCAAGTAGATTTTTTTATTCAATTTTGAATAACCTTTCCTAACTATTTAAGCCCTTACTATGTTTAGAGGATAATGCACAATAGATTGGGTAAAACTGAGTCAACTTAACAGCAATTAAAATGCAGATTTTGCTCTTCTAGAGCATAATAGCTTTGTAGCATACCAAGGCCTGCTTAAGGAATCTTTTTTGTCTGTGTATCCTAATAGAACATAATGACTACTTTCAAGCCATTATAGTCCATCATGTTAGTGATTCTGTATGCTGGATATCCTTATCAATGGTATTTTCTCTAAGAAAATGTACTGTAGTTATGTGCCTGTATAAATGTATGTGTGCATATCTGTACATATACACAACACTTTTAACTAAAAAAATCACTTCACTTTCCACATAGTAGTTACCTCTCTACAATTTTGAACTTGACACTATGAAGAAGAAAGGGTTTTCTTTGTTTTAGTTTTCACTAAAAATTCCATCTTAATGGAGACAAGGTCTTCTACTTATCTATGAAACAGATTTACCTGATCACAGGGTAATGGTGAGGTAAACTTCCCCATGGTGTCCTGCCAGCCTTCTGTAGCCAGACCTGCACATCCAGCCCCAGGCTGCCAGCAGAAGTATGCTGTGCTCTGTGCTGTGCTTGGAACTACCACCACCCAATCATACAGCGTCTACAAGGCTCAAAAACAGGAAAGTTCAGCTTGGTGCCTTTTTATCTCTCTTTTTTCATTGTGCCCTAAAAAAGCACAGTGGCTGCCATCCTGAGCCAAGCCCTTTACTCTCCAACTTTACTCTTCATTGTCAGTAGTGATGTGAAGAGCTGTGGGATGAAGGCAGGCAAAAGAAGGGAGACTGTGATTTAGTGTCAAGGAGGAGTTTTTAAAGTATCTGGGTTTATTTTGTTTGCTCTTGGTTTTCTGCTCTCTACAATTTCATTTAAAATAAAATCAATCGATAGGTTTTCAGGTAAGTGTGACTCATGTTACTTCGTGCTGAGGCAGAGAGAAGATCATCCCTGAATTATAAATAGCTTGTTCATGTGGCATTCTCTCCCTGTGAGCCTGATGCAGTGAAAACCTCTGCTGCAGGACTGCAACAGGAGATAGGGGTGGGCAGGTGGGCAAAAGCCTGTGCTGACAGCAACAGACCTTGGGCACTCTGTATGCAGTTTCAGTTTTCAGCTGTTTATAGGTCTCAGTCTTATATGAATGATATCTTATATATCATTATACCATGGGGGAATTATCTCCAGCTACAGAAATTGCTATATGCTGTCCTATTGAAGACTTTGTATTTTGTGAATGCCAGCCTTGGGCTGTCCATATGCATGGACATACCACCAGTGGTATGTTACAGGCTTGAAAACAACTGCAGATGAACATTGTACTTGATTGCGTGAAGGTGATTCCAGGCTTCATATTACCACCAAGCTAATAACATCAATGTCCTTGATGAGGGGAAGAAATCCCAGAGCAGCTTTTCCTAGGAACGTCAGCATATCAGAAATATTCTAGATAAAAAAGCAACTATTATGACAGTAAGGCCATATCTGAACTGTAGGGCAGGAAAATTTTGCACTGCTCCTCCTTCCTCCTTCTGTCTGGACTGGGGGCCAGATAAAAGCTTTTCCTTTATGCCCCACTTATCTGTTACATTTTCACTGGAAGTGCTGAGTGGAAGAAGTAAGGTTTTTCCAGAGTCAGGACATTGCCCAAACCTTAGGTCACATCCCAGGTCCCTATTGTTTGATATTCTAAATAGTTAAAATGGAGTGAGAATATCTTTATTACTGGTAAAAGAACTGGGCATTGGTTCGGGTTGTTCCTGGCATGGGAATCTCCCTGCCAAATTCAGTCTTAAGTCTGATTTTAAAGCTGAGTTGCAGTGTCTTGGAAATAGTCTGGGATTATGATGAAAATGCTGACAGATCCTTTAACTTCAGCTGTGGGAGTGGGGCTGCTGTAATACACAGCTCCTGTAAATTAGAGATATAAAGTATGTTTAAGTAGAACCAATATGTGTCTAGCTTTTCTATTGCTATTATGCCCTTTCTGTCCTGTTAATTTTGCTTTACAGAGTGACAGTGATGAATTGATGTCTACTATTTCTAACTGCCAGGTAGACTGTGTACACATTTATTAAGATTAATTAAAAAGTAACAAATTGTAAAGTAATAACATTAACAACTAGTGGAAAAAGTGTAGACATTTTGACAGTCTCTTTGAATTTCATTAAAAGATGGTAGTGACAAAAACCCAAGAGACTATTTCTACTTTACTAAAGAAATAGGTCACAGATTCAATTACAGTCACTGAAGCATGGACTCAATCTATCATGGCAAATTAAGTACATTTTAGCAACCTACTTTCCTTTAAAAATTTTATAGACACTTTCACTGGAAGAAGAAAGACTATAGAAAAAGAAATTGCAAACTGAAGGCTTTTTTTTTTTTTAAAAATCCTATTGCTACTGAATGCATGGCTTATTTACCATAGGTGTATAACACAGAAAAAATCATTACAGAATGCCAAGATATGTAATTATCATTTCTCTTTCCATTTTTCTTCTTTAATTAATGATATATCATTTGGTCTTTGACTAGGATGCATGGCTCCTATTGAATCCACAGTACATCAGTTAGGGGCTTTGTTCTATCATTGAAATCAAAGGACCGTTTACTTAGAAAAATTCACTGCACAACCTTTATGCAATTTTGCTACAGATCCGTAGTGCTGGGCTGAAAATGTGTTGCACTCCCAGTTCCAAATAAATAAATAAATGAAGACACATACAGCCTGTGGATATGGTTTAGCTGAGTGCAAATATTGGAATGATGAAATACTCTTTTGCCCATAGCAGAATTGATTTCATGTTGACAACTGGAATTTATAAAGATCTTCTTTCAATAGAGTAGCAGCGGCCATATTTGCTGCATTACCACAGCTGCAACAAAATAGGAGCAAACAGAAGAACTGATAAGAGAGATGTAATCTATTTCCTCTCTAAATATAACCCCCAGATTTGCTGTAGTACCCCTAGGAGATTTGTGCACTTTCATATACTAGGGTATTCAGTGACCTTTAGATAGGAGAGGCATATTAGGATTTATTTATTTTTTTTAATATATAACATTTGAACATGCTAAGGAATTCACGTCTACCATGTAAATGAAACCAGAGTGATATTGGTTAAAAGCAAAGCAGTGTTTTCCGAGGCAACGTTGATTAAATGAGGGATCTTCTCAAAGTACACTGGGGACAAGTTGCTGTCCATTTCCAGATATGCCTCTTTCCAGCAGCGCTTTTTTACTGCTCAACGGTTTGTGCTGGTTAAATATTCAGGGCCAGTATAACACTAGAAAAGTAAACAGCCTAGTAGGAATAGTGCAAAGCCAGACTCGTGAAACAAGCTTTCATTATAGTGAATTGCACAATCCTCATGTCTCACATCTGTTAATAGTTAACAGTCTAGCAGTGATCATAAGCTCAGGAATGATTTTTCCAATAACAAGCTAACTACACCAGCACAAATTGTGGAAGGTCGAAAAACACCCACCAATCTTACTAGCCATCACATTCTGCTGTATTTCAGGTACCTGAGCATTCATGGGAATATTAGATGACAAGAAGCAGACAAGATTTACCCTGTCAAAATTAATATACTTATTTTCTTGTTGAAATTACATTTCCCTTTCAAATGATTCCGCTTGATTTCTACATTAAGGGTAAAAAATTTAAATAACTCCTGTCCCGAGTTTTCACATGCACTTGCTACAATCCAAGGAGGAGAAGTGATTGTGATGCCATCTGAAGCAATGATAAATACTTTACAGAAGATCCAAACCTACATGAAATTGTCCTCCTTTGTGTTATGTTCTATACTTGTTAATCAACCCCATTTCCTAGAAAACTTGTAGTTTTCTTATCAATTAATAACCATAATATTTGACTGTTAGCATCTCTAGAAAAAAAAAATAGGCAACAATTACAAGGTTTAATAAAGTTCATAGAACGACATAACTTTGAAAATAAGAGGAAAATAACAAAATTGTTAGAAGATAAGAAAGACAGTGTAAGAGATGAGAATTGCCCCTCAGTTCAGGAATAATGTGGGAAGAAAGAAGAAATATTGTTGTAGAAGAACTTTTGACTAAAATCAGGTGTGGTGTGGCTATCCTCTTGTAAGCTGGGATATGGAAGGTTGAGTTACATTACAGAGCGTGAGTGGAAACAAGGCAAAGAACTTAGTGAGGACGAGAAGAAAATGAGAGAAGAAAAACCACAAGAGAAAAATATATGATTTAAATACCAGATATCTGTACAATGAGTGAAAAATTAAAATAACAATTTGGAAATTGCTTCACTTGGAGACCTATTTATGCATTAAAACTATTCCAAATGAGTCTTCCAATCATTATATTACTTTAGACAAAAGGTTTAGCATTACAATAAGCGTTTTTTAGTACTAAACGGAAGGTTAAGTTCTTTACTTATTTAAAATGTGTATGTCTTTCTATTGAAATGGCCAGACATGAAATATAATTTTGTCCATTTTGACACCTATCACTAACCACACTAATGAAAGTTGTAGGTACTATATTACACAAACGTAGTTTGCTCCAAAAGTAATGCCTCTAATTTATTTCCACAGTAGCTACAATAACTACAAAGAGCACAATAACGTTATATGATAAAGCAAATTGTCAGTTACAGAACTCTATTTTTCAACACAGTCATCACCATTAGATATGCATTTTTGACATTGATGAACAAAAGCCTGCATGCTGCAATCATAAAAAATCTGTGCCAGAGAAGATGACCCACTGTTTCACAGCAGTTATGATAGTGTTGTTGCTAGGAAAATACTGCCTACGCTGTCCAACTTTCAGTGTACTCAGATCCATTGTTTGGTTTCCATAAATGTTCAGCAAGCTTTGATGAATGTCTAGGGTTGAACTTTTTTCCACATGGAGGAATCCAGTGATACACCTTTGCTTCATCCACACTTCCACGTCAGATGCCGTTTTGTCAGACTGCCCCTCTGCTGCCATCTGTCACATGGCAACAAATTGCAATGGAATATTGGTGCGAAGGTTCAGCCCCTACTGCCTTACTGCCTCTGACAGTGTGGGCCAAGATAATAAAATAGGAGGTGTTACTTTTGGAGCAGCCCTTGCAGAATGGCATTACCTCCAACTTTATTGTGCTGTGTATATTTCAGTGGCAGAGCTTTAGTAACTTTAAGTACAGGCAAGGAGGCTGGAAGGTGATCAGGCTTCATGTTCCAGACAGGCAGTTTCAGCCATGTTCCTGATGGATATGTAAGACCCAAGGGAGGGCCACAGAACCGGCTGAGCACTGTTACCTTCCTAATTCTTCCTAGGGCTCTCAGTGTGCAGCTGCTTCTTGACAAATAACTTGTGTGATTGGAAAGCGTTTCTTCCTCATTAGCATATATCCAGTGTATTTAATATGATTAAGAAGGCAATAATATTTTGAAAATACTGGTGCTGTTAAGAAATATTTAAAGATCATAGAAATTGGGTTGGTAGGGACCTTTAAGACCATCCACTTCTAACCCATCTGCTATAGGCAGGGACACCTCCCTTTAGACAAAGTTGCTTGAAGTCCCACCCAGCCTGGCCTTGAATACTTCCGGGGAGGGGCCATTCACAACCTCTCTGGGCAACCTGTTCCAGTGTCTTATGACCCTCATAGTAAAGAATTTATTCCTAATAGCTAGTCTAAATCTATCCTCTTCCAGTTTAAAACCATTTCCCCTCATCCTGTTGCTACTTGCCCTTATAAAAACTCCCTCCCCAGCTTTCTTGTAAGCCCCCTTCAGATACTGGAAAGCCGCTGTAGGATCCCCTTGAAGCTTTCTCTTCTTCAGGCTGAATAGCTCCAGTTCTCTCAGCCTGTCCTCACAGGGGAGAAGCTGCAGCCCTCTGATCATTTTCATGACCCTCTTCTGGACCTACTCCTGCAACTCCATGTCCTTCTTGTGCTGGGGGCTTCAGAACTGTACACAGTATTCCAGGTGGGGTCTCATGAGAGCAGAGTAGAGGGGCAGCATCACCTCCCTCGACCTCCTGGTCATGTTTCTCTTGATTCAACCCAGGATACAGTTGGCCTTCTGGGCTGCAAGCACACATTGTTGGCTCATGTTGAATCTTTCATTGACTGACACTCCCAAATCCTTCTCCTTGGGGCTTTTCCATCCAATCTGTATTTGTGCACGAGATTGCCCCGACCCAGATGCAGGACCTTGCACTTGACCTTGTTGAACTTCATGAAGTTGTCATGGTACCACCTCTTAAGCCTGTCCATGTCCCTCTGCATAGCATTCCTTCCCTCTAGCGTGTCACCTGCAACACTCAGCTTAATGTTGTCTGCAAACTTGCAGAGGGTGCACTTGATTCCACTGTCCATGTCGCCTACAAAGAAGTTAAATAACACTGGTCCTAACAGTGATCCCTGAGGAACACCACTCGTCACAGGTCTTCACTTGGACATTGGGCTGTTGATTGCAACTCTCTGAGTGTGACCATCCAGACGATTCCTTATCCAGTGAGTGATCCATCCATCAAATCCATTTTTTTTTCTAATTTGATGACCAGGATGTCATGTGGGACAATGTCAAGCGCTTTGCACAAGTCCAGGTAGATGACATCAGTTGCTCTTCCTTTATCCACTGACACTGTGACTCCATCATAAAAGGCCACCAAGTTTGTCAGGCATGACTTGCCCTTGGTGAAGCCATGTTGGTTACCAATAATCACCTCCTCTTTATTTTCCATGTGCCTTAGTAAGGCCTTCAGGAGGATCTGCTCTGTGATTTTGCTAGGCTCAGAGGTGAGACTGACTGGCCTGTAGTTCCTTGGATTTTCTTTTTTTTCCTTCTTGAAAATGGGAGTTGTTTTTCCCCTTTTCCAATCAGTGGAAACTTCACCAGACTGCCGTGACTTTTCAAATAACGCTGGATAGCGGCTTGACAACTTTATCCAGTATTTCTCTTAGAACCCACAGATGGATCTCATTGGGTCCCATGGACTTGTGTGCCTTCAGGTTCTTTAGATGGTCTCTAACCTAATCTTTACTTACAGCAGGCAGATCTACTTTCTCCAGGTTCTTACCTTTGCTTTCTTCAACTTGGGTAGTGTGGCTAGAGCCCTTGCTGGTGAAGACTGAGGCAAAGAAGTCATTAATCACCTCTGCTTTCCCTGTATCCTTTGTGACCGGGTCTCCAGTTTCCTTCTAGAGAGGACCCACATCATCTCTGACATTCTTTTTATCATTGACATACCTGTATATTCTTCTTGTTCCCCTTTATGACCCTGGCTAGATTTAATTCTGTCTGGGTTTTAGTTTTCTGTCTGGATTTTAACTTTCAGATTGAAGGAATCAATTGAAGAAAGAGAAGGCATAATATTTACTCCCTATGTCTGTGTGTCTGTCTGTTGCCATCAGGATCTGTAGTTGGTGCCATGTCCAAAATCCTCTAGAGACCATAACAGTACAATACTTTTGTCTCTTGGTGTCCTCTTTGGAGACTTGATGCTTGCTGTCACTCTCTTTTTGTCATGTTTGAAACATGACAAAACATTCTGCAGGTGGTACCCTTGGGAATTAAGCTGGTTATAGGGTCTCTGTGAGCAGATGATATTTCTGTCCTGGGACGTGCAGTAGTTTGTCTTCGGATTTCATAATTATTTAACTTTGTTTCATGGAGTCTTGAATGACTGCATCTGCATGTGAAAAATGTTTTCTTCTTTATGCAGTTCTGTAGGTGTTCTCAGAACTATTTGGCTCAAATTTGGAACTGACAGGAGAGTAACATTGCTAGAATGGAACACACCAAATTCTGACTTTAGAATGAGAGCTGGGATGGGGATTTTTCTTTTCTCATGATGTTGCTGGAAAGTCCTACTTTTCAAGCAATAGGTCTTTAATGGCCAAACTGGTGAACTGAGAAAAAAGCAGCTTTTTTAGAAGTTTGAGTAAAATCTTTTTTTTTTAGTCTATCTACTTCTATTACTGTTAGAAGATACCTGGAAATGGGAATAGGGGGCTTGTTACACTTTTGTTTTAAGTGGGAATAATGAATAGATTTATTCATGGATTATACAGAACACCTCTAAAAATACTCTCTTCTAAACTGTCTTTTCTCCCTATTTTGCATCTCATTTAAATATCTACCTTTCACTGGAATATAAAAGCCAGTGAATGTAGTGCTTTAAGTTTTTCCTGTTCTAAAATAATAAGTTATGTTAGTTTTAACACGTAATTGTAAAGAATGTGTAAGGTTTAGAAAAACAGCTTGGCAAGAACCAAAGCTGTGGACTTGACTTACAACAAATAAGTCGTGCGCAGTTTTAGTCATAGTTAATAGTCCTGAGACTATTTATGCTCTTCTATTTTGTCTGAATCTTGGGAACAGAAAGAGCTCTGTCATTGCCACCTCTGAGGAATTAGTGAAAATGTTAGAAAGGAAGGAGAAAAACTCCGGCCTTCAGAAAACTACTGAGTGCTGGGAAGTGCTGGGACACATGACAGCAAAACTGTTTTTTAGAATATATCACATATCAGAAGATCTATGGGCACTGCTTTTTATTCTAATGCTTCCATATGGGTTGCAATTTCACATTGCTATGCTGGGTTAAATTGCTAACATCTAAAATACCATCTGGTTAGAGGCTCACTGACGTTGAAACTTGTATCAAGAGTACTTTGTTTTTTCTATGTTCACAGTTGGAACAACTGAAGGAGAGGAATATATTTGATATTAAATAATTAGATCATCCAACATTCACTTGCATGTAACAATGACCAGCGCACTGACAGACACGATTAAGACCTACAGAACAAGCAAATGCTATTTAATTATGAAATATCCATTTCATTTGTTTTACACCAGATTTGGGAGGGGAAAAAAAAACTAAAAAACCAACATAGTGTAGTCAGACTTCCCTTCAAACCTAGACTTGTAGTAAATGACAACCTGGATGCAGGGGAAGAAATACTCTCTGAATGGTAATTCTTTGGGGTGTGCTTTCAGTGCATTGGAAGTAGCACCATCCTTTGGTGTGATTTCCATGCCTGCTGTGCCACATCCTTTAGGGCGTTCTGCATAAAGAATCACACTGGTGAAATAGGAGATCATGAAAAGGGCTACTTGACATGTGTGTATTGCACTACTATTTTGGGGGCTGTTATCTCTCTAGAACTTGGAATGTTCTTTGCAGGAATTGAATAGGCACCCTTCTCCAAAAGTCTTTTTTTTTTCTTCGTTCTTATATGTTACTCTCTATATCATGTGGGATTTTACTAGTGGGTGGGCAAATTCTGCTGAGTGAGTTTTGTTAGTATTGAGTGTTTCTCCACGTGAAAAGTTGGTGCACGAGAAGTAAGCATGTGGCTTACCCTAGGGAACAGAGAGGCTTTAATCCTAGTACAAGTGCATATCCAGTGCTGCTATTAGGATAGGGAATAAAAACCTTTTACTCTCTGAAGTGAATTGAGGTGAATCTTCTAAATATGACTATCAATTCCTGACTTCTTTTTAATGCTAGGCTTGGGAAATATTATTCCAAAGAGGAAATAAATTTTAATGGAATACAAAAGCTTATATATATTTAAGAAAAGTGAGCTAACATCCGAGGTAAATAATACACAGATATTCTTAGTCAATGAAACCATAAATAAAGTTTTCATGTCACACTGGAATAATTGACTGTTTTCTCACTTCTGAAAGTCTAAGAATGAATTGAGTTCCAATAGCATCAGTTTGCTGTCTCAGCTAATTTAGCTCTCTGAGCCATAAATAACTATGTGGTTTAGCATAGATGTATTTATTTTACAATTTATAATGTGTACTCATCACTAGGATTCTTGGCATGTATACAAAGATAATAACAAAATAAAAACATATTGACTAGTTTCTACTAAGTGAACTCCTTCAACATGTCCTCAATGAATGCATATAAATCACTACCAGCATCTCCAAGAAAAGGTATCAATAAAAACACCAGCCTAGAACATTGTCCTGAAAGTCAATGATCTAGGGAGAGTATGTGATTACTAGGGAGGAATTTCCAGAGTTAAGAATGCTCTGACAAAAGTTTTCTGACTCAGCCACAAAATTTAAATCTATCATGTGATATATTTAAATCAGCTATTAGTGTTACTGCTGATGGACTTGATGAGTGTGATGATATGCGGGAAGAGTGTCTCACTGTAGCACAACTCTGACCCAATGCTGTAGTGATGCACAGCTTAGCCTACGTGACACCTGCAGCAAACTGGAACAAAACGCTCTGCAGCAGCTGTGAGAGGATGTGCTCTCCACTGCCTGATGCTGTTGAACTTGAAGGAAGTCCTAAGTGAAATGAAGACAGTGATCATATTGGGGCTTGTTTGGAGAAGTGAATACAACTTGATTTTCCCTCCGAATGGCTCAGGGAACTTTCTCATTTTAGTGCGAGTGTGGTTGTTTCCCGATGGGAAGTAGAACTGAAGGCCTGGTGCTGTGGTGGGGAGAAAGCTGAGCGTGCAGCTATGGACCTTCTGCCTCCCATAACAGGTCATCACAGAAAAGCCAAGCTGTGCCAGCATGCCCCTGCGCAGTTCCCAATGTCAATGTAAAAAAATTGTGAAATTATTAGATGCTGTAATTTTCAAACTTAGGAGAAATTGCTGCAGAAGTTCCTTTTTCCAACATTGACTTTGCAATGACATTTGTTAGTGATTTTATTTAGTAACAAAAGCTGGGAATAATACTGAAACATGGCAGAATTGCAAATCATCAGCACAGAACAATCCAGGCTAGTGCTATCTCTCCTTGGCAGCCCTCGTCTCCAGTTGCATGCTCTGGGCCTTTATAGCATTCTCAAAGGAGGAAGAGCCGAATGGAGTTTAACTAGAAAAAGACTGTTGCATTTGGTTCTTCTGGACTACCTGCTGCCAAGGAACTGACTAATCCACCTTAATTCCAATTAGTTTAATTCACAAAGCATATGGAAAATTCACAGCAGGATAGAAATAGTCCAGGAGACAGGGAGAAGAGGCAGTCTAAAATTACCAACCTGTTCACCTGTTAGGATTTCACAGATGCTACTAAAGGAAAGGTATAACATGTAATTTGTGCCATAATGCAGGAATTTAAAACTCTCCAAGGGACCAATTACAGAGATTTGGGCACTTAAGACTCCTAGCAACCTTCCAAGCCCCACCTGAGGTGCTCCTTTTTTCAGAATTCCTTATGTACATTTCCAACTCCTTTCCATAGGAAAATTGATACAGTTTCTTTGCCTCACACAGGCAGTCAATGAATTCCTCTAATGATAGCCCAAAGTTTAGCACTGTTTCATGTTTGAGAAATACACTGAAGCCTTAGGATTGCATTTTCCACATTAAATCTACTGATTTGATAACTCTTCGAAGTCCTTTGCTAATTCAGTTCACCACCTCTGCAAAAATAGACACTGGATTTCTGCTGAGGTCAGTTATATTTATGGCCGACTTAATGGCATTTAAAATTATTTTTTAAATAACTTAGTTTGTATAGGTCTTACCAATACTTGTGCGCATTGCAGCCAAAATGCGCAGATGAGTGTACATTTAACTCTTATTACAGGCTAACTTCTGTGAAAGCTATGTCTAAGACTTTCTTAGGCAACTACCTAACTGGAGAACAATTTTTAACAGAGAAACCCGCCTAAGTGTGCAAACAGTATTCAACTCCAAGAAAAGTGATTTCCCTGGAAGAAGAATTCTTAATAGGTTAAAATACTGGAAACAAAGTTTAGAGAGAAAGTCCTAAAGTCTTGCCCTTCTCCACAGCTTAGTTTCATCAAATATAAAGGGAAATGTAAATCTTTATTGGATTTCTTCTGTATTTTTAGAGGTAGAGTTGAGAAATAGTTACTTTTATTTCTATCAAGTTTCTCAAGACAAGTCTACTTACTTGATCCCAGGATGATGTTCGCGTGTACAGGAGAGAAATATAATTAGGCTTTCAGTTCTGTACAACATAATCTGTGGCAAGTATGAATGACATGAAAGGGAGCAGAAATTGCTAGAGAGGAGGTTGTTTTTGTTTGTTTGGGAAAAAAAAAAGTTGAAAAGATTTTTTCTGTGGCTGATGCAATTTGAGCTAGACGCACTTGTGCATTGCAGTGAAGGCAATGGAAGGGGTGGGAAGAAACGAGAGTCAAGGGGTAAATTCCACTTGCTGTAATACCTGCTTTTGATCTAAGCTTTAATTGGATGTGATTTAGAAAACTGCTGGCATCACAGGGGATATTAATACTCTCCTCTTATTCTCTGTGCTGCCTGTCCCTGAGGGAGCTGTTATATTTCTGTCTGTGTTCAGACTTCTCATACCCCTTCCTTTTCCCTGAAAAGCATTGGATGGCAGGAGAGAAAGTGTTGAAAATGCTTCATTTTCCTTCCCATGTGGCATAGTAAGTCCTAGGGGTGTTTATCACACATTTGCTTCATGCAGAGCTCACACTGTGCTCATCCCCATGCCCCCAAATGATTACAACATGTTACATAAGAAAGATTATAGGTCCTCTTTTTTTTCCTTACTTTACCTAGTATTGAACAACAAGTGTCTTAATTCTCCTTTTCTTGTTGCGTCACGTCTCAGCCACCCTTGGGTTAGAAGGGTTTCCATATACCACCATCCTTTTCAATAGTTAAATCTGGATTTAGCTTTTAAATGAAGTGCATAATGTTTCTGTTGAAAATGCAGCCATGGTCAGTATCTTCCTCACCATTTTTCAGTACAGTGGATAATAACTAGTTGTGTAAGGAAGTTCACAGACAGTTCTGTTATATCAGTTTATACTTCTGAATCAGATCTAATAGTACAGAAACAAATTTAGTTTCTAAATAAATGAGCAGTTCTGGAAGCTCAGATCTTATTACTCCATCTTGTGGAAGAAGCCAAAAACAACAGAGTGATACTAATCCAGCAAGTGTCGTGCTGCATGTGGTGCTGCCTAACAATCTGAAAATACTAGGACTTACAAGACTTCTTTCTTTTTTAGAGGATCATGCTGGCTATTCCTTTTTATTCCAAAACTTTCTAAGATATTAATTTAAAATAAATTTCAGCTTTTGTTTAGCATTAATATCAGTTTCAGTGTTCAATTATGGTCACAATTAATTGGATCTCTGAACTATTAGGAAGGTCTGGTTTTTCTTCTCTTTTTTTTTTTTTTTGTTTCTTTTGTTTTCTTTTACAAAAATAATGTGATTGGTAGAAGAAGACCAGGCTCTTGTATAAAAGACAGGTTGTTAAATATTTCTATTAAGCTACAAAATGAAAACCCATACTGTATGGCTTGTGACATGCTATTTCCATTTCCCCTCTGTCAGGGTTTTGTGGTTTCAATAGGCAGGGACTGAGATATCACCTGTTCAGCGCACGGACATGGTTTTGTTTAACTTCTGATATTTTTGTAGTTCCACTGAGAGTTTTGCTCACAGCAGAGACCTCTACTGAGAGCCACAGAGCGTCTCTGTGGGGCTGGAGGAGTTCAGTGCTGCAAAGCTGCTCAGACGAGTCCAGTTGTTAGTGTATCACACAGAAGCTTAACGACTATCAGAATACTCCACTGCTTACTTCCCCTGGAAATAGATGAAAATAAATAAGAATTACTTAAAATACTTTAGAGTCTTCAAAGAAGTGGGATAAGTGTTGGATCACACCAAAGCCTAATGCTTCTGCTAAAATCAGCGTGCCAACAGCTACGCCTGCACTAGCCCTTTTTGAAAGATGAAATCATGAAAAATGCCATGCGACACAGCAGAGTTGCAAGATTTGAAAATCTTTTGTTTCAGTCATACAGTTTTAGTAAGAGAAAGAACAAGTCATCTTCCAGGCCGAGTTGTGTAACATAAGCACAACAGTGACACCTGGTGTTTAAATCAGATTTAGTCCTGGGCAAGCAAAAGGTAACAAGTACTAATATTTGGGGCTGTCAGGTGTTCAGGCCAGACTCTTTATAATATGTATTATATATTAGTATATAATATATTCCTAATATTCTGGAAATCTGGCCTGCAAATCGTGTACACTCAGTACAGGGAATGCAGAATTTGTGGTGAAATTTGAAGATGCCCAGACTGATTCTGATGAGTACTTGGGGTTGAGGGGGGCAGAAAGAGTTACTTCCAAAAGCAGAGTCTTCAAACAAGCAGTTACAATTTCAGATTTGCTTTAAAAGATAGTTAAGGATATTTTTCCAAAAAAAATTTTCAGCTAGCCTTCTGATGACACCAAACTGGGAGGAAATGTTGATCTTCCTGGGGTTAGGAGAGCCCTACAGATGGATCTGGATAGGCTAGACTAGGTGGGCTGAGGCCAATGGATTGCAGTTCAACAAGACCAAGTGCCAGGTCCTGTACTTTGGCCGCAACAACCCTAGGCAATGCTACAGGCTTAGGGCAGAGTGGCTGGAAGACTGTGTGGGAGAAATGGACCCGGGGATGCCGGCTGACGTTTGGCTAAACATGAGCCAACAGTGTGCCCAGGTAGCCAAGAAGGTATACTGGCTTGTGGCAGAAATAGTGTAGCCAAAAGGAGCAAGGAGGTGATCATCTGCTCTGTACTCAGCTCTCATGAAGCTGTATCTCGTGTACTGCCTTCAGTTTTGGGCTCCTCACTACAAGAAAGACATTAAGGCCCTGGAGCACGTCTAGAGGAGGGCAGTGAAGCTGGTGAGGGGTCTGGAGCACAAGCTTTATAAGGAGCAGCTGAAGGAGCTGGGATTGTTTAACCTGGAGAAGGGGAGGCCCAGAAGAAATTTTATTGCCCTCTACAACTGCCTGAAAGGAGATTGTGGTGAGGTGGGGGTCTGCCTCTTTTCCCGCATTACTAGCAATAGGACTAGAGGGAATGGCCTCAAGTTGCACCAGGGGAGATTCAGGTTGAATACGAGGAAAAATTTCTTCTCCAAAAGAATGATCAGGCACTGGAACAGGCTGCCCAGGGAGATGTTTGAATCACCATCCCTTGAAGTGCTCTAGAAATGTTTTGATGTTATACTAAGGATTGTGTTTTAGTGGGGAATATTGTTGGCATGTGGACTGTTGAACTAGATGATCTTGGAGATCTCTTCTAACTTTGGCAATTTTATGATTCTATTGTAGGCAATTTCTTTTCCATGTGCCAATTAATTACTATTAATTTTTGGAGTAATGTTAATTCAATACTTTTAAACGTTCTTATTCAAGTATGTTTGACAAACACAATGATTGCATCTTCGCAATCTTTGCATCTTCGATAACTTCTTTCATGTATTTGCTATGAATTTTAAACCTATAAGTGGGTGTGATCAGTTATCAGTACTTACATTCTGTGGCAGGTTATTTGTTTTAGGGAAGCCAAAACTTTTTCCTCTTTGCTGTGACTAAGCCTGATTCTTGGTGTGATTTGAGGTTTTGTTTTTCCTGCCATGAAATAAAGAAAATAGTGGAAAATACAGTAGAGAAGTGGCGCTGTGGCATCAGACTTGCTCAGCTAGCTTCAGGGAGGACAGTAGGTTTTGTGCTTTAAACACCTCCTTAGCTCTCAGGTGAAGATAACTTTTCATTCTTAAAACTTGCCATTTGCAAGGACCTGAGAGAAGGAGCCAATGCTGCTTCTCTGTGTTGTGGCTTCCGTGGCTGGTGTGACTGCAGAGAAGGTGCACAGCTATCCCTGTAAAGGGGCCTCACTCCAAGAGGCAATTGAGATTCAGGAGGGATCTCTTTTGGTCTGTGATGAAAATGGACTAGAATTAGGAAATATCTGAAGAACTGCTGTTTATTTTTCGGTTTCTCCAAAAGTTTGTTCTTAAGTACAGCCTTAAGGAAGTGATACAAGTGATTAGTCCCTCTTGACTGAAGTTTCTGTAATTGGTAATTATAAGGCAAATCTCAACAGAAGAGAGGCTCCTATAGGCCTGAGTTCAGTAATGACCTTAAGTATCTGCCCATGAGTGAAGGGAAAACATGCCAGAAACATGCATTGGTGAGCAGCACATCTTTAATGATGATACTTGTCTAATAGTATTTTCACCCTGTAAAGTGGCACATGCATTGTCCACAGTGTCATAAGGTTATTCAGCTCATGGGAATGATAAAATCGTGGTCCATTAATCTATTACAGGCCCCTAAAAAGAAGAGATTTTAATTTTCAGTTTTATTATTATTATTTTAAGGCATCATGGGCTCACCTCCTCCACACCCTGCCATGGTGTACGCGATTGTACACTATACAAAAGAGCTAAAAATAAGAGAAGCAACAGCGCTTAAACAAAAAAAAAAGCACTATCTTCATGACTCACCTTCAAACTACATAACTACTGTTATGTTTCTGAAAATTAGTAGATGTGTGAGAAAAAAAAGGAAACCACACATTGCTCTGAAGGGGGTGATGAGGTAACAGTGTGTATAGGTAGTTCTGATATACTCTGGTTGGTTGTCCTAAATCAACTTTAATTTAGTGATGACAGTCAGAAGTCAAAGATCCTTACTTCTCTTACATTCATAATTGCCACCGAGATACTAATTTTTTAGCTTATCTGCTCTAGACAGAGTTAGTCTCTTTCTTCTCCCTGATCCTTTTTCCTTGACCATTTAGTTTGGGGGTTGATGTTTTCTTGGGTTTTAATTTTGTGCTGGAAACTCAGCTAGAAATTTTGTTTTTAATTTCAAAACATATTTCTAAGAGCAAGAGTGGGTAGGAGCGGTGATACTTCTCAGGAGAACAGGTAGTGTCATTGTACCTGCCTGTGTTTCCAAACAAGAGTCCATATTCAATTTATTTCATGTAAGTCCCAGCTCTTGCAAGAGAAAGCCTTTCAAAGTTGCTCTGTGCATGTCTGTAGAAAAAGAGTCCCAGTTCCCGATCTGGCAGGAAATGGAAAACAACCAAAAAAAAAAAAAATTAAAAGGAAAAGGAGGGAAGCCCCTCTTTGTTTATTTTACCAAACCTGGACTGGATGTGAAAAGTAAAACACACTATCTCTGCAAGAGACTTGCAATAAATCTATACAAAGACAGCACACAAAATGGTATCATCTTTTATCTGATTCAAATCTGGAAGGTCTTTTTTATATCTTTGATCAACAGAGTGGCTAAAATCCATATACTGAAACTTAACAAAGGACTTTGAGACTTCACATCTTAAACCAAGCCAGATGGTTTATGTAAAAGACACTTCATGAGAAAGAGATGCAAATTCACACACTGCCACCAAAACATTACAACTGGACTTCAGGAATCACAGAAGAATATATTCACATCGAATGACTCCTTTGCTGCACAGTTACTGGAAACACTTTATCGTTATCTCCTATGTGCTCTGAAACAATATAGTAGTTAAAGTATCAACTACAGAGTTATCAAATCACACAAGATCTAGCAACTATGTTGGTGGTACTTGTGTGGGGGAATATATATTAAGAAAGGGTATTTGTATGATTGCCACGGTGTATCTACTGGTTACATTTACAGGAATTCTGTTTCAAACTCTGTCAGACACTCTGTGTCATGAGCCAGGGTATAAATTTCTCTTTCCAATCAATATCCTATTCTATTACTTCCAAAGAAGTTATAAGATTTTCATTAAAAGCACTCAAGGAAATTAAATCTCTGAATGTCTTTCCGCGTGCATAATTTAAATCTATCCACCAAATCCTTTTGGGTGCCTGGGTTCCCTTAGGAGGGTTTCCACCTGTGTCCAAACCTGCAGGGATTTGCCTACTGTTAGTATCTAGGTCAGCAGAGAGACTCGTGCTGCAGAGCTTCTACCAGGAGATACTTTCTTCCAGCACAGAAGGTTTCTAAATTTAATCCACTGATGTATCAGTATCTTAATTATCCAAATTCCCCTGGTAAAGCAGGACATTCTCATCATTTCACACACAAATGTTACGGGGGAAGTAGGAGGCATTGTTCATTTGCTTTTGTTTTTAATCTACTAGAATCTTCTTCCTTGATTGCAACAAAATGTTTGGGGATCTGAGCTGAAAACATCATGATACATAATTTTAAACAATCAAGAAAAATATTTTTCATCCATTTTTATAGTAGGAATATGAAGCGCCATTTAAAGTAATGGATCACAATCTCAGTGTTACACAGATGCATTACATAAAGCATCACTTTCATTGTTTCTCATCAATGGGACAAGTAAAAGGTGATAACAATAGGGTTTTGTTTCTGTATAATTCAAAGGCAACAAGTACATGCTCTTTTCCCATCTGTGTACTCTAGAGTTGCAAATTAGATGTTCTGGGACCTAAGATGATGTCAAAGGTAATGAGAGCTCTGCAGGCAAACACAGAGTTTATGTTAAAAGATGAGTCAGTAACCTGCATAGGAATAACAGGAGGAGGAAGCAGACTTCTTTCATCTTTTTCAAAAGCAGTTTCCAGTCTTCTTTCAATGTTTGAAAAGAAACATTGTTCAAAAAACACAAACGAAAACAATCACAAATTCTGCAGATTCTTTTGGTCAGACTAGCTGACTATGCAGCTAATAACCTGGGCCAAAAGCATGGCATTGCTTGGGTATATTACATCCCCTACCATGCACCAGCCTCTAGAAAAACTGAATGATACAATGGACTGTTGAAGAGAATGCTGAGAGCAATGGATGCTGGGACATTCAAACATTGGGAAGCACATTTAGCTAAAGCCTGCTTGTTGGTCAACACTCAGGGATCTGCCAATTGAGCTGACACTGCCCTGTCAAACTCCCTAGGCACCATGGAAGGTGATAAAGTCCCTGTAGTGTGCATGAAAAACATGCTGTGCAAGGCAGGCTGGGTTATCCCTGCCTCAGGGAAAGGCAAGCCTATTTGTGGGGTTGCTTTTGATCGGGGACCTGTATGCATTACCTTGGTGGGTAATGTGGAATCCTAAATATCTGACAGAATGTTTTTAAAAGATATACTCTAATCCTGGCAATTCCAAAGAGTTGTTTTAGTTAGTTAGTTCCATCTTTCCTTCCTTTCTTCTGACCTTCCTGCCTATAGAGGAACAAGACTGCTACATTTTTATTTTTCCTCTTTCTGTTTAGAAATACAAAAGCCATGGACTAAGTTCTTAATTCACTAAGTAGTCAAGATACTGCTAAAATGTCTAGGGTTCATCTGGAAGAACCACTGAGATTTGAGAAAATGAATATTTGTTCAATATTTTAAAAGTCTTAGTTTGTTGAACAACAACAACTGCTAAATGTTCTAGAAAGTTAACTCAGTGTCAGAAACTTTTGAGTAAACCATAAGCCTTAAGCAACAATTAAAACATGCCTATGGAAAGGTACAGTACAAATTTATGATCTTACTTATGCTAGGAATATAACTTGAGGATTTATGTTCATCCAACTGGGAAAACAGTATGTTTAATCTAAATAGCTCAAGTATTGAGCACTCATAATTCATAGGCCAAAATAAAATTTAAAGTGCCATTTTTGCAGATCCCTGTCATCTCTTTGTATGGTGGGGAAGCAGAGGGATCAAAAAGTACTAAGATGCATATATGGCAGGTTTGTGTACATATGTATCATCTTTTTATGCAGAAAGGCAGAATGTGTATATGTGCATTGCAGAGCATTTAGATTGAATAATGATATATTCAACAGTAAAAGCAGTCCTGTATACTCCCATCATATTGATAATAACCAAAGGCTTATGTTAATATTGCTCAACTATACTTGATGGATTTTTGATGGTTTTGAGTCTGGGGAATTGAAAAGAACCAGTGACCCAGAGGAACTGATTCCTGTGCCATATAGAGTGTCAGATCCCCCACTTAATAGTATCTGTGCTCCTCCCTTTCAGGTGAAAGGCCTGTTTCACATTTAAATAATTCCCGGCTTATTATTTATATACTCTTCTTTTATTTTTTAACCTAGTAGTTCATTCATTTTGATATAATCCTGTTCTATTCTTTGTTATTCTTTTGTTTCTATTTTTTTTTTTTTCAAACTGTATACTGTGTTACTCATATTCTGGCAAATAATCATCCTGCAAAGATGGAATTGGTACAAGGCAGTCTGAGGCTCTGTGTACTGGCTTAAATCAGTCCTCCAGCTTCAATTAGGGATAACGCCACTAGGACCTATGAAAGGCAGCAGTCATTGCGAGGTTTCTTTTGGTGCTCATGGGAAAACATGAGAAACTACCAGAAACAACAGTAGCAGGGTTGTGATGCCAAACAGTTTAATATGGAATTGGCAATTTTCTTTTGGGATGAAGTTGATTCTCCTTAATCTTTTTCGGAATTCATGTGCAAGTCTGGAAGCACTGTTCACAAGGATTTTGAAAGTCATGTTATTAAAATACCCTGAAACTGGTTTCTTCTGTAACCTACATCCTCTATTCTGTACTTTTCTCTTACAAATACTCAATTCTCTTCCACTGTATGGAAATGATTTCTAGCTGCCGTTGCTTTATTTTTGTTTGTTGAGTTCTTAGTTTCTTCATAGTTTACTCAAGTCAATGACTATTAAATGTTGATGCACTTCTTTATTTCACGGGTTTTAATATTTTATAATAAACATAGGAGTCTTTTTTTGGTTAAGTACGTAGGGTACCTTTCTATAAAGTAGAAGATCAATAAAAAGTAATCTGCAGACTATTTTCAGCTTATATTTCACAAATAAAACATTGATGCTTCCTTTTAAGTTGGCCATCACTCATCCAGCAGGTTTCACAGACAGTAACAGTTCGTTAGTAATTTCGGGAGGTGAAGATGTATGATGTTGTAAATATTTAAAATCAAATTTGAAAAAAACGACAGAGATGAATGTGATCAGAGTAACACAATGCTGAAGGCAACATTTTCAAAGCAACTCGGTAGATACTGTTTTCCCTTGTAGGTGGCAGTATTAAAAAGGAAGTAATACAGGGCCTAGTGAGGGGAGCCTTAACTCCCTGTGCCTGAGACTCAAATCTGTGCTAGAGTTCAGTACTTGCTAATTTTAGCCAAAGACGGATTTTTTTTTATTTTAAAATAATTGGTGCAGAAGTTGGATATACTGCCTCAATGCAGCCATATCAGTGTTACAGGATGTCTGCATCAGTATGGATGGAAGACAGTTTTATTTTCACCTCGTGTTTATGAAAGGTAGAATATTTCAAAAAAAAAAATAGTTTCTCAGACAAAGAAAGTATTTGGTATCGTTAGTCATAGGCTTCTGTGATTCATGGCATGGAGGATCTCATTTACAATACACTTGCTAGGCTTTTATTCTATGCTCTCATGTAATTGCCCTGTGGCCAGCCTGGGCTGTTACACAACTTACTGCTGAACCCCGGGCAATGCTCTCAGGAACTAAGGGTTTTTAAAAGTCAAACAAATTGCTAATAGGGTTATGGATTTGTTTTAGTCTTGGTAGGGAAGTATAGACAGTGAGCACAAACATCAGAGAGTAAATAGCAAATTCATGGCTTTTAGCTAGGAAGTCGCTTTGAATCACTTCCCAGCATTCAGTAGCTCTTCATTTATTGCCAGGAAATGCCATACCTAGAGGTCTTTACAGCTATTTCAAATTGATGTTAAATAAATAAATGAAGAAGCACAAACTTTAAGTCAATATATCAACTCAGAAAGTGTTTTTAGTCATTTAATTTGAAAGTGTAGGTTGCAGTGGTGTCTGAAACTTGTTTAGTGACACTTTGCAGTAATTCACTACAAAAGTTGGCATAGTAATAGCTTATTGTAATGTTTTCCTTCTGCAGTGTGCCAAACTAACAGAAAAAATTTCAAATCTTCTGTGATGCATCCTGACTTCAGAAATATTCTAAGAAATACGAAGTAGTAGCTAACACTGAAATTGAAATAAAACGAATAATCAAATTATTGTGCATTGTTGGATCAGTCATGTAATTGCAGACCATACATATCTTTCTGACTACAAAATTAAAAGTAACTTGTATACAGCATGTCCTTTATGGTATTGTTTGTCAAAGATGCAGATGCAGAGTTTTGGTTTTTTTTTTAGAGGCTTTGCTTTGTTTTCTTCCAGTAATGGTAGCTGAGACTGCACAGGGCTTGCTTCTTGCTTTTCATTTGCTGTGTTTCTGTGCTATAGTCTCTAGTCCAGACTCCTGTAGGGACAGCAGCAGGCTTACAACTGATCCTCAGGGTTTTGTTTAGGTGGGTCTTGAACACCTCCAAGGATGAGGAGTGCACAGCTCCTCTGGGCAACCTTCCCCCTGCGTGTCTGTGCTCACCTCCCTCACCTGGCTGGGCCCTGTTGATGGAGGCCGGGATGCTCTGGCTGTGCTGCCAGCTCCCTGGTGCCTTGTGCTCAGCCTGGTGCCCCTCCACCACTGCTACTCCTGGCTGGGAGCCTGAATAGCTCTTGATAATGTTCTGGAATTTAGTGTGTCAAAATTATTCAAGTGCTAAATAGATATATCCAAGTACTAGTACAGATTTCTATTTCATTTTCTATTTTTCCAGAAATAAAACTCAATTTGTAAAAATGCTGCAGATTATATTTAAGTCTTGACTTCATATTATTCTGAATGCAATCTAATCAAAATAGTTTTTAGACTGACCTATCCCTTATGGTTGCACTTAAAATAAATGAAGAAATCCAAATAAGGTGTGTTCATCACTACTCTTGTTTTATTATTTATCATATATTTTTAATACACAAGTGACATCTGATGTATTACTTAATCAAGAGAAAAAGAATTATACCTTGCACATAATCAGTTATTTTTGCCATATCAAAAAAAAAATTAGACTAACAAATGAGGAAAATAAATAAGATGAACTTTAAAAATGAAAATGCTTAGCCTTTGGAATTTTAGTTGACAGCTTTTGAAAATTAAATTATAAGTCAAGTACTGATAGGTTTGATATCTTCTTTGCAGCTTTGCAGATGATGTATTGCAGCTTTAATGGAATATCATTTATCATCTGATAATAACAAATGTAGTATTTCTGAGCTTGTCATCTCTTCTGTGATGACAAATAGTCCAACTTGTAGCAGTGATAATGGGATTTTATAATGATCTCTCCAAACTGACTCTGCTGTGGTGCAAGGGATTTTACTTTAAATCTCAAAATACCTATTATATGTAGGTTACAAAAGTCAAGCTTTTGAGACTTATTTGTGTATATAAGAGTTTGTACTACAAAAGTTCCATTTACCTCAGTGGTTTTAAGGCTTGGTCCATTGCATTTTGTTCTTCTGTATTAACAGTTGTCTAGATTTACAAAGCTCTACGTTTATCACAGGTTTTATTGGAACAAGACCAGTGTAATAGTCCAACAGCAGACCATTATACCAAAGTAACTTGCTTGATGCCAGCCTGTGAGAGCCTGTTATTCTGATAAAAACAAACAAAAAACTTAGTACGTAGTTGTACTGCTATTATCTTTAAATGTAAGCAATTTTCATTAGGCATGTTGACTTCTGCAGTGCAGTCAATTTGGTGTGTCTGTCCAAAACATTGGACTTTGTGAAAGCTTCTTGGTCTTCTCAAGAACTTACAGATTTAGCTCAAATTTATTTGAGCTAGGGCAGTTAGAGCATTTGAGCTGTTCTTCACGAGGGAGAAATGCTGAAGGAAAATTTGTTCTTCTTGTTGTTGTATAAAATGCACACACAAAAGACATCTACTGCTTGCCAGACATCTGCCTCTTGTAGACAAGCTTACATGAAGGCACTCAAATTATTCAAAGTGCTTTAATATTCATGTATGAAATATATCCTTGATGCAATTAATTTTTATGGAGTTTGAGCATGTTATCCAGATGTTTTGTCATTAAATACATAAAATGTTATGACACTTTTGATAGTATGTAATTTTAAATAGAAAAATGTTTCTCCAAATCTAAAAGTACAAAAAGCTCAATCTGAATTTCTCAGTTATAGTTCTGTTTATTCTCATTTTTCATGAACTTTTCTCATACAAAACTTGGTTCAAGAGAAAGTGCAGAGGATGTTTAGGAAAGGATTTGAAATTAATGGAAAACATCTAAATTTGACCTCTTTCTTCAATCTAGTTTGCTGAAATATGGCACCTGCTTCCAAGATTACATTTATTTTCTTGCCTCTGCATTCATCAGAGAGATTGCTCACCAAAAGCGTGTGCTACTCTCTTACCACGTATCCTGTGTTTTCTGTGAGTGTCCCATTAGGTCCCTAAAACCTTTGTCCTTGGAACAGGAAAGACCTGTTGAAGAGCTCTGCTGGACCCAAGCCCTGACCCCAGTGGCCTTCACAGAGCACTGGTGAGCAGGGCCAAGCAAGAACCTTATCCACATTTTTGCTTAAGAGAGGGCTAGGCTGATAAATTCAAGAACTGTGCTGTGTAGACAGGTGAGAAATTACTTCGGAGACCTCCAGAGCATCACACGATCTCTGCACACCCCAACTGCTGGCTGGAGCCCTGTTGAGGATTTGGAGTTCAGGACCTTTCTGCGCAGTACTGTAATATTAATGGCTATGATGCTGCCATTGAAGCCTTTAAACCAAATGCTATTTAGTGTGCAGTAGCTTGGATTTTGCATCCATGAACTATTCACAATTACCATGAAACTGTGTGCATTTTATGCAAGCTTAATTCAAATCCTAAAGTAGCCTACAGCCACATCAGAAGATAGCCATATTGTGCTTTATACCCTACAGTCTTTACTGTTCATGCTTCCAGATAATATTAAATCTCATATAAAATTAATCCAAATTACTCCTTTTTATTATTACTTGAAAAGTTGTTGAAGTTTCCGGAGAATTGCTATGTAATCAAGAATTCCCAAAGAAACCAGCGGAAATATGACCAGTAACTCTAAATTCTCATTCTCAGGTCATAATGAGTCAAGATATTTAAGCTTCTTTAATCCAGTGATTTCTGTCAAGTCTCTTGCACTCCTTTCGTGTTAAAATGAAGACTACATCATTCAAAATTTTCTTTTAGGGGACCAAGCATATAGATAAGAGATGTAATACCAGATATGCAATACCTTCAGCAAACATAATTCATGCCTGTAATCTTCCACTATGTTTTGATGTAAAGTGAAACAATTAAAAATTATAAACCGAGCTGTAAAACAAAATATATATCCGCTTATGAACAATTAATGAAAAGAGAAAATGTCACAAGTATAGAATGAATATTTTACTCAGACTTCAAAATGGCAAAAAAAAAAAAGAATGAAATGGAAAATTAAGCAAAAAAAAAAAAAATACTCCTCCGCACTTTCCTCCAAGTATACCAAAACTTAGCATGTTGGATTTTTCCTTTAGTATCTAAGTAGCAGTGTGAAGTCTGAAGACCAGAGGAATTGACTTCAAGTTAATAGATTAAAAAGTAAATAAAAAAAAAGAAAGTCTAGACCTTGCCGAAGCAGTGATAAAGTGAGGGTACGATAACCATCTACAACTATATGAAAAGTGTTAACATGAAGGCAGGAGAAGAATTACTTAGTAAGCAAAGGTATAGGTGGAATTTACAGGGAGATATTAAAAAATGTAAAGTTTTAGTTGATTATCAGCAAGAAGTTTCTGTCAGTGTTATATATCAGCTGAGGGAAAGTGGCTGAAGTGATCTCCCTTGGGATATACTGTAAGCTAGGAAAATCTGTAAAATGATTAGGCAGTAATCCTGCAGTAGTGGTCAGGCACTGGACCAAAAACCAGTGTAGGGATTTTTTTGCTATCTTTGATTTTTTCAAACTTTTTCTAAATGTAGTTCTTGCTGGTGTAAAAAGAGAAATAAAAAAAATCGTGTGATCTTATATCAACATAAACACTTACCTACAAACAGATATAGTGACCAATGTGAAATCCTGCAGATGAATACCAGTGCCCAGAATTTCCTACCATGCCACTGCCTTGAAACAAATGACTGATGTCCAGTGCTAATCATTTGCCTTCTGTCAGTTCAATTGCGCATTCCTCTTTTAATGTGATCTAACCCCTGCAGCAACTGAGATAGCGTACATCACTGCTGTAGTCAGACTTCCATTCATCACTGGAGAAAGAAGGCACTACCTCCTCTTTCTCTCCTTGCCTCTGCACTCCACTGTTGCAGATACCTCTGCCAACCTAAAAGGACAAGATAGACATTGATAAAAGCAATTTGAAGTTTATTGTTGGTTGGTTAGTTTTTCTATTTTTTTAATTCTTGAGATTTTGCTTCAGCTGCAGCTCATGGAAATATGTAGTCTTTTGCACTGAGACTTTGGAGATTTCTATGTTAAATCAAAAAAACATTGACTGGAGTATGAAGGCACAGATTCTCAGCTAGTGTAAATATACTTATAATTCCGTTGACTTTAGTGGCATTCTGATGCATGCCATCTAGGATCTTTGCTAAAAGCCTGGTCTTCATTTACCCATCCAAATTGTTGACAGTCTCTAAAAAGGTAAATATGGATTTTATAGCACCATGCCTACAGGAATAAAAGAAAGGAAGCAACCAAAAGTAAACCCATGCTGGTAAAAATGCAGACAGTCATCATATACCAAATTCTTCATATATATACATATATTCGTCTGAAATTAATGCCTCTTATTTATTTCTGTAGAAAGTGCAACAGATAGAAAGAGCACTATAAAACTATTTGATAGAGCAAAATCATAACTACAAAAGACTATTTTTCAACAGTCATCATACCATTAGCTATGCATTTTTGCAAGCCATGAAGAAGAGCCTGCATACCGCACTCATAAAAATTTGCACCAGCAGAGGTGACCCACTGTTTCACAGCTGCTGTGGTGGTGTCATTGCTAGGAAGATGCTGCCCATGCAGGCCATCTTTCATTGGCCTGAATAAATGGAAGACAAAAGCTACCAAACCCAGATCATATGGTGGATGTGGTAGGACAGCCCAGCCAACACTGGCTGTGTGCTCCACAGTATTCACATTGGTGTGGGACATGGTGTTATCATGTTGCAGGAGAAAGTTTGTCTTTTTCTCTGACTTTACTCTGGAATTTTGAGCCTTCAGCTGAAGGATCACCCCTTTCCTATTCCAGAAGACAATGCACTTCACTTTACCCACTGAGGGTTGTGTCTTGAACATTTTCTTTGATGGGGAATTCATGACGCTACTACATGTCCTGCAGTATTGACACCATGTGTCATCACCAGTAATGATGTGATGATGAATCTTTCAGTCTCACATTGGTTCAACAGGTCTTGACAAAGTTGCATACAGTGTTCTTTCTGTTCCTGTGTGAACATTCAAGGGTCCCACTTGGTGCAAACTTTGTGATATCCCAACGCTGACACCATGCATTCCAATGCACTGGAGCCGGTGTTCAGCTCTGTTTACAATTCCCAGGTTACAATCTGCCGATTCAGGTGGATGAACTGATCAAGGCACTCTTCATTTCATTGTGTGACAGCTGTACAAAGCCATCCGGAATATGGCTTGTTCTTCATGTTTCTGTTGCCATCACTGAAACTCAGAACCCACCACCTAACATCCACTGCTTGGTCTCCACAGATGCCCAGCAAGAACTGATGATTGTCAGTGGGTGCAATTTCTTCCTCATGGAGGAATTCAGTGACATGCCTTTGCTTCATTTGTACTTCCATGTTAGATGCCATTTGGTCAGACTGCCCCTCTGCTGCCATCTGTCACATGGTAGCAAAATGTAATCAAATATTGGTGGGAAGGTTGAACCTCTATTGTTCCACAACCAACATCAGCCTCTGCTGTCATGGGCCAGTGTAATAAAACAGGAGGCATCACTTATGGGACAGCCCTTGTATACAGTCACTACAGCATCCTGATTTTTCAGACTATTTTCTGAAAATATTTGACAAAATTTGTTGACTTTAAAATCTAAGCGAGTCCTGCTTTCAAGTAAATTCAGCTAAGCATTGCAAGAAAATGGAACTGAAATCTTCATTATTTTCCATGTGCTTTCCTTGTAACATCAGAAAAGCATAAGGAGGAAGTAGCTGCTCAAGTGGTACCCTCATGCACACACCATCTCTCTTATATGTGCTATGTTTTATTTTATTCCATCACAGCTCCAGCTGTTAGGACCTCTACAGTTAGTCATTTTGATATCCTGTAAGCTATATTTTCTCATTATATTAAATTCCTCATAATGGTTGGGGCTAATGAAAAAAATACATTAAAATTTTTGAAGCTTCTAGGCTAAAGTTGTTTTAAGAGCAAATTATATTTTGACATCTATGGGGGTAAATATTTCTACAGCTTGATATTCACAATGACAAAATCACAATGTTCTAGGTGGTGGATTTGTTTTTTTTCCCTGCTAAAGAGAGCTCCTCTAAATGCAGACTCTGACCAACGCTGATTTCACATTTCTGGAGTAGTTTTGTGAGATCTTTTCAAGAGCTCAACTGACTGTTAAGAAATTACAGGATAACATAGTAAAAATGAAATGGCAAATTTGTGTATGTGACAGGCCCTATGAGGGATTATGTCTTAAACTGCCATTTTCAATTTGACAAGCTCTATTAAACATAAAATTGAATGTCATATGTAATGGACATATGATTACATTTTACTATTAAAATTATCTTTGTGAGAGAAAATGAGATTTCTTTTAACTGAAATATATACAAAATTTAAGACCAGTATGGCTTGATTAAAATAAGTATATGTGATAGCCTTTTCTTTATCAAAAAGGTGAATTTCTGTGCATATGGATGCTTAGAGCTGGTGAATAATGACATGAATCATTAATAAATTATAAGATGACTTAAATAACAGTTGCAGTTCTACCGTGTTAATGCCCATTTCATCAGCTTTTTCATAAAAACATTTCAGTATACTCTTACTCATGAGCTGATTAGAAATATAACTTTCCTTCTTCTAGATCTGGATTTCTCAGGCTGCTTCCACACACAAAATATATTTTTCTGGTGTGGAAGCAAAAGAAATTTGCAGTATCCATTAATTCAACCAGGAAACAAGTTCCACTGCATGATTGCATCTACGCTTTAAAAGTCAAGTATGCAGGAATATGTATTTGTTCGCTGATAGTTCATAAGCCATACGTAGGGAGAGAGGGAGTAATTTTCCCTTTAGCTGAGGCAGTGTTTATTAGAGAATAATTCATTAAAACATGAAAGCCCATATGGGCTAGTTGGTTACTGAGTAGCTGGTGCTGGATTCTGAGCTTAGGTTCTATTTTGCTTTTAACATGCAAAGGATGTGCAATAAGGTCATTTGAGTGTCTGTCTACACTGTTAACTTGCAGAGGGCATAAATCTAATGGGAATATGTTTTTCTGCAGTATGTCACTATCTGGCAAAGATGTTCCCCTTGTTACAAGATCTATGCAGTTGTGGCACTGCTCCAGGGCTGGAGGCAAGGCATGAAGGGCTGGGGCTGAGGAGGCAGAAACATGTGAGACCTCTTTGTGATTGTAGGGTCGCAATTCCTATTCTAAAAAATATCCCAGTACATCTGAAACAGAGAGAGATGTGGTGTATTTTCACAAACTTGGATGTTCAGGTCCAGATTAATCTTCTAAAAGCTGTTCTTGCCTGTTACTCTATCTGAGCTAATTCCTGCAAAGGGTTTCATTAATACTGTGTGAGTAAGATGGGTGAGAGTCATCTAAGATATTTCTGAAGCTTTTGTAATTGCATTTCAAAATTGCCCTGAGAATTTGCCTTCTTCATGTATAGATCTCTTCATTTATTTGTGGATTATTAGTCAGTATACAAAAGTGCTATAATTCTTTGCATTAACATTAGATAACACGATCAGGTGACAATGATTCTTTAGTAGTTGGTTGGTTTATTTATTGAAGGAATCCTTTTGTAGGACATAAGGGAAGAACTTTACCACTCATTAAAAAATTAATAACGAGTAGGGAATTAACTACGGATTTATTTCACGGATTCATACTGTTCACTCATTTCACTATAAACAGCTGTAGCGTAGACTCTATATTAAATACAAATAAGTATCTGATTTGTATTCAGGTAGACCTGAACTAAGGTCACAAGGTTCAAAAGTCCTGTTTATATATGCTCAAGAGCAGAACTTCTGAGGCAGATGATGCTGGTACTACATAAAACATACAATACTTTTATTATTTGCATGAATCATACCTATGACTCTTTGTTACCTCTGGGCTATATATTCCTAGCAGATCTATGCATTCGGAGGATTCATAAAGTACATTTGAGCAAACAAGCTACCTACTGTTCATGTTCATCATGTCCCTTATCTTAATAAATAATGAAGGTGCCATGGGCTGACAATGAAATATTTTGAAAATAGTTTTAATGTATAGCTGGCAGAGGACCTGTTGGGCATTGATAAATTACACAAACAGAGAGGATGAGAAATTCGTAAAATATTAATGGTCTGCTTCTGTAGGCAGTAAAGGAGAATATACCTGTGTCTTATGCTGCCCATGTCAGGCTAAAGGGAATGTTTCCTAGTGACCCATAGGGTTTGTGTACTGCAAACAGAGCTCATTGCCTTTGATAATGCTAAAAACTCTGGTGAAGTGCATGGTCCAAGGGACACGGAACACAGTGCCTGAAGATTCATCTGCAAGTTCTGCAGCACGTGGCCATGACCTAGCGCGGCCCCTGCAGTGCAGAGGGTAGAAATGTCTCTTGGCTTGTAAGGAAAGTGAATTTGTTAGAAAACCTGTCTGCCCTGGTGCTCAGGGTCTGTGCAATGCCCTGGGCTCTCTGATTGTTCTTCACTAATGGCTCTTGGATTGCAGTATGTGGATGGATTAGTGCAAAGGGAGATGTGTGGGCCATGAAGGCCTGTAAGGGGCAAGCTGTTGCCAGAGGGAGCAGAGTCTCACTGTGGTAATGCCATGAAGGAAGGGAGGAAGGATGGCAACACAGCCCTTCTCCTTCCTTGTCTCCCTCTGAGGCCAGGAACTCTGTTGTGTGCCTTTACCCACTCACTCAGCATATTTCTACTGAGTGAAGACAGCTTCTCTCATACCCATGTAGTTACTTGGCTCAGTAGCGAAATACAGTGATTTTACTGCAGGTGACACTTTTTTATAAAGCTATTAACTGGTGATACTGTAAAAATATTAGACATCCAGTAACATACTGCCAGGAAGCTATCATCTGTGCAGGAATCTGGCAACCTTACTGTTCTTCTAGAGGATTTATCTCCCTGGCGTTTTGATTCAGTTGTTTTATTATACCTCAAATGTGATGGTCTGCAAGGAAGTTCTGTTTGAATTTAGCAGATTCAGGCTTTCTGAGATGTCAGTTCCTCTGCAAAATCTACAAGGAAAAAAAAAAAAACCTTGTAGAAGATCTGAAGATTATCGAGCAGAACATACTTTGATTCTCTGCTTTGACTGGGATGTGTGCAATGGGGCAATGAATTGCAGCAGCAATATAACAGCATGATTTCAGCTCTGTTGTGATATTAATTTTATTTCAACTCCAGTTAATTTTGAAGTTTGAATTGAAGCTACAAATTTCAGTTTGAGTGAGAAAGATAAGCCCATGTACAAATAGGAAAAGCAGCTTAATTTCTGTACGAAGAATACTATGAAGCATAACCCACTGCCTCAGCTGGGACACTGTGAGCCCGCTGTCACAGAGCCTGTGTTCCCAGCCAGCAGTAGAAGCTGCCACTTGTCACACTTTTGCATGTAGTATATTGAACGTAACACTTCAACAGAGTTTTGCATTTTGGGTTCTGTCACACCACACAATTTCTGCTTAGAGGACAGTGCTGCATTTAGGAATAGGTTGTGGGTAACTGAGTCAGAGAACGAGTACAATTTCTGTTTTTAGACAATATACTCTCTGAATCCCAAATTCTCTTTAAATTATTTACTACATAGAAACATTTTTTAAAAGGGTTTGTGTAAAAATAAAATCTATTTAGCTATCTTAACTCTAGATATCAGCTAATAGTTCAATTAGCTTCCAACTATTCCCATTACGCAGCATAAATTTTATATTAAGAAGAAACACAAAGTTGTGTAACCCGTAACATGATCTATAGATGCTCTTTATGCTACTCTACCCTGCATTGATTCTGATACAGAATTATTTCACTATGGAGCATAATTATCTGTGCAGGCAAATTCTTACTTAATTTCACTGAAAATTGTATAAAGATTTTTCATACACAGTGCACTAACCTCGCAGCTGGATTAACATGATGGACTATCGAGACTTCTTTAGGGACATAATGCACTGTTGGGTCAATAGTCCATGAACAAAGAGGGATTTACACAATAATCTATAATGGCTCTTTAGGAGCTGTTATGGTCTATCAGGATAAAAATCAGGTGGATAATACATAGAAAATGCATGCCAGCTTGTGGAAAGCAAGCATTTGACTGCTTTAATTCTAGCACTTAAAATGTCAGATTAGATTATTTTCACATTTTGAACCTCAGTTTACCTGTGAGAAGATTTTCACATACCTGCTTAATTGCATGCTATGTTATGAAAATGACATACAGGAATGTCGTAAGCTAGAGAATACATCTAGGATAGCACAAATTTTGTCACTCAGCTCCTCAGAATCAGTGTGCGTGAATGTAGATACGCTGGAGTGAATGACATAATCTGAATTATGAAATTCTTCAGCTATTCAAGAAAGATTATTGATTTTAGAAGTGCCCTACTGGATTTCACTGTTGGAATGAGCATTGTACAATTTGCAAGTGTTTTCAACTTCTCTAAATGGAATTCTGAAATCAGGTTAAAATGCACGGTGTTTATGAAGAAAATCTCTTCAAGGTAACAAAGCTTCCCTGTTAAGATAATTTGCAGAGGTTTATTTCTGCCATCACCTTTCCATCAGTGGGGTTCAGAAGAGGGGATGCAGTGTTGCAGTCCTGCAAGTGCTGGAGCTTACCCGGCTGTATTGCCACCACATGCCTGGCCTCGTACTGGGTGCAGGTGTCCCTACACAGTAATTTCTATCCCCTGGAGACAGTACAATTGAGCAGAAAAATGCTTCTTTCAACTTTTCTCGATGAAATTTTTATTATCCACTATAACATTGTGTAAGAAAGAAAATTATTCCTTGGCAGCTCTGTTTCTTCAAGTGCTTACACTGTGGGATGACACTGCAATATTTGTCTTTCAATTTCAAGAAACAAAAGGGAGGATTTTGTTTCAATTTAAATATTTTGCTACTTTAAGAATAGCATCATCTTGCTCTATAATCCTACCTGATAGTGACCAGGCTTAAATTTAACTTTCCAAATATCCACGTTAACTGACTATGCTAGATATCTGGTGCCAGCTTGTCAGTTGGAAGAGGCTCACAGTATCATCTGCTTGTATTCCATAAAGCAATAAAATCCCATCAGGTTTTGCAGCAGAGGGCAGCAGAGCCGCGAGCATCCTCTCCACACCAGGGGTGTTGACATGGGGCCTGGCAATCGGGTAATTTTTGATATTGTCCCGACACATAAACACCTAGAGTCAGGTTTTCAAAGGTTATTTGCACACTAAAAGAGGAATTAGCAAAATGAACTTACATGCCAAAAGTAATTTTGAATATTCTAAAAAGGCTATAGTCCTATGAAAAAATTGGTTTTAGGCAGAAAAAAAAGCCTTTGCTGGCACGTGAATAGAAATAAAAACATAGTCAAAATAAATGAGCTGAAATAGTTTCACAGAAGCACAGACAAAAAAATATAAGTTTATATAATTGCAAGAAAGTCCAGCATTATTTGTGTGCTTCAGACTACATCGCCTCAGCCACAAAAAAAAAGGACGTTTTTACTTTAATTATATGTATGCAGCATACTACCTAAAATACTGATGTTAATATGAACGGCAACTGTGGTGCATAATATATTCCTGGGTTTGTTACTGTGCAACTTACTTTTAAGTCATTACTCTACCTTGTACATAAAAAGTCAGCAAATTATCAGAGTTTATTCCATTGACTTTCTCACACCTTGAGAAATAGCCCATTTGTATTATCACAGTTTGATATATTTCCCATTTACTGAGCTTCTTTGGCAAGCTGGCATTTTAATTTAATTATACTTTTTTGCTAATGGTCTTTATTTTTCAGTGTCTCTGTGGTAAAATGCCTTTAAGGTCTGGGATTTTTTTTATTCCTTTTTTTTTTCTATTTGCGTGCTCTAGTGTAAATTTATAAACTGACAAAATTCAGTGTAAAATTCAAAGAAGTGAAATTAAGGAATCTGTTAAGAAATCCCGCACTTGAAAAATTAAGCATTTCTTCACTTTGAGAATATGATTCCCGAATATATTTAGTATCATACACTCCTAATTAGGATTTGCAAAACAAAGAGAACACAGCATGTATAACAAGATGTTTAGAAGGATTCATGAAGTTTCATGTGTTTTGTCCAAAAATCTTGTAATGGGGCTCAGTCTCACACCACTGAACACAATAAGAACTTTGCCATGTATTTTTACTCTTAATGCCTAATATGCAACCTTAATGTAAATTAAAACTACTCTTAGGAATGAAATACATATATTTATAGTATATCTGCACGTTTTTGGTAGCAATGTAAAATTCCATTTCTATATATGAATGCGGTTTTTCACTCTGTAGCCCTTTCTCAACCTCTGTTAGCTCCTTACCTCCAGAAAGGTGGTGCATACACATCCTGCTAATCCTTTTAGCATCCTCATGTTTGCACCATCACCTTCCTAATAACCTGCAGGAACTGCTGGATCTCTTTTCCTGGAACATTAACAGAAGTTTGTGGTGTGATTGCTAACTGTTTGCTTTGGCACCTCCTAGGAGCCAGAGAGAGAGGACAGGAATTTTTCAGTGGCGGGGACACTGCACGCTGGGGTGTGAATTAGGAGATCAAAACACGGCTAAACAAATGGGACCCATGCTGCAGGGACTATGGAAAACCAGGAATGGGCATAGCACACCTCACCTCACTGCAATTACAGCTTGACTAAAGCACTAAAAACATTCCAGACAGGAGAAAGCTGTAGCATGGAGAAATCATACTGAAAATGGGAGACTTTATGTAGTACCCTATGTATATAAAAGTTAGTGATGCTAGGCCTACCTCTGTCTTCTGTCTACCAGGGAAATCAGCATGACTGATGAAAATTCCATTTGTTTGGTATAAAAAGACAAAATAAGAAATCCCACTTTCAGCCCTGGCAGCAGAGCTGTCCAGTCGCTCACGCACAACAGGCTGCCTTGCGAAAATGCGCTGGTGTGCGGAGCCAAGGCTTTGCTCGCCCTTGCTTTAGCTGCAGTGCAAATTTGGAGGACATTTTCTGCTCCTTCTCTGTGAAATTTCCATTAAAATCTTCCTGGTTCTCCTTTTCTTATTATACCTCTCTCCTTAATGCTTGCGCTTTTTAATTACTCTTACGCTTCTTTTTTCTTGAAGTTGACATTTTCTTTCCTTCGGCTTTGTTCGTAGATGCTGCTGCCCTTTTCATGAGTAGTTTTTATAACACATCTGCAATCACACTAGTGTGTACCGAGGCATACCTTGGATGAATGTGGTCCTGCTAACAATGCTCATGCGGTAGTTTGTTCTGAGTTTTTGCTCATTGAAGCACGGATTGGCTTTATCACTCAAACACTGGAGACTGCCTACCTGTACTGAGTCTTGGCATGGGTCGATTCCCCTTCCTATGCTTAGCTCAGAGTTTCTGCATTTACTGCAGCTGATCACAGCCAGCTAGATTATGCATCAAACACAGTGCATGTCCTAACAACAACAGAGAACAAAGTTATTTACACTAAGTGCAAGCTGGAGCTCTGGACAAGCTGAGCTGTATACAAGAGTCAGAGCTGTCTTAGCTAGCTGCTGCAATAACTGCTGCTTGTCCTCTGTGCACATCAGCCCTGCACGGCTCAGCATCGCACATGTACCTTCCTAACTGCAGAAATCAAATAATTAAATTAAGCTCTTGATGGGCTATTTATTTTCAGTGCAAAATGTCTTTGAACTGAATGGATCATACGCATCCAGAAGAGCCTGAAAATGAAACTCATTCTTGGTGTATAAGAAGGAAACACTATTATCCATATGTGAAGAATAAATAAAGCACAGATTTCATTTTCAATTGCTTTTACTATTGGAAAAATAGTTCAAAATTTGGAAAATTCTATAGAAATTAATTGAGGATCATGAAAACAAATTCATAGTAAGACTTATGGAATTTGGTGTGTTTATGTCCCCTAAGAGAGTGCTAACTGCAGAAAATTTAATCAGAAGAAGGAAAAGGAAATGAATTAATAAAAACAAAAACGAAAAACATTTAGCCAAGTGAAGTGTATAAAGAAGCTTGAAAGTTAAAGGAACTCAGATCAAAAATGACATACAACCATAGCATTAAGACTGATTAACCACTAGACAATTTAAAGTGGTGTTTTCAGATGAGGATTCTCCATCACTTGAAATGGAGTGGATATCTTTCCAGCCAGATGAAGGCTGTGCATCCTCTGTTATGCTCACCCATTCTTTCTCAGACTTGCTCTTTAATCTGTTTGTACTTGCCACCCTCCCCAAAGATGCACGAAGCCTTTAATAGCAAACAATTCTTTGTGGCCTTTTTCTATCCTCAGAACAAGGGTACTAGATAATAACCTCTCATTTTACAACTTCCTCTGTAAATGTTGGCTTGACAATTAGCATTTTCAAAGACTAAGAGCAACCTTCAAAGACAACCATCACCAAACAGAAGAGTGATAGTGGAACCAAACTTCGGGATTAATGGCAGAGCATTAACAACGTGACAAAGTCCACCTCTTGTGTTTATTTGGTGCCATTTTTTGTCCTTGCTAATACCAGTGCAATAAGATATCAGTTCAAATGCTCCTGGAGTTAGCTTTGAAGAATATATTTACAAATTCCCCATTTGTGTAATATTGACCTAAAGCGCTGGGAAGCATCTGCTCTCCTGCTGGGGAGGGGTGACACGGAGGTGCTGCCCGCGCACTGCCCAGGGCAGGCCGCAGCTGCCCACCTCATCCGGAGCACAGCCCTGACATGGTCTGACAGCTCGGGGCTCCGGTGAGTTCCACCAGGTTTTGCCTTGGTCTCATGCTGACAGCTGTCTCTGTTTGTGAGCCGTTAGAAAAAAAAAATAAAATAAAGAACGGTTTTGTCACTCTTTTTTTTTTCCCCAAAGTTTTCAGCATTCTCCTTTTGTCTAAGTTCAGTGCACACAGCTGGTTGGAAGCTGGAATTTGGGGCAGACCACATCTTGTGCTGCTGATCTGAGCAGGTATGGTGACTTGGTGGCTCAGCCTGGAGCTGAGAGCTCTCAGATGATGCCTGCTCCAGGGGCTCTGGAGATGACTGTAGCAAAGGTGTGTTTAAATGTGAGCAGCATAAACCACATTAACAGATCCTAAAAGATAGGAATCAAGCAATCAATTAAATGGATTTTATAGAATATGCGGAGCATGAGCACCTTACAGTGCTCTTCTCTGATTCCCTAAGCACTCGTGGCAAGAACTGAGGACAATTGCAAAGGATTATCCAGAACTAGTGGTACATAATATAGATTTTAAACAATTATTTTCCTCATACAAAGCAGAGAAATGGAAGTTGTATACAATAGATGGAGAACAATGGGAGAGCAGTCTCGACTGCATATTTCAGAGTAAAGCTGGAGGAGAGCAAAACCAGAAGACATTAGCCTTTGCTCACACTGTGCCCTAAAGGCCTGGCAAATGGTCCAAGCTTTACAAGCAAAAATCAATTTTATACTTCCATAGAAAATGAAACAACATTATTTGTTTTTAATTCCCAAGTATCTTTCCCTTTTATTTCTTGTTCCATAGTGTTCTGCATCCATTTTTTACTTGGAAATTAATATTGTACTGGATATTAAATAGTTTGGTATACAAATGTTACTATTCCCAGTTCTTTACAATGAGCATGGACAGATGCAACTGTTGCCAGATGGAATCCTTTCTGAATGTAATTCTTTCACTCAATTCAGATTCCCTACAGCATCTCACATGAATGTGGTATAGTTTAGAGAGCTGTTAACCATTAATTAAATTCTGCTTTATTGTATATCTTCATATAATAAGTTATCAAAAATGATGCTAAAGAAATAACTCTAAAAAAAAGTTTCGATCAATTTTACATATGAAAGTAAACAGCCGTAGTCACGTGTATTATTGACAGAATTAAAACTTGTGAGTGAAGTTTGTCCAGCTGCGGTTCCAAAGCAGAACCTTTCCGTAAGGCAGCAGCATGGAGGCAGGAATTCCTGCCACTTACACTGGGGAGTTTAATTTTGGGAAAAGTCTATTTGTTGGGGGAAGTTCTTCCACATGCACTAAAGCAGACTGATGGCTTTCAATTTCAGCTTTTTGAGCCTTGTGGTAGGATAGCTGAACTCCTGAGCTTGGCTGTTTTATGTTTTTGTTTTTGTTTATTTGCTTTTTAAACCACTGCAAATGAGGGATTCCTTGAAATCATGTAAAGAAAGACTTAGAAACCTTTTTTTTTAAGCTGTATAAGTTTTGAGGAGCTGTAATTTTTTATGAGTTGAAGGCAAGGACGCAATGACTGCAGCACCTGAACTGCATTGCTTCAAAGCTGATAAAAAGATATTTCAGATTTCTCTGAGAAGAAGAGAGGAAAATTGAAAAAGCTGAGGAGAAGAGGCAAAAGCATGATTCAAGATATAGGAAACCAGTATTACCTGAGAAACTAAATCTATTCTACTTATTGATGAAAAGGTTAACTAGTGACTTGATCGGAGTGTGTAATTATCTTCCCAGGGAGATTTCATGTTCAGAAGGGCTCCTTTAATAAAAAAGAAGGGTAACAAGACAAAACAGCTGGAAGCTGAAGCTTGCTAAAATCAGAGCAAAAATTGAACACACGTTTTTAATATGAATGTTAATTAATCATTGGAATAACATAGTATGTGGCAATTTTCCGTTGTCATTAAATCAAGATAAAACAAAGCAGAACATGGTTCTAGAGAGTGGCAAGCTTTGGTACTAAAATAATACTGAATTCCAGGAATTGAGATAACAAATTGTAAGGGCTTTAAATTTTTAAAAATAATCTATTTTGCAGTTTTCAAATTGTAAACCAGAACTACTGGTGCTCTGTTTCTTTTTAGCCTCCTTTAGGCACAAGCATATCCTCAGTAAGCCAGTGTATGGTAATGGTATGTTATGTTGCAAAAAGCAAGTCTAAGGAAATTCTGCCAGGACTGTGGATTTTGAGGCTGCCCTAGATTTTGGTGGATCCTCTGGTCCCTCCTCTGACTTTTCCAAGCATAAAAATTACATATGTGAACAGGCTGTAAAAGAATGATAACTACACGTGTGGTCAGGACAGGTGGCTGCTGATGGCTTTGACCTCCATACATTCCCTTCTCCCAGTACTACAATTCCTTGTCTGCCTTCTACCAACTCTGCCAGCTTTGCTGAGCTGTCTCAAGTCTCTCTGGGCAGGAATCTAATCTTATTTATTTATTTCTTCCAAACAGTTTAGTTTAGCAAGTAGATCGATACGATCTGTTCTGAAGGGGCAGGTGAACGGCAGAGACGATCCTGTAGCACGGAGCCACAAATCAGCTCAGAAATTTCCTGTGGTTGTGCCCCAGAGTGTGCACACTGCTTCATGACAGATTATGTTTTCAGTGCTTATGAAGATCAAGCTACCCATAGATTTTTTTTTTTTCGCTACTGCTGCAGCTTTATATAACTGTGGCCATTACTGTTCCTTTTGTCTTTGTTCTCTGGAATGTTTAAGAGAGTTGTGCACATGCTGTTTAATGAGATTTATTTGGCCTGCAAGCTGCAGATGGGCAGAAATCAAAGGAGGTGGAAGTGGACATTGACATGACCTCCAGCATGTTGTTTATGGAGAACATCCTTCTAGTGATGTATGACAAGTCTGAGGTCAATGATTAGTATCTATTAGCTCTGTGAAAAATGGAGAAAGCAATAGTTCCTGGTGGTGCATGTTTTTAGATCTGGATAAAATGGAGAAGCCTGATGGGAGAATAAAAAATGTCACAGTGTCTATGTATGCAATTACCGCACAACACCAGGGCATCTTAACACTTAAAATACTTACATACAGAGTTGTATTAGTAGGAAGAACTGTGGTCTAGATTCCTTCTCCCCCGTCCCCCCCCCCCGAGACAGCTGGGTTTGATTATTGTTATTCACTTCTTCCTCTTTCTTCTCTAAATTCTCTTCATTTCTTTTTGTTTTTGTTGGAAAGCTAAATCAAAGAGTAGCTTTACATTCAGCTCTGAACACAGCCAGTGATGCAGTAACTTGCTCTTCTGCAAAAAAGAGTTGAGAGATCTTGTGTGAACCACCTTGTGCCACCTCCCTCTTCCAGCTGAGCCCACACTGTCCAGAAAAGGGCAGGCTTTCCAAGAGTGGGCTTAATTTCCAATACAGTGGTTGCATGAAAAATTTCTGCTGTTGTCTAGAACAACTGGTAAAGCAATTTCTATCTAACTACTCATGTTAACTGGTATCTCAGCAATATTCACAGGGTTGCCTGTGAAGTTCAGCAGTCTTCACAGAGACTCTTTTTCACATAATTGCACATAAAAAATGAAATAAAACAGTTTGGTCATATACAGCTAAGAAATTGTGAGCAAACCCATGCGTACCTGAAAAGAGAACAGTCAGAACTCTCAAAAATATGTTTTTTAATAACTGCATTAGTAGAAAATAATGCCTTTTTCACCTAAAAGTGTTCCTCAGAGAAAAAAATTGAAAAATTTATGACTAAAAAATAGAAGAAATCATACCACAAAAAATTCCTTTGCTTTTATTATTTATAGCAACAATGAGCACTTGCACAAAAAAAAAAAAGTTGTCATGGACCTCTTTAAAATGAGACGTGAAACTCTTCATAGCAGCAGTGTAACTTCAACCTTTTTCTTCAGAAGAAGCCCATCTTCCCACCACACCGTACATGTTTGAGGAGGTCAGTCCCTGGTGACAGCTACTCTTCATCTTTGCAGCGTTTAGGCAAAAAACACTGAGGGAAGGTGACGATTTGTACTCAGCATAAGAGTGCCTAGGGGCTGCGTGGTGCCGCTGCGCCTCTCCGACAGGCTGTGCTAGAGGACGCGCTGTCAGGGCGCAGCTCTCCTAAATGCTTTTGCAACTATTTGAATGCACTTTCAGGATCCGGGTAGGTCGAGTTCTATTTTCTGCGAAACTGAGGCTCGCACAGAGCAAACCGTGTTTGTTTATGGGTCACTTGAGACACAAAACTATCAAAAGGGCTGCAAAGCACCTCACTGCCAATATTTCCTCCTGTTGCTTTGGACTCGTGGCTCAATGAGCAGAGTGCTTGGAGTTCCGTGCAACTCTTGGTGAATTGTTTTCCTGTTACTGATGGGATTTCAGTTTGTTCCGCAGTGGCTCTGCTGCAGCAGAGCAGTGACATTTACTCTGGGGAATACTGTGGGCGGATGACTCTGTGGGAACATGTGTGTGGGGGGGGGATGATAGTGGCAATATTTGTGTGTGTATGGAGAGATGACAACATCTGTGCGTGCTGTCAGGCAGGTGCTGGTGTCTGCACTGCTAGCTTACAGAGCTCGCATTCTTTAGAATGAACCCCCAAATCCTAACCAGTGCTTTGGAAAAACCTCTTCTACAGTTTTCAGTGCTTCAGACAGGCACATAACTTTCCTCTTCCATTCATAACTCAGAGAATTATCTTTTTTTTTTAACTCTTCTTTCACAGAAATTAAATGGCAGTGGCTGGCTCCAATCACCACATTCTCTCCCTGCTTAATTTCTGCTATACAGTTCTCCAGTTCTTTTATCTGCACAGCTGTTTTTAATGGGCTGTTCAGAGAAGGAACTGATAATGGGCACTTTGTGCTGTTTGGATTATCACTAGTTCTAAGGTTGGCAGCCAGCATTGGCAATATGTTTTTCTTTAGGCAGCGTTTCTCTTAGCTGGACAGCAACCCAGTGACACTAGACAAAGCTGCAGCAGCAGGCTGGCTAGCAGCAGCGTGCTATCAACTTGCTCTGCTTTAGCTGTCACTGTCAACTTGGGAACTGTTTTCCTTTCTCTTTCTATTTTTTTTTCCTCCTTTATCCTTGGACTAGTCTTCACGGGAAGCTAAGAGTGAACCTGAAATTCATCAAAATATGTAACATACACAGAAGAGAAGCATGAAGCAGGGAGAAAAGATATTGTTATTTGAATAAACTTTCTTGTGATGAGGCAGGCAAATAGATGTGCGAAGTAGGGGAATTTCTGAAGGTGCTTTTGGAAATGCCCTGGGTTTTCCTCAAATCATTTCTAAACTTTGCCATTTGTAGCAAAATAACTGTGAAAATGGAAAAAGGCAGATAATGTGTGAGTGTGACGTGGAAGGAAGGTCTGCATCCCTCTGCCATTTTATGCAGCCCCTCTACTCAGGGTTGCAGGTAGTGAGCAGCTGAGGATGGCCTGGCCACTTCTTACAACCTCTCTGACCTCTAGGTAGTTTTCTGCTCTTAGCATGAACGTGTCTATGAGGAGAAAAAATGAGAATGCGTGAAGGAAGCAACATGAAGCAGAATCTTCCTAAGTAACTGTATTCTTCTCCTGTTGTTCGTGCTGGTCAGCAGCTTAAGGCAAAGACACATGATGAAGAGTTCAGGATTATTAGTACACTCCTGCATGGATACTGCATCATTTTAAAAATCACTGTGCTCTTAAGATCATCTCAGATGTAGAGACTTTTATTCCTCTTTGTCACAACATATAACAGCTTATTCTTCTCACTGAGTAGTTTCAAATATAAAATCCATTAATTTAGTTAACTTTTTTTTAAAGATACTAGTTTTGGAGCTGTTTCATAGAGTCAACCACTACATACTGTGTCTTCAGTTGCCAGGGATTTCTAAGAGCTGTTTCTTCTCTGTACTGTGTATTTTAGCTCAAGTACCATGGAATTTTATCCACACTACCAGGACTAATATCTTGTTAGTTTCTGAAAGTCCACTGTCCGAGATGGCAACTTTTTTCTGATTTCTGTAGGGGTGTATGTATGTATCTTGATTTCTGTATTTATTGGTAATTATATTCTGATTTTTATTACTTTGAAAATGGGATATATACACAAATGCAAAAAGTCAGTGTAGTTAGTTTGTCAAAGCTGCAGCTGTGAGAAATATTCTGTGGTAGTACTGCTTGGTATAAAATACAGCATTGCAAAAGATTTTATTTAATTCCTGTGGGGAAAAATGTCCTCCTGAAAAACACCAACACCACCCCCATGAAAAACAACTGGAAAAGGAGGTTCAAAAATTTATTCAAATTCATTTCCAAAAGGCAGAAACATCCTGATATTATTGCTGGAGAAGAGGTCATTCTCTTCCTGAATTACCAAAAATTGCTAAAAATTGTCAGTATTAACTCTTCCTGAGGAGCTACCATTTTGTGGTGGAGAAATTAAGAAGAGTAAAGTGGAAGTACCTAAAGGCTGGAGATCTGGAGATTTTAAAACCACCCTGAAATAATGCAGATGTTGTTGGAGGACTAGAGAGAAAAATTATAATAAAACTGTTGTAATATAGCCAACTTGCACAGAGCCAACATTTGAGATAAATTTGATATTTATATAACCATCACATAGCTTTAACTTAAAACCACAGTAAAATGTGCTTATTTTTCCAGAAGAAAAACCTCTATGAACTCAGTATAGGACTGACAGTCCTTAGAACCAGTCTCAAATCATCATGAGATTCAGTTTCTGAAAAACTGTCTGTATGAATAAAAATTTTTATAGTATAAAAATATTTAGTATTTTCACCGCATGATGTCTTTTGTGTGGGTTTGAACATATTAACTGCCATGATACCTCTGTGCATTAGGTAACAAAGTTAGAGTGAACTGAATAATTTGCAGCCAACTGTTTCTTTGAAGCCCCTTAACTTGTTCTCAGGATATCCATTAGAATCTTAACACTGCTAGGACTTCATGCAATTAATGTGTTGTATGTTTTTTTTCTGCTTACGTTCTAAAGAGATTTATTAATTATATGGGTAATTCTTTTCAACTGTAAGAGATTTCAGCTACTTTTTGTGTGTGTGTGCTTGGTGTGAAAATAAAAGTTTGAATTAGTGGTAAGATGGTAAGAGCTTGTAGGCAGGAGGTGAGAACATCTCAGTCCCAAATCACATTTCCCTTTTGCTCAGTCTCCAGGATTCATTTCTCCACGATGGATTAGCTCTCCAAGCCAAGGTACCCCAGCTCTTTGATCACATATTTTTGCACTAGAGAGATGGGACTGTTTTTCCTAATTGGTTAAAATTGCTGTACTCTAAAATTGATGAACGTTAGCTTGAAATTGAGTCAAACATGTAAAGGAAACATTAAATAACTTAATTTACCTAAAAACTTGGTATTCATAGCTGCTACATGACTGCAACAGAACACTGCTGCTGTTGAAGGGCAGGCACCACGTTCAACAGGTATAAAAAAGAAAAAAAAACTGCTGAGGAAGAAAGAATGGAGAAAAGGATACGAGGAATTTTATCGCTACAAGCATAGCACTGATACATTTAAAATCCCCATCTCTCTGTTAATGATGACAAGAGTTTCCAAGGTAGTCCTTGAAATCAAAGACCTGAAAGGAGCCACATGAAATCGGTGGAGAAAAATCCCCAAATGTTTTGGTAGAACTCAGACTAAGTGCTCAAAGCATGAATAAGAGGTAATCAAGAGTATCTAACTTTACTTGAAGAACTACAACGGAAACGTGACCTATGCTCTTGCAGGTTAGAGTAGGAGAAAGTGATTATGATAACTGTATTTTATAATATGCTTGGCATCTTTTTCTACTTTAATTTAAAAAATGAACACTGACAAAACTACAGGTGTTTATAACCCATGTTTTATAGTCTGAAGGAAAGTTTTCCACATCAACTCAAATAAAATGTGTGTGTTTATATTAATTGCAATACATTGTATTGTCAGTTTCAGTAAACCGATGTTATTATAGACCTAATGTATGGAAAGTGTCATGAATGAGGCTGCACAAGGGCACACGCTATCCGAGACTTCAGAAAAAAAAGGTTATTTAACTTTTAGGAACACTAAAAACACAAACTGTGTCACATAAAATTAGAAATCAGTTCATAAAATAGTAATAACTGACCTGCACAATGTAAATTTCCTGAAATGTGCACTCATGTTGGCAGCAAGTAACAGCTAATGAAGGGAGTTTACAGAGCTGATTAACAAGGCCCTATGCTTTTTATTAGACTCATTTTGTTAATCCCTAAAATTAAGGAATTCCAGGTGTATGGAGCCAAGTATGCAAATGATTTCCTTCCGTCTAGCTGCTGATTTCATAAAAGGTCCTCCAAACAGTGAAATAAAACACAACATGCATAACGTGGAAAGCTTTATTACGTACGAGAGAACAGTCTGGCTTTACAGAGTTAAGCACAGTGAGCTGTAAACTCACCACAGATACAAATTTGAACAAAGCTGTAAAATAAGCATAAATAAGTAAATTAAAGGAATGAATAAAACAGAAGGAAAAAGAAAACAAAAGAAAGAACATGCTTTCAGTTTACTGGTTGTCAGCTCAGCTGTTGATACAGCTGAAAACAATATACCTAAAATTAAGCTTATCAGACTAGTATAAAGCATACAGACCTCTGCTGAGGCAGAAACAGATGTAAATTGATAAAGGAAACCATCATACTCTGCTAAAGATGTACCAGTTAGTCTGGTGGTGCTATGTCGCTGTCTATGCTTCTTAGGTACAATTAAAATTTTAGTATTAGCCTATAATGTATGCAAATACCTAACTCAGTTTAATTTTGGTACACAGACCTGGCACCATTAAAGTCAGTGATAAAACTCCTCTGACTAAAACAAATATACACCCTCGAGCTGCTCATTACTTTCACCTCCTTTCATCTTGTCACAGTTCAGCAAAGTACTTTAACATGTGAGGAGTCCCAGTGACTCTTAAAATTAACCCTAGCTTTTGAAATTCAGCAGGCTATAAAATTCTACCTTTTGGGCAGACTTCACTGCTTCTGTGTGACAGAAAGGACAATTCATTTCCACCTTGAGGTTTTAGATTTTATTTCTGCAGGTACAACGTTGTATGTTTCAGGGTGCTTTCTTTCACGTAGCCATGGATAGGCACTGCCCATCAGTCCGTATGTACACTGTAGGATGAACAGGGCTACTAAATGTGCAGGAAAGGGAGGAATTTCCAGACAGGGAAACTGCGACTCACCTGGAGTCAGTGAAAAGCCATGAGGCCAAAACCTGGAAGCACAAGGCTGAACGAAGAGTGAGTTCAGGGGAAGGTAACATGCTGCTCTATAGGAAGTAATGAGCCCTGCGTAAGAGAGAAATTCTGGAATCTGAGGTTGACAGTAGTTCTGATGATGTGATGAGAAAGGTAGTTATTCCACAAAAATAACTTAGCTGTCAGTCTCTGATTGCTGCAGTCCATGGCAGTAGAAAGAAAGAACCTGTACTGCTTTATTACATATATTATTTACAATGGACTTGATCCTGAGAAGGCATCTTTGCTAAGATGTATAGATGAAGTCAGTAGAAACATCGTTATAACCTGAGCTCACTCACGAGCCTGTAGGACTGGGTGTTCAGGTAGATGCTATCTGGAAAGATGGTGGCAGGATGTGCTGTGATGGCATCGGATGCAGTCAGAACAGCCTTCCTAGCTGCATCCTGCACGCCGCTGCAGTGTCTCAGCAATCATCTAGCTTCAGTGTTGTACCTGCATGCTAAACTGGATGCAGATTTTTTGCAGAACAGCGCATGGAGAGCTGCCTGTGGGGACAAACTAGCTGATGTTCCAACCTCATGGTCCTGATTAAATGACAGAGATTATTACCTCCTCTATGTCCTATCGACTTGAATTATGCTCATGATGCTCTTAGATTGTTCATTTCACATAAAAGAGACTTCTTTCAAAGAGTTTTTTTCAAAATTAGTTTCCTAGGGTCCTGTTTTATATACCAGGTTGAAGGAAAAGAAGCAAAAATTGCCTTTGTCCCTTGTACAGCATGCATGATTTTGGTCACTGCGTTCCAGCTTTGGTCCTAATATATATAACAAAATGATATTTCTCTGGTGATACACTGAAGAAAGAAATCATTTCAATTCCAGCCAGTCTCCCTCAACTTTTTAAAAGGTGCTTAAAAGAAGGAAATAATTATATTTATGGCAACTTCTCCATAACTGAGCAAAATGGCAGTGATGTAAATGAGAACACAGCCATGCGTGCTCTTAACACATTTGCACTATTCACATAGTTTTATTTGAGATGCTGATGGTTGCACCCTCATGAACTAGCGATGTTTACAGTGCATTTACTCATGACAAGAAAAAATTGATTAAGGTAAACATTAAAAGGCTGTTATGGTTACTTTTTTCAGTCCTTCAATAGCTCTTGTATGTTATGTGCTACAGATGAAGCGCTCTGGAGCAAAGAGTTTGAATTAAAGTTGGAAGAGTGGCATGTGGTTTTTATTATAAATTTTGTCAGGGAAGAGTAGGACTGACAGTGAGTGATCACACCACGTTAGTACACAGGGCATCAGTTTGCAGTCAGCGTTACACAGAACATGCCAGTGCTTTTTTGGTCCCCTAGGAAAGATGTAGGAGGATGTGATGTTGTGAATGAGCATTCTTTGACAAAGGTCAAATGCAATTGTTTGCCATCTGCCCTTTGCCAAGTGGGTTGTATTTAATCTCAGCCATCATCTTTAGCAAGCTGTACTGGTGAACTATATGACATACTGTGAAAAAAGCCTTTTCAGCTACACCTATCTGATATAATAGGATATCCTTCCAGGTTGCAAATAAAACATTTTTGAATAAAAAACACAAGTAGGAAGAACCTTCCATCAGTAAGTTTGTTATTAAGTCTATCTTAAGTACAAAAGTAATAACAAATTTCAGCATCCGCCATAAAACCGTTGTGAAACTGGTATAAAGAAAACATTTTACAGCTGTAAAAAATATGTCACTATAACCCAGTGGTAAGAAGAGAAAATACAGCTCAGAACTGTATTATCCAATGTGCAAAACAAAGAATTCTTTCATAAATTCACCTAATAAGTCCAACTAATGATCACGTTCAAAGTCTAAGCATTAACTAGATACACATGTACTGTTATATTTTAAGAATTTTGCATAAGAATAGTCAGCATTTTTTTTGTTATTGTTTTTGGTTTTTTTAAGGGGAAACTAAACCTGAGACTTGGATGCTTATCAGACATTTTAATTTAATTTTAAAAAGCCTGCAATCAAAAGCTCAATCCTTTTATCACATTCTTTATTACTGTGGATTTTCGGTGAAACTAAGGGGCTTCGCCTAAAGAGTGTGGTGGATATCCAAAGTTGGTTACTCTACTTCCAATTAATGTAAGTTTAGCATTGTAAGCACAAATGCAATGAATTGTGGAGTTCAAACAGATAACTGCATATGATATATGACACTGATGCATTCTTAGACCAATATCTAATAAGAAGTCTATGAACAGTAATGCCATTAATATAATCTTAGCAACTATGCAGATAGTTGCTTTTCCGTTGTGCTATGAAGCTAAACAAGCATCTTCTGTTGCAGATACTCCTGGAACTCAGCCTTGTCCTTGATAATGAGGTTTAGGTCCTATCTTAGCCAAAAGCCACAATCATTTGCAAGCTCAGAAACAGGTTGTTATCAGGCTGTGGCCTGGATCTAGATTTTGGAATGGTTTCAAAAGAAGTACTTTTCTGACAGCATTCTTTTTTTTCCATGCTTCTATGCTGGTTTCACGACTGTCATCAGGTGTTTTTTTGGAAGAGTTGGCGTGTACTAGCTGTCCTCATAAAATAATGGGGTAAGAAGGGGGCTATTTGTGATCAAAGCTGACTTTCCAGATTTCAAGAATTGAATTTCACCTAAAAACAGATTAAATAAATTTTTCTTTATAATGATGTTTAGAGGGAGCTAGCCAGCATTCTTCTTGACTTTTATCTTTCTGCACACATTTCTGAGTAGATTAAGCCACTGCAGCTCTCTTTTGGGGGGAAAACACATCCCCAAGGAACCTCAAACTGTGTTGTCTCTATGTCACCTTTCATATTTCTCTAAGGCAGAATTTCAGGCAATGTCACAGTGACCTGTCCAGTTACTAGTTTTGTGGACATTCCTATATACTACAGAGCCAGACATTTAACTGGTCTTGGTCAGCTCTCCCTGCACCCTATGCAACACGCTGCCTAAATGCTGCTCCCAAACTCTATGCCTGACTTTACCCATGGCTGATTACACCAGCAAGAGTCAATGAGGAAGATTCTGTAAATTCTGTAAATTCAGGTTGTTTATATAGGTACATGCTTATGGATTTAGCATCTTATTCTTGAAGACCTGGAAGCAAATTATTAGTCCCTCTGGCACTGCTCTCCAAACATCCTCTGGGCATCTTGATGCATAATTGTGAACAATTTAATGTATGAAATTATTGTAGACCTTAGACTCGAGCTGATTAATGAAACTTAAAGTTATAGCATTTCTCATTCCAAATAAGTTTATAGTCAGAGCAAGAGTTCATGGTACGATGCATAGAGGATAATTTTAATGAAGTATAATTTTACATACAGAGAACTATATTTGGAATAAATTACTGGAAGCAGCAATAGCAATAGCTCTCATTTCAGGAAAATTACACAAATCTATGGAAGAACAAAGTAAATCTATTGGCTCTAAAAATGTTGCAAGAGTGGACTAAGCACAGACTTTGGTCTCCTTTCATGTTATAATTTTCTATTTTTGCTTTCTCTTAGAGACTAATGCATATATTCAATCAAACTCACTGCACTAAATCTGCTGTGTGGTTTATCTTGAGTTTTAACTTCAAAGTGTTTGTACCTATTAAGAAATGGATTGTTCCTCTGTAAGTGAAAGAGGAAGAAATTGTTTCCAGAGTTTAAAGATAACACAACTGTTTTACTATAACATGACATACATGTTATAATTTATATTCATTGGCTCAAGTTCTCCTTTTGCTTACCTGTTCTAGTGCACTTTTCTTATATGCACGTGACCTTTAAATGGTGGAAAAATCCTTTTTAGAAGGAGGACAAACTGCATTATTACTGAAAGAAAAGAATCCATAGATATGGTGATGTGACTCAGAGGTTAAATTCAGTTTCTGCCTTTCATGTGTTATGGACACTCGTCCATAACTCTTGCAGTTCATGAGGATGCTGGCAATTATCTCAGAAGGGGAGCTGAGAAGAGAAAAAAGGCAAGGTGAAATGAAGTAAAGAGCTTATTTCATCTAATAAAAATTGTAACCTACACTCCATTTCACTTTTCTCTAATGCCTGAATGTGTAGGAAATCATATTTAAATCACTTTGGAACACTGATTACCTGTGTTCCTGTAAATTTTGAACCAGGTTGTTGCATTGCAACGCATTTCAGCAAAGCATTGCCATTGGCAAAACACAACCACAGATATAGGTGGCAGAGAACCTTTGGTTTGTAAAATGGAGCTCCTGCTTGAAGAACAGGGAGCAGGTTGGTTTTTTTTTTGGACCTGAAAGAGCTTTATGCCTACAAAACAGCTGTCATTAGAATAGGTTTGATTGACTGTGAGCCTTTTTCGTTATTTTTTTGTCTCGTTCTGCTATAGGCAAAGATCAATTGATGTCACACCTACCCGTTTAAAAGTCATGAGAAAATCTCTCCTGATTGCAGCCAGAATTACAGCCTGCCACAAGCTGCCTCGTATTCAAAATGTAATGGTTAGTCAGAACCGTGGTGTTAATTCTAGCATAGGCAGAGCTCAAGATTATCAAAACATTTTGTAGAGTTACTAGGAAAGCAACTTTAAAATCATGGAACTAGCAAAAATAGCCTGATCAACCTAGAGATACTAGAGTCTGCAGTGCAGGATGAATAAAAAAGGTTTTACAAATAATCTTGGTGTAGTAATATTTAAAATATGATACTATTTAATAAGGAGGAAATCTTTTCCAGGTATTGTTCTGGTAGGTGTTAGCTGCTTAGTAATGGTAAATTGTAGAATTTTGTGTCAGAAAACAAAGCAGTCCCAGAGTGACCATGAATCGCCAGTGATGTTTAGGTGACCCGAAGTTTAACACCTTTAGCACTACCTCTGTAAATGAAGAAAAAACAAAACAAAAAATACCTCAGACCACGCATTAGCTGCTAGATCAGCAGAACTGCAGTTACTACAGCACATTTTTTTAAGTTGTTAAAAGTTACTGAGCATTAATTCTCATGTGAATGAATAACACGAGCCGTTCCATGTAGAAAGAAAATGAAGTTGATGTAAAAACTGTTCCCATGGTGCAGCTCCTATCACTGAGTGCTACTGATAAAATAATTAAAATCAAGCTGATTTTGTGTTAAATGACAGCAGATGTTGCAGTGTAAATATGGAGTTATTGTCCGCGTTCCTCAGACACAACATATTTAAGAAATGTGTTGAGCAGCTTAGAGATTACTTCCCCAAGTTGAAACTCATTGTGATGTCAAAAGGTAGGAGGCCATCCAGAAAGTTCTGTAGCATAATTGGCATATTATCTCATAACTAATAAGAAATAGGAAGTAAGTTTAGAAAAATAACATACTCAGGAACAGTAAGAAAATTCCCCATTATCCAGCCACACAGCAGCAGAGGGCTGCATCCTGTGACACTGCGTGTCTGCTTTGCAGGCCAGAGCCCAGGGCTGCTCTGCTCCCAGCTGTGCCGCCTGATGTCACTCTGCTGTTGCCCCACAGTGAAGGATTAAATCAAAGCTGCCCAGTTGTTGTTGTTGCTCAGCAGAAATACCTTTCCAAGTGTTTGGGTTGCTTGATGGCCATAGTGAGCTGTGTGAGGCAGGACTTTACAGACTGTCAGGGCCATGACTCTCCATCACAGAAGTTGTTCCACTGTATCTCCGATACCACACAGAAACTTCTCTCTTTCTCTCTCTCTCTTTCTGGGAGACGCTGCGAGCAAACCAGGTGTGTAAAGAGGCAGCTCTGCATTGCAGCAGGTATCTGAGGAAAGAAAAGAAGAATCCTTTTTAAAATTAGATACAACCTCAAGGGTTTTATCTTGTTCTTTCTCTCGTCAGCAGTCTAGTTGACTTTTGTGCCTCGAGTTATTGAGTTATTGAGTTGCGAGTTATTGGCAAGTTATTGGCATGTCTTCCAGGCTACAGAAAGTTTCTGCTGAGGGTATGAGAAATTATTTTAGCATCTACTGTATAAGTGTATGCGACTATTCTAATTAGATAGATGTTAAATTATATTTCAAATTTAGCTGGTTAATATGAAAACTATTATTAAAGAACATTTCTTCGTGTTCTAAATGAATGATTGAGTGTGTCATTAATTTATTTTATGGCAGGAACGTGACTAGGGGAAGAAATTCTAGGTGACTGTTTAGATAGTAAGTACAGAGATTTAACATTTGATTGACAATCAAAATTTCTGTTAACCAGAAAGAACTGAAGAAAGAGTCTACTCACTGACAGAGAAAATCCATTTGCTTCAACATTTTAAACAAATGTTTCTTTGTTACAAAAAGGAACATTTTGTTGATTTTTAAAGTATTCAAAATAACAGTTTTAGAGAATCTAATGGTTTTTATATTTAGGCACCATTAAATTGATTGTTCTGAATGCCTTGAAAATTTAATCATATGAGTAACTATACACACTATTCTATTAATTTTGAAGAATTGCTTACATGCGTACAGTTATAATTTTCTTCTATTATGAAAAGCTATCCTGTATCATGCAGCTGGAGACCGTCAGGCACTCCCTGCTCATGCAAAGATCATGTGAGACGGTAAGGGGATTTGGCCCGCAGCACAGGAAGGTTTTGCTCAAAACTCACTTGCCTGAGTTTTGCTGTTGAGTCACTTCTCATTGCAGTTTAAAGCCGCCAAGTGACCTGCTTCTCTCTCACCTCTGCTATGTACAGGCTAAATCCTTTCTCCAGTAGCAAGCTGTGCTGCTAGGATTGCCTCCCCACCTCCAGCAGGCAGCAGGACCTGGGTGTCCTCACCCCAAGACACTCCTGTTTGTTCTGCCACTCTGAAGGACCTGGGAAAGCCTTCCAGTGCTTGCTAGTTTGGCCTTCCATGCAAATTCCTTCTTGGCTACTTGGTATTCCCATCTGAAGTGAGGTGTGTTGCAGGTCTTCCTAATAGCGTCACTAACCTTAGTAGATTTTCTCTTCTTACTTAATTCACATAAAGCTGCTTTCAGTTACTGTGAATTCATACTGTATTCTTGAATGAAGTGTTAGGATATTTCATCATCATTATAAAACAAATGGCATCGAAAAAATGAAAATATTGTCATAATTGCAACTACAAGTCATAGGAAAATATGACCTTTGTTTAAGGATGAAATATTAGGTGTATTTTCCTCTGAAAATATAACAAATTCCAGCAAATACTTCCAGGAAAAACCAAGACCATCTAAGAAACCAAAAATCTGATTATCAAATCAACTATTTATTATTAATGGCTGACTGTTTCTGGGACTATAGGCGAGGAACTAAATACATTCATACTCTGTCACAATTTTCACTGCAGTTCACTGCACTCGGAAAACTTTTGTTTAGTTTCTCATGTGTCCAGCATAAATTTTAATTTCCTTTTCCCCACTGGAGGACTGTTCCAACTCAGGAAATGCGAGGTCCTGGCAGTTAATGAGGTCTACACAGGAGAGAGGGGCAAAAAAAAAAAAAAAAAGAGTTTTAGTACTTAGGATTTAATCTCTTTGAGACAAACTCTGCTCTGCAACTTCAATTTAGAAATGACTTTTCTGCAAACCATGAAGTATTTACAATTTAAACTTGTATCAGTGAAAACAAAATTTCATATTTTAGTTTGGTGAAACTCAAGCATAAAAGCTTTTTTATTGTAATAGTAGTTGTAAGGATAATAAAGTTGAAAATAGAGGTTTTAAAGGCCATTTCTAGCTGAGGTTTCTTTTTTGTGTCAGTAGACCAAGAGCTGAAATTAATCTAAGTATCTAGGTAAGGACTGAAGTATAAGTATTAATGAAGATTACTCTAACGTGCAGCTTCACTGCCCACTGTGCAGAAGCTGTGCGTTAGGAGCAGTGTCTTTGTTCCACAAACATAACTGTATTGTACTCAGCAGTATAATGCACATTTGCATTGAGTGAATACTACCATGTGTCAGAGGTCAACATGACTTAGTCACTCCTTAATTCCCTCTTTAAGTGCTGCTTTGAGAGATTCCTAGTCCTTGTGCTTATGTCTTGCCCTTGGGAAAACCCCCTGCTCACAGCAGTATCTCTGGGAGCTTGTTACAGCAGGACTTGTTCCATCTAAAGAAAGTCTAGAAACCTGTCCCATTGCCTAGCAATCAGCACAGCCTAAGCTTCCTTCTCAGCTGCAGAGATAAAATGGTCCATATGGTGTAAGTTGTGGTGCTGGTGAGCTGTGGTGTTTCACAGGGTGACTTGAAAGTGCTGAATATCTGAGGTTGGAGAGCTTACATATAGTAGTGTTTCAAAGTGGTCACCTCTTACGAAATTCTCATAATCAAGTACTCCAGAGAAAATTCATTAGAATGCTGTTCAGTTGCGGTTAATGATATTCCAGCAAGTATAATTATATTTCTCTAGGACCATTACTACACAATTATGCATCTGGCATAAACTACATTATATCTGCACAGCACTGAGAGATGCTTTTTAAAAAAAAAAAAAAAAAAAAAACAAGCATAAAACAAACTTCAGGCTGGATAACACACAAATGCAAATATTTAGTCAAGGTACATACTACTGCTTACAAGAGGATACAGTATCAACATAGTCACTGTAGTGCATGGAGATGCTGATTGATGGTAGTCTGATCTTACAAAATCTATATATGAGACCATAACTGAAAAACTATTGCTAGCGTCATTGGAAGTCTTGAGAGTCCATTGATTTTGTAGATACCAAAGTAAATGATGAGAAGAATAACAGACTGCAAAAGAAGATGTCTTATAGGCTGACAATTTTCAAATTTATTTTGCAGCAGTGGGTTTGAAATAACACTCTCATGACCACTGCCCAAATTTTACTGAGACGCAAGGGTAGTACCATCAAAAAAAAAGCTAAAGTGCAGGAAACTGAATGCAAAACTCCCTTGAACTGTATCAAACTATAATTTGAAGTTATAAGTAAATTTCTCAAATGAGCTGTAGGAAGGTGTTAATTAAAAGCGTAATTGGAACACATCCCTAATTGTGCATCTAAGACTCTAGACTTCAATTTCTACCATACCACCAAGATAGTTCCTCCTACAGTAGAGGAAAAGGAGCAGATTTCATTCAAATCCATAGTTACAGGAGTTGAGATTAATATAACAAAGCTCACACCACAATGTAATTGGTAAAAATTCCCTCTGTTTTCAAAGGGACAGACCCTAATTGCTTTGAGACCTTTTACAATAAATAATCAAATCAGTTTCGATTGCCTAAAACATATAGCCTTCCAGGGACTAAAGTGTTGTTATTGCCATAGCTGCCTTTAATATACACAAAATAAACTGGTTTCTGCTGGTTCTGAAAGATCCCTGAACCAACCCACATTAGTTGCTTATCACCACTGATCTGAAGTTGCTTTTTAGCAGCTTTTGTTTCACCTTAATCCTGAAGGTGATTGCTAAATTCATCCAAAGTCTTCATCAGTCAGTGGCAGTTTTCCTCATCAGAGAGTGAAATATGTTCCCTGTTCAAAATCCATAATTCTTGCTTGAAACACATTGGAATACAGTGTTGAAAAAACAACTTGATATCTAAAATCAAATCACAAGAACACCTGGTGAAAGTGGTAGTAAATAAAACCCAGGTTCAGTATCAACTGCAGCCATCAGAGTATCTAACCACTTTAGCAGATGAATGGATTAATTAAGCATTATGTAAGACACTGAAAATTTTCTTCTGTTAATCATTCACCAATTCATCTTGAGGGTAGGGTAAGCGGTGTACTAACCGAAACTGAATTTGTTCCTTTTTAGGCCCCGTGCTTGGAAACAGCCTTACTGCATTCCCACAGTGATTTGCTCACAGCTGTGCTGACTGCCATCTTCTCATGGCTTTTCAGAACTTATAAAAATATCTGCTCAGTTGTAAAAGACTCTAGATGCTGCAGGTGATAATAGGGCTAGTTATTTTGTAATAGTAACCTCACTTCATAGTTTGCCCTTGATATCAGACTTCTTAAAGCTAACAAAACTACATAAGACTAGCTGAAGTTTGGGACTAAGCATTTGCAAAATTTTTCTACTTAAATTGTCATCCATATCTTTGAAGGTAGTGTCAATGAACGTCCCACATTTTGCATTTCAAGAGAGCAGCAGCGTGCCACAGCTGGCCACCTTATCGAGTTTTGCAAAGCAGTGACTTTGTCATTTGCTATAGTAGCCAAAGCAAATTAATACTTGTCATGTTGCAAAACATGTTTTAAAGTTACTGAAACTTACTACAATGCGTTACAGATGATATAGCAACCCCTTTATATGGACTATGTACACTGCCAAGTGTGAAGCCATGAGGGTTTTAATCACTGGAGATCTGTGTCATGTACGGGATGTGCAGGAAGTCCTCGTGTCTGTCTGGAGCTTTCCTAACCATTCTGTCTGAGAGAGTTTGTGGGAGCCTTTGGGTTAACAAAGTGTTCAAAGTGACATCTCTGTATCTTATCTGATACATATTTGAAGTAATCACTTGAAATTATCATTTTATGGAGATACGCCTTCGTTATCAAAGACTAGTCAATAAATAACACCACTGTGTATTCGCTAAGAATGCACGATCAGATATCTGGTCTGTGATTTTCCTAGAAATCACAGCTGATCACTTATTTTATGAAGAAAGAAATCCGTGTCTGAACCCTTTTTTCTTTTAAATGTTATAAATTAAAATCACTGGAGCCTGTTAAGTGCAGCTTCACAAATTAATATGAAATATAGTGCTTTTTCATGGGGTTTGAAAACCAGATTTAAAAGCATATTGGTGTTTGTGCACAGCAGGCAATAATGATCCATTATCCTGCAAGCAGAGGAGCTAGCAGCAACACATAAATAAGAAGCAATTGGACCATCTGCTTTGATTTCTGTAGCATCCCCAGAGGATGTGAGCAGGAGCTGACACTTCTCTCCATCTGCCCTTACATTATCAATTACAGTTAAATTATGCTGCATGCTACAAGGCTGGCAGATATGGATTGTAGATTGTGGCACCTGAAAAATATAGAAGAAAATACACATGTTGCCAGCCAGCTGTTTATTTACAAGTTCTTGACATTCTTCCTCACTTTCTCTGCTGATGCCTTTTTCTAAAGCTTCTAAGGGACATCTCAGCTTCGTGTGAACTAGAGAAGAAAGTATGTGTACCGGTATAGCATAGTGCACAAAATATTCCAGTTCTCCGTTTTGTGATTGAATTCTGAATGCAACACGAGGCATCAGGCAGAGCAGATTTTAAATTATCAAAAAAATAAGTCCTGAGTACGTCTGTGTCATCTGCTCTAGCCTGTGTTTACAAAGAGCAGGGGGCAATGCAACCTGTACGGTTTTTTTTTGTAGCTTAGAAATATTGTGTAAAACTGTAACTTTTATGAAATGTTAAGTGTTTATGAAGGCTCTGGGAGTGGTAGAAGCTGGAGCCAAGGGCTATGGCTGCTGTGTGCTGCAAGCAGGCAGTCTGCTGAAGTGACTTACTGCAACCCATAGGAATGCTACTCCCTTTCAACCAGGGATAATTTTGTTCTAAGTTCATTCAATTTTCGACCTGTTTGATGGATGGTTGCCAGTCGTGCTGAATTGCATTTTGGTTTTGTGGTATGGTATTCTGGCCATTGAAGCTGACATATGAACACTACTTAACAACTTTCCTTTTGCCCTGACTGCAATTGGAAGCCTGGCACATTCATCAATTGCACTAGCCAGTTAGCCAAGGGATGCTCTAAGGCAAATGCACTCCAAACTTTGAACATTCTGCCTTTCTTGTAGTTTCTACCACTACTCCTTGTATTTCCAATATCATTAGCGCTCTCATTAAACAAAGCCTTTAGCAAGTGCTACAAAATAATAAAACTGCTTACATAAATTATGTTTTAGATAGCCTCTTGCCAAAGCTGTCTGATCAGTGCAGATGATTAGAATACTGCACAAGAGAGAAGTTGATGGGGGTGGAGGGGTGGGGAAGACGTTCTGAAAACCTCGGAAAGAAAAGGTTGAACGCAGTGTAGCAAATAGCACTCTGTAAAGTGTGGAAAAAAAGGGGCCCTTGTGACTGGCAGTTATAATAAGCAATTTAAAGACGTTTTCTCTTCCTGAAGTTCTAGCATAGGACTGTCATGGGTGAACTTTGGGAGTCCCAGAAATGAAAGATACACTATCTTGCATATATTGTACACTTTCACACTTGTGTATATTCTACTTATTTTGCCTTTGCATACTGGGACCATTTTACAGTAGCAGTAGTGCTATTTGGGGAGACTACGCTGTGGGCTGAGTCCAGTGCCTCACCGTATAGGACTTTCTGGACACAATTCCTCCCTCCTTGAAACCGAGGGTTTTTGTTATTTTCGCTCTAGAAAGTAAGATTTTTCCTTAATGAGTTCTCTTCCATGAGTTGTTCAAGGCCCTTTCCCCTTAGCCTCTCATTTTTCTCCTTTCCTTCCTTACTTGCAGTTGTGTTTATACCTGTCTCGTTACACCATGGCCCCTTCCTGAATTTGCCTTGTGAGTGTTACATTGATAAGCCCAGATTTTCAGAGGGAAAAAAAATCATTCTTATTGACTTCACACCTGCTCATTTCCATGTGTTTAAACGATAATACTACTCTATTTTAAAGCAATATGAGTTGTCCTTGGATAACAAAAGGCAGAGCTGTACTCAGAGTTCCAAGATATAGAAAATTACCTTATTTTCCCATTGAAGTGGAATTTATCAATATATTTGGAATGAGATTTGTTGGTATCTGACTTGAACCAGCTGGCTCTATCAGTGCTGTTATCCTTGGCATAGACTTGCAGGAAATTCTCTCTTCATCATGCCACTGTTACTGAATACGTCCTTGGATGAGCAGACCCTCCCTCCAGTACTGGTCACAAAGCCGTAACTAGAGGAGCAAACTGAGTCCATTAGTATAATTGTTCTTAAAACTTCAAAATTCTTTCAAAATGAGACTCTGCCCCATTCTCTCCCAGTCTTCAGGACTTTATTCTGTCCGTTTATCCTAACTTTAATGTAAGCTGTGAGTTTTTGCACACTTGCCTGTATCTGGCCACTTGTTTATGCAGGCCTACTTAGAAGGTTAAATCATATCGCTCACAAGTGACTTGAGATAATTGGCTGTGAGTCCGTTAAATATGCAAGTGCGAATATTTGTTTTGCAAACATCAGCCTACAAGACTAACCATATACAATGCCTGTGTTGGAAAAGTTTTTTATTTTAAATGAAAATGTCTCAAGTTCCAGGTTTACAACATTCATATGATTACTGAATAAATCCTTTTTTTTGCTGGTTCATTGCTATAAAAGCTGCTTCAGTATTTATTTTCTTTCCTTATGGGGAAAAAAATTTAGGAACATCTCTGTAGTATCATGTTCTATCTGAATTCTATAACTCTTGCAGCACCCTTCTAACAAAGTTATGATAGACTTTAAAAAGCTGATTTTTTCTAGCGGAGCAATAAGAGTAAAAAACTCGTAAAATAGAAAAGACCAGCCAAAAAGTCTAAAGTAAACACATGTCATATTCTGGCTATAGCTTACAATAAGCCATCAATAAGAATATTCATAATATCTCTAAGAAAATTTTTATTTTCTTAGTCTTTGCTTTTTTAAAGTCTTTTTTTTAACCTGTTCTATGAATTAGGCCTTTAATTTACATGTTTATATATAGCATGTAACTACGTGAAGAACATTAGTCTTCTAGTTTACATACGTGGTCCATAAAACTAGAGTTATTAGCTCAGTGGGTAATTATTTCTATGAAATTATTATAATAGCTTTGAACAAGGATTTACATTACTACAGTAAAATAAGCAACAGTTATGTATATTATATTTCATTTTTCCACAGCAACATTTGTGTTTTGAAAGATTGTCTCTCAGAAATTGTATATCTTTTAGACAGAGAGAGGCAATAAATGAATGTGCATATTGTTAACAGATGCATTTTAAGCAGCAATGCACTTTATGAATCTGTAACTTAGCTAAAAACTCACTGAACTCAGGGGATGGAACACCTCTCATATGAGGACAGACTGAGAGAGCTGGGGCTGTTCAGCCTGGAGAAGAGAAGGCTCAGTGGGAACCTCATGGCCTTTCAGTGTCTAAAGGGGAGCATTACAAAGGAGGGGGACAGACTGTTTATCAGGGTCCATCATGATAGGACAAGGGGAAATGGTTGCAAACTAAAAGAGGAGAGATTTAGATTGGACATAAGGAAGAAGTTTTTTACAGCAAGGGTGGTGAGGCACTGGCACATGTTGCCCAGAGAGGTGGTGGATACCCTGTCCTTGGTAAGATTCAGGGTCAGGCTGGACAGGGCTCTGAGCACCTGATGGAGCTGTAGGTGTCCCTGTTCACTGCAGGGAGTTGGGCTAGATGACCTTCAATGATCCCTTCCGATCCAAACTATTCTGTGAATATTACATCTTTTTAAATGATTTTTGATGAGATAGTTTTTAAATATTAACCTGATAGACAAAGCACCTACTTTAAGATCAATTTAAGTTAATTATGAGATGTTTTGTAAATTATGGAAGATGACTTCTGTTTGTGTCTAATCCCAGAACGGAGGTTCAAGTGTTATGAACACTGTATAATGCCTGTGCCTATGACACCATGTGCATGCTCTGAGTAGAATAAGAAAGTGCCTGAGAAAGAATTCCAATCTGTCTTAATAAAGCTCAATAAAAAGTAAAGCCCTTTCATGCTCCTAACCCTCTGTGGTAGGAGGTCACCTAGATCCATATTCTCTAGATTCACTTCTGGCATCAGGCTTGAAATCTCTGACTGCAGAAATCAGGCTCTGGCTTTTTGCCAGAACAGGACCCTTGGAGACCAGTGCTGAAGTACAAGCAAAACAGGAAGAGGAATGGCTGTAAATTCTTAAAGTTGGAACATTAAAAAGCCCAGGCTGAAAAATGCCAGTACTCTGTGATTGATTACAACTAAATAATTCAATTTCTACCACCTCGGGGACCACTCTGGCTAGCAAGGAGAGGGCTAGGCTGCCCATGAACCCCAGGCCCACAGCAGGCCCTGAAGGTCAGGCCCTTGGTTGTGGGCAGTGGGAGCTCGGGGGGCACAGGCCTTCCTGCCATCACCAGGTGCTTGGCAGAGCTGCAAATCCCTTCAGTAGGCAATTCTGAAATGTTTTTGGTTTGAACTGGAATTTAAGAAAATGTCATAACCTCACATTCCCTAAAACAGAAATAACTTTGTCCACCTATCCTAGCCCAAGGAGTGAAATGTTTTCACTTAGGTTCACCATCTCCCTTTTTCACACAGGCAACAATTAATTCTAAGACCGTGTATGTTTCTAAGAGATTTTGGTAGAGCAAATGGCAGATATGGTATATATTATCAGTTCCCTTCCATCCATACCAGCTTATGTAGAAGAGACAATTTATACAGTTGTTTTTAAACCTAAAAAATGCTAAGAAATCATTTTCTTCTAGTTCAACAAGTGTCTAGTGCCTTTTCAGGGGGAGAAGTGAAAGGTACAGCTTCTAAATCTGTACTAACCAGTGCCTTTTGTATTTCAATTGCTCTGAACTCTGAATTCTCTCTCATGCCAATAGAATATCTTTTTAAAAGCCAGCTGACTAAGTAAATAACTTTGCAGCATGTGAAAGTCCTTGTATTTAATTTGATGAGATGGGAGCTGCATCTCCCCCTTAAAGTCTAATTAACATGGAGACTATCTTCTCTGATGAGTTCATAAGCTGTTCACAGACAGTTGGGATGTAGCAACTTTGCAAGACACTGTTTAAAGATCTCTGACATCTGAGAAAGCCACAAAATCCAATAATCCTACTTTCAGAACTCCAGGGTGTCCTCTGAGATCAATCTCATATCTAAACATCACATAAAGGGAGTGCATTGCACTACAGACTGGTTTCTATTGAACACCAAGTAAGAAGCAGCATTAGACATTCCTGAAGAAGAGCTTTTATCAGGGGAATAGAGAAGGTTGTTGGATTCTGAAAATTTTATCTGTGATTAAAGAAGCACTATGAAAATTATTACATTTTTAACAAATGCTAGCCTATCCTCCATATAGGATATAGCCCTCCTGAGAGTATTCAGCAAATTACATATTAGGAATAAAGTTGAGCAGCTATCACATATAGCTGTGTGCATGAACAGAGTGGGCATTAATTCTCTTCTCTTTAAGCATGAGGCTATCACCCCAAATATCCTTTCAAGTAGTCCTGGGTTCTGTTTTCGGTTGTGCTTTTTGTCTACATAGATTTTAATACATTTTTAAAATAACTTCTAATATGATGAAACTATCTGTAAAAGAAGGTCATGTAGAATTAAAGCTGTATTGGCATTTTCACTATTCCTTTGTACGTATTTTCATATTCAGGAATTTGGGAAAATTTCCCATCTGCTATGCTGATATTTCTCAGCTTTATTTTTCATATTTTTATTAATGCATCTGAGCATTAAAGGTCTTTATATCTACTCCACAACAAAAACTAAACTAAAAAGGAGCTGGTGCTGTACGCTCAAATAGGGCTGTTTAACCCAATATGCCAGCCAAGGTGCAGAGTTATTCCAGAATACCTCAGGGGAACACACTTGAGGAGCATGTTTTACTTTGTTCCCAACAGGAAAAATTCTCACGCTGTCGGTTGCAGCTTAATGGGGCATAGTAACTCAGAGACAAGAATTCTTATCCCAGTGTACCTCTTTGCAGGAAATCTCAAATTCGGTTTTCTTAATTTGTTAACTAATTGAAAATTTCAAGGGCTAACTGTCATGTGAAGATTAAAGGCAACATTCCAGCGTCTAGCCTTATTTCACTTTTAAGTGGAGATAAAATTAATGTGGTGCTTTTTATTTTTTAAATGATGTAATTAATATGATTTTTGTTGTTTTGCTTTCTTTCTTCTGTTTTCTAAATATGTGTTTCTCAGCTTTAACTCTACATACCCATTTTGACAAAATTTCTATTCGATTTTGAGCTGTTGCATTCACTTGGTAAAATATTACAAGATTGCAACAAGTAGTTTATATATATCCAAAGAAGGACTGTACGAGCCAGTTCCCAATATTGACTTTTCAGATAGCATAACAGTATTTGGTATGAAGCTCTAAATTCTTAAATGGATGGTCCGGATTCAGACGTAGCCTGAGCCTGTGTGCCTGTATGATCAAGCTGGATAACTGTTCATAGAAGCTAATATTCCTACTTGCTTTGGTAATGAATGCAGCAGTGTTCAAATACCACAATGCAGATACATTGCTGTGATTATTAAAACAGTTGTGGTATTCAAATCCGTAATAGCAAAAGTCTCTTTGGATTATAACTTCTGGATTTCTAATATTTACCTCTGAGAAATAAGAGCAGTTTTTCTGGAAATTACATTTAAGATTTTGGATTCTGCCTCAAATTTTTAATGTTCTTAGCTATTCCCATGTTGGACTCCTCCCACCTTTCCAGTGCCCCTCTGTCCTCACCGAGAAATATCAGTGTTGAGAGACACAACATTTATGAGCAAAAGGAAAGTAGTAGTAATGAACGCAGTAAATTTAGCAGAAATATTTTGTGCAGGACTAAGAATGAGTAGTATTGTGTACTAACTGTGCCAGACCTCAAAAAAAATACCTGTTTAACATGTCCTCTGGGAAACATGATAAGTTGATGTAAAGAGTGACTACAGAATAATCAGAGTAAATAAGATTTATTCTTTTAGACTTGCAGTTAGTAGGTGAAAGCTGTTTAATACTAGTACAATTCTACCAGAATACAGACAAGGGGACAGGAGTATACTCTGCATTCAAACCTGTGCAGAAACGATGTGCCAGTAACACAAAAACTCTGACAAAGAGCTCCACGTAGCCATATGTCTCATCAATACTGGACTTAGAGGACAATTCCCTATTTCCTACAACTGTTACAAACTCTTACCAAATCTCTTCACCCTGAAGCTGTTTCCCAGTTAATTTGCTAGTAGTTGGGATGTTCCACTAAAGCATGTATCTCATTTTAATACCTTTAATATTAACAGTGAGCACATATTTACATTCACAAACCTGGTGCTGGGACTTACAGATCTGGAATGAAAATACAATATTTGTGCTGCCATGTTAGAATTTTTCTTAAGTAAAACTACAGCTACTGTGGTTGTGGGGATGTTTTTTGGTGTATTTGCTGGAAAACTTAATCGTGACATCCATTTCCACTCGTGGAGGAGTTAATCGAATCATGTTTTAAGACAATTTAAAATTCTTTTAATACTTTGTAATGACACAAATGTTAATTACATTTTCTACTTTATTCTTTGACTTGAGTCAATATGTATCCGATGTAAGAGCAGTTCATTTATGTATAAATTGATATTCTGTCCCTCATTACCTATATTTCTAATGCATTCTGATACATTAGTAAATAGACTTGTCTGATTAATCATTAGCACATGAAAAGAATTAGCTGTCTGCTGCCAAATGGAACTATTGACAATGATAATAAGACCAGCTACTGTATCATCTAGAAGCTGGTGTTTTGCAGGAAGGCTGAAAATGGGTGGTATTCCATTCGTACACTATAACTGAGTGACAGAAGTCATTTGACTGTGTGAAAGAAAAATAATAATTTCTCCATATGCCTTCATGTATTCAAACTACTAAAATATCATAATACCTTTGTACTAAGGGTATTGACTGGATTGCTTTCATGCCATCTTCGGCTTGTTATTCAGACTGAGGAAAAAAGATAAAATGTATTTTCCTTCAAAGCAATGTGTCTAAGCTTCTAGGATAATTATGCAGAGAAAAAAAATAAAGCAAAAACTCAGTCCTGAATAGTGTGTCATCTTGCTAATGTAAGCCAGCTTAGGCTGCCTAGAAGGGTCACCATGCAACGTATGATCTAGAATTATCAACTGTGTTTGCAGCTGAGTTAGAAATACTGGTCAGCAAGGAGACCAGCACAGCACAACTAACATTGTCTGATGCTATTCAGAAAGTAAATGTTTTGCTTGGTTTGGTTTTGCATTTAGTTTTCTTGCACTTAGAATCTTGGAAGTACTGAGATCAACTGTAATTATTACAGATGCGTTCACATTTTTAGAAAGTTTTTTGAAACTGTGGAAAGCAGTAATCTTCATATTTTAAAATTAAAACCAATCATTTCATTTTAAGTCCTTTTCCATATGATGCTTGAAGGAGATGTGAGTTGTGTACTGAAAAGCAGATTTATTCATAGATAAGGTGAAATGCTTTTTGTTCATCTGCAATATCTTAAAACTGATACTACTAGGAAAGTAAACGTTATAAAACATAGAACATAAAATAATCCCTAAACCTTTCATGAGGGCCTTGGGTATGATGGGGCTTTTTGCTCTCTTCACTCTGAAAGGCAGGAAGGTATGTCCCTGGAATTCAGATTTCTGATTCTTTTTGTAATGGTTTGGGATAGGAAATAAGAGAGTGCAAAATGCTGCTCCAGCATATTTAGTGAAAGTAGTGCAAGGCTTATAAGATGATGTGAATGTAGAAATGGTGTGTAGTGAGCAGAAATGGTATGAGCAATAATGTTTGTAAGTGTGAACTAGTTAATATTCAGAGAAGTGAAGTACAGCTATAGTAAATAGGGCATTATTGAAGACAAAATTCAAACAAAGGAAAAGAAGCAACCAAAAAACCCTACCTGTGTGTAGTGCAGGGAATGACAGCGTATGTAGGTACTTCTGTGTGTCTGCAGGAGGAAGCTGCAGGCCGGTACCCAGAAGTCAAATATATATTGCAAAGGAGCTATTTTCAGATCCTTTTAAAATTCAGTCCAGAAGAATATGTTCATATGTTCCATTTCGGAAAATTCAAAAGACTAAGTTTGTTAAGAATAAAGACCTAATCTGCAATCTCTTCAACCATTCCCATATATAACTCAGAGTATGAGTAAGGCCATTTATGTTAATACAGATTCACAGGATAGGGCTGTGAACTTTGCTGTATTCAACTTTGTTACTGCCTTATTTATAGTGTTTAGATTGCATAGTATCAGTGCTTCCTAGGTTCACTTACCAGTGCTTTTGAGACTCTGTCCAGGGACCTAATTAGTGCTTGAATTTGCAGTTCTCTTGTAAGAAAAGTGCTACATTTAACATAAGTCAATGGGACTTTTGCAAAGACTGTTGGATCAGACTCTGTATACAAGAAATATTTCAGCTCAATGACCTTCTCTTTGCCATATTTGAAACTGAAGCAAAAAGAAGGTCATTGTTTCATGAAAAATATTAAAAATTCATGATATGTTTTGGTTTCTGCACTTGGATTCCTGGAGTAAATAATACTAATGGTATATTTTCAACATGTCTCTTAGCAATTACTGTATATTATGTAAATACTAGCAGGTAGCATACAGTAAATCTGTAACTGAAGAAATATTGACTTGAAACAAACTCATTTCAATTGAGAAACAGTGAACTTTTTGTGCCTTTTTACTAGTCTCAGATTCACAGTGTAACAAATCCTTAATTTCCTAAGACGACGGTACACAGAGAAACTGTAAAATGCCATTCTCAGAGTTCAGGGAATAAAGCAAGCAGAGACGACATTTTAACTAAAATAAATAACTTGACTAAAACCGATGCTGCAAAGTGCAAGTGTGAAAATCCTAGTTTAATTGTGAAAAAGAAAAAATGTATCCTTGCTGTGAATAAAGGCACATCGTCAGCAGCATGTACAGAGAGGAACAGATTAGATAAACACCAGCATACCACAGTGATGTGCCTTCATAGAAGGCAAAAGTAATAGATCCTAAGTTTCTCCCATGACTACGTATTGCTTTTGTTTTCTTACTCATTGCAATAATGTTGCTGAATGTTTTAATTAAATGTGTTTTCTAGTAAATTACCTCTTGCCAGTGTTTGAAAAAAGAATACACACCTCTGCATGTCCTAACTCATCCTGTTAAAGTAGCATGAATAAGCTGTGTTTTACAGAACACAGCCTGTTCTTGAGCATGGTGCCCTTCATGCACAGACCCAAACACGCTGTGTGGCAACTGGTACTTGCTCAGCAATGTGAGAAAGGCCTCTGCTGGGTCGTGGTGATGGCTAGCAAAGGGGAATACAAGCACCAGATGGTTGTTACCTCTTTGAACACCACATGAACTACTGGGAAGTGACTTTTTTTCTGGTGGTTTCACAAGGTATCGCAAATTCCTGATTTTCATCATTTAGTAACAAATGATTTTTTTCTTTTGAGAACAATCCAGGAAAAAAAGAAAATCATTACAAAACTAGCAGTCAGATACCAGAGAAAGCAAAGGTCTTGCTACTTATTTTTCTCTAGAGTTATGTTTGACTCAAGGATTTCTACGTCCCGTAATCAAAGTTCTCCACAAGTAACATGCTAGACTTGTCCTTAGGCATATCAGCTATCCATGCTTCTGATATTTTGTTCACATCAAGAGAAACAGGCACAGGATGAAAAAATAACGTCAGCAAAACAGTATGAGTTTCCAGAAAAATTACTTAGCAGCTGTTTCCATTTGTTGTAGTAAAGCAAGTGCACTTCTCCATATATTGATCCATTTTTGCATGATAGTGCAGTCTCACTGGAATTATCGAGCGTTGAGGTGCTCTGTGCTTTGAAACACAGGTTTCTGAGGGACAAGATCACATAGATCATAGACAGATCTGATACTTATTAGCCTTCTGTGTGTGAAGTTTGAGTTTAATTTCTCAAAGGTATATTTGCTAAATATTTCCATCAATTCAGCAGTAACTCAGCAATTCAATCTGAGTAATATGGGTTTATGGTTTTTTTTTTTTATCTTTTGGCATGGATTTTTTTATTATTATTGGTTGTTGTTGCTGCTGCTGTTGTTTTGTTACTTCAAATAATTTTTTCCTCTTCCTATGGAAAGTGACAATGTGACGCAGTATAAGATTTTAATAATACTAAATGAAATGACATGGAAAAATGGAGATCATGTCCATCGATATATCAGCACATGCTTCAAACTCCGAGCCCTTGATGCTGCTATACATGTAGAGCTGTGCTCACACACCAAATATACCATGGCAATGAGCCAAGACTTTCTACTTTACTTTTCTATCTTTGCTATCCTTAGAGCAAATGTCTACTAAGAGTTGAAAATGATTTCCCTATTTATTATGAGTTTGTTTTAAAAGACTGAAGTAACCTTGACTTTAGTGAGATGTCCCTTACATAAAAAGGCAACACTGATATTGTCAAATATTGAAGAAGCAACTTAGCATCTCTCCAGCTAAATTGCTATTGGAAACTATGATAGAGAAATGGAAAGCGCAACTCTAGGATTTGGTATTAATGTTGAATGTAAAATAATTTACTTGTTAAAAGATTGATTTATGAGTTACCATACCAGAGAGAGTAGAATCTGATTTCTGAGAAATTTAAATCCAGTGTGTGAAAAAAAGTAGTATCCAGCATAGTGGTATGACATTGTATTTACATTTTTCGTATGAGAGATGACAGCCAAAATTAGCAAAAAAAACTGGTGTGGAGGAAGGCTGTAGTTTCTTTAGGCAGTGTCTGGGAGGGCTTCTTTCTCCACTCGTGGGTTTAAAAGGAGCCAGTCATTTTATTTGGTGCTCTATAAACTGCAGGAGAATGAGCAATTCTAAATATTTATCCTCTGAATAATCTCTATCCAAAATATATTATGAATTGTGCAGTGCTAAAGATAGGGTTTTTTTTAAAGTGAAATAATTGGTTTGGGGAGATTTTGATTTTATGTCTCGCATTAACATACACATGTTTAGCGCAAATAAATAGTTTTGCCATTATTCTTCGTCAAATCTACTACAAATGTGTTTTTTATTTTAAAGGTTACTCATTTCATTCTAAATGGATTAGTATTTTATTTTATAAGCCCTAGCAAATGTTTTATAATGAAAGGTTAACCCTTAAAATAAACTAAATGCATGTTCAATGATTAAGTGGCTCATTCATTTCCATTGAAGAAACTATATAAATTACTTAAGAGGCACATGGACTTTATTTATGAAGCTTATAGATTGCTTTCAAAGTTCATTGACAAGGATCCTTAGAAGTTTTACTCATACCAGATTATACTGAAATATTTTAAATTATTTTTACTATGATTTCTGAGCAACAGATATAAAATGGTTCAAAATGGTTGGCAAATCATGTTATGCTAGTTTTATTTCAATTAGTACTAATTTGATTGTACCATTGAAATGTTTTTTTTAAAGTCCTCATGTTCTACTACGGTATTTTCTGGAATTTTTACAACATAAGTAAATACACTGAAAAAAAATGTGGAGTACAAATAGTAAAAGTAACATGAGATTTAAATATATTTAAACAAATTTATTAAAATACTAAATAATATGAAATATCTGCAATACTGGATAGGCAGATTGCACATTTATAGCAACATTAGGCTTTGTATCATGAAAAAAGACACAGGAAAAATGCATCCTAGTATCAGAGAATCGTAGAACAGCTTGGGTTGGGAGTGGCCTCAAAGATCATCTTGTTCCAACGTCCCAGCTGTGCCAGGGTTGCCAACCACTAGATCAAGCCAGATCTAGGGGCTGCCAGGGCCCCATCCAACCTGGCCTAGAACACCTCCACAGATGGGGCATCCACAGCCTCTCTGGGCAGCCTGTCCCAAAGCCTCATCTCCTTCTCAGTGAAAAACTTTCCCCTGACATCTAATCTGAATCTTCTCTCCTTTAGTTTAAACCACTCTCCCTTATCCTATCTCTGTCTACCTGTGTAAAGTGTTGTGTAAATTTTCCTCTGCTCGGGAGCCCAGACCTAGAGGCAGTACTTCAGCTGGGGCCTCTCAAGAGACCCCGGATCAGGTGGTCTGTAGTAGACCCCGATCACCAGACGCCCCTTATTGATCCCATCCCTGATTTTTCACCCACAAGCTCACAACCTGGTTTTTGTCACCTTGGGCAGCTTCGAGATGGCCTCTGTCAAAGTCACTGTCCTCCATATGCTGCTGTATCTGAGGCAGGCCTCCCTTGTTTTCTGCTGTGCTTGAGCCGTGCCTGGCGCTGGCTTCGCTGCTGGGGCTGGTGGTGCAACACAGCCACACTGGGCCAGGTGCTGGAGCAAGAGGTGGTGGTGGAGCCTCAGGAGCCACTAGTTGATAACTGTCATACTCAATTAGATTAATGTTATGTGTCTGGTCCATTCAGTTCCAGATTTATTTCACCCCCAAGAAGAGAAGATGTGTGTAAATGCTGTTAAGAACTTGCTAAACTAAGGGAAATGTTCTATTCCCAGATGAATGGCCCAAATTTTGATATCTAGCCCTACTAAGGGCAATGACAAATCTCTTATTCACTTAAGTACTACAGGGAGTTAATTCCCAATTCTTAGTAACTGTCTTTAAATAGCTGATAGTTTATTTTTTTTGCGTATGTGGAGAAAGTTTAAATAACGTTCATAATGTTGAACATGGCATGGACTATGCAGATTTAAATGTCCAGCTTCAGTAAAGGCACTGTTTTTACTCAACTAATAAATTTGGAAAATGCTTCTAGTTTTGAGCAGTTCCTGAATTTTAAGATATTATGTCCAAAATAATTTCATAAACAGCCTCAGTTTGCAATTCACACACATTATATGTGTGTGTATATCTGAAATATCATAGAGTTACCTAAAGATCTGAAATACTTAATATGAAATTAATGAAGAAGTTTCATCCATCACAGACAGATCTGGAACCCAGAAACACTTTGGATTTGCCTTTTTCAGTGATCATTTTATTTGAAACAGGATTTCATATATGTCAAAAAACACAAATTGTGAGCATCTGGAGTGTTTATGAGGAATATTTACATGATACTTTATGTGATGACTATAAGTGAATAGTTTCAAAAGCTCCATAGAGGCCAAAGAAAGTTATGAGAGAAAAATATTCCTAAAACTAAAATACTAGTATTACTGACTTGAAAAACCTAGAGAATTCCGAATGGATTCTACTAGGTGGCTGGGAAATGATTCTGGAGAAGCAATCCTTGAAATCCCCTTCTAAAGAGGAAGGGCAGCAGGACTACCCAAAAGAAAAGAGCAAAGTAATAACAACCATTAGGTTTGTGCACAAATGGAAGCTAAGGGGACTAAAGAGGTAAACTGACGAAGAAGGCATCCATCATACGCAGTGCAGTGTTCATGCTGTAATATAAAGGCAAAAATAAGTATTCTGCCTTGGGTAAAATTCTGTACTGTGGGACATGGAATCACTTTCTCTCTCAATGCCAATGGCAAAATGGTAGGCAGGAAGAAGTAATAATATATCAAGTGAATGAAAGGCATGAAGTTCTACTACAAGAAGGAAGATACATATAGGATGGCTTTGAGAGATTCTAGGCTGATGCATGTAAAGTACATGTATATTGCAATCATTCAGCATACTCATTCAAGTATATTATACCAGTTTAATTTCCATTTCTGACCAGTTTAATTTTCATTTCTGAGCGAGAACTAGGGAAAACAATGGCACAGGGTAAACAGTTACATTGCAGTTTAGCTACTCAGTGGGGAACACTGAGCATTGAAGCTCACGCTGGTGACCTTCACACGATTAGATATTGCATGAATAAAATATCTATTGCTTGAGCTATTGTGTTCTCTTTGCACATTGAAATTCTGGGCAGCTTTGTTCTTTTTGTGCCAGTTGTTGAAGGTGATTAGGAGTTACAGTTGTGGAGTAACACAGCATTGACATTTATGTTTCCTACTGTGGCCTTACATATGCTCGCCCTGTAAGACAAAGGTAGAGTGTTAAATATCCATACCATACTCTGCGATGCACTACAGGAATATGCTCATCTTTCAGATTTTATTTTTCTAATTCATTTATTCTAATTAATTTAGACAAGGGGTAAATCCTTTCTCAGTCAAGCCTTGGGAATAACAAATCAGTAGCATCGTTTGCCTTCTCTCTTCTAGTCATCATGGGCTGACTTACACTTTCTATTGCTTCTTCAAGATCTCAGTTTCTGACTTTGCATGCGTATGTTTGCTTTCTGTCCATGCTGACATAGCTCAGGTGCATGAATGAATATTTGAGCAAAATGGATATTAAATAGCTTTCTAGGCTAGTAACAATTTCAGAGTAGGCCTAATTGTTTTCTGAGGAATTAAGCCTATAATACTCTCAGTCCAGCAGACCATTTACTTCTAAAAGCGAATCACCACTATGAATATTCCTTCTATAACTTATAATTGAAGCAAGTGAGCAGAGGAAGAGTTAGGATTGTCACTTTTGGATGCTTGTAGGTTTTGAATAGCAAAGGATACAAGTGTTAAGAGAACTGGTCAAATCACAAATGACTGTGTTTTACTGTGTTTTCCTACTAAGAATTGTTTTTTTCCTCAATACATCCTGCTATTCCAAAGTCACTCTTTAACTTGTTGTTTTGTTGTTGTTTTTTAATCAAAAAAATCAAACCCAATAAATTTTACTTCCCCAAATGTGTCAAAGATATTTGTGTTTATTGTTTTAATATAAAATTTCTTGAAGTACTTATTTCTTTTGATTCATTCTGGTAGCATTTGTCTTTCCAATAGAATTTTTTTTCTGTCTGTTAGTTACTTTCCATCTTAAAAAGAAGAAAATTGAACAAAAATATTCCCATGACTTCTTGAAAATTCATACCAATACACTGGAAGACCAGATGCTAAAGTCTCATAAATTAAAAAGGCATTATATACAGCCAGCTGTACCGTATAAACTCAGATTTTTATACCACATTGTGGTGTTCTGTGAATCCTCATTTGTTTTCCACATCTGCTTGGACCTGTCCATGCCTCCCATTTAAAAACTAGTAGTAATCATATGCTAGAACATATCTGTGTGTTTGAGGTTTGACCGAATAAGAAAGCTGTTATAGTATGAATATTGTGGTGCTTGTTTTTTGTTTTTTTTTTTTTAAAAAAAACTGCTTTTGCTTTTGCTGATTGTAGGATAGTTTATAGAAAAACGTTATAGGGAATAAGTTCCACATAAATAAAAAGATTTTTTTAGCAGTTCCGATGGATTATTCACTTGTACATGAAAAATGTTATGCTACCTGGCTCTTTGATGTATATCCCTTCTTACTGGCATTTCAACATTCGTATACTATTCTAATTTTTTATGATAAGTTACTAAATCCTACTCTAGACACATCTCTTAATGAGCATTTTAATAATGTCTTTGCATGATCTCCAAAACCAATTTCAGCTTTCTGTGTGCAAAGGTGTCACAATGAATTAAAAATAGATTACTTGAAATTCACAGTTAAGGTTAAGCTAAGTCTGCATTTTCCTGTGTATTTTCCCAGTTCAAATTAGAAAATCCAAGAATAAATCCAAACCAAGAATTCTGAATAAGGCAAAGCCAGAGTGACATGTTTATAAGACACTGCAAATGCCACAAAACATGTGGTGATTCCCTAGGGAGTGCTCAGATCTGTGCAGTCAGGAAGCCAAATTCCCCATTTCTTTCCAGGCAGTGTAGGTTTTCATGTTACTGCTGAGAGATTGGTAGCATCTTGCTTAGAATATCCTGTACCCAGACCTGCTCACCAAGCACCAAGAGAGATTCATAGCGGAATAGCCCATGAAGGGCTGCAAGTATTTGTGGGAGGGTGGGGAGTTTTTGTACAGGACAGGACAGGACTAGCTGGATTTGGTGTGGCTAGCCTAGCAAAACAGAGACTGACAAGCAACACAGAGCCAGCATTGTGGATTTGAACCATGAACCACTATAAACTGACCAGGAATAAATGTAGGTTGGAAATACAAGAGATTTGTCATGTCACACGGGACAGCTCACTCCCTGGACTGTGACCCTCAGCTTTCTTTGGGAAAAGCCATCTCTGGCAGTGCTGGGGGGTTATTAGTCCATGGGGCTGGCTTTCCTGTCTCCTGGAGTTCACGAGGAGGACATGGTCCCCAGGAGTAGCACTGCATCAGCAGTGGGCTGCGAATTTAAATACTTTCCTCTCTGAGGGCATGCTATCTTATTTCTCTGACGGCCAAGTAAGGTAGTAGGGAATAATTCTTCCTTGTATTTGGCTACAGCTGATGTATAAATAGTGGATAAAAGAAGCGATGTGGCAAGAAGTAATTTTTAAGAATTGAACGTGCATAAAGTGTGTAGGTTTTTCCACCCTTCATTCACTTCATTAAATGTAAAGCAAGCAAGGTTTTAAAATAACTTTAATAAGTGTTTAATAGTTCCTAACACGTTTGAATGGAAATAGTTATATTATCTTTTCCATGTAAAAGATGTTATTAGGCAATGATTTCAAAACAAATGTTCAAAGAATGATATCTATTTAGGTTGCTCCAAAAGTAATGCCTCTTATTTATTTCCATGGAAACTACAGCTGATACAAAGAGCAAAGAAGACTATTTGACAGAGCAAATTCTCAGCTACAAAATACTATTTATCAGCATAGCCTCCACCACTAGCTGTGCATTTTTTGCCAGCAATGAACAAGAGCCTGCATGCTGTGCTCGTAACAATCTGCACCAGCAGAAATGACCCACTGCTGCTGTCATCACTGCTGAAACACACCATCCACCGCCTCACTGTGTTCACATCCACTGGTTGGTTTTCTTCAGTGTTCAGTAAGTATCTAAGTATATCAAGAGGTGCCATTTTTCTGCATGGAGGAATTCAGGTCCTCACCTTTGCTTCATATGGACTTCATGTCAGATATCATTTTGTCAGACTGCCTTCTGCTTCCATCTGTCACACAGCAAGAAAATATAACAGAATATTGGTGAGAAGGTTCAACCTCAACTCTCACACCATCAACATCCGCCTCTGATGTTGGTGGCCAACAAAATAATATCGGAGGCATTACTTTCAGAGCAGCCATCGTACCATATAAATACTTAAACTTTAAAATTTGAACGCGTTCATGGATTCTGAAAGGCTGATTTTTTTAAATATACATTTTTAATTTGTAAAGGTTTTCCAGTGCACTTTGAAACATATATACATTAGGCTTAAAGGCAAAAGGAAGAAACGAGTGGTAAATTACTAGTGGCTGAAATAAAACAGTGTTTCAGGATCAAAGTGTGGGCCAGCATTAACACAAACCTCTCTACATTTTTGAATGTTTTCAATTCTAGAACTAAAATTGATGCCAGAAGAGTTAGATTATATTTCTTTAATTTCCCCCTTTGTATCATCACAAATGCACTGAAATACATAGCACATAACATACTCTGCTTGTATGCAGTCTTCTGGCAGTGAAAGCATGTGAGTCAGAGTAAAATTTTGTCTTCAGAAGTGTGAACCAAACATACCTGGTGACCATGAGAAACTTGAAACAGATTATATTCAGCTGTCCAATATGGTGTCATTGATTAATAATGATTGAGCCTGTAATAACCATGCTAATGTAAACTATTCATTTATTCCAAATACATACGAACTGGGAGAATGATATCTCATATAATCTGATGTTAGTCTATTCACTGCATCATAAAAATTAATTTGTCTAATTAATGACATTAGTCCTTTTATACATGCATAATTCATATTAATTGATAGGTCTGCCTAAAAAGAGTACCTTTTGGAAGAAAAATGATCCTATTAGTGCAAGTTTAATCCAAATCAGGGCTGACAAAGCATGGTGCTTTCAAGTCTTATCTCCAGCTTTGTTAATTGTCATAAGCATTCTAAATTGATTATTCTTACATTAACATGGGACATTCCATTCATCAATGCTCTGCTGTAAAGAAAATTTGTCTAATGGATTTGGGTAGCAGCACTAAATAAGTGTGTTGGTCCATTTTTCCACTGTAGCTACAGGGGTATTCTAAGCATATTAATTCACTAATACTGAAAAAATTAACTGCTGAAATATATAGAAATATCATACAAAATTAGATTTCTGACACTGAATAATTTTTGTGATATTTCAATAGTAATTGAGTGTGTGCACTACCACTTTTATTGCTTTTTTGTTTCACAGATGCCTTGATAAACAGCCAATGTTAATATTTCTTATGAGTGATGTTGCTTCACCTTCCAGGGCCACAGGGGCACAAAGTGTAGGATAAATTAGTTAAATATGCATTTTAAGGAGCTGCTTGGAGGAACAAATATTATAATGTAGTCGTGCTTTATAATGTACAACCTTATAGTTAGCATTTTAATAATTTATTTGCAGAAGATCAAGTTTACTATTGGTCAATGAAAGGTGTCAGAAATAGCCTGAGACTTTACCGAAACGAGAATTTTAAAGTGTTTGTTGCACTCCACTCTCTGCCAGTTGAATTACAGTTCTGAATTTAAAAAAGAAATCTTTATAAACAGAGAAAATACATTCTTTAGAAATTCATCTGGCTTCTGCTCAGAAAGTGAGAGGTTGACTTTCAAAAACTACACTCCTTTTATAAGCATTTGCTCTGTTGGCAAACGGAATGCACTTTATGTGCACTTTTTATGATGCTCTAGTTTCTTTTCCCCATTCACCTGATCTTTGTTTGTCTTGCACTTTCTAGCATTCTGTTAATCACTGGAAGCCACTGCGGAATCAAATTTGTGGCTGTGCCAAGAATTTCAGGAAGCTTTTTATAGTACTTTGCAATTGGAGGCATGCATCATAAAATGAATGGGGAGGAAGGGAAGATGCTGTTCAATAGAAGTGAAAGGTCTGTTCTTTCCAACTCTCTAATCAATGCATATTTTTCCACTTTGTTGAGCTTATCATTGAACAGCAATCCATAAAATGGGGTGGTGTTCGACCTCTGTTGCTTCTGTTGTAGTTTAAATGGATCCATGAAAGTAACAAAAACATGTTTCCTTATTTCTATTCATTTCAGTGTTAGTCAGAAGCAGTAGAAAAATGGTTCAGTTTAGCCTGGGAGTTCTGAGGTTTGTTCTGTATTTATGTGGGGCTTTGGATTCCCAATACCAGAGCTGTTTCTGTGACCATGTCGTTTTATTTTGATGTTCTATTTCTACCGTGCAGGTTGGAGATCTCTCTGTTTTTGTTATTTGAACACTACAAGAAAGTGGATTGAGGTTTTGATCAGGTTATTCAGTCAATGAGAGCTACAGATGTTAAGAAAATGCAACTGAACAGCTGGCTGCGCTATTTTCCATTCTTCAAACACAAAACTTAGATAAAAGCAAGCATTGTTGGTTTGAATTTAGCCCTTTGGGAAGGGATTTTACTCTTGCTGATGATTTTATGTGGGAAGCACTCTGTTCCTCTGTAATAAATCCTTGACAGTTATACTGTAATTGTACAGAATAGGTGGATCTTCAGTTAGCACCAAGCCAGGAATCAACATATCCTTAAGTCTGATTTTGCTTGCGTTAAAATACAGTTGCTTAGGAACTCACTGTTAACGTAGAAACTCAGTGGCATGGACCACCTTTTTTCTTGCCTTTTCTGAAATCCTTACTGGTTTTGGAAGTGGAAAACAGTAAAACTTTATTTTCATTTTGAATCTTAACACTGTAAATTTGATTCCTGTATAAAAATGCATTTAGAATTCAGGAAAATATAAACCACAAGCAACACATTAGCTTCTGCTTCCTGAATATCATTACGTATATATATGTATGCTGTCTTCCTCTATCACCTTTGCCTTAGATCCATTCCTAATTTCTAAATTATATATCCTAATAATTGAAACTAGGGTGGATTGCACCTTCAAGTTTATATCCATTTCTGTGATCTAAAAAAAATCCCTTTGTTCCAATGATGACTGTTTTTTTCACATCCATTTTTAATCCATATGCCAAGCATTCTCCATAGGGTTCAAATTTCAGTGAAAAAGGAACACTTCCGAAAGTTGTTCAGTTTGGTTTACAGTAGACAGTGTTTGGGAAAGACAGAGATATTCCATATCCCAAAACTAAAATATACCAGATGTTCAGCTTTATTCTGGTTAAAAACAGATCAGAAAAAAAACATATAATATTCTTTGTTTCCTAAAAGTAATTTAATATTGCTTTCAACAGTGAATATGATACTCCAATTTTATATAGTAAAAATGGAAAAGCTATATATCTATGATAAAGAAGGAAATGAAAACAAATGACTTATGTTTAAAATCCAATAAAATTCAGCAAATACCTTTCTGTCTGATATTAGTTGAATACCTATTTCCAAGCCATGTAAGAATTAATTACTATCCTAACGCTGTCATTTACCACTGCTGGCATTTAACAGATCGCTCAGGTTGACATGGGAGTCTGGTAATTTTTATTATTTTTAAATGAATGGAACTAACAGGTTTTTACTGGTCATTCAAGGAAGTATTATTGGGTTCCAGTATGCCTCTCATGTGCTCTGAGTTTGAAGGATAAAAAGCAAAGGGCTAGTTTTTCTCATTAAAACACAACAGTGAAATGAGATACCCACGTTTTCTTCCTCTACACCACAAGAAGCAGAACACAATATTTCCTCCAAATGCTTTTGTTTGTTAGGGGTTTCCTGAAAGTTTGATTATTTTAAGAGACGGGAGAAAGAAGGAGGAGTTGAACTTGTTGGAAGAGGTTTAATGATCTTATAGTTGTTATCATGGAAGTGTCTGCAAGACCTTGTTTCCCCAGGCTGACTAGAAGAGGCTTTTAAGATTCAATCATCTTAAGAAGTTAGATATGGAAATGATTGAAGCATAGGACCTCCATGGAACAAAAATATATAATCTACTAAATTGCTTTTCCTTGTCCATATTGTTTCTTTTTTTATGAGTTCAGACTGAGTTATCCTCCATATTCTTCACAGCCTTGATGGGTTTTTTTGATGTATGTCTAAGTATACATGTATTTCTATACTTAGATTTCTAACTGTGATGAGGATATTGGAAACCACTATGTTCTGAACTTCTGGAGTTGGAATTCTGGGTCAGCTAGAGGCAGCTTTAAAATCTTAGCCATGAAATTGACATCCAGTTACAACTCTGACTGCAGTGTTTAGAGATGTTCAGATTTGAGTTTTTATTTTAGTCTCTTATTTGATTATTGATAGTACAATGACAGGAACAAATGAGATTAAGAAATAAAAATGATTTAGATGGATTTTCCCTAGTCTGGTTCTCCACTGAATAAAAAACCCATCCCACGAGATTTGTGTTCCAGGTGAATTTGAGAAAAAATGAATTTACTGCAGAAAAGATCTCTTATTGAATAAATACATGCTCTAAATGTCACTTCTGTGTGAGAGATGTCTGGCAGTGTGTGCTCAATGCATGCAAGGTCCTCTTGCGTAAGTAACTTTAGAAATATTCTTTGCAGGAACATAACTAATATTGACTAAATGAAAAAACTCAAACAAATGTGTGCTTTCCAGAAACACATGGCTTTGATACACAGCCTTCTAGATCTGTAGATTTATCTACCAAAGTAGGGAAGGAAAATCCAAGTGTGGTGCAGTTCAGGCTATCCCATTCTTGTACTCATCAAAAGGCACTGGAAGAAATGGAAAGAAGGATCATGATAGATAACGTGCTTAGAGAAGAAAACACCAATACTTTTTATGTTCACAAATCCTTTGTCTCCAAAACTACATGACTTCTCATTTTAATTGGAATTAGGAGACAAAAGGAGTAAGAATAGTTAATATTTTTCTTTCAGCTCTCCAAAAATTAACCCTGAAAGGGAAATCTCAAAAGATCATGTTTAAGTTTCACTTTCTCAAGTGAGAAAGTCTGTCTTTGTTCTCACAGTATGGCTCTCTATGAGGTCCTGATTTAATAAGACTTGGCTCAGGTTCCCAATGGGAGAGTCTGCTTCATAAGGCCCACCCACTGGATTGCTCCCACTTCTTGCTTAAGTCACGTTCTTCCTCAAAGTATTTTTATTTTTTTATATTTCACCACGTAATTTCACTACAGTTTTAGCTTTGAGCCATCACAAAGCAATGAAAACAGCTTGTCAGAAATACAGCATGGCTTGCCAAAGCAATGCTCTTGTGTACATCAAGTTATTGCTTTTGAATATGACATGCCTATTACACTATGGTCAGTGATGCCATGTCTCACTCAGTGAGAAATTTTAGGAAACATGACTGCAGATAAAGGGCATTATATGGCCAAATGTTTATGATCACACAGAAGGAGATAAAAGGTTTGCATTGCCCAGGACACAATAGGATTATCTGTGTCCAGCCCTAACCGAAGCACTAACTTCTAACACGCTGATAAAAGATTGTCTTTGCTATGTTTTCTTTACTCTCCCATTCCTTCGTAAAGCAATTTCAAAGTAAACAAGGGCCTACCACCAAATAAGAGTTTACTAAGAATAAAAATTGAATTTAGTCTGCCTGTTGACAAGCTGATTGATTTGTGAGCTCTTATGACTGAATCCTCTCCTAAATGTGCTCTCATTTATCATGTGTAAGATTGTTTCAGAATCAATACCGGCTAAACGCAGAAGCATTTCTGCTATGGATGTTTTGAAAGCAACTTGCCTTTTCAATATTGCTGCTAATTTTTTTCAGGCAGAATTATCGGAACAGTTTAATTGCGCTTCACAAGTTTGCACATGCTTACACTAGGCTCTGCTTTGAAAGGATGATTTTCAAAGTAACTTCTATATATCATCTTTTTAAGAGAACAAAAATAGATTAAAATTGGATTTTCCTTCCTCTTCTAATGGCGAAATCAGATCGAACTTTCTCTAGTTGTTAAATGTGCCCTTTGAAAACCCATTTTCCAAAAATTGGATTTCTTAAATTAGCTTTTTAACATAATTATTAGCATTCTATTGGAATAAGTAGCAGAAAGCAGTCTGGGAGGAAGCCTGCTTGTGTATATTCTCCTCCTCTTCCCAGCGACTGGAAGAGTTTAAAGTTATGTTTTTTTGATTAAATGCCCATAAATTACATTTTAAATGATTGAGAATGATGCCTTTAAAAGTCAAATATGGTACAAGGAATGGAGGAATAAAGAGAGAAAGGAACATGATGAACGTTCAGAGCTTTTCAAGTGTGCTGTCTTTAGTGCGGGACTTTGCCTGTGCAGAAGGACAGAGAACAGCAAGGTTCAGCTCCACTCCATCCCTCCGGCTGCAAGGCAGGGTGCATCAGCAGTGAAAGCACTCTCAAGCAGTCTGGATATGGCAGGATTGATCTGGAAAATTGTTGAAAGGTTTGTTTGCACTCCAGCTGAACTCTGAACCCTAAACGAGAGATTTCTGTTGAGCCCATTTCAATGTGGTGTTTGAAGGACTCTGGCTCCGGAAGCTCTCAGCTGTGGTCTCAGATGGTCCCAATTCCTATCTGTTGATCTCAGCGTTTAGTCTGCGTAGGGTGAGTCAGAAGCGCTTGCTTAGCTCGGCCTGCAAGCCACAGCTCCAGGAAACAGCCATGCTGTCACTTAGGAGCACTGAATGCAATTTTAGAAAGGACCTCTGCTGTCATCCAGCCCACAGGCACTTCACAGGCTCGCACGTCACACCCACGTGTGTCACACTCAGATGTAAGGCCGTTCAAACTACAGACCTGTGCTTTGCAAGCCAAAAGCATCCTCATCAAATTTAACTTTCTTACAAACAAAACTATTTTCTGTGTAAAAACAGTTAATACATAATATATTAATTTAACTATTATAAATCATTCTTATATGATTTTTATATAATTTTCTATGCTTATATTTAGATATATTTAAATCTCATTCCACCAAGGAAGAAAGAAAAAATGCACATTTTAATTTTTCAGGGAGTGGCTTACCCTCCAAACAGTTATTCAGTCTTACATGTTGTATTTTTTGGTTTGTAAAATATTGATTTACGCTCTTCCACCGTGTTATGTTGCTCAGACAGAAAAATGAGAAATATTGCTTTGAATGGCTTGTTTGCTCAAAAATACTTTCAGCTTTCCCCTTGATTTTTAGATTTCTGCTGAGGTGGTGGCAAACGCTAAATCATGAATGTAATGGCTATATGCATCTGTCTCCACTTAGACCCAAGCAAGTTTTTCTGTAACTTTAATGAGAGTGAGACACTATTCTATGATTGATTGAAGTGGCTGATTGCTAGAAATAAAGATTAAAAAATTAGGATAGTTGAGGTGCTAACACGGGTGCTTCTTGCAGGTGATTAATATTGAACAGAATGATTATAAATTTAAAAAAAAAAGGAGCGAGTAAGCACTTTAAGCACTGTGAATTTTACTGTACTATGCAGCGTACGTTTGAACCAGCTCCAGGACTGAGCCCTGCTTTAATTGGTGTGGATAAAAAAACTCATTCTGGCATAGAGCCAAAATTATGCAAGTTTTAAAAATGTTTACACCTTATACTAAATATGTATGTGTTCAGCCATCACTCTCAAAAGAAAGAAATGGTATTTTTTATGAAATATCTGCAACAACCTATTTTTGTGCCATAAAGTGCTATTAGGGCTTACCTCAGAGTGGGAGATGATGATAATGTATACATGCAGACAGATAAATGATTCAATTCTTACTTACAAGAACAGCTGACAGTGATTGCTTATGCTCATTTCCTTTATGCACACTATGTAGACCAGGAAACTCCAGGTTTCGTGGCCTTTCATGTTCTCCAAAGTAAATCAGTCACTCACGTAATAATTATTAATTATTTCACGTTGGCAGATTGTTGTACTGCTTTATGACAGTTGAAAGTACCATACAAAATGCGAGAAAATGCAGCAACTGATAAAATAGATTATGGCTTCGGTGATAGCATAAATAATTATCAGCTGTTTGCAAATAACTCGCCAGGTAAACGGAGATATCTGCTGCCGGAGTTAGCTGCCTGCAGACGAAACCTTCAGCTTTGTAGATTATGAAGCTGAAGGTACACAACAAAGGTTTTGGTTCATATTACGGTGGATTTACCCAGGTCATATCTGAGTCTCTACCCTGAATATTAAGAACATATGTGGTTAAACTTTTATTATGCAAGATATACACGAGTTGGTTGTGAATTTCTTGCATTATGCTGACTCCAATATTTAATTTCAACTTTAGCCCTCTCAGAGCTGTGGTGTTTGGAATATTTCTGATTTTAATCTGAGCTTTTTTATCCTGCTGTGCTTTCAAACTGGACTCCTAATCACCTAGCTGAGTTGAACCTTTCATCTGGGGAAGGCTGTGAGGTATCCTAACCACAGATCAAATGCACTCAACTGCTGTGCAGCATGGAAGCGAGCCAAAGTGATCACCAAGTGCATTGGGAAAAAGGAAAGGAAGCTGTGATGTTCTCAATGTTTTTCTGCATTAGGGAGCTCCTTGTAGCTGCTGAGTTGGGATATCTGCTGGCAAGGCATGGCCTTTCTGAACAAAAACTTGGTCTGGAGAAGATAAGTGCCGTCTGTGACAGGTTTCCTGCAGCAGCAGCTAGAGAGCAGCTCGTGCAGCCTGGGGCATGCAGCCAGCTCTGAGCTCAGAGAGCTGACCGCTCATCTCAGCCAGCTCGGCTGCTGCCAGCACCATGCATGCTCTTCCCCCTGTTCAGTTCTCTTTCAGCAGGGTTGATATGATGGAGCAGAGAGGCAATTATGTCTCTCCTTTAAGGAGCTGGGATTAGCTTCCCCAGTTCATACCTTGTCTGGTGGGCTAGAAGACCCTTGCTTGGGAGGAGCTGTTCACATAACTGAACACCATGTAAAAAGTGCTAGAAACGACAAATGTATGCTTGATCTTGGCTTGATCATTTGTGTCATGGCCCATTTCTTTCCTTTTATGAACTCTTTTAAAACTTGGTGCCATGCCTTCAAGCTCAAAGAGGGTAGATATAGGTTAGAGGGTAGATTTATGTTAGATATAAGGAAAAAATCTTTTATAATGAGGGTGGTGAGGTGCTGGAATAGGGTGCCCAGGGATGTGGTCGATGCCCTGTCCCTGAAGACTTTCAAGGTGAGGCTGGATAAGGCCCTGGGCAACCTGATCTAGCTGTGGTTGTCCCTGCTCATTGCAGAGGAGTTGGACTAGATGGCTTTCAGAGGTCCCTTCCAACTCTAAGGATTTTATAATTCTCTGAAGATCCTTGTACCAATGCTCTTGTGGTAACTGTGGAGTTGTATTTGCAGGCAGAGTGCTCTTATCCACACTGCAAAGCATTGTGCTTTCAAGTGGTTCAGCTGTTAGCCGCAAGCCACTGGTGCTTTTCTGCTTTGAGAGAGTCTACAAAGAATAAAGAAATTGTGCCATGAATCCCTCTCCTTTTTTTTCCCCTCATTTTACCATAATATATCACTATAATCAGGAAGTTTATTCATTTATAAACATATTTTATCTTTTGCATCTCAGTCATATGCAACAGAGTTATCATTGTTTGTACTATGTCAGTGACTCATTTCCCTTTTGAGGATGTGCAAATCATATGTCATATACAATATCTGACCTTCTCCCAGCATCCACAGGCCAGTATTTGATTATTCAAAGCAATGCTTACAGTAATGGTAACAATGTCAAGAAAAATAGTGCAGAAGGAGAAAATTGTCCCTTAAGGATGGGTGGTATAAAATCCCTGCAATATTTAGGTATTGCTGCAAAAGCACTACTGAGAAAAGTTTAAAATAATAGTAGAGACCATTTGGAAATGAGGGACAGCATGGGAAAAAGAGCAGAGTGGAACTAACTGTCCAAGAACACCGAGTTTTTACTAGATGGACTTCAAAAGGTGAAAGGCAAGGAGGATGAAACCTAAAGGCAGACCCTGTTCCTGCAACGCAACTCTGCCGTGGCTTCAGACTGCAAATCGGACAGTGTCTCTTCATGATTTCTCCTTTTGAAACAAACTTCCAGCTGTTAACCACTGACTGTCAGGGGTTGTCCCTGTTAATGTTTTTGAAGGGACTGGGATAAGGCCAGCAGATACTCCTGGAAATTAGCAGAGTTTATCAGTTTTCCATTTGTCTTTAACCATAGTTATTTGCAAAGTCATGAAACTACCAGAAATATGTCCTTTTGAGGCATTACCCAAATGTAACATTGCATCCTCTGGGCTGCCAACTGTTGCCAAAGTGTAAGGTGCTATGCAGGCACACAACGAGGAAGCCCTCTAGAAACCTTTCTATTAGCATGTGTAAGGAGTTGCTGTGATAGCCTGATCAGCAGCTAGCTGGGCACAAAGACAGCCCGGATGCAAAGACAACCTTGAGCCCTGCTGAGTGAGCTCTGCTCTGAGTGCCGGAGGAGGCTGCACGAGCCGCAGCGTGCCGCCAGCCACGAGGGAGCCAGCTCAGGTCAGGAGCTCCAGGCACGGCAGGGTGAGGTCCAGCAGAGCTCGTCGGTCTGGTAATCTACATCATCCAAGCAGCTGCTCTGCCTCCAAGCACAGTCTGGCCCTGCGGGCAGCAAAGCCGTGTTTGTTTGGGGTGGCAGTGAGTGAATTTGGGTGAATTTGGTCTGCTGAACTCAGGCTGGCCCTGCAGAGAGCTGCGGTGAGTGCAGGATGACCTCCCTGCGGAGCCCTGGCCGTAAGCTCACTGAGGGTCCCTGCTTCCTTCTCTTCTTTACGAGCATTGTTTTCCAAGGGACTTTTTTTATTTCCCTCTCCCCCCCCTCCCCCACTTTTTTTCTTTTAACCTCATTTCCATTACTCTGACTCATTCTGTTTTGGTGGAAAATCTGTATTCTTTTTTGTATAAAATCTCTGTTTATGACATGTGTCAGGACAGCATATAAACTACTGCTGAATCCCACCTGTACTTTTAATCTTCTTGGAATGAGAGGATTTTACTAGCAATAGATGTTATTGCAATGATTTTAGTGTGTGTGGTTTCCTAATTTGCTAACCTTACTATTAAAATTAATATTTAGGTTTTGTATCTTTCAAATGGGAATAATGATGTTAGTTATCTGATGTTTATGTCTTTTAGTCACGAAAATGTTCCTATTTAGGCTGTAACAGGCCACACACATGTAATCACAATAAATAGCATTTAATATGTTTACAGTAGTGGAAGGATGAGGTTAACTTCTGTTTTTATATTGATGGACTCAGCTGGACTTGCAATACTATTGTTTACAATTAACTACATTTTTGTTGTTGTGCTTTACCCTCAAATTAAATCTTTATTTCATCAACTAACCCTAGGGATTCCCTGTTATAATCAATGTAATAAACAGCATTAGTTGATAGCCTATAGCTGATGTTCATTTGTAATTAGGCTTGTGTTTAAAGAAGAATAATTTTCTAAATTTTACTGCAATAATTTTCCTTCAGATTTATTTATGAAAGGCAGGATTATAAGTTGCCTATGGTTTGTCTTGTCTCCACATGTCTTTAAAGGAAGGTCACTTGAAAAAGACAGGAATTTTCAGTGTCTTATTGTAAGCATAACTTCAGAAGGGAAATTGCTAACAGTCAGTATGGACTGAGCACCTAACTACCAATTACCCGTTCAAAAATCTGCTCTACTACTTTGTCAAATGCTTGTTAAAGACATGGCTAACATATTGCCTACACACATATGACCGGAGCATATGGCAAGTATCAATGACACCCTACGAAACAGAAAAAAAGAGCTAGGAGCAAGAGGCAATGGACCAGAGCACAGATATCAGCCTCCATGTGAGGTTTTACTCGCTGAAAAAATGGCCAGAGGCACAAGTCAGCAGGACTGAAATATAAACCTTTAACAACTGTTCTCAGAGTACAGGCGACCCCCAGAGCCTCTGAATGCAGCCAGGAAAGGGGCATCTAGTGAAAGCTGTCTTGTGGTGGAGTTAACGCTGCCCATTGTTGTTGTTCATTGATTACTTTTTGAAAATTTGGAAATGTCTGCCTATGAAGAATTAATTTAAATCTGATGAGATGTTCTGTACAGTTCTGGTCTCACTCTGATGAAAGTAGCCTTGTAATAAGTTTGTCTGAAGCAAGACATGAACAAAACTACTTCAGTCATCTGAAAGAAAATCAATAGAAAGAGTGCTTTATGAAGAATGTTCTTGAGCAGCCCAGAGGAACATCAAGCTGAAAGAGGTTCCATTCTGTGGGTGCATTGTTTTATACATGCTGTCAGACTAAATGTACGTAAGCATATTTTTGATTTAAAAAAAAAAAAAATGTCGTAAATAAGATTTGTGACTCAGGTGTCTAGGAAAGGAACAGAAGAAGAAGTGAGCTGATAAAAATAAGTTTGTAGCTTATTTGGATGTGGGTGGTTTAAAGCATACATCTGTGTAAAGCTGTAGACACCCCTGAGCTCTAGCAGTCCAACCTATCCAGCTTGCATAGTTAGCGCAGTGCTTTATTTCAATCCAGCTTGGTGCCATGTAGATTTACTCTTTGAAATAAGATTAATTCCCCATAAAACCACTGCTAATACTCTCAAACCTCCTGCTTATGTGACTGGTTTCCTGCATTTAACTTTGGGAGGAAGTGTCGATCCACCCATTCTGGGTCTCTGGTTAACACCCCTTACTGCCAGCTAGTACTCAGGCTGAACAAGCTGAGCTCAATAAGCCTTGGGCCAAATGAACTTTGATTAATAAAGGAGAGAAAGACTGGTCTGGAAAAGTGGAACTATGAATGCAGAATTCATTTCACGTGAGAGGCCTGAGAAATGTTTCCTCTGAGCCAGCAGCTCTGGGTACTTATGTGGTTCCAGTGATATCTAATCCTCGACAAAATTACATACAGTATTCTTTTTCCCAGGATGTTTTTATCAATATTTCAGAAGAGGTTATTAATATTTCTGAAGGTAATGTTATCTTATATATCATGAGATTATGTAACAACTGCTGTATATGTTGTGCTGTATATGAATTGCTTATGGGTGGGTGAAGAAAGCTCTGGAAATCTTATCAGTATTGTTAAGAAGGCACACATGAGCATCTTATGTTTTTTCTTTTTAATTAATATAGTTAAAATATTTGGCAAAACACAGTCAAGGCAAAAAATCATAGGCAAGAAAATTCTCCCCCCGTGCTTCTGTCAGGATTTGCATCATATTCAGCTACAAAACCTTGTGTTTGTAGCCTGCATACAATCGTGCATTTTGGACTCCAGTACCTCGCTAGTAGTTCTTCTGTTGCAGAAAAGGAAAAGTAATTGAAAAGACAAGTATACAAAATCTACTCACTGATTTGCATGCGTTCTCTAGAGGCATACCCTTTACCCTGTCACATTCAATGGCAAAATTCTTAATTTATATCTGACCAAGTGTTCAACCTAAAGAGAAACACACTCAGCAGCTCTTCTGGTCCTCAGGTAACCATGGATTTCTCCCCTAGGTTTGTTCTTAGATCAGTAGCTCCTTCTTAGTGAAGTTTAAAAATAGGCAAAGATCATGCATTGAAAAATATACACTTCAGCTGTGATGATTAAAGCATTATGGATCAGGATCTCCACCAATCCTTCCTAGTTTTGTTTTGGGGTGCAAGTATTCGTGTGTGTGTTTCAGACCCAGTGGGAAAGATGCAGGTACAGAAGACACGTGAAAAAGCATACAAGTATTCATCTGCGAGACATAGGCTCAAATACCACTGACACTGACCTGTTGTAGGGGCCATTTTGCTATTAAGGATCTAATCTTTAAGCCAGAAGGTACAGGTCCTCAAAAGGCACTTAACTGAGTTAAATGGGAATTTATGGCCTTTAGAACCTGGATTGAATTGGTTGAGCATATATGAATGCGGTTGTCCTGGAACTACTTGTGGGTATTGTGTGAAAGCTGGTTTTCACACTTGTAGTCCTGATTTTTTCTAAAACCATTACAGTTATTCAAGAGATGGAAAAGCAGGGAGAAATAGTTCCTCTATAAAAAAAAAGATCTTCTGTGCCCAAAAAGAGATGACCCTTTTATAGGAAGTCGTATTTTGGAATTCACACCGTGCATAGAAACATCCTTATTATTTCAAATTATTAGCCAGTCATTCAAATGAAAAATATGCTATATGATTGAGTTTATGACCAGACTGTGAAACTCTTATGCATACTGAATATTTTTCCCTCTGCTGTGACTAGTCAGTAAAGGATAGACTGTGACTTGGTGTGCAGGCTGTCACCCCAAGTTCCTGGGAAACCAGTGGAACTGGACATGTGAGCTCCTGCTCACCAGTGTAAGGAAGGGGCTCGCAATCTGACCGTCAGTGACAAAGTGCATTAAAATTTGGGCTTGACATTTCGGGAAACTTTTAAGTGAGAATAAATTAACCACTTTATGGCAGACATCACAGCAGGCCTTGGAGATCACATAATCATGTGAGGAAATGTGCCTCTCAGTATGGGAGTTTTAAATAAAAATAATTTCATTTGTATTCAGGTAACATTTTTATAGCATCAATTTTATGATAAACACAACAGCTGCAGCAAGATTGTTTTTCTTGCTGTAAGGCATAGTAGAGAGTGTTTGCCAATTTTCTGTCTCAAAGAAGGTGTCTTCACATCTTGATTTAGCCCTGAATAATTCAGCAGAATCTTTAATAACAGACTTGCATGTTTTAAGATCCTAAAACACATTATAGCTTAAAGAGGCAGGAAGAAATGGGATATCGTCATAGGACTGTGATGTATAAAGAGTAGTTTTAAGCATATATTGTATATAGTTTGGTTTATCATGTCTGGCCTTTGACCTAGATCAGAATCTGTGACCCTGAAACAAACTATATTCCCTTGCTGAACCCTGGAAAAGGAATACAGAAAAGTTCATGCTTATCTTTTCTATTTCATTCATTCTCTGCTGAATATTTTTTCCCCAGCTGGCTTCTTTCATGAATGTGAAGGAAAGCATTAACACAGGGGAACAGATCTCCTGTATCGCAGTTTCATATAAAATAACTCCTTTCCTTATTTTTGCAATGGCATTTAGCATCTATAAGAGCATTAGGCTGAGTTTTACATAATGATTATTTAAATTAATGGAATATTGTTTGAAATAAAAGCATAAGGGCTGACATAAAGAACAAGAGACTCTTTGGTACTGAATTAGTACATATTTCTCTATTTTTCAAAAACTCCTTTACTTTCAGTTACAGCTTATTTCCATTAAGTTTCCTGCCTTAATAAGGCACAATCATCTGGGGCAGTGATGGCAAATTTTTGTGTCACATAACCAAAACCTCTGTTAGTGGAGAAACACGAGACATACCAAATACCTAGGAGAAAGAATCCTGGAAGTAGTTTATACCTAGAGGCTCCCAGGTGAGCCGGCTGCTCCAGTGAGGGATGGTTTGGGCATGAAGGTGTCCAGGCTTGCTGTGTGTTACAGATGAAGGCATGAAGGTTTGCAGTTGCATTATGATGCCACTCTCAGCCATAAAAGTGCCTGGGAGTTGCCATGAAGTTTAAAAGCCACTAGTTGGCTATCGCTGATTCAGAATAGACAGAATCATGTGAATTCTCTTAGAAACATAGAAGTTATTCTTGCAGTGTCTCTTACATTTGATCAAGCAACTCAGAACAGCAAATTAAGCTATGAGTAGTATATCTTTGTTGACCAACACTAACACAGGAAGAACAGAATAAACAGTCTCACAGCTTCGTCTTGGAATTACAAGCTGAGCGGTACTCAGCATAGTGTGGTATTTCCCTAAAACAAAATGGCTACGCAGTCATTAAACTAATGGAAAATCTTTACAACAAGAACTTTCACAAAAGGATACGTTACATGTTAATCAAACTTACGGCAGCTGCTAGAAGGCTTTGTCAGATTCTTTTATGATGAAAATCCACATGGGGCCATTTCACAATGCTGGCCGAGTTACAGGTGTCACATGTATAAAACATGTCATTGGTTTAAGATTTAATTAGGACTTTCTTCTCTGATCATAACACTTTAAGGAAAAAATACACTTAGGATTCAATTTTCTTTGAGAGTGGTTATTAATTTGATGTGATTGATGTTAAATGGGAATTAAATCATAAATGTGATTATGCTTGTGGTTGGATGTTGTCTCAGCAGATTGTTTCTGCTTGTCACTTTTGAATGAGTGGTGACGTGATATGGCATGTTGATTTTTATTATTGCTTAAAGATTTCACTTTATCATCATTTGTCAGGAAACTGATTTTCCTCTTAGTCCCATTAATATTAAAACTGTCATAACTAGATTAAGATAGAATTGTTTTCTACAGAACCTGTTAGCCCTAGGCTAAATTTTACTCCTTGGAAAAGGACAGCGTAATGATACAGTGGGAAAAACCAGCCAACTGGCAAAAAGTAATGCTGGAATATGAATCCTAACAGATGAGAGTAATTTTGTTCTTCTGGAGTTATGGTGTATATTTATGTACACTTGCCTAAAACAGATTTCAGAAGTGTTTACACCTGAAACTGGTAACTCACTCTTCACCACTAAAGCAGGTGATAAAAATGACTAAGATAAGGCATGCGAAGATGGATGGAGAATGCTGTATCTTTTAAACATAGTAATTTACAAGATTAGAGGGAGAGCCATGTTGATACTCCTGGCAAAGAAACTGCTGTTGTCAAAAACAGTTGAGAACCTCTGTGGGCACCCCATGTCCCCTTTGCGTTCTAAATGCACAGAGTGGAACTGTAGGATTTATGCTGACGTGTAGCATAAACCCAGTGTCGCTAACACATTTGCTGTCTTCTTTCATCCTAACAATTGGGGATGATTGGTTGTTAAGTATAGCTTTTTACAATCAGAGTCTAGGCTGAAGGCTTCTAGGTCAGTTAAATGGACTTCTGTGGTCTCGCATCATGTCTTATGTTTGTTGCTCATTTGCACTAACCAGTATTCTTCTCTGGTACTTACTTGATGCTCATTACTGTGATATCTGAGAACAAAGATCATTGAGAACAGATACTTATTTCTACCAGAAAACAGAATTCTGTATTGTAGTAGGAGCAGAAGAATCCTATTAATCCACAGAGCACATCAGAGCGTGTTCCATACAATGCAATCCATGTGCATTCTGTACGCAAGCTACAGCACACAAGCTGAGGTGGCTGCTGCAGATCCCTCAGTCTGGGAGTGGGGGTGGGGGAAAGGAAAAAGAAAAAAGGAAAAATAGAGGTTTGTTTTTTTTTTCCCTTAGTATTCCGGGGAAAACAACAAAAAACAACAAAAAAAAAAAAAAAAAAAAAAAAAAACAAAAAAAACCAAGTTATACATAGCCAAAGTTTTGCTTTCTACTATAAATTTGCATCTAGGAATAAGTATAACCTTGAAAAATGATCTCTGCTTTTGTATTAGTCTTAAATTTGTTAGACCCGTCTTTATTATGAAAAAAAATTATAGAATGTAGATACTTCCGTGCTTGATTGATCTGCCATCCACTATCAATCTGTGAGCCACGCTGTGCAAGGTATGCCATCAATTGCAAATGACGCCCAGCAGGGCAGATGTCTCTGAGCGCTTCAGCTTCTGGGTTATATCAGAACTAGTGCCTGATAGAATATTGTTAAACGACAAACCTATACTGAGGGTGGGGTGATAACTGAAATTTTTGGTTGGAGAGTACCAACAATTAACAGGGACTTGAAAATGTTTTTAGATCTGAGAAATTAGTCAAAATTAAAGCTTTCTTGCAAATGCTTCCATTTTGGTAAAAATATCTTTTTTGTTAACAGAATTTCACTGTGAAAGTTACTCTTCACTGTTAATGAATAGTAAAATAAATACAAAATATATAAAATAAATTTAGAAAAGTAAGAAACAGGCAGCAAGCAAAGAAAAGGAAAACCCAAAGAATATTGTCTAAATTACTGAGTATGACACATCATTGCATGATGTTTTCCACGAGAGAACCCATTTTCAAACATCTTTTAATATGACGGAGTGGGACTGAAATTAAACATCGATCATGTTACACTGCAGTTCTGCTTTGGTTAGGGGATCTGACTTCAAATATACTGCTTTAGCTTTTGCTAGCCATTGCCTGTATTACAGAACCAAAGAGGGGAGCAGTTAGATTCTGCCCTGTTGGTAGGGAAAGCAGGAGAAAATGCAACTGAAATACATGCAGTTACAGAAGAGTAAAGCGAGTCAGAAATCAGAATCACGTCTTTGTTGAGAAAGCTTATGATGTTGAATATTAAATTAATCTAATTTGCACTGCCTGATGGTGGCCATTAGTGCCTGAAGTAGAGGCAATGAAATGCTAATGTGATTAGTTAGAAATACAAAAAACAAGCAGTACATTTTTCCTTTGATTGTCTGTGTGTTTAAGAATATTTCATTACTTCTGCTTCCTTTGAAATAAGGGTAAGATATAAATCATAGGCACAGATATAACTAGCAGTTGTGACATTTTGTTACAGAGTTTAATTACATGAATCATAAAATATTGCTACAATTTTCCAAACTGTTAAACCTTAATTAATATGAACCCACAGGGACCACCTTGATGGTTCATAATACTCTGGAATCTTTCCTACAGTAGTAGTTCGTACGGTCGAGGAGTGCTTTATAATTTACAGAGAGCGATCAATTATTAGAAATGAAGCCAGACAAATTAATTTAGTATAAATGGGGTTGTATGGAGTTTGACTAATTCTTTTTAATTACCTATATGTTATTTTTTCAATAGTCTAACAAAGGGAACTATTATTCTTCCCCATGTTCAAATTCATTAATCTCATTACTGTGCAGTATTAATATAATTTTATCACACATTCCAGAAGTGGAACACATTGACAAACCATAATGAATCACAGCATTAGTGTACTATCACTACATTAATTTCAGGACATGTCTAGCTCATCTGCAATTTACGTTGAGACTTAGTATAAAATGAGCTGAATAAGCATGTAATTATGACATCTGCTTCTTTTCAGGTACGTCTTTGTAAATCAGTGACAAAGGAATAACAGGTTTAAGTATGTGTTAACACTCTGATAGCATGTATAATTGCAATATGGCAATGTGTAATGAAGATTAAATTAGACTGTAGTGTACCTGACATATGCAAGAGCATAATTGAACTGCAGTAATTGTGGAATGAAAAAGACTATGAAGTACTAATATTTTAATTTAGGAAGGTAAAAGCACTGTAAAGAAGGAATATTATTAAAATGACGTAAATTTATGTTACGTTTTAAAGAAGCATTATTTATGTACATAGGTTATGTCTTCGGTATACTTTACACATCGTTCTTGGTGCTGGATAAAGTTGTCACAGGTTCTCTGGTTTCGATCCTTTTTGGATTTCAGGAGTGTAGGTCCTGGTTCTACGCCTTCTCTCTACAAGAGCAGCTAATACCCATTACTCACATGCACTACATCATCTTGTAACATATAGAAACTGACCTTCAAACAAGAATTGTAAAAAATATTCATTCACTGACAGCGTCCTTGAGTCGGGGGAACTGTTGTGCGCCTGGTCCCATGTGTGAGACAGAACCTGAAACGTGGGGGAGATCCAACTGTAAGCCAGAGGGCACTGCAAATTATTAACTGCATTTTAACCGAAGTCATTATCACATATCTGATAAAATATTTATTTGAGATTTGTATCATACTATATTTCAATGTCAAAACATTTGTGGGTGATAATTAATTCTAAAGGCTAGTAAAAAAAAAAAAAGTAGGTTTTGCATGAAATACTGTTATTGGGACCAAAATATACAAAATCTGTGAATATGATTTCTGTGAAGTTAGCAATCTTATACGTATGTTTGTTTTATACATATATAATTTAAGCAAAAAATATCTTCAATTATAGTGAACGCAAGTTGAGATATTAATATACACCAGGCCATTACTCCGAGATCATTTTGTTGTGAGAATGATTGGTTGCTCCTCTTTAAAAACAAAGAAATCTTTTCCTGCTTATCTCTACGTGCATGTGTGCACATCCCCCTGTTCACATGTTCACAGAGAGTTCAGTGACTGTCCACTGCGTATTTTCCCTGAGAAAGGATGTCTTAAGGAATTCTGCAGCTTCTTCAGCTTTTTGCAGTACTTTTCTTCTGTGCTACCAAGTTGGAAGGAACGCTTTCTCAAAGTGGGAGTCACGCAGAAATATGTTTAAATAAATTTCGAGCTACGTAGAGGGATTTTCAGTGAAGCCATCAGAAGCTGAACAACAAGTTAAACAACTTGTGACCTTTAAAGAAAGCTGTGACTTTTTTTAGCTCCTGCTGGATTCCCCTTTCGGAACACTCCATGGCTGTCTTACAGCTGGCAAAACCAATTCCCCAGGACATTCCGGTAGCGGCGTGGGGAGCGGCCAGCACCACAGAGCAGGTTTCAGCCGGAGCGCGGACTCCGGTTTGCTTGGAATTTCTTGCACAGGAAGTTTACTGAGCTTCACATGGCCAGCAGCCACCGAGACTCGTTTGAGTTGGACAAGGCCCTAAGAAAGCACGCTCTGGCAAATATTTTCAGAAATTTCTCTTTGCAAGTCTTTCTAGTTTTCAGCGTGTCTAATCTGTGACTACACGTGCACACACATATGCACGCATATTCCCACCCTCCATTACTAGCTGTTCTGTCAAATTGACTTTGAGTAGCATGGCCCTTATAGAAAAATAAATACTATTTTAGTTCTGATATGGACAAGCTGGAATCGAAGAACATAGTAACTTTTTCTGTAGTTCTACTGCTCGTGCTTGTTAATTATTGTACCTCTTCTTTGGTTAGTTCATTGGGATCTAGGTTTTAACTGATGAACCTTCCATCTGATAAACAATTAAAACCTTAATAGAAATGTAAGTAATTACGCCAGAAAAATGCATACTCTCAATTTAATGGCATGATGGATTTATTTTTATTGTTTGCCAGTGATGCTAATAAATGGTTGGAAATATTAGATCTTAACTACCATTGGTTTTGAGCAGATGAGGTGGTTTAAGATTAGAGGAATTATTAGTAAGTTGTGACTTTCTTACCATTTAAACTAGTGTTTAAGTAACAGTTACTGTCAACGCTGGTAAAAATAGAAATAAATGCAGAAATGGATTTTAGTTTAAATTACAGAAACTTAGTGTTATCATTATCGTATAAAAATGCATATAAATCCTGGGTAACAGAAACCTCAAAGATTTTTAAAATTATAAATTTGCTCTTTAAAGCAGATATTAGTATTTTCATAAAGGCAATTGCATACCATTATAAATATAAGGTTTGTTTAAATTGTATAGCCATCATGAGTAAAATACAGACAAATCGTAGGGGCAGTAACTTAATCTGCAGTTATGGAGTGTGGGCTAAATAATACTGTAAATTTTTCTGCACTGCTGGAATATAAATAGCAAAAAATTTAAGTGCTCTTCTAACAGTTTGTATCATAGAATCATAAAATCTCCCAAGCTGGAAGGGACTCACAAAGATCATGGAGCCCAGCCCCTGGCTCCACAGAGGACCACCCAAAATTCAAACCATTTTTCTGAGAGCGTTTTCCAAACTCTTCTTGAACTCCAGCAGCTTGAGGCTGTAACCACAGCCCTGGGGAGCCTGTTCCAGTGAAGAACCAACTTTGCAGCCTTCCTTTGGGTGTTCTCTAATAGCTTTACGTCCTTCTTGTACTATGGTGCCCAAATCTGCACATAGTGCTCAAGGTGAGACCGCACCAGCGCAGAGCAGGACAATCACTTCCCTCAATTGTCTGAAGATTATAATTTCAAAAATTTGCCAAATTAAGCTGAAAATACCAGCTTGTGTGCAAAGTCTATTTACAGTAATGACATTTTGTAGAAGCTTTTAAACATTTCTTCTATTATCTGAAAATTATTAACCTATAGAAGTGTTTTTGCCATTCAGTGATCATTTCACCTGTGTGGAGAAAACAAATAAGACCATTTGCTTTTTATCTGAATTAGCAATGAAGAAATTTAAGATTATTTTATTGATGTTAATGGAATCATGAGTTCAAACAAGCATTTTATTTCTAATGTACTTGCATTATTTTATTTAGTTTCAAGTTTTGCTAAATAATAGAAAGGATCTACATATCACTTCCATTCTTCCATCAGTTTAATGCATCTTGCTTTCAAGTTTTTCTGATATTTACCCTAGGTTTTTCCCTTTTTATATTAATCTTCTAACTCCTAGTTATATCTCATGAACATTACTAGATAATTCTTTTCTCTTATTTGTGTTTATATTCTTGAAATATTTATAGACTGCTACCATGCCTCACATTCTCTACCCAGTCATCATTTGGCCAGTCTATGTTACCTCTTTTAAATCTTTCCTCATAAATCTCACTCCCTTCCCTAACCTCTTTTGTTGCTCTTTTCTGAATTCCCCTCATTTTTTCTCTCACAGAGAGGTGGCTGGGGCTGGACTTAGCGCTCCAGATGCGATTGTTTCAAGCCATGTCAACAGTGGCCATGGCCATTACCTCATGCTACGATGTTTCTGCAAAAACCTTGTGAAATTGGTTTGACTTGTGTGTGTGTGTGTGTGTGTGTACATCATTGCAAACTCACGTCCAGTGTATTATTAGCCAACAGCATTAAGAATCTTTGTGTTATTGTTTCTCAGGTTTCTCTCTTCAAATTGGATTATACATGTTTATTTCCCATGGATGTATGAGCAAATGAGCCTCCCCTAAATACTGTTCCATTTCCACTGCCTAACACACACGGAGCTGAGTTAAAATTCTCTTTTCTCTCACATTTGCTAACAAGCACAGACCTGAGTTATGAGACCGTCAGGAAGATACTGATATCGATATTGATGTAACTCTACAGGCATTTACGACAATATACTTCAGGGTATCACAGCCCTGCCCTACTGCTATCATTAAATGTGTACTACATTTAAAGGCAGTAACGTGGCTTGGGAAACTGAGATAGGCAAAAGGTAATAATATATTTGTTTGATATGCTTAGATTTTGTTCCAGTTGGCTCCCAGAACTGTGTCTCTATGCAGCTCGGGAATGCAAGTGCTGGTGTAAGGGTGAGGGAGGAGAGGCTTGGCAAAGGCAGGGGTGAGCTAGACCCCTAGCAGCTTTGGCTTAGGTTCCTTTGAAATAGCAGGGAAGCTGTGAGCATTAACAGTAACTGGTAACAGCAGATTTGCAATATCACATTCCAATGAAGGAATAGTACTCTTGGTAAATGGCCAATTTAGTCAAATATTGTGTTTTACGTTCAAGTATCTATATTAAAATCTAGTTTTATCCTCACCTTCAATAATCATATTGTATATTTACTGGATAAAATCCCTCCAGTACCGTACACTGAGATATGTTTTTTGTTCTCTGTTGTATATGTACATTACTACTTCATGCATATATATTTCATGAGTTTCATGAAATATTCTTTTTTCTTTAGAGCTTCTTAAAAACAATTTGTATATATTTCATAGCTTTAGTAATTTAAAGCTATGCAAATCGATGGATTATCATGACTTAAAATGGTAGCCAAATTCTTAATTATTACAGCTGTAATAATATCGAAATAAATAACTTTGGAAAACAGTTATATTCATTTTAATGTTCTCCATAGAAAACTCTGCTTTTCAGTTGAACAATAATCCAGTGAAAGAGCTTGGCTTTTTCTTCTAACGGATTCAAGTTTTGCCTTTTTTAGCTCATAAGTTAGCGCAGTAATATTCAAAGTATTTAAAGATGTCATGATGACTCTGAGTTGTTGCAGAAAGAAATAAAGATGGAATCCATATGTTTTTCTTTTGATGGATTAAGGGCCATGTTTACAACAACATAAGTTTACACTGTAGCTGGCCTCAAGTATTCTGCAGACCTTCATGGGTCAGCTCCTGCAGAGGCTCATTCTTACTCAAGAGTACAATTACAGTAACTCTTTCCATGGCTAGGGAAACAGCCTGTTCTGAATAGAGAATCCAGCATGCTGTATTCTTTTTCTTTTTTTTTTTTTTGAAACAATTGTTTTTGGTACTTGAAAACAGTTTTTTTTTTTCCCTAATAGCGGTTCTTCAGTATTTACAGATTCAGTGTAGCTGTAGATTAACATTCTTCAATTATCGTATTTTCATTATTAAAATGAATATTTGATATGTGTTCATTTTATTTTAAAAGTAGGCAGATTGTTCTTATGTCACAGATAACGGACAGGCCTATTTTTTACAGAATGTGGAGTCTCATTTCGTAGGTGCTATCCTTCCTTTCTCTATTTCTGTATTTCAGAAATCTCCACTGCAGTGTCATCAGTGCTGCAAAGACCATACAATGAAGCTGCAAACAAATAATTCTCAACTGCAATTCAGAAAATCTGCTTAGGAGTCATATCTTCACTGGCTTCATCTTGCTGATCTTGATTTTGTCTGGAATTAGCTACAATTAATTTGGGTAATATTTTTCACAGTGTTCATGATATATTGAGATAAATGCTAAGCTCTTGCGCATGTTTATAAGGTCAAGTTTTAAAATGTATTTATTTATTTCTGCTAGTGTCACAAGGCCACAATTTGAAGAGTACTTAGTCTTGATGAACAATTCTTGGTATTGGTGTTTATAGACTCCAGTCCATAACAGGAAAGAATATATGCTATCAGTTACTGCCAACTTACAGCCTGTTGTTGGCCAGACTTACCCCAGTGAGTACTGCTTTATTCCAATAGCCTTACTGAGTTAAGTGGATGAAATGACGTCTAGCACTTAATGCAAGTGTGTAGGCCAGTGTGACAAACAGACTGGCCCAGCTTCACAGCCTCTAGAATAAAAATCTGCCCTGGCTGAGGTTCTTTTATGGGTAGAAAGCAGCCTAGAGATCTTTTCATTCCACAGCTCCTTCAGGCCTAATATGGCAGAAAAGAGAGAGATGACAGAGTGCACTAAAAAATAAAGTGAACTGTAAGAGCACATTTCCACTAAAATTCAAGGCCCTTCAGGAAGACTTTGGATGTAGATTAATTTGCAAGCTTCTGTACAATATTGCAGTTTTGTGCCCATTTCATTCAAGAAATTGAAAGTGTTGAAGTGAGCAGTAGAGTTGGGAGAAAGTTGATAGCAGTATTGGGAGAAGGTGTTAGCATGGAAATGCTGTGAAGGTGGATCATAACTGTTGAAACAACTTCAGTAATGGAGTAGAGGTGTGTTTTCCTGCAGTAGATTAGGAGATTTTATTCTGAAAGTAAATGAAACAAACAAGCATTTCAAAATAGAAAAATCTCTGTGCTGTAAGGAGAAGGTAGAAAGCCAGACGGTCTTCTGGGATTGTTCTTTCTATTGACACTTTTGCAGGTACTAAATATCTGATGATCAATCAATGGCCTTTCATGCTTCTGAGAGGCAAAACAACTCAGAGGTACAGAGCCCGTTTCTTTAAGCAGCTTCAGCAACTTGTTCCTTGGTGCACTATACATTTTCTGTGCTGTTTCAAATTTTTCCCAGCCATTACTTCTTCCCTTAAAATCTATTTTGTTTAGTGATATAAAAATCTCATTTTCCTTAAGCCATTTTAAAGAATTTTGTGACATAGATATACAACTGGACTAAAGCAGCTCCCTTAGTCTACGTGTCCTAATGTCCTATCCTCACTCCAGTGTTTTCCAAGTGTTAAGGGCTGTCGGTACGATTAATTTCATAAGGGTGTGAACAGACACTATTAGATCCCAAGTAATGGTCTATAATGATCAAGTGCTCTTTTCTAGTGTTTTGTGTAAGTTATGTACATTTTTCTTGCTGTTTTTGTCTCGCTTGTGACTGATGCAGCAGTTGATTTTCTATAGCCATGTGGTTCACATTTTACCAGTGACCTGTCCCTCTCAGTCCTTTTGGTTCCCATGGGCTTTCATAGTTTGGATTCTGTTTGGTGCTGTTAGATCACAGACACCACCTTCCAATGTTCTTTAGTTTTACAGTTTGATCCTTATTTTGTCACTTAAAGAGGAAAGAACAGCATTATATGAGAAATGAAGCTGTGAATTGTACTAACCAAGATAGTCATAACAAGAAATGTGGAGCACTAATTACTTATATGCATACTGAACAAAGAATGCAGTAAACACTCCCCCTTAATTATTTCTCTTCCATTAAAATTATTTTTCTTAGTCTAAATGCCAGACATGTTTTGCTCCACTTGTCACACAAATTATGGTGATACGTTTTCGATTCCATTCATTATGTATTTTCAAAATATGCCTACCTATCCCAATTTGGAGGATAACCTATTTGTACTTTTTTTTTTTAACCAATACATGTGCATTTTGCATATGATGACTTTGGTCTGAGCATATATCAAATGATAACAATTCACTTAGTGAATTTGTATTGATGATCTCATATATATACTTATTTGTTTGCTTTTATTGCTATTGTTTATTGTTTTCTATGGAAATGTCTTCTGATGGCTTCGACTACTCAAGTCTTAAAACATAAATCAAGGGACACTATTGCTCTTCATGCAAAACTAGTTGCAGTTAAAAAAAAAAAAGGCATTTTGTTACTTAGAAATAAATGTATCATGGACTTATAAGTACCTATTTGGAGAATTAGAAGTTGCCTGGATATAGTGGAAATGCTAAGTTAGGGCTTGAACTGGTGATTGAGCCCCTGGTGGGAAGGCAGGGCCAACCCAGGGGAGTTCAGGTGCATGCAATGTACCTGAGTGACCAGAAGGGGTGGAGCCAGGATCCACCCCTTCCCAGACCTCATTTAAGGGTTGGCAGTGGAGGTGAGGAGATCTTTCTGGAGATCCCTGTCTACCTGAGGTCTTCCAAGGGTAAGCCATTTTTTTCCTTTGTTTTTTGTGTCCGCAGCTGCTGCCTTTGAACATATCTTCACTTGCTGCAGCCTAGGACTTAACTACTCCACTATCTTTGCTGTTTTCCATTGCATTACAGCATTACACTGGAAATGGTCAAATATAGATCATATTGTGATCTACAAACGTGACTTCCCTGAAGCAGCTGCATTATGCAGTATTTCCTGGGCCGTTATCTTCAAAATGTGTGGCTGCTCCTTTGACAGTCGTTGCTTGGAGAATATAATGGGAATATTATTAATGGCCTTCCACATTTTATTATCTACGTGGTGGGCTTACTTCAGTGCAGGAAAGCTGTCAATGACCACATAACATGCTGTTTGATGTAACAGTGGGAAAAGGTTAGGTGGTTCCCACATTAGAGCAGTCATTTCTGTTAGCGCCAGTACTCGGTTTTATGGTGTATTGAAAGAAGCCGCTTGGGAGGCAGCCTTTGTCTTTAGAGAAATGACTGATACTAACAGGTTGGAATACGGAAAGCAAAAGGTCTTTATTACATCATATAAAAATAGAAACATCATGAAAATTTAAGTCAAACGCTCAACTGCTAAAGCTTATTAAAATACGATTAACTACTGAAGAGGCAAAAGAAGGAAAATTGATTCCTTGGTGGCTCATCTCTAGTATTTAAAAATAACCTCTTCAGTGTTTAATTTGTCTCTTTTCTTTATAAGTGATAGTTATTAGAACAGCAGTGGTAGATAGGTCAGTACTAAGGCCAGAATGCTGCTTCCTGAAAATTACCCAAACCTCATTCTTTTCTGGTCATATCTTTGACAATATTTTCAACTTTTTCAAAATCTTTTGCAAGATTTTGGGGAGAGGGGAAACCCAATCAGCTTTGTAGTTTATGTAGCATGCTGAGAGCTCAGCAAAAATAAACTGCAGTTTTCAAAGTTACAGACTTGGCAAACAAGTACTGTAAATAGCATCTCAGCTAATTTTGAGAGGACAGACCCACGGATGAATATGCTAAAGGGGAGAATGAGTATGTCAAACTAAGGATTCAACCCAACATTTGAATGTATGAGGAGAGTCATAAGATCTGGTAAATAAGTACCTAAATGGCTTTTTTCTCTTGTTTTCATGGACCATGCATTCAGTTTTGAACTGTAAAATGGAGGCACAAATATCTTGTGGATTAGATGTGGAATACAGTCTGAAGAGAGAGATTTTTCACGCAGGATTTCTGACAAATTTTCTTAAAGAACTTTGATTTTACATACTGCTTTTTAAAACTGCTATTTGGTGAAATTTAGAGCAAATATAATCTGTAAGAGCATAGTTGGAGAAGAGACTGGTATCTGTGCCAATTTGCATACTACTGCATACATTTAATACTTCATCTCCAAATGGTTTCTGTTATTGCCCCCATTGTACACCACTTATGAACATGGCTCAGCACCTATTGCAAACAGCCTCTTCTAGCTCCTTCTCAGACAGCTGGGAAAGCTAAAACATGATGGAAGAAGAAAGCAACGAGAATATCAATGAGCTTCTCTTTGTTTCTGTTTGACCAGTATAAGTTACACAGAAATAAAATATTTTAGATTTAATAGAAGTGAAAGAAACATGAAGAAAGAACTGAAGATTAAACCAACCTTCCTTACTGTGAAATTGTTTACACGTGTTCAGAGACAAATGATTTTCCAGCTCTTCTGCATGCCTAGTAGAAATTACGTGGGTAGAAGTGTAGAGGCGAGATCCCATGCGGAGATGTGTTTGTTCAGAGATGCAAGGAATGCCTGAACTCTCTTCTGAAGATAGCCACCTTCATGCACCTGTTCTGTCTGGGAAATAGCTGGATACCTGTGTACACACCTCAGATGTGTGTGGATTCTGATGTAAACACCTGACTGCCAGGCCCACGAAGCCATGCTAGTTTTAGGTGCATCTGCTGAATTTATATGAACAAAAATCCTTAAACTATGAGGTGTTGTTTCCGTTTTTCATTTTGTTTTATTTTCTAAATATTCCAGATCTCTGCTTTTGTTTCTTTTCAGGAAAAGAAAACATCATGTAAAATAAAACACAGATAAGCCTTATAAATGCAATTCAAAAAAATTCAAGTAAATAGCAACAAGTGTCTCTAGCAGTAAGATTTGAAGTATGGTCACCTTTGGAACTAAAATACTGCGCTTCGTATTGTATAATACCAAAGAAACAGCACAAGCAAGTAAGAGACAAAGCAAATTCTCTCTCTGTGTCTATCTCTTTTACTAAAAGTAGGTTATAAGTGACTTGAGAAAAGCTGTGTAATGGATCCGCAACTGAAGATGTCATTTGTTCCTTGCAAAACATACAGTAACCTTCCATCTAGGGAAACAGTTGTGCATATCATCACCTAATCTGGCAATACATCGGTAATTTAGATTAGAAAGATCTTAGAAAACTATAGTTTTGCATGTCCTTGAAAAGCACGGCTTCAGAGTGAGGGTTTATATCTCTCATGGTAAACTTGAGCTGTGCTGCAGGTGTTTTAGTTTATCACTGAAAGGAAATGACTTTTTTTACACCTAATTTAATCTGAAGCTATTCACAGTTTAAAATGTTCGGTAACAGTGACCTCTGTAATGACTAACACATTGCAGGTGGTCTGATAGCAGGCCAGTGGTTAATGTTTGTTATCGAGAGAGACAGAATTAAATGTCCACCCGAGTTGTTTTCTTCCGTTTATAGTATGAAAACAACAGCTGGCACAAAAGTAAGCCACAATTAAAGACCTTCTGAAAAGCTGCGATCTGTTCAGTTCCTGCAATAGGAGAGCTTTCCTGTGGCATCTATTAAAAATGTGTCATTAAATTTGAAAGCAGAAATCCTGGTAAATATTTGTAACTTAAATCTCTGTATTAGCCTTCTAATACTTAGGTTCTAGCCTGGCAATCCTTGCTCAGTCCTTCTGGCAAAACCTCTTTTTGTTCCACAGTTGTGTGGTTAGGATCAATGAATGTTTTGCCCACACTTGGGCTTGGAGTGCTATAACAGATTGAAGGAGGCTTCGCCAAGGCTCTTAGAAGCTCTCAGAAGGCAGTTCAGTGTTCCTGTAACAGCACATAAAGCAAAACTGGTGAGCCTGTGTCTCAGAACTCATTGGAGGATTGTGTCACAGCCTGAAGTTTTCATTTTAGTTCATTTCCATTTTGACAAAAACTGAGTATCTTTACTGTGCAGCTGCTGTGTGGCTTTTCCAGATGTGTGTGGACCTGGGCAGTATCTAGGCCAGCTGTAACCACTGTCAAATGGCATTGAATTAACATTCTATTTCTTTACAATGCTTGCTAGCTTCTAACATCACATAAACAAAGGCTCAGTCCCATTCTACAGTATTATTAGAGATTCCAACTCAAATCTGGGAATGCAAGAGTACTTGGTGAAAGTGGGTTAAAAACTTAGATACTGTCAAAGGACTGCTTTTCACCCAGAAAAGATAATGTTGTTTCTACTACTTGCCTTGGGGTGACATGAACTGTTAGAGGAAGAAGGGACCTCTGAAAATTCAAGTGAGTGTCCTTCACAAGAGATAATAGACGTCACATCTCAGAAAATGTTTCTTCAGCGCAAATTTAAGTCAGCCATATTTCCAGGGAAACTGACCACAGCAATTGAGGAAATGCAATATATAAACAGGAGTGGTTCTAGAAAGTATGTTTCAAGTTACTTGATGTGCCAGTTCCTATCAGCAAGCCTTTTATGAAATGCCCAGGATTATTTAGAAGCACTTTGTGAACTAGGCCTTAAGGAAAAATAGTTATCGTACTAATGGGATGCCTGGATAGGACCCATTTCACTGCTTTGTTAACTATGCACAGATGGGAGTCAGGGCACTCTGTGGTGTTATGTGAAATACATCAGCTGACATTGCTCTTTGCTGCATGAATGAATGTAGATCAAAAAAAAAAAAAACCAAACGCTTGACTGTATGAACAGTATGTAAACTGAATGCTAATTGGAAAAGGGATTGGAATCCAGATCGTTTATACGTAGAGCTGTAAGTGTAATCTGTTCTGGTCAGACTGAAAAATTAAAAGGGAAAATTGGCTATATTAATGACTCAAGAGGCTTTTAATGTCTATTCAGTTATTGTATTCAAACAGTCCTGCTTTGGAATGACATGTAATCTGTTTTTCAGGCTTCTGTACTGGAGGGAAGAAAATGTGTGTTTGAATCCTGTCAAGCAGAGGGTAGAATTGAAGTTGGCTTTCCTGTTTCTTGATAGTTCTATCCTCTGCTGTATCATCTTCTGTTAGGTGTTACTCCACAAGTTCTGCTAGGCTTTGTAACAGTTCTCAGAATAAATGCTGTTATCTCAGTTTGTGAAGCAAATTTTCCTGGGAACCAAAACAGACTCCTGTACAGCTGCCTGAACAGTTTCTCTCTTAATTTTTCTAATGCTCCCTCCTATACACAGTCAAAGTCTATAAAGCAAGTAGTAGAAAGAGACATGTATTTGAGGATAGATCCAAGGATTTATGTGATTATTAGAAGGACTTGCATTAATAGCAGTCCTATAACCATAGAGGATTTTCATTGTCAGACTTTTATTCTTTAGTACAGTATAAACTAGATTTTGCCAAACTCTTTTTACCTTTCTCCTTGTTCGAAACTCTTTCAAGCTGATATTGCTTCTGTCAAGGAATGACCATGCAGCTTGGCCAACTTCTTTAAATGTGTATCCTTACTTATTTTATAAGGCAATAGGGTTGCCCATATCTATTCCTTTAAGATTGTCATGCTTAAAAGCATTTATGTTAGACAGAAATCCTACAGAATTGTGTAATATATACATAGATTCATCAGTAAAAGAAATCCCAGTGTTAACTTTTCACGAGCTACACCTTATACAGTACTCATGTAAGTAATGTTTTTGTATCTTTTGCACCCGTGTTATGTAACACACAAGATGAATATTTAGTCCTAACCCACCTACATTTATATCTTCAACACTAAAATTTTCCATTTGCTGTTAAAGTCTGTAAATGTATTAGCAAGGCCTTTTATTGTCATGAAATTAAACCTTTTGAAGTTTCTTCCTCCCTTAGACACAAAAGAAAGGATATAGTTGACATCAAAGTGGAGACATACTGCTAACTAGTAATTATGGCAGCTTAATGTTGTCCAGTCTCCACCCATTTAAAAGCCTGACTTTACTTTCTTCAGCATGTACTTATTTTGATCAGCACCTTTAAGAGTAACTGGGCAGCACAGCTACTTACAAAGTTTCTGCAAAATTGGATTGGAAAACAAAACAATGTTTTGATAGCTTATTATTTATGTATCATTGTGGCTTTTTAAAAACCTCATTTAATTACTCTAAGTGAGTTGTAGCTGTTAGCTGGGTATTGCCAGATGTGAAACCAGACACAAGGGTGAGATTTTACAATTTAAGCACAGCTGCTTAAGACAAAATCTGGTTTAGGACACAAGAGATGGATTTAAAATACTACACTTATATTAAAAATAGCAGGGAATCAGATGCAGGACAGCTAAAGGTCTTCTTGGCAAACCTCTTACCTTCAGGTGGATCCATCCAACTAAGGCCACGGAAAGGCCTCAAAACCAGCAAATGACATTTACCATCAGTCTTTTCCCCTCACCCACAGAAGCAAACAGAGGTATGGCAAGGCACTGCTCTGTTTTTAAATTGAAGTCTTACTTCTTTCTAATTTGTGTATTAGTAAGGTGAGCGTTGGAACCAAGAACAAAGTGCATCTGCATCTTGGAGCAATTTTAAGCATCTCTAAGTACCTGGATGATGAACTGAAAATAAGTTTATTTATTTTGGGCATTTGAGTCTTAGAGCTTAAGAGAGAATAACTTCAGAAATCCCAAAGGCAGGCTATGGGGGTCCTCCTCATTCTTGCATATTCTACTGCACAGGCAAAATTGTTGATATGCTTAGCAGAGCATGTAAGGTAGTACAGAGCAGCTGAAAAAACTCTGCACGTCTTTAGACCTCTGTACTGCACGTGTATGAGGAGAGAGGAGGAGCAGCACCGAATTTATATCAGTTTTTTAACAAGAGATGTGTGAGACTAGAAAAGCCTATCCAGTGAGTAAGTGTTATCCTTCCGCATCAAACCGAAAACAACAAAAAACACCAAGGTTGAGGTACTTTCCTAATAAAGGGTATTCACAGGGTATATTTTCAAGTGATACATCTTCAGGAATGATTTTGCTAGCCTACCACAAATTTTGCTGGTACTATATTTGCCCCCATCTTATGCATTCCATCTTATGTTTAGGTGATAGAAATGCAACTCTCTGAAAAGGAATATTTTCCATCTGAGCCCACCATAAACCTAAACAGTGACTCACAGCAAGAAGACAATTGACCTATAGCAAAAGCCAAGACACTTCAGACACAATAAAAAACAAGGATCTTCCATCTAGTTTGATTATTCATTTTGCTTCACTTTACAAAAATGGTAGATAGAAAAATGGACTCTTCCTACTGGTTCTGTCAAGTCCCTGTCTGTGTCTGCCACTTGACTGTGGTCTCAGTTATTGCTTCAGTGCAGCAACCACTGGTAACAGTTAATTATAACCAGCGGGCTCTGCTTTCCAATCCCTGCTCTTCTGACCAGGTCATTGCAACACTCATTTTTAAAGTGTTTTCTTCTAAACAGGAAAACATTTCTCCAACAGAACTTTGTAAATATTTTTCTCGGTAGTGATAGTAAGCAATACTTAACCTAGTACTGAGGTCACTGGGAAGAGATCAAATGTGACAATGCTGAGTTTTTAGCTGTCAAACATAAATTTCTGGCATTTCCATTTTTTAAACCTATAAGCATACCAGAATCTGTTTTTCTTGTCAGGGCACACTCCTCATTTCCAACACTGTTAATGGGTGTTATATATTCTTATCAGGGATGTTACAGATCTCATGCATTCTATAGCAAGCTAATCTTTCATATTTTATTGATTATCTGTGCCTGGTTTAAAAAAAAAAAAACCACAAAAATCTGAGTTAAGAGATCCTGGTGATGCTCATAAATTTTCAAAATAAAATCTGAACTGAAAACTAAGTGCTTCATTAATACTTTCCAAACGCAGAGATGTATCTGCGGAGTAACGTGGGCAACGAGTTAGTTAATCACTGTGTAAAAGAATGGCTAATTTTTTTCTCTCTACCATTATTTTTTTCCTTTTCCTTTCATTATGACATTAGTATACTGTAGGACCTTCTTGCTGGTAACAGTAGTTATTCTGAAGTGTCATCTATTGTATATGAAAGTCAAATATCCAGTAGAACAAAGCATTTGTATACTAATCCCAGCACATTTTTTTAATGAACATCTCCTATAATCCTTACTTATGCAATATCTAGCGGGATTTAATCCATTCTAATTATTTAGCGATTTACCCATTATTGTCATTCTCTTGACTTTAAGAAAATAAAGCATCTTTTATTCTGATTTCTTAAGAAGTAAGGAATTACTGGAGAAATGCAAGTGTAAATGTTCTGCTACTTTGATTAAGAAACCTAGACTGATGGATGAGTTCCAGAGAACAACTCCGTCATTCTCAGCTGAGGGAGGAGGAGCATCTTTTTAACTCAGCCTCCATTCAAAAATATGAGCATTCCTTTCATCAAATGACAATGTTCTGTGATTTCCTTGCCAAGTATCACCAGTATTTAGGCTGGAAATTTTTTTTATTGCCTGTATGCAGTTCTCCTTAGAACCACCTTATTTTATTCTCATCAAAAGCTATTAATTACATACATAATATTTAATCTTTCTTCTAATAGTGTTACTAGGCTCCAACATTTGCATACCAAAACTCAAACTTAACATGAGAAATCAGGCTATCGATGTGATACAGAACATTATCTGACTTAATAATAAAGCTGTCAGAATTAATTGGTTTTCCATTCATATAAGTATTCAGGCTTTTCAATTCAAGTCTCTCTGGTTATTTGTCTACATATATATAGTTTATTTGTTTTTAAAGGATTTCTCTTCCAAACCACATAGAGTACTACATAACTACTTTGATTACCTGGTAAAAGTAAAAGGGAACAGGAACCTGGCAGTGTTTAGTGACTCTTCCTCTCGATATGTTTGAAGATATTGTACACTATTTTCAAATGATGCTGTGAAAATTGACTGACAATTAATTATGGCTTATTTCTTGAGAATAATTCCATTGCTTACTTTGATTGTGTCAGAACAAAATTATCTTCTCCAGTCTTCATATATGAAACATCCATGCTGCGTACAACTTCTGTTCACTCTGTTTATTAGGAATGTGAAATTCCTCTCACTAAACTACCTCAAAATAATGGATGGATGATTTGGGAAGTCACTTTAGTAGAAAGGAGTTTTCTGATACAATATGGACACATAATTTCCAACCAGTTAAGGAGAGTACAGTCCTAGTGTTTTCTTTTCGCTTCTGTTTAGAATAGTAAGTTGCCATGCAAAACACCCTGGTAATTAAAAATATAACCAGTGTTAGCACTGAAGACTAAGTAATTTATCTTTGTAGCAATTCATCCAAAATGGAAGCAAGAAGAGGGAAGAATTTAAAAATGAATTACCTAAGATTATGCTTTTCATTCTTATGATAAATAGTTGGTACTGAATTCCATGAAATAATTTAGTATGGAAGAGTCTATTAGCTAGTTAGAAACCATGACCCCATTTAACAGTTATGGACCATGGTAGCATCTAATCTATATTATTTGATTTGTATACCCTTTATGATCTGAGCTAGATCCCATAATGTCAAAAATCATAGCTGTCACTTGAATTATAACCCATTAAAAATGTAGGATTGTCAAAATCAGATATGTTTGTCTCAAGAGTGAGCTGCGCTAACATATTTGCTATATAGTGAAGCATATTCTGCTTATTGCTTTTTTTTTTAAAAAAAATCACCAATCCATTCCCAAGCGCTTTTAAGATGAAATGTGGCATGGATAATCTGTTTAAATGACTTTTCCTTGTATTTTCTCTGCGGTCTGCATAAAAAATATTAATCACATAATCAGGATTTATATTTTATTTTTAAGAGCCAGAAATCAGTGGATAGTTTCTATGGTTCTGTGTGTATTTATTTGCCCTCAAATCTAGATTAGCAGATCATTCAAAACTGTACCATGCTTCTAAATCCCACAACTGTATTAACCTGTGCTAAAAAAAGAAAAACAGTGCTTTTATGTAAGAATGTAGTAGAAGAAAAGAAATACACCTCTGAACTTTATTTTTTTTTCTCATAAGTAAAACAATCAATGGCTCTTCTGTTCAAAGTGTAATGGAAACTGACAGATTTATAGATGTTAATCACATCTACATATATATGTGTGTGTGTATATATAAAGACATCTATCAATTTAAAAATAACAGTGAAATTAAGCTGCCTTAGAAATGTAATGGGGCTTTACCAGCCCTACTTCAGCCTCATAGTATTTGTGAAATAGCCTAAAAATTGAGACTGCCTTTTTTTTTTTTTTGGCAGAAATTTCATTCTTGTTTCATTTACGTGTGTTGTTTTGGAGGAAAATACAAATACAGAAAAACAGAAGAGGGGGACAAATATGTGCATGTGAATGAAGTAGTAGATGTATATATGAAAATTGATCTTGTAGTGAATTAATGTAATAACTAATAATCATACACTCCCAAATGAAATAAGTATTTCAGTGCATGCATACCTTTGCAGTGTCCGTTTACAACAGGTTGTATGAAACTTGTAAGCAAGTTTAGCTTAGCTTCTCAGTGTGGACACATCCACAGAACAAGCTGCCCTTCCATATGCAGCAGCGCAGTCCTGCCAGTCTCAGAAATGCATGCAGAATGCTGTGACAGTCTTCAGCGTCCCCTTTCGTGTCCTCTGCCTGCACAGCTGTGATAGGGTATGTTCAGGATTCAAGTTCAATAGAGTGAGACTAGATTTGCATTTATTTAATTACTCTTCTTATGTTGTAAGTATAAATCTTTAAGTTACTATCTTTCTGATAATGTATTGATTCACACTAGAGTTTCCTGTAGGCAGATGTGGAAAACAGAGACAGAGCCAGGCATGTATATACCTTGTAGGAAGGTGTGTATAGAGCTAATGCTTTTCCTAGGACACACCCACACAATACAAATTTAACAAATGGGGCAAGTTTTTTTCTTTAGCAATAGGTAAGTTGAAATCCCTAATGCAGAGAAGACCTTTCAAATAATTCTGTAAGTGATCAAGAGTGCAGTGAATTGAAAATACTGCTGAAGCTTAATTGTTTAGTCCCAAGTTTAATGAAGTATTTAGGCCCAAACTTCCCATTAATTTAAATGGGAAATCAATGGGAAGTTAGGAGCCTAAATGCTATGTTGAATCAGGGCCTCGGGGCTCAATTGAGATTCCCATAGTGATCACTGGAAAGACTTCCATTAAAGCTCTGGATTGTGTTAATCACTTCCATATCTGTCTGTTGGTACCTACCTGGCTCATTTACAACACTTGCTTTGTAGGTCTTGTTAAGAGCTAAAAGTGATACTTTCAAATTCTTTAGGATACAATTATACACCTACTAGAACTTCGAGTAGGATCTACAGTACTTTTCTAAAACCTCTCTAATGATTGCCTGCGTTTCCAGGTACATATCTACACCAAACTCTAGCTCTATTCACATGTCCAAATTCTCCTTTTTACTTCAAAACTATTACTGTAGAATTTCTACCTTACACGCAACAAAATCTGGAAGAATTATTGCAAATATTTTTCCTACTACTGCGACTGATACCAGTCAGAGAACTTTGGGAAACTGGTCTACTTGGTGAAATTTTCCAATGGAATATTTCTAAGATGTTGAGAAATCTGGGCAAAAACTACCAAACTTGAAATATCTCACTAACTAGAAAATCTGATCAACAGAGAATGATGAATAAGTAATTGTAAATAGTATTTCCTGATTTTTTTTACTTTAATCCCACTAAGTAATTATTCACTTCTATCTTATAGTATTCCCCCAGCCCATACTAACTAGTATCACTTAAATAATTCCCATTTTTTCCAGTGACAATAGCATTTAACCCCGAGGAACTAACCTTAAGGTTAATTAAATGTTTGAGCAAACCTGAGGTGATTTATAGTTTCATGCTGAAAGTGAGAAAAGTTCACAGTTTTGTTAGGTTTTGATGTAAAAGAAGATAAAATCTAGTGCTCTCAAGCTGAGTTTCACTTTCAGTTTTTATTTTCTTTTAAAATCTGAAGTGCAGAGAAACTCAGGTGGGGTGTAAAGCACCATGGATCCCATTTAGATTTTTAACTTCTCCACAAACATCAGTGCATCTCTGCTGCTATGAGCTACTTCACGCATCCCTAGTAATAATCAATCTTTTTACTACAAGTTTGTTTTCATGGTACTTTTTTTTTACTGGAACCACTGCTGGCAGTGTTGGATGTATTTCTTTGATATGCATGTAAACTGTTATGAAAGAAGGAAAAAAAATAAAGACTTCTGTATATGCATTTCATGGAATGACAGCATTAGTTAAGGAATGTTACATGCTTGCTTTGATTAATGAGTATTGGGAGATTATTTCTCAGCTTGATTCATGCGCTTAAGCAGTGTAAAGTAATTTAGTATCTAATTGCAATGCTTTCCAGAAGGTTACATGGGTTACGTTATGCTTATGGAATACAGAATTCAAACCCACCCTCTACATAGGGTTTTCATACACAGTAGCATGATTCATTTTACTAGAAGGTAACCAAATTACATATGCAAGTACGTTGTTCATTTAAAGGTATTAAACATCTCTACGTTGCTAAAAATATCCAATACGAATATGTTAATATACAAATTTCTCAAGGGCTACTCTGCAGTTCTGTGGTACAGGGAAGAACTGTAGTTGCATTTAAAACATTTAAGATTAGACTTTTCATATAGAAATAATAGTAATTTTTTTATTTTGAATTCCTCAGCTGTTGTCCACTCAGAAGTTGATTGTGGATCAAATGTTTCCACATTTGAGAATGAGGAGGGTGGAGGTATTGCTATATACAGCCTACAGGTGGAAAGGAGGATGAAGGGAAGTATTTATCAACAGCCATACAAAAGAACACAAGCACTGAAATAGACAGAAGCTGTGTAAGGAAATAAATCAAAATGAATGAAAGCTGTATTGTTGAGTTGAATGTCACATGCACAGAGTTCAGGACTTTATAGCTTCCCTGATTCCATAAATAGGCTTTTCCACAGTAGAAAGAAAGAAAGAAAAACAGAAAACAAATGAATACCAAATCACCCAAAAGAGCTCGCTGTGTTGTATGATACAGCTGATCCAATAGTAAGTTCTTTGTCAGCAAACTGAACTAGTAGCAGTGCTGTCTTCCTATTTTGTAGGCGGGTCTAGTCTTGTTTATTTCCCTCTGTTTCCCTGACCAGGAGTTAGAGGAATGTATTGATGACCACAGACCCAGAAATAGGTAAAAGAAAGACCTAAGCCATGAGCTAGATGTAGACACTCAGGACAAGAGAATAGGTAATGAGCTCTTGTCTTCCAGTGCATTACTTTATCTCTTGTTCTGGGTATCTTCATCTGGCTGTTATTCTATATATTTCCCCTTTCCTCCTGCAGGATATTTTCCATATTTTTTTGTTTTCAGTCTGCCTTGAAATAATGACCTTTAATAGGAGAAAAATATATTTCACGACAATTTTTTTGAAGTTTGATACTTTTAGAAGTTTTCTGCTGTCAATGTCAATGACGCAGAACTGAGACTCACATTACTAGAGTAGAACCTGCTTCTTATGGAGAGAACTGATTTCTTCCTTTGCTAATCAAATGAATTTCCCTTTCAAGTGTTTATGGAGCAAAGACTAGATACTGCTGCTGTTATATAAACTTGGATTAGGCTAAGTTAGGGTTGTGACATTTGCAAGAAGCTGTCAATGTTGAGTTCCTCCTTGTGTCTGTACTTTCCTGGGCTGGGTATGGGGTGCTTTGGCCTGCTGTAGATTCCGTGTCAGCTTTCAGAAATTCCATCTGACCTTAATTTTTCTGGACATTTTAGTGTGCAGTAATGTCCAATATCATATCTTTGATGTTTCTTTTGTGCTAATTATCATGTACATGCTAGCTTTGTATGAATGGCTTGAGAGGGAGTGCAAAGAATGAACTTTTAAAGAGAAAGTACAGCATGATAGCAGTATCAAAATGGTCTCCCTCAGTGATAATCTGTTTAAAGCCAGAAGTTCTTTCCTTTTTGAAATTGTTGTCAATGGATTGTTTTTTTTCTCTCTAGTTTTGCTCTATACTGAAATAGGTAAGGCAGATCATCTGGAACAGCTAGGAGGGTGTAAGAGATATTATATTGTGCTGAACATAAATCATTGTTGGTATTTTGTGACACTCTCTATGGAAAAGAGCGTGCCTCAGTAAGACACAGCACACTCATCACTACCAATCATCATAATCAGGAATTGCCACAGAGACAAAGCAAACGTAGTATAGAAAGAACACTTTTGCTTAGATTCTTGATAACTGAAGTTTCATTAGTGAGCCTATTAAAAGTTATTCTCTCTTGGGAGCTGCAATTATCTGAAAGCTTTGTACTCCTTTCCTTCTTTTATCTTGGTTTTTGTTTTTTTTTCCCATGCATTCAGAAGAACTGGGAATCTATCTATCCATGGCAGGCATTTATTTTTAACAAGCATTTCATATGTATTTAGAGATTCAGAAAAAAGAAGGAAAACGCTAGGTTCCACCTAGTTGTAATCTGTGTATTACAGGCTATATTTGATACACAAAATGCTTCATTAGGTATGTCTGAAACTATAATTGGGCAATAATTTCATATTATTTTACACTCCTTTCACCAAGACAGTGAAGAAATAGAGTGAACCCTCTATAAAAAAAGACTACAGGACCATTTTGGGAATTGCTGATAAGGTGCCAGGAATCCTCTGCTAATGACTGCAGAGAAGTGAGGAACAAACTTTACTTTTTTAGTTTATGCAGTGTTGAAAATGACTGTTTCTTAGCTATGTTGAAAAAAGTAATAAAAAAAAAAAGAAGCATTTTAAAAGATGATTCAGTAGCATGAAGCTCTAGTCTACACCGTACCTACAGATGATATTAGAAAGAAAATAGAATAGGACACGAGATTTTTAGCTCTGGATAACTTAGTAGCTACTTGAAAATCCTTTTCTGGGAACCTTTCCACATGCTCTCAGTCAATTATAGGTTTAAGTCATTGCTGTTCAACAGAACAGTATTAAATACTCATTTCTTAAGACTTTGCAGAACATTCCAGCTTCTGTTCATTGCTCAGGATTTATTGTTCATATGATTATTTTTGGTAAATATTTTTCCAATGTATGTCTAAGTGCACGCATCAAAAGTTTGTCGTGACTTTTCCTTCTATATTTCTTTGTGGAATACAACAGTGGGTTTGAAATCATTGGCTTTCAGGACTACTGAAAACTTTCCCACATAATTCATCACTGAACTGCAAGTAGAGCTGCACTTGTTGCTGTTGTGGTACAGTCTGAGAGATGATTGGATCATAGCTACCCAGGCAGCCAAACCTTTGGGTTGGGTGTGTTACACAGTGATAGCGCTGATCCAGGAAAGCCAAACTTTGCTTTCTGATTCGTATGGTAAAGCTCGAGTAGAAATGTGGTGCGTGATAAAAATCTGCACAGATTTTACCCTCGGTACCAAAAGGTGACAGAAAACTCTGCCAGTTTTGCTGGCGGGTAGGGCACCTCTCCCCATCTGGGGGTACTGTGACCAAGTGGCTTTTTAACTGGTGCAGCACATCTTTATTTACAACTGTTACCTACTCAGCACAACTTGTAAAGTGTGTTTTTTCTAAAACTTTCCATGTGATACAGCTCTATATATTATATTACACTTATAAAATCCCACCAAACCCTTATGAATTAAAAGATAATTAGTGGTTCAAAACACATAAGATATTAGGCCAGAAGTGTCAAATGTCATGAAAGGCCATAAATCATAGTATACTTCCATTGATCCCTTATATAGTTAGTTTTTAAATCATCTCTTTAACACCTTGTAAATGTACAAACAACTATGAACCCAAGGGAAACTTTAATATGTTTTTCATACATATTTTAATTTCATCTCAAAGTACTGGCTGCATAAAAATTAAGTCAGACTCACAAAAACTCATTGATTTCCTCTGGATAAAACCCATCTGTCCAAACTAATTTAGAAGCTTTTTGAAGCCGTAAAGTTAGTCATGCAACACTGAGGTCATTATGGACATCCTGTACTGTAGGAACTCTAGTGTAATTTTAAGAAGGTAATTTTGTTATATTTACTGTATTTAAATACAGTGCTACTTTTAAGGAACAAAAGCCTTACTGTGTAACTGTATTGAAAGTAAACCAGAAGCTGTGAAAAGTGAGATCTGTTCTTTTCCTTGTGATTAATGCACCTTTCTGCCAAAATTGAAACTTCTTAACTGAGCTCATTTAATACAAAGTAAACGAATTCTGCTCTTTGGATTTGATCCGCTGGCTAAGCTCTATAGATAAGGGTCTAACAGTGAATAGCTTTCATTCTAAACAAAGGATGTTTTGATAGAAAGGTCAGAGCTAAGGTCTTTTATATTGTGATAACAGGAAAGGGAAATGACATATTAATGGCAATTCATGGCATGGTGGTCTGCCGAACATGGTGGATCCAAAAGTGAAAAAAAAAGTAGTAGTGTAGTGCTATTTTTTTTTTAAGGACATCAGTTTTTAATTGGTCTTATCTTGAATGACAATTTCTTTCATTGCAGTTGGCAAGACATTGATGCCAAAATGTACAACACTGCTACCACGGGGAAGATTGAAAAAAAAATTGTGTGTATTGATCTGGATTCTGCCCTCGAACATTTTGCTGCCAGACAGAATATTAAGCAGGCTTAGCCCCTGTGAGTCACACTTGTAACAAATGGTGATCTGTGGCTAATTTTTATAATGTGATAGACTTTAATTACATGCTGAATCACTTGAATAGGATAAACAAGTTTAGATGAAGAGGTTCTCACTGCAGCTCTGGACATGTACAACATGTTGCATGGTTTTTGTGCAGTGCTTGGGAATTTGGGAACTGAATTTGTCATAACAGTTTCATATCATCTACAATAAAACCCATGGCATTTTTATTATTATTAAAATTATTATTTTAAAAATAAATAGCTATTATGCTGTTGCAGGAAAAACTCTACCTCAGAAATCTTGATTCTGACATAAACAAAATGATGTGATTAGGCTAGGCAGTCACTGCAGTGAAGGTACTTAAAGCCCTTATTCCAACCCCCTTCCCACACACCCCCTCCCTTTGGGGCAGGCTGATTTATCTCGAGCCAACTGATGTTATCTGTAGCTCCAGCAACTTCTTACATATCCACATCGAGTCCAACTATTTCATGACATGGTATGATAGTGTAGATTCCCATGTTACCTAATGAAGACTGGACTGAACAGCATTTCTTTTATGCTTAGTAGAGTACCAACACAGAAAACAGCATGTTCAGGTGTTCAAGGAGCAGTGTAGGATGACAGCAGGGTAGTACATTTTTTCCAGTTCATCTTTCACATCTCCAGAGAGAAAACTTCCCATTGCCCACTTCCCTTGCTTCTCCCTTGAGATGCATTCTCTGGTAAGCAGTCACTTTTGCACATCAGGCAGTGTCTGCCAAATTGGCAACGTTAGCAAAAGATGCTATTCCTTGCTACTACATCCAAGCCCTGTAAACTCCACTCCCCATTTCCACCACAGTACAAATAATGCAGTTACACTTGCTTGTAGTTTCTGTCAATCATTTAGATGACTCCAGTTAACTCTGAAGAGCATCGCATAGAAAAGATATCAGAAACCAAACAACCTTTGCCTTACTCACAGCTGCTAAATTAACAACCTTTGATCCCTGGACAGAAGATTAGAACAAACCTCATACTTGCATGGTGGGTTGTTGCTTGCCATCTTCCTAGAAAACCTCTGAGAACACAGAAGCCCACATTAGAAATGCTTTGTCATGCCATCTGGGAGCAGCTTTGGGAAAGAGCTCTTAAAAAATAATGATAATCAGCTGTACACAGCTGATTTAAGCTGCAGTGAAGAGAAATGCAGGGGCTTTAAAAATACTGCTTATTTAGGAGACAAGCTTTGTACCTCTAAGCCGTGTACTTTAAAGATAGTCTGGTGCACACCAGATTGATAAATGCCAGCTATTAGGCAAGCAGCAATAGAAAACCAAATAATTAAATCCTATTTTCAGTACTTAATATAGTTCTTTTTCAAGAGTCTATTCCCTTGGATTAGTGCAACAGTACTTGGATGGCTGTACCATTCCTGCAGAGTAAAAATATGGGATCTAGAGCCAGTAGATTTTTGTGAATCTCAGTGGAGTCCCAATTCACACTTCAGTCATGTGGAACCCCCTCTCCATGTCTCCTGGCTTCCCGGTTAATAATTCTCAGAGATCTCAAATAGTGGATGCTGTCTGCTCACATGATCTGTAAGCTATTGTACTTGGGAAAGAAGTAATCAACTTAACGATGATGTTCCCTAGTATCATTCTACTATACTTCCTGCTTTTTGACCAAAATATCTGGTGTTTCCCTCAGTATTTCTTGATACACTCTGTAATGGTGTGGAAAAATGATTTCAGATGGGTCTTACTTGGGTAGAAAACATTACTATTTTCTCAAATATGATCGTAACATAAATGTTTGTCTCAATGACACCAGGTAATAGCTGAAAAAAATTCGGATATCAGCTATCATTTTTGTTTAGAGAAAGCTTTCAAATGAAGAAAAATCTGAATACTAGTGAAGTATATGGAAAGTGAATAAATGTGATACTGCTGAATATATACTATTTTTTAGTTACAAAACAATAAGCAGCTCTTCATGAGATTTATATTTTGTCACATTTTAATCTAGGCATGGAAAAAAAACAGTTTACTATTTTGCAGTGGGATACCAAGCTGTAGTAATTTCTTTCAAAATCAGATTTCTCACTCTTAATAGGCAGCTATTTAAGTGACACAGGAACAAGGCAGTAGTGTTTTCTAAAATGTATTAGGATTCCTCTGGATTTTTTCAGCTCTCATTACAGATATGTAACTTAGCTCCTGAATTTGACTGGTCATGCTACAAAAAATAAACCTGATATGCAAAGTTTTTATCAGAGCTAAATAAGTTCATGAAAGTAATCAAAACTGCATTTGTTTATTTACTGCATAAAATCATTAAGAGAAATATATACTCAAGCAAGATGATTTGAGATATAACTTGATTGTGAAAAATAGCTCTTTAAGGACACCTGAGAGCGCAAGAACTATCTGTCCCCCAGCATAAGAAATCAAGCAGAGGAGGCAGGAAACCGGCATGGACGACCAAGGACCTGCTGGTCAAACTGAGGGAAAAGAAAGAAAAGTACAGGCAGTGGAAGCAGGGATGTGCAGCCTGGTAAGAATATGGGGATGCCAACTGGGCATGCAGAGATGGAATCAGGAAAGCTCAAGTGCAGATGGAACTGAACTTGGAAAGGGATGTGCAGAACAACAAGAAGGGATTCTATAGTTACGCTGATCAGAAGAGACAGGCAAAGGAAAATGTAACCTCTGATAAATAAGAAAGGAGAACTGGCTTCAACAGACATGGAGAAGGCTGAGGTACTCCAGGAGTTCCTTGCCTCGGTCTTTACTGGCAGTCAGACTTCCTGTGCTTCTCATATTCCTGAATCTCCAAGTGGATGTCCAGGGAGCAGAATCCCTCCCAGCATAAGAGCAGAGCCTGTCCAAGACTGCCTTGTGAGAATCAATGTATACAAGTCTATGGGGCTAGACAACAGGCATCCCAGGGTCCTGAAGGAACTGGCTGATGTGGTTTGCAATCCACTCTCTCTTCATATTTGAAAAGTCGTGGATCTTTAGGGTCCTTTCCAACATAAGCTGTTCTATGAATAACTGAACAATAACAAATGATTGTTGGTGACATCAAAGACAAGACTGTTGTGAAAGTCAGTGTGTATGTGCATGTTGCAGTTTCACGTCTGTGTTCTAGAAGAGGGCATAGCCATCATTTGAAACCACACTGCTCTTGACTGAGCTACTAATCATACAAGACTGATTTGGATCAATATGTTTAAATGATGGACAATTTGTTCTCCCATGGTCCCCAATTCACTTTGTAAACTGGAAAGGGAACAAGCAGAGCCCAAGGGATATTTAAGTAATATTCTTCTATAGAAAAGGGTGAATTTCACCTTAGAGCTGACCCTGTCACTTAGAGATAGCTTTGCAGTCTTCATTTGTCAAATCACTTTGTAAGTATGAACTGGGTAGGATTTTCTTTAGCAGACTTTTGCACTAGCTAAGATTCTACTCATAATCTTTGTAATTTAGGAAAATTAAATCCTGGAGCTTTAAAAAATAATAACAAAAATCCAGTAGTAAAATAAGTAATGGAGTGATGTGCCTGTAGCAAACATGTCGATGATGCCAACATTTGTACTGAATGACAAAAATGGTGAGTTAATTTATCCCATCTTATTTTTCCTGCTATCAGAGTTTTGGTAGCACTCTCTTTGAGGAGCTGGTTCATCATAAAAAGGAGAAATACTGGAAGGATACAGCTTCTTCTTACATTCTCCAAAAAGTTGTCTTAGGCATGTTCCTCTTAAAAAATGCATCAGTTGCATCATATGAAACATTTTATATGACCTCTGCTTTCTTATCTCATAGTCCTAAGGTTTCCTAAAGCGTAGCTGTGATATATACGAAGATACTACTGTCTCTGCTATAGTGAGAGTAAATTAAAGTATAAAGTGGCTGTGCGAATTGGAAAAATCACAAAAGAGGCCTATGAGGGAGCAAGAAATTTAATACCAGACTTGTAGCTTAATCAGTGTGTCAGCCTTCTCCTTAAAAAGAATAAATGATACTGGAGCTACTGAATGGTTATTGAAATCAATATGCAAGGAATAAAACATTTTTTCAATATTTTTGCCCCTCAGCTAATGTTTATATGTCAAATTTTAAATCTGATATTCTTTCAAATAAGAAAAATAGGTAGATCTTCAAACAGAATAAAGCAAAATTTATTAGGACTATATTAATCTGAAGAAATTAGTGTAAATCATAGTCATCTCCCATCTTACTTTTATATATTTACATAATTTAGGGGCTTTTGTATTTATGTATTATATTACATCTGAGTTGTCCTTCCCTGTCTCTTCTGACTTGATTTTTAAAGCCGTTATCTATCAAAGCAAGATATGTTATTTAAAACAGACTTGAAGTTTGTGTACATCTTAGTGACAAAGTGAACCTTCTTGTTTCGTGGTACTCAATGCTTCATGCATATCTTACATCACAGTATTCATCACATTATTAATTTCTACTTTTGATTGATAGGATTATAGCAATTAAAAAGTACCCAAGGCTTTTAAAAACAGATTCAGAATCAGATATCTTCCCTGTTATAAATTACAAATGTACACACTTCCTAATATAGCATGTTCTTCAGAGTCTTAATTTAACGACCTTATTTTAGTACATCATGGTTCTGAAATGCCAAGACTGAAACAAAAATCAAGAGGCCAGAACACGACATATTTCTGTATGACATTCAGTGCTAATTATTAGCTGCATCTAGGAGGTCTTGAGCCTTTATAATACTGAAGTCATTAGCCTGACTGTTTATAACCTATTATTTAACTACAGCATAGCATTAAAGAGTCAGCTAGCTACGTTTGCTACTCAGGGAGAGACATTTATCACCAAACAGAAATTCTATACACTGTGGTTTTCCTGACATTTTGCTCAGCTGCTTGCTATACTTTTAGAAGTCATGATTACTAAAATGTTTGTTAAATTCAACATAATGTTGAATGAATTAGAGAAATATGCTTTACTATGAATGGTATTTAATAGTGATGAGCTTATGTCCTATCATTAATATTAATGCTTGAAAGGAAAGAGAATTTAGCAGTAAATGGCTTCCTACTAAGAAATGGAATGGCTTAAACCAAAGCTCATTGTTTCTTAGCCTGGCTAGAACTAGTTATAACCTAACTTTACAGATAAAAGGAGAAATTTAGATTTTCCTTTTATTTAACCTACCTGGTTCTTCTAATCATAACATTGGACACAGATAAACTCTAAGATCCTTGAATAAATACCAATCAAATTTTTATGACTTAAAGTTCATATTACTGCCCCCCAGAGGTAGCTATGCAAGTAGGTATTATTCAGATATTCCATTAAATTATAATTCTCTTAAAAAGATAACACGTCATGCCACAAACTTGACAGCCTGACTGTTATTATGTTGATCTATACGGAGTGAGAATTTAACACAAAAGATTTAACACCTTTAGCACAAAAATTTAACACAAAAATAAGGAAGTATAGGCGCTTCTGGAAATGTATGTAAATTTTATGCGAGTCATTCACATTATAAAGTACTCAATTTTTAACATCTCCAAACATTTCAGTTAACAGGAATACTTTAGTCCTTCCTTTAGGACCATTGTTAGAGCAATGGTTACTTGTGTTCTTCAGTGCTATTTATCTCATTGTAATAAAATAGTACTTCCTCCCCTACTGATCAACATTGATACCATATCACTGATAACAGAAGCTACGTCTGAAACCCATGGAAGATCAGTATAATCGAAAATCAATGATCTAAACTGAGGCTGGTTGTTCTATAATGTGGTTTATGTAATTTGATAATGCCAATTCTAATGGAGTTAAATATAATCCATCGAAATTTCAGGATGCAAGGGTCAATAGGGAGTGCAATGCCTCGCTTCCCAGCAATTACCACTTATTACTGGGGCAGTGCTTTTGCTTTGCCGTTCTGCTTGCCTCAATAAATAATATTTGGAGACCCTGCAGCTGCAGTCAATAGAGTGCAGTTTTATTGTCACAGCTTCATAGTCAGATCAATACCAACCCTTTTGAGATACAGGAGAGAACTACCACATGCTGATCTAATGAAACCATGTGTTTTTATGATTCTGAAATTATACATTTTGTTCATTGCTTATGCTTAAGGTCACTGTTGCTTTTAATAGGGCCTCTTTCACTAAACTTTTATATGCCTTTCACATGACATTTATGCATACAAAGGAAGGGAATTTGTGTTCTGAAAATGAGTTATATTGAAGGAAAATTTCAAACATTTCCTGATTTTTTTTTTACTGAGGTTGGTTTCAGTTAAATTTCCTTACATTATTGTCACAACGTTTGAGAATAAACTAGGAAATAAACAAAAAAAAAATCCAAGTGGGCATGATGCTGCAAGCTAAAATCCATTAAAAGACACTGTAAGTTTCACTTTATCAGGATTGTGAGTCACAGTCCCAGTATGAAAACTGATTAAACAATTATGGATTTGTAATTATGTCCAAAAAGATACCTACATCTATATGACACTAATTACGTGACACCTTGCTCTGAAAACCCTGGATTCAGAGTGTGGCTATGCAAATCCAAAACAAGCTTAAATGATTTAGAGGAACAAGTTCCATCAAAAAGAACTGGGCTTAATTCAGGAAGTGCATTTAGGATGTAAATTAAATTCTACTAGTATTGCAAATAAGCGTCCTGGAGAGTGAGTTGGTGGAAAGTGTTCTGACCTAAATCAAGAAGGTATCACAGACTCATTCAAGAGTATTCTCAATTCAGCAGAATTTTTGTTGTTGGTTGTTTTTTTTTTTTAAGTGGAACACAGATTATCCTACTATGTTGTCTAAAGAGATGCAAGAAATCAGTATAAACAAGATTTATATTCTGAGATTCGTGCAAGCAAGACAAGTTCTCTTTTTACCAGCCTCATTTTCAGTCTGTTCTTCATCACAGTCATATATAAGATGCACAAGCAACATATCGACAGCTCAAAATTAAGAAATGAAAGAGGTTCTGAAAGTATCATGAGAAAATTACGCTCCTTTTAGGTTAATGACAAATATCACATACAGAAATAGTCAATATAAAAAGAAATGTATTGGAAACATCTTTATATTTCAGCTCTTTTTCACTAGCTCTTGCTTTTAAATTACATGACCACTGTGTCACGTTTTCCAGAATGTACAGTATATCATCGAAGCAATTTTCTTTACAATTATTTTTCAACTATTACTTGTATTTTTTGAACCTCATGGCAGTGATGATTTGTCCCAGGATTACAGGAATAAGGTGATCAGTCATTTCCATTGGGTTAACATAGACATGCTTTTAATGAATGTTTTGGGAACACCAAAAGCTCAATTTTTGCTGCTGGTAAAAAAAATCCCACAAGATGCATAGACACTGAAAGTCTGTTTGATGATTTAAAGTCAGGTAGAAAAGGTGAGGGAGGATTTCAACATTTCTTTTTTTAAACAGAGACCCTCTTTCCTACACCTTCTGGAGGGAGTTTTCCTTTGCAGTAGCATAAATATTTATAACACTTGCTGCCACCTGCACAATCTTCCCCATAAACTGATATGCTCTCATAACTACTGGCAAGGAAATGTGTTTTACACTACAAGTCTTTGGCAATGTGTCTATGCAGTGCAGACATTATCAAAACAAGAGCACTAGAAAGCTTAGTACTGCAGCACAGCCACTGGTTATTTTAAGGTGTTTTCTTTCCAAGACAGACAGACATCTCACATGCACATGTGTATGTGTACAAACCTACAGGAAGCAGTGTTGCCTAGAAGGGAGGGCAGGGTCTTGGGATTCAGGAGACTGGGTTTGATTCCCAATTTTTTTTCACTGATTTACTGGCAAATTTTTTGGAACTTACTTTATCTTTTTGTAATTCAAGTTGTTGCTTCTAAAAAGGAATACTGATACTTCATCATTTTGAGTGCTTTGAAATGGATGAATGAAAGATGACGTGTATGAAATAAGCACTGTATAAATAATGTATTTATATTTGTGTGTATCTAGGCTCTGAAATAACAAGTTCGGAGTAGACAATATATGGAGTTACTTCATTATAACCATGGTCAGTTTCTTTGGGACAGACAGAATATCACAGATACTGATGTAAAGATACTTAACTCCTTCAGCTCCTGTTTGGGACACCTAACAGTTGTAAGGCATATGAAACAAATTTGAATTTGAATAATGATGTTCTGGGAGAAAACTGTAAATTATTAAATTTCTTTACTGCAAATCTTTTTTCTAGAATATACAATATTAAAAATTATGGCTAAGATCTAAAATTATCTTTATAACGCATGAATGGCCTTTGTGGATTTACTGGTCATCATCCAGCTTTATATAGTTTCAGCATTTTTGGAATGAGATAAGTAGGATAAAATTCCAGGCTTACAATAAATTTCTGGCAGAACAGACATTCACCTTTATGTTCAACTGTAAAAATCTTCCAATAGAACATAACAAATAAAAGGCATCTAGTTATGTACAATGAGAAAAGAATTAGGGTAAAGAACGTGAAACAATAAAAGTTGATCCAAAGCTCACTGAAGACAATAGAATTCCACTGATTATAATGGTTATTGGATAGGATTGTTAATGGGAAAATTAAGGCATTCATCCAGTGAAGCACTTAAACATGAGAGTAGACTCACTTAAATCTCATTGAAAACATCTTAGTTTTGATTTCAGCTGGATTATTTGCAGGGTGAGAAATGACTCAGTACAAGGAGGGAGAACAGCTTATGGCCTCTAGAGTCACATACCTAGAGCAGATCTTTGCGTCAAGGAATGCAGAGTCTGTATCCACATCTTTAAATAGTCATAGAGGCTACTTTAGCCTAACTGAAATGCAGCTGATGAAACGCTGCCAATCTGAAAAATGGGGTAAGTTTCATAGCACGCCATCTCTGCTGTCACAGAAGGAGCCTGATCATTATGCTTCATCATGCACGAGACATAGCTGTTCCAAGCCTTTCACTAGGATGTTAGCTTTTGCTGCTGAATTTGCTGTATCACTTGGACAGATGGCAATGAAGGGCAACAAAGAAATTTGAAGAAGGAACTTTTCCCATGAGTAAACCTTTTGACCAGCTTTGTACTTTATTTCTTCTCTGAGAATATGATAGGCAAGTTTTGTGTGGTAGAACAAGTTGTATTTTAGCATAATTACATGTGACAGCCATAGGAAGGCAGTTATTTAGAGCTGTATTAGTAAAGGAGAACAAGAAAATAATTTATACTGTAAAAGAGGCCAAGATTAGGATACTGCTTTAAATATAAAATTCTCCACTTTTCAAAATGTGTAGCAACACAGGTCCACTCCTTGGTTATCAACTGAAGTATACACAATATATAGAGAAAGTAGAGGTGTGTAGTATTTTCTTTTTAAACTGTCATATAAATGCATTGATTTCTCTGTGAAAGCAGAACAGCTAGAAAAACTCCGTCAATCCTTTTATCCTTGCAAAACTTCAAGGTGGAAGAAACATGAAAAGAACAGCCTTATACATTAATTCTTGAGAAAAATAGAATCCAAGGGCAAAAGAGATTCATTTCAATGATTTTTCATGAATCACAGGGCAAATGAAATTACTTTTGCATATGGCAGTGTTCTGTTGTGCCAATATTTATGCTAACACAGATATTTTTAGGTGAAGAAATGCTCATATATTTTACAATTAAATGTTATTGAAAATGGCTACGTCTTGGAAAATAAATGGGATCTTATATTGTCATTGAACATATTGAAAGGGACTGAAGACCGTAAGTTAACTCCTTATGGTTCTCATTTGAAATGTGTCAAAGCATCACTAGAACTAGATAATTCATTACAATCCAGTGCAGTTAAGCACCTCATAAAGTTAATATTCAACACTTGTATTTACAGCACTTTCGCTTAGTAGGTTTTTAGGCATGTTGTTTAAACCAAACTGGTGTTGACACAATTATTTTATTTTGCCTTGTGTCAGTATCAGATAATCATATTTTTATTTATTGAATGCTTTCTCAAAGTCAGTGCAATTACTCTTGTTATAGCACAACAGAACAAGAACTGAAACACACCATTCCCACTGGGTAGAACATGGCATAAATGAAAGGACCAGAACTCTCAGTACTTTTCTTAGTCTTCCAAGAAATGCTTCCCCTTCTTTTTTTATTTTTATTTTTATTTTTAACAAAAAGTGTAGTATGGAACTGGAGCAGAATTCCTTTAGTGAAAGCTATACACATTCTCTTTTGATGTACAAGGGATCTGTGGAATTTTCCATGCTTTTCATAATCAATATCAGAAAATAGACTGCAGTTTGTCTTATCCATCCTCTTCCATTGTTGAGGAGAAAATATAGTCATATCATTGCATGTATAAATTCTTTAGTATCGTGCTACTTTTTTTTTTCCCTCAAAATGAAAATGTTTTGATGATGAAATGGTATCTGAATTGCTTAGATCCATTTTCTACTGAAGTCTACTTCATCATTTTCCCTTTAAAATTGATAAATAAACCTTGTAAAAACAAGTAATAGTTCTGATCTTGATATTTTTATAATGTGAACGCACTAGGAAAAAAATGTATCCAAACTAAGCTTCTGAGCATTTTACAAATATCACAAGATACAACAGTAGTAATACTAAACAGTGTTGGCATTGCGGTAATGAGGTGGCAGTAAAAAAAAAAATACATGGCAAAGTTTGTACTAAAGAGGATTCATTATTTTTATAAAATGATTAAGTTTTTTAAAATTACTCTGTTTTCAACAGTTGGCCTAAGCAAAGATATTACTACTCATTAAAAATCCTATTGTGAGAAAGGAATAATAATAACAATGATTACAAAGTATATTTGATATGCTTTTATCTAGGATTGAGTAAAATTATGATAGCAGGAAAGAAATAGAATGAAATCAGCACCCATGGCCTATTGCAGTTATTGCTCAAAAACAGACAATTGCATATGATTTGAGGGTGTGCATTTATGCTAGTTCTGGAATTAATTCACGCATTGGTTGTTTTATGTATACTTTCTGATTCTGTTCAGTGTCACAAAATAAATTGAAAACTCTTAACACCTTTTAAAACTCGATTCGCTTCTGATGCAATAACAGAGATTGGTCCAATAAAGTAGAATGAAAATCCATTTGTGAACCTTTTTGCTGAAGTATATTAAAAAAAATCTCTGGTTATTTGAGCTTACCTTATAAAATGTTTACATGCCATTAAATAGTACTAACATCTCCTGTGTAAATTAAATGGGCTGTGATGTTCCCTGTGTCCTAAAGAGCAGTAGTACTTGTGGCTATAAAAATACCTTCATGCAATAAATCAAATGCTCTGCTCCTAAAACTGGAATTATAAAAATAAAGGGATACGATCCCTTCCTAATTAGCTTGTCTGTACATGCTTTGCAAGAACTATAAACAAAAGTATAGTTTAACTTCAGTATTTTCTATATTTCAGCAGAGTTTAACAGCTAGTACCTGATACAGTTGGGAGAATTTAATTTTCAGAATAATGTAAATAATTTTTTATGTGTGTGTGCTAGTTTGTTACAGATTTTCCCATCTCTATAAAAGATGGCAGGTAGAACTCTTTGACAGTATGAAAGTCTGACACAAGCCTAAATTCAGAGGGAAGGTAGGCAGTGAAGTAAGCTGATCCTTTTCATGCTCACTTAAAATACTTGCTTTCATCCATTTATTGATGTTTAAGCGGAAGGCAGCCTAGTCTGGCATGAAGGCAGGTATAGACCTAGAGCTGAACTAGAAACCTCTTTTTCCTCAGTTTACATGTTTCTGCATGCTCCTTTACTTTCTCTCTTTGTTACATCCCTCTCCACTAAACCTTTTGCAAATAATCTATGTTAACACAAGAATTTGCCAAATCTCCCTGCTTCCATCTAGTTTTTGGCTTCAGGTGCCAGTGGTATCTTTAGATAAGCCTATTCTGCAAGGTGCAAAATGGATGTTGTCGTGGCTCCTCTGAGCCATTCTATCTGCTGGAGCCACTGTCTGTCTACTACAGAGCTGAATGCTACTGAAATTTAGCGAACAGCTGAGAGAATTACTCTAGTGAGGAAAAGGTTCTGTATCATGTATAATTTTTACATTATAATTTAATTTGAAATTAAGTGAATCAATATACAGTAGTTACCATTAATAAATGGCACATATTCTTGCATTATTCTTGCCTGGACAGATCCTTAAAAGAGTATTCATTGACTTTTTCCCCACAGATGTATTGTCTGAGGTGAAACTGTTGCCATGTGTGCTGTGTGTGGGTGTAACAAATAGCGGCTGCAGGCTGAAGTGCTCTTCCATTTCCCTAAAGAAGAGCGCGCAGGACAAGTGTTGAGCTACAAAGCTGTTTTATATTAGAATACAATAAAAATACATGTTTTAAAGATACAAAATGTTGAAAATGATTCTCCCCTCTGCTCAGTAAGGCTTTGCAGGAACATGGTGTGGGACCAGGCCTCTCTCTGCTCTGGCAGGTGTGAGGGTTTCTCCCCATGGAGGTTTCTACTTTAAGGGGCTCTGAGGCTGCTAGTGTGGGGATGGTGTGGGGAGAGGCTCATCCCTCCTCATGGAAAAGCTGAAGGAAATGCTGTGCTGAGGCCTGCAGCTTTTGGAGGACAGCGTGGTCCCTGTGTTCCCTGGCTGCCGCCAGGAGCAGCTTGGCGCCTCCAGCGGGGGCAGCCTGAGGGAGCGTGTGGGAGAACCTTCCGGAACGGGAAGGTTCCTCCAGCAGAGCTGCGCCCACCTGCTGTTATTCCTTCACGCTGTGGCAAGAGAGAGCAGCCAAAGCTGCCTGCAGTGCTTACGCTGCCATCCTGCTGTATTTTGTCCCTGTCAAACCTGGTGAGGTGCACGGACATGGCCTGAGGGTCCCTGTGGTACTGCCCGGTGAGGGCCGCGCTGTGCCTCCCTGTCAGGACCTGGCGCTGTAAGGAGCCACTGGCCCTGCACTGCTCCAGCTGCTGTGTGTGGGGATTTCTGTGGGCCTTCAGAGGAAGGATTCTACAGGGGAAGCAATGAACAGTAGATATTGGTAAGCGTGCAGTGAAAAGAGTTGTCTTGTTACTGTTTGCAATGCACCGTTTTGCTTTTTGTGTGGTAGGTAAGTGTGGTGTGTGCTGCTCTTCAGGAGGCCCCACCAGGAGCGGCTGTGTCTGGCAGCAGCTCAAGTCTGACTGGATTAATTGTATCGTGAAACTTTAACGCATTATTTAATTGCCCCTTTGTAAGGGAGCAGCAGAACTGGTGTGGTTATGTTGCAAGCAGTTCTCTCAGCATGGCAGAACCTTGAATTCAGAGATGTTTTCACACTAACCTGAGAGGAACATTGATCTCTTCAAAGATAACTAAGTTAATACGGCTCCAGTCATTAGCAGGAAAAGGAGAGATGAGGTCTTGACTGCTGAGGTAACTTCAGGTCTGCTTTCTCATTGTGTCTGTTCTGCTTGGCCTGATGCATGTGCCTGTGATAAGTACAGTTGGTGGAAGGCATTAATTACTGAATTTTACATGTGAAATCTTCATCTTGCACCTTTGTTGTGGAAAACAGAGGAATTAGCAAATAGAGTAAGCACAGGAATCATTTAGCAGGCCTTTGAGCACGGAAGAGGCGGAGCTGAGTCCCTGGGGTAGCGCACCCTGCTGCTGTGCTCCCGGGGACAGCCACAGTCTCTGTACGTCTGGAAACGCATGCTTAATAATTTTAATGACTTGCTACATGATGCTTCAAATGTGATTCTTAGTTAATTTATGTGGTCCAATGCAGAGTAGTAGCTGCGGTCTTTCCTTCAGTTTTCCATTGGAGCGAGGCTGAGTAGTTGGGTTGAATCATAAATGAAACGTTCTCAGCCAGTTCACTTCTAGTTCACTGTAGGAAACCTGAGATGCCATCAAAATTATATTTCTTATTGGGAAGCCACAGAGTATTTTTGGTCAGATTTAATTTTAATGTTTCTGAAAAATTTGACCGATGCACTGTAGAAAATTATAATATTGTATCATTGGATGGATTGTGGGAATGTGTATTGATGCATGGATCTTAATTATTTTAATTCCATAACATTATCAGCAACAGACATATGATTATAGTAATGCAATTCTTTTTAACACAGTCTGTATAAATACATTGATTTTATAGCTCCCCAAACTGATTACATTAATATCTGTGCATAATTAGTTTACACATTACTAAATTACTGACAGATTAAAAGTGAAATAGTGCAGTTCATACATGGCCGCATAACTGCCAGAAAGGAAATTAATATGGATTCAAATGGTCCTTGGAGACCTGCGCTGAAATAGCAGAAATCTATAAAGACTGCTTGCATTAGGAAATTTCTATCACCAACATGTTTGTGGTTGATGCTTTGCTAAGTCTGTTAATATGGGTAAAATTTAGCACAGGAAATGATGTTTGAATGATGCTTTTGCTGTTACCAGCTCAAGAATGTGTTTATTAAAAAGTAAATTCCTAACTTAAATGGCAATTACATTGGATGTGAATATGAATTTTTAAATACTTTTCAAAGTGTTCCTAATGAAGTGGCAGTAGCATAAAGTAGCTTCTACTTAAAATCATCATCATTTTCAAATGCATCTTAGATACCACAAAAACTGAGAGCTTGCCCTCACTCCTTCTCCCTTGGGACAAACACATATTAGAGATAATCCTGTATCAAAACTTGATCCGTTTATAGAATCTTATATGCTTCCCTATTTCTGTCTTTAGGAGAATTTCAGTATAAACTGTATAAAAAACTTTACATACAATCCAACAGCTGTTTACAGGTTTTTATCCACTGAATGTGTGTTGATGAAGACTGGGCTATTGGTATGGAAAGGCTTAGTAGGAACAAGCTTACTAGAGGCCATGGTGAGGAAGAATCAGAGTAGGGATTGCAAGAGCAATCCTTCCCCAATATGAAAGATTTACTCTGCTTCTGTAATACGATTTTTAGTGCTGCTATGCACCCACATCCACAGATTTTGCTAAAGTTGAAGTAACAGCTGCTAAGGTATCAACAGATTTTATTGTGGGTTTGTTAATTTCTTTCTCTTGAATATGTGGATGTGCTAAATGGTGATGATGTGTAGGTTTGAGATTTCACATGGAATTGCTTTAACATCATGTTCTGGGAGGAAAAGGGTTTCATGTTTAAGCTAATAACAATTTTAACTTTGTGATCCATAGTCACTTGGACTCATTAGAACCGTACTTATGATTGCAGAGTAAGTACTTCAAATTCACCAGTCTGTACCAGAATTAATCATATGTACATGCCAATTTACTTTCTGGGTTTGGAATTGAGATAGATCTGTGTGAAACATGATGATTTTGTTTGTAAGTATTTTTTTTCTTGTAAACGTTTCCATCAGTTATAACTTATGCAGTGAGATGCCGTATGGGAGGTCTGCCAGAATTCATGTAGACCATATGAAATACATTTGGCAGACCTGTTGTATATTACCACTGGATTGTTGTATGTCTAGCTGGACTGTCACGAAGTGCCTCACTTCTTGCAAGGCAATGGAAGCTACTGTTGGACACATTGGGCTTGTGGAGAAAGCAGTAGCCAAAATTTCTGGGAGGAAGAAAAGACTGAACATAGATTTAAGAAGACCAAAAATCTGGAGCTAGGTATTTAGGATTAGGCAGCGATAAAGAGGCAGAATTAGGATTAACTGTGCTTTAAGTGCATGTGTTGCTGTGGTGTCTTTTTGTTTTTGTTTGATTTTAACCTTTGAAAGAAGAATCTCTTCTGCTTTCTTGGCTAGGAAATTTGTACAAGGTAGATCAGTTACCATTTGCTGTATTAACAAATACATGATTTACTAGGGCTATCAGCATTGCATTTATAATTCTTTATAAAAGTTATCACTGAATATTGCTCCTAATCAAATATATTTGTATGGCATTTCAAGTGGGATGGGTTAAACAATTTTTCAGCTGTTACAGTGTCCTTGTTTTAGGCCAGTTTTGAAACACTTCTAATGCCTAGTATGATCTAGATGGAGTGATAGCATCAAGCAAATCAGGGTCTTTGTTCATGGAGGTCCATTTAACGCACAAGACATTTAATGCGACCAACTGCCTTGCTTAAAACTCCTTTGTGGGTTTTGAATGCTGTTTGGACAATGGGAATAACTGGGTAGTGTAGCAAGACATTATTAAGAATTGATTAACTCTTAGTTCACGATCGTGTCTGGTAAATCACTATAAACGTTATGTTTGGTAAGTTTTTCAAAGTCACTTTGATTTTAGTGATATGGGTCTCCTGGAATTGCTGGTTTTGTAAAGAAAAAAATCTATTTACATATATTACGTGTTTTAGCAGTAGGTGTAGTGAAGTGGGGGACAAGATCAAATTAGTAGATAGTCTTGCTTATTATATTGTCTAAGGATATGTAGGCCTGGAAGTTATAGCTTTTGTATTAATAATACTGTTCTAAGAAGAACCTATGTAAAATAAAATAAATACACTGCTTTGCACTTTTTATTAGGAGCTTTCTGCTGCTAAAGCAGAGTTAGGATTGCTAAGGACCTGATTACAAAGACTGTTTCTGTTTAATGAGGTATGTGAGTGTTGGAAGAATTGTGAAATATTAGACTGCAGTTTCCAGAGATGTTAATTTGACTTTTTTACTGGAGTATTCTCTTCTCTTGTCTGTATCAAACAAGGCTGTAACTAAGGAATTATTTTGCTTTAGAATTTCATTTGCTTCAATGCATCCCGATTTTTCATACAGGTTCTTGCATTTCTCCATGTAAAAGGTCCCTGCATTCAGGTAGTTTGAGCAATGTCCTTTTGCCAGTAGTACTGATTTCTTCAATAGCCGTACAACGCTTGCTGTTTTTTTGTGGTTTTTTTTTCTGTTTTCTCTTTGTATCAACTGCAGGAAACTTAAGATTATGACAGTTGAGTTTTTCACAATAAGAGGGCAAACTGAGTTGGCAAATCAGTATGTCTTACTAAGGTTGCCAAACTTTCCCAGGTGAGATAAAATTGTTAAACATTCTCCTGGATAGCTCAGGCTTCTGATTTACTAAGTTGCATTATCTTGAAAAGTATGCAAATCGTTAGCAATTTGGTCAATAGTGGAACGGTACATAGACCTAAGGAGTATGCAGAGTAGAAATACATATGTGGATTGAACACTGCATGGGGGACGGAGGTGCAGTAGTAAAACACATTGCTAATCTCTTCAGGAGAGAAGCTTTCCTTCTCTGGAGATGAGTTGCTCAGGTGAGATGAGCATGAGATGCATGAGAGATCAACACTATGTTTTCTTATATCTATTGTTCCAATCATACAGCTATGTCAAATTCTCATCATGGATAATTGATTAAATCCAGTTACTTTGAGGACTAAAAGCTTAGTTATGGAGAAATGTGATTTTTTATATCTGAAGATGGATTTTATCTTGTTTACCTGTGCTAAACAGCCCTCTCATCAACTCAGTAAATCAGCGGCACTTTAGACTGGTTAACATAATTGCAAAGAAAAGATTAGTTATAATACATTTGGGTGGAGATACCAGTGGAATTTATTCCTGTTTCATGAGAGTTGCCTTAATAAGGCATATGAGATCTTGATTCCTGTTAAAATGCCAGTAGAAATTGTTCCTAACTTGACACAGTCAATTTAAAATATTTCTTTATTTCTGCCAGCAAGATTGTTTTCCATTACTTTTGTTAGTTTGTTCTTTTGGTTTTCTTTTTTTTTCTTTTTTTGACAAAACAGTTGTGCTTCTTAATTAGAAAATCTCTATTGCTGGCAATTTGGAACGTAGTTATCACTGTGGATCTACTTGAGAGCAAACTTGTTGTCTTCTAATAGTTGTGTCTTCATTGTAAATATCTTCCTTAGCTACCCTGAACTTAAAACTTTTCACTTATATTGCCACCTGCAAGATTCTTGAGTGTGTTTGTAGTTTTAGGTGTGTTCTTTTCATTGTGTGAAATCAAAGAGCTAGAGTGGAGCATTAATATTTTGCTTAGCTTCTTTGGGTGTTAGAAAAGAAGCTAAGAAATGTTACTTGAAATGTGAATGCCTAATGTCTTCAGTAGTGACTTCATCACAGACTCAAAATTAAAAAGTGCAAGGAGTTTTCCAAAATGAAGAAGTGTTCGTATTTTTAGTAGAAGTACAGAAGAGCCTTAATATGAAGGTGTTAAACAGATGCATCATTATTGTCATGAGTTGAGAAGTATTTAAGGTTTTCTTTGTTTTCTGTATTGAAATGGGGAGTATCAGCACAACATTCAGGGCTCTCTGATTGGACACCCACTGAATTACCTGCACATGTGAAGAGTTTGTGAACACTTTAACAAAAGGGTTAACAAGAGTTTTGTGAAATGTTTAGTTAAACATGCTAACTCGGAGTTTATTTTGATAAGGAAAGGACATTGGAGTCATGGTTTGTTGAGTGACTGAGGTGGTTTTTGTTTCTTTTTGAAGTTGATTATTAAATTGAAGAATTAAATAACCTAGCGTTAGGGAACTACTACTTAGAGAATACTTTCCTAACCCGGTAAGGAAATTAGTTATCTTCATTTTTCCTTCTTGTATACCAGAGAGCAAATGTTTTGCTATTTACAGATTTCTTTTTTACTTGAAAAGAAGTACATCAGTGATTTCACAGTTTCTTTGAAAGTCAGTCTTCTAAGACAAGGAGCAGAACAGCTCTTATAAAAATAAAATAAATTTTTTTGTTGAAAGTGCTTTCTGTAAGTTTTTGTTAGTTCTTAGGAATAATGAGAGTGGTTTTCTGACTTCTGAGGAGTAAATGTAGATTTTCCGTGTCTTATCAAAAATAGTTTAACTTTACATGACAATTTCCTCTTTTTTTGTGTACGTACGTGGAAGAGTGTTTCTAATTAGAGAACTATTAAAAATTTATACAGTGGTGTCAAGATAGAATTTTAAAAATTGAGATGTAAATCCATTGTTATTTTAAAACAATTTATGAAAAGGTTGAATATCAGGGAATTACTGACTTTCAGAAAGGAGAAGGGGCAGATTCATTTAGTGTAATGTATGGGGCTCAAGGGTTTGCTGCTGGAAAAGCTTTGACTTTAACGAGAAGGTGTGGTAACTTTCTGAATGAATGGATTAATGGGTTGATTACAAATATTTGTATAAGCATATTCAACAACAAATAAGAAGTAACGTAATAGATATCCGCTGTCCCCCTCATGATCAAGTTTATGGCATTTATTTCAGAATTTCTTCTTTTTTGGTTATGTGAGAGATGGTGAGATGAAAGGGAGGAACAGGAGGTTATTTTTCTTCCCCCAAATTAATATATGTGCGCTTCTGTTTATCCAAATATCGAAATTGAATGATATGACCTGTGTAGGACTGTATTTACAACTCTTTGGCAAACAGAAGCGAGTTTGCAGCCTGCAGAGACATAGCCCTACATTAATAGTTGCTTGTGTCAGCATATCAGATTTCCTGGAATGTGAACCACATTAACATATATATTTTATATCCTGTAAATCTCATTAAACCACCAAAATTAACCCAGGTATTTTTTTTTTATATCAGCTACTACTTAGCAACGTTTGTAGTAGCACTTCCAAATTCATGGCTGGTATCCATGTGTTTCTGCATGGTAAGGAGCAAACATGATGACTTGTTATTCTACTTTTTTTTTTTTCTTGCACCAATGTAGTTAAAAGTTGTTGTGCAGTTCAGACTAGTTCTCCTAATTATGTTGTATATGCATCAGTAAACAACATGGAGTTACAAAACCTAATTTTAAGGGGAACTAATTAAGTTTTGAATCCAAAGCACATAAAAAATATTTCTTGAATGTTTTCAAGAATGAAAATCCTACAAGCTACTCTAGTGCTACTAAATCCCTAGCCCTCTGAAACCAAGAAAATGAATATTCAATATTTTTCCATTTGAGTCTCTTGACATGCTATTGATTCACTTTATTTTCCCAACTATTTTCTGACAGATTTCCCAATGTGGATTACTTATGTGCTTTGATACTCATTTTGTGACTGCCTTTGAATAGCTCATCAAATGTAGAGCTGCTGCAAACTGTTCACTACAGCTAGAAAGTAGTGAACAAGGCCCTTGGAATTCATGCATCTGCCACTGCTGGCATGTTCAATATACTATTATCAGTACCCAAAATATTGAACGTTATCTGAATGGAAAAAATATTGAAGGTGTAGGAATTCAATTCTGCTTCACTGACTCACTGTTTCAACACTGATGAAAGAAGCTGAGCATTCTGACATCTAGTTTTCCATCTTTCTTCCATGTTTTAACTCGACTTGGTATAATTCGGATTATATTTAGTCTATGTAGTCTAGGTAATAACAGTGGTATTGAAATGAAATAAAGGTGCAAAAATAGCATAAATTTGCAAGATCTAATGCTGAATGAACTGCCTGTAGAATTTCTGTGTTTGGGAGATGTCTTTCTCAAATGTAGTTCTTGTTCTCAGCAGCTGGTCTGAGCAACCTATAGAAGTGATGGTGCATTTTTGTTTCACTGTGTAAACATGCATACATGTGAGACAAGAATAATAATACAAGAGGTTTGGAAATACAGTCCTCCTTACCCAAGGATTAAGAGGGAGAAAACATGGTCTAGACAGAATTTGATTCATTGTTCCTTCTCACTATGTCTAGAACCCTTTTTTCTGCTGTGGACTGGCCCTTGTCCCTTGCTGGTGTCCTCATTCTGCTCTGCTTTCTTTTTTATGTGTATGTAAGCTTTTAACTGCTTCACTTTTCACCTTGAAAAGTGCATTCTTAGAAGTTTTGCGGCTAGCCTGTTCATGTTTTGCTACAGAGAGAAGGAGAGAGGGTTTACCTCAGCAAGTATGGTATCCTTGTAGATGTCTGTCTTGACTTTTCTGCTGGTCTTGGAGATCATTAATTTTCTTATAAATGAGACCTCTACTAGTTACATGGTGTTTTCTGCTCTGGTTTCAAATCAGATGGTTTTGCACTGAGAGAATTCAGGCTCCTGTCTGCTGTGCCCAAGCTTTTCACCCTTCAGTGGGGACTGGTCAAATTCAGCAAATCCTTAATAACTGGTAGTGCTGGAGTTAGTTATTTTTTTCCATCTGCGTGAGTTCATTAATGCTTAGCAGTTTCCTGAAGATGAGATTAGCCTGGTATGTTGCACAATAATTTTGCTTATTGGATAAAAAAGTGCAAATAGTTGCGATAAGAATGCGAATTGAGATACTAATTTCTTCTTGTATACTTTTCTATTTATTTTTCAAATTCATATTTTTATAGATGTGTCATTGAAACTAGATGATAGTCCCTTCTTAGCCAATCCATTCTATGATCCTCTGTTTCTATGAAATGGGCTGTATTGCATCATTCCATTTTTCAGTTTCTCAAGTAGATTAAAAAATTAAGAGATTATTTTCTTGGAGAACATCAAAACATTCAGTTAAGAGTGATTTAAGTAGACCAATGTGCTTGTTCCTGTGATACCAGCAAGCAGTTCTGGCAGTTTCTGGCAAGCAGTCCTTTGAGGTCATTACAATTTTTCTAGGCGTCTTGATTAGTTGATATCAACTAATAGCAGTTATTACTCTGAAATGGAAATTACTGAAAACTCAGAGAAATTCTGGCTTACATGGCAGTCTCACACTCTCTATTTTGTTGACATAGAGATGGCTTCTTTGAGCTGTCATGTTGACTGTGGGTGAGAATGTCCGTGTGTCTGTCACTGACAAACCTTTGTATTTGTTCATTCTGTTGTAAATTGGATGGAGAGCTAGAAATCTTAAAGATATTTCAGTTCTGTAAATCCTAGGGAAATGCGATGTTTAGAATAAAAATTCTTTATTCCACTGAGGAGAAAAGTATAATGTAATCTCAGCCTTTGTGGGAAATCAAGAAAGCCACGTGAGCCATCAAACTTACGTCACAACCCTGCAGGATAGGAGGCTTCATTAATTTCACTCCCCCGGAAACTGGTTGGCTTGGCCTGGAGTCACATTTACCTAAAACAAAACTTCTTATTACTGTGGAAGAAGCCCACACAAGCGGCACAAAAACTGACCAGCTAATTTAGAAAACCTCGCTATAAATAATGCTGTCAAATGTGCGTGCTAATATGGAAGGAAAGAAGGAAAATATTTTCTCTCTCCCTGCTGTGCATGTTCACAACTGGTTATTCACAAACAAGCCTCAGCTTTTGAGAGTAAGTAATTTATGATGAATAAATTCCTGATCAATGGTGTCAAAAGGAGTTCATTGCAACAAATCCTGTGCTGGTACTATATGGTTATATCTCATTTTGTTCTCTTCATTATTAAAAATGTTAAGAAAATCTTTTTTTAATAGAATTTTAGGGAAAAAAAAAATGAGTTGAAGGAGATCTAGAGGTCACCTAGAAAAGCAAGATTGTCTAGTCCAGCCTCCTCAGGGCAGGAGTGACTTCCTAGTTTGGTGATGTTGCTCATGGCTTATCCAGTTTATTTAATTCAGAAGACCTCAGAAGTTGGAGATCAGTCTCTTTCGGTATCTACTCTAATTTTTAAATGCTGATTTCTTCTCAAGACATTTTTCTGCAGACCTTTCTCTGCAGGACTGCTTCCTGCTCACTCAGTCGTTAGCCTGTACCCCTCTGTGGAGCTGTTGTAGCCCAGAGTGCCTTTTCACCTGCATTTGAATTACCAGATTTCTCCAGTTTTTCTGGCTTATGGGATCTCTTTGAATATACATAAAATGTTTCCATCCACAACTAATTTGGCATCATATACAAAAAATGAGGGTAACTTACATGTCACCATGCAGTTCATGGATGACATTGTTAGTTTTTGAACCAGTTCACATTGCTCGCTAGTTTCAACCCTAGTCAAACTCTGGTCTTTGAATGGAGGTAGGTTGAAAGTCATATATGAAATAGCTCCTGAAATCTACCCTAGTCCTTAACTTTTGTTACTCATACTTATTTGAAAACTGCAGTCACTGCTGTAAGACATACCATGGTACAGCTGTCTGGGGACTGCACAAGATTTTTTTTTCCTTCGCCCTTTTATCCAATAGCAGCATTGTATGTCATTTCAAAGCTTGTGTTCATAATGATTATGCAAACTTAGTGTACAAAAATTAAGACATCCTCAAAACTTTACAAGCTGAAGGCACAATATGCATGTATTACTTGAGATCATTCTTGCTAATTCTTTAATTGGTTGCTGAAGTTAGTATTTATGACACTGTGTTAGTAGAAAAATTGCATGTTGCTGAAACAACAATGATGTGTTTGTTAATGCTAGACATTTACAGTTGTAGCTGTCCATAAATAAGCAACGATTCAGACTTGTTCAGTGTCAGGATGTGGTGGTCTCAAATATTCAGGAGTCCGTGGGCAATCATATATTCAGCAAGTAATATCCACAAACCACAATTTTGATTTTATTTATGTATTTATTTTACTTCATGTTTGCCAGCTTCATTTTTAATTTTAGTTTCTTGGCACTGTGGGCAGTAGCTATTGGAGAGCGTTAGTCTTTGATAAATGTCATGGATAAACACTTTTACATTAGTTCAAAGCATATGTACCTAATTTCTATGCTATTAAATGATATTTACATCCTAATTAGCCAGACCTAGCTGAAATTTTTTAATCTTTTATAATTTGTGTATCTGTTTCCAGTGAAGCTTTTAAATTGCTGGATTTCTTACTGATTTAGTTTGAACAGTGTTTAATTAAAATACAGTTTGTGACAAGTCTTATCTTGGCTAACACTGAGGGGCTTTTTTTTGTTGTTGTTTTTAAGAGCTCTGTTTATTAGAGTACTTGGCAAAACTGTGGAGAGGAAAAAAAAAAAAAAGCATTTCCTGTCCCAGATAGTTTGTAATATAAATGTACTAACTCAAATCTCTTGGAATTAGTGAAAAAGAATCTCTTCTGTGGTTAGTTACTTATATGAGAGCTTTCATGTATCTTCAGATGCTGTTCTAAAAGTTTAAAAGAAAAGAAAAATGAATTTTATTTTAAAGATTATTGGAATTAAAGTCTCTTATCTCTACAACATTATGAGTTACATGAACTCTGCGGTTATTTATGAGCCTAGAGATTTCATCTGGACTATTGGATTCTAGGCACAAACTGACATTGAATATACCTGCAAGATGGTACACACATAGAAGTGTCAACTTACAAATTTTAAACCAGTTTGTTTTGCGTCGTTTAAAACATCTGTAAGAATATTAGACATTGGCAAGGATGTAGATAGTTTTTACAAGAACACAAGTCTGTTTATAAATGACGTTTGAAGTAGCTTGTTGAGCACCTCTTGGTATCAGTGACTTCCTACATTTTATGGTTTTCTGTTATATCAAAATTGTATCTTTCCAGTGATAAGAAGTGAAATAAAAAGTTATTCTATATGCTAATGTGGTAAAGATGCTGCTTTAAATTGTGCCAAGTAGGTAATGTAGTTCAGCTGGAGATACAGCTATGGATCGCTTGTTCATGTCTCCTTTGTTTGGTGCTGATGGTTGTTTTACCAGCTACTGTTTTCTTAAAACTGGTGCAACAAACTTTGACATGACATCACACTGAGAAGTTTGCATGGTACTACAGGAACAAATAAAATGATACTTATTGAATACTAGTTCTGAGTCACCGAAGTTCAGCAACAATTCTGTTATAATTGGAAGTAGAACTATATTGTGAGATGAGTGTTACCGCATAAAACGTTACAGAACTACATATGGGGTAGAGAGTTTTCTAAACTAACAACAATTTGTATTTTTGAAATTTGGCTGTTGTGACACATGATACTGCTGACAGGGGAATGTGTGATGATGCCTCATAGACCCTTCTCAAGGCTTTTTCTTCTGATCTGCTACCCGATCACCTTGCTCTTTTCCTACTAATGCCAGTGCTAGCCAAAAATTACTGTATTTTCAGTTCTGTGGTATAGATAAACAGGCAATGATGCATTGCCCTTTAGATATGCAAAGCTTTGTAGAAACTAGTTCTAGCTTCAGGATGTGATTGGCAGACAGGTTCAATTCTTAGTTTACTGAATGGAAAACAGAGGACTTTGGATATTTATCTTCTTTTTATTTATTTTCTTCTCAAATGTTGCACTGGCTTAAATGTGAAATGCTAAATGTACTTAAAGCGGTTGGAGGTATTTCAGCTTTGTTGATGCAAGAAGTTATTTGACTGATTTATGGGGAGGAAGAGAGGGTAGAGGAAGAAGAAAGATTCTTTAGATTCTTAATTTTTGCCCCAGAGATGTGAGCCAGCTCTTGTTGAAACGGGTAGGAGTAGGTTTGCTTTACCAGGCGCTGAACTGAGTTTTAACCATGCTTGGATAGCTCAGCAATAGGATTTTCCAAGAGGTCGTCCTGTTATTCTGCAAAGGGAGTTCAGCTAATGCCAGTTACCTGTTTCTTGCTCATGTTGCCCAGTGTGCTCTATAAATCCCACAAGCAGGCCAGCTGTTTATCATCAAGCTGTCACAGAGACCGCTATGGCCAGGACCCCACAGTGGGTACTAAACGTGTGATATTTTTGGTATGTACCAGCTAAGGCCTCTACGCACCTCATGAAACAGGCATCAAGTAAACAAATTAATTTACGGGGAGCAGTCAGAGGTGTGAGCAGAACTTCGGTTTCCCATCTGTCGAATTCCGCTACCACAGTTTGGGAGGTGTCACTGAGGAAGGACTTTCAGAGCCAGTCCTATCGTTTGTACTCTTACAGTGTGAGGGTGGTGCTTACACTGGCTGTTCCGCTAATGCTGCAGGATTTTTGTCTTTCATTTTTGTGTCACGTCTACGGCTACTGCTGATATGTAGTCTGCATAGAAAAAAAGGTTAGCAATTCAGAGGTCTGGATAGTCTCATTTTTGGTGGAAAAAAACATTTTTTGTGTTGATGTAGAAAAGAATTCCAATTAAAGCGAGGTTGGTTGTATTTTCCTTTTAAAGAGCAATGAAAGAATAAAAATGAAAACTGAAACAGTTTCCCAACTTGTTCTCCAGTCAGTTCTCATAAAATACTCCTGAGGCTGTTTTAGCTTTCATAGTCATGTAACGATAGCATTCTAGTAGTCGCTCCTTTTTAATCCGTTTGCACAAATGAAGCCTGAACAAAATGAAAATAAAGTCTTCACCAGTTATGTTTGTGCATTTTTTACATCTTTATTCTTTATACCTGAAAATAAAACAACTGTTTCCAAGCGTAGCATTTATAAAGTAGTGATTAATTTAGGATAGAAGCTGCTATGACATTCTTGCTTAAGAAAAAGAAATTTCTGCATTCAACAGATTCCTAAATGCCTTCTAAATTTCCTTCCAAAAAGAAATCTAGATTAAGGCAAAATTATATTTATGAGACAGTTTAAAAGGAGCTGTTCCCAGGGCTTGGACAAAGGAAATTCAGCTTTCTCCCTTCTTTGAATGAAGCCCTCCTGCTCAAGTTTCATCTCTGTATGATTTTCAGATGTCTTCACACACACACGGTATGATGCTCTTTCTCTCTGTCATTCTCTTTCAGTTCCCGCTGTGAATCTGTGCAGAATCCTACAAATCCTGTGAAAAACTGAGGTGAGTGGAATGTCATCTTTCTGGATTTCAGATAGCTCTAATAATTGGACTCTTCTCCAAAGCCCATTGTTCAAACCAGCAGATGGTGCTATGCAGCATCTTATGAGTCCACATTATCAACTTGAGTATTTTTCGAACCAGAAAACTACTTGAACTTTCGAGTGCAACTCCTGAGTTGAAACAAATGTTTGTGAAATTAAGCAGTGATTTCCTTTAGTCTGGGGGACTGTTTTACTGGGTATGTTTTCAGTCTTTAGATGTTAACGTAGGCCATATATTGTTTTTTTTCTCTCCTGATGGAATCAGGGGTACCCAGCTACACAGAAAGCAACTGTAACTGCTCATATGACTTAGTAAAGGTTTGAATTTTCTTAGAGAGTAACAATAAAACTTTCATATTAAGAGTTAAAATGGTTTAGAAGAGAAAGAAATTCAGGGAGCTGTAAGTAAAACCAACAGCTAAGCCTTTTATTTATGGATTGCAGATGAAGGGAGGTTTTTATTTTTTACTTTTCTTTCAACGATGGCCCTAGCTGTATGAATAGTATAAAACAGCTGAAATGTTCCATTACATACTGCATAACAACTGAGATGCAAAAAAAGTGTGCAGCAAGGTAATACACTCCGGATGTATCTCTTCGTGAAAAATTCCATACCAGAAGAAATTGCCCTGTATTTAGTTTTAAATTGCAATATAGCTGTACATTGCCGTGACGTACAGTTATTTAGCAAAAGGGTTAAGTGAAAATTCTGATGCAAGAATCAAATATTGAGCACTTGAATTGTAAATAAGATTGTTCCAAGGTTTCAATTTGCTGTATTAGTCAGTGACAAGTACAACATTTTTAATGCATGCCATAAGATTAGCCTACCCAAAGAAAACAAGCAGTAGTCTGTGTGCATCTCCAGCAATTGGTTAGGGTTACATGTATGCAGCTTTGTTTCTGATAATGGATTCAAGTTCAACATAAATAAAAACAGTGTACATTAAGGAGGATAAATATCTAATTGCCATAGTCTGCAGCAGGAATTGAATGGCTGTAAACATGCTAACTATAGAAAACAATTCTTCAGAACAAAAAGTAGCTATTAGGAAAGTATATGTACTTCTTTTGTCTATTAAGCCTTTCGTCTTCAAAGATGCAATCTATGATTTCTAATATGCTTTTTTGAAATTGGAGAGTTTGAGCATTTTAAAGATGAGATGGGAGTGTATTATGTGGGCTACATAGAATTTGTTGTGCTGTAGAAAAGTAGACCCTTTGTAGAATCTGAGATCAGTAGAGAGCAGAGCTGTACAGCTGAAAGCTTTGATGTAATTTAAAATAGCTTTAGCATGAGAGTTCAGTTTTAGTTGAGAAATGATAGCGAGTTTTTCTTAGCGTTTTGAAGCGTGAAATAATATAAGTAGTATCAATATGCACGAACAAGGTATAAATAGTATCTTATACATCTTGGTGTTAATTAATTTTTAAAAGTATATTGTTGTTGCTTAGCTAGAAAAAGAATGTGGAGTCTGGGTATTTGCTTTCAAAGCATACAGTACAGGCCCAGGCAGAATTATGTTTCTGTGGAGCATTGTGATTACTGATAGTTATATCTAACAGGATTTAAATCTAGCAGTACAGGGTGAACTGTTTGTAGCTGAACGTGTTGCTTTAGAAAACTACTGGGAAAATGTGATTTTGATTTGAATAACAGATTGCTTTCCCACAAGTTTTTTTTTTTACTTTTTTAGATATCTGGATGATATGCTTATATAGCTTCATTCACCTGTTTACTTATCTAAAAAACTAACAAACAAAAACTTTTTGAAAGTAGTCTTTCACTAATAATTATGTATTTTTTAAAAGTTAGCTTGTCTTGAAATATATGGCTTTCAATAAATGTGCTAAGATATTTCTCTTCCTTCTCAGCATGTCTGCCTTAGATATAGCTCAAAACATGTAATACTTTGCAACTGAATATCTTGTGTATTCAAAAGGATAAATTCGATAACAAGAATGTACTGCTGATAAATTACAGAATGCAGGTATGGATTTGAAAAAGGCAGATGCTGTCAATGCTCATACTTAGCATCTTCATGTCAGCTGGTAGAGAGTTACGGTTTTAGTGCATCTCTAAGGATGTCTGCCATTTAAACTGACATATTAGGATTTGAAGCCTCTTGAACTTAATGTGAACTTATGATATTCATCACAGGACTTAACAGTTAAAAACTTCTAAAAATACTAGCAACTGTTTGTATTTAAGTTACTTCTGTCAGCTAAGTTTCTGAATAATTAAGCACTGGATTAAAAAGGTAACGACGGGTATGCTATGTTTGTGCTGTGAGATTAATGGATTAAAAATTGTAGTTAGGAGCTAAGAATCAGTATCACATCTTCAAGATTATAGTAATGCAGATAAAAATATATTCCTGATGTCCTAATTTGGGCCGATTTACAGGACTGAAATAATATACTTGTCCACATGGCATTAAAATTGTTCACAGTGAATATGAATTCTTGTAAAGATGTCATTGTATTTATACACAAGAAATATGTTTAAATATTTATTTTCAGAGAAACAAGGCAATTTTTTAGTATCATCTTTAAAACAGTAATATTTCAGAAATTTGTATATTTAATGTGTAGATGTAAATGGTTGTTTTCTGTGATAAACTATGATCTAATTTCTTCATTTATTACCTATCTAATATCCTGAAACTGAAATGACTAACTCCCTTATCCCTGAACTCACTGCATTACTACACTTCATCTCACTTTGTCATTTAATTTGTATGGTTTCCAAATCTTGGTGATTATCATCTATTAGTACCCCTGGTGACAGAGGGCAGGACACTGTTGTATCAGAGTTAATAAAGCAGAAACACAAGCCTAATTACTATGGGAGGTAAGCCATGCTGGCAAGATTTACCTTTCACATAAGGTTTACATGTGGTTAATACTTGCAAATAAAACTTAGTTATACCAGGAAGATTTAATCTGAGTTAAATTATTATATAAATGTGGTGCAAATGCTCTTAGGAGTATCTTCTTCCTCTGCAAATTTATATTAAAAAGTATACGTAGTGTGTACATATAAGCTTAAGGTTTATTCAAAATTTTCCAGAACATAAGAAACTGAAAATACTTGTCATTATATTATTAAATATATCGGTTTTTATTTTGCTTCCGCTGACTTATCACTCAAATATATGGTGTTGGCCCAAGTTTCTTACAAATCGTGGTGATTTTAAAGATGAAAGGGTTTAATCAGGTATTTCAAGTCTCTATAAGTAATACACATTTTAAAAGAGGAATAAATCTCACAGCTGCAAATATCGGTGTATTTAATTTACAGGATATTGTATGTGTCTGGAAAGTTTTAAGTCATTGTCCGGGTGGTATTTATGATGACTCGTTCTGAAGTGATGAAGTCTTTATTAAATAAAAAGAAATACACATAACTTTTTATGCTATGAAATGGAAAAGCATTATGGTAGTTTACATAAGACTTTATACAAAATGTTTTATTGATTGACTGTACGTCAATTTTAATTTAGGCTTTATGATTCAATCTGTGTCTATTTTTAATTTAAGTGGATTACATTCCGTAAAGATCCTTTTACTGTATTGACTTGGATGTACCATATTATTAGGTACTATGAGTTCAGCTTCTACAAATCTGTTAATACATAAAACCATAAGAAGCCTCTTATGTTCAAACCAGGTTAGAGTGAAGACATCAGATTAATATTTGATCATGTAGAAGTGCCCTTAATCAGATTTACTTATATCTCAGAGTGTTTCTGCAATTATCATAATTGTTGTGCTAAATATGTTTGTCTTTATATCTGGCTTTGGGCATAATCTTCCCTCTTGAAACCCTTTCATTGTGGGACTCAGATTCCTGCACAAAACCCAATTAATATTAAGATGACAGTCCCTGATGAGTTTCCTGAGGAGCCAGCAGCTGAACAGACTCTGTAACGTTCTTAAGTACAGACTACTTGAATGATCAAGAGCATCTGAGGGAGACATACAATTCAATAATCCCTTTCTCAGGAAAGTCAAGAGTCCTGTGAGATAAGAGTGAAATCAAAGGAACACATCAGAAAGAAAATGACTGGTATAGTCTTGTAGTGTCTCTATTAAAATGCAAAAGTTATGGATTTTTTTAGGGGTGATGGGAACCTTTTCTGTTTTATTGATTTCTTTTTATAGTTTGATGATTTCTCTAAGATTATCTTAAAAGCTTAAAGAAAAAAGGCTTCATCAAAAGGTATTTCGTGTGACAGCAGCATACATACTTTTTATTTCCATTATATTAACTAATACAGCACATTTCAGTGGTTCCTAATCTGTGATACTTAAACTTAAGCACTTTATGTTTATGATGTTTGTTGTGTTTTTTATGCTGATGGTGACCCAAAAATGATAAATAGGCCACGTGTTACTTACTACTGTAAGAATTGTTACCTGAAAATATGGAGCGGAAGAAAAGCAATACTGTTTTTTGTGGGGCTTTTTTGCAAGGTTAATACATCAAAATGGAAACTCCTGGTCTTTTCTGATATCCTCTTCTGTGGTTTAATATCAACAACTAAATTTACTGTCTGATGGCAACATGCTAACCTATTGATTTGTAGTCAGAAATGGGTTTCCTGTCACTTTAAAAGGGAAGCACTAAGGGGCAGTAAAAACAAACCTGTCTGTTCTAAATGGAGCTCTGCTTCAGGCTCAGTGCAATACTTTTTGGTTTAGAAAGTTCACTTAAAAAAAAAAAAAAGATTCTACAGTTAGATAGAAACAGTCTCAAATTTTCCTTTACAGTGTTGTGCAGGTTTCGTGTGTTTAAATTACTTTTGAAGCTTTTTTTGTTGTTAATGATTGCATGGCTGAAGCTGATATTTCTAGAAGTAAAAACACAAAACTAAACAACTAAATGCTAGTAAGTGTTCTTTCATGATAGCTTTAAAGCGTTAAGAAAGTTTCAGTGTCTGAAAGTTTTTAGACAGTAAAGGTTATGAAGTGATTTTAAAAAATCTTTTTTTAGGTTTTGGGGTATTTCTGTTTTGTTTTGGGTTTTTTTTTTTTTTTGGTCTTTTTTTTTTCTCTGCATTGTCCCTTAGGTTTAAGTTTTATGTATTTCAGTGGACAGACTTATTCAAACAGCTACATACTGATTTCTTTTGAAATTAGTAAGCTGTAATGGAAAGCAGCATGGGCACTTTCTAAAAGCAGATTTTTGTCTTACTCATCCCCGCTTTTCAGTTCAGTTTATTGTATACTATGATAAACATTGCTGCTGAAGCCATCATCCTAATAAAGTCTAATATTACATTATGAGCATGACCTGCCAACATAAGTATTTTTGTGCATTTCCTCATGCCAAGCTAGACTAAATTATGAAGGATGTGGAATAGAATGTTCCTTCTAGTTTTCTTGTACCTAATTAATATCCAAAAGAGTCAAAGAGGAAAAAATGAATACCAAAGTCATGCGTATGTATCTGCCTTTTGAGCTTTAAAATAAAGGCAAAATAACCTCTTACTTGGTTAAAATCCAACTTAAGAGTCAACATACAAAGGTGACTGCTGTATAATATGAGACATATCTGCATTATGTGGGCACGTTACAGCTCCACCAGAATCTCTCAATAGTAATTATTATGCCAAGCACCCTGTTGGCACAATTACACTAAAGCTCTAATTAGGAGCAGTAAGATTAGAACCCCTACATGTTAAATCTGTAGAAGCAAAGCTGAGTGAAGGATTTAAAACAGTTTCAAAACATTGTATTGTCTTTATTACAGTCTTTATACTTCAGTAAAGAAAGGTTTTCTGTAAAATGCACTTAAAATAATCTGGTCCTGTCACTAAAAATAGGAAAGATAAGGTAATTGTAGTCAAACCTCAGTACTTGGCTTCTATATAGGTGCTCTATATCTGAAGTGACAAATCCGGTGAACGCTAGTGGAAGTTATATTCTTCCTTCTACTTTCGATGCAATGAGATATGTTTTAGAAGGAAAAAGCTTTTCCTGGTGTCTTCAGTCAGTTCTAAGCGACCATTGAGTATTTTGTGCAGTAGTTTTCTGGCATGCAATAATTCTCACATCAGATCTTAATCAGCAGCTGAGCATGATTCTTGTTAATTCACACCTCTCAATTTCACACATCACTATTCTTTTGGTAAAATAACGCAAACACAAAGTCCATAGCTTTACAGACAGTACAGGGCAATGCCAGTCTGAATCTGTGTCCTTAGCAGGGAAGAAACAGTTAGAAGCCAACATGCACATTGTCAAAGGATTGCCTTTCACTGTTTAAAATATTGTAGTCTTTATCACTTGTCCAATAGAAGGCATTTTAGCAGTTTTCAGATGACTGATGATGCATCTTCATCTAGATTTAAGAATTCTACCAGAACAGAGGTTAAAAATACCTGCTTCTGCAGAACGCTTTGCGTGTATCGTGAGGTGCGTTTCCCCCTCCCTCAACTGTTGAATCTTAGATATAGCATATACAGCTAATGCATCAACTGTTCACCCTTAGAGAGGAGAATACGTCTGAAATGTTTTCCTTTACCTCTTGTTCTTATTATAGTTTGTGTTTGGGAGCTAAGAAGCTGCTATTTGTTTTAGGAACAACTATCTTACCTGTACTGAATTGGAACAATTCCTCTCATATCAATGTAGTTATTTATAATATGCATCCATTTCTCACTGAGGGAAATGATTTTATGATTGTTTTATCTTAATGTTTATTGACAGAATAGTGTTGCTCCCATTAATGAGGAAAGCTGGATTTCCAAGCTTTCTGAACCCAACAAGTATGTTCCTCTGGCTCCAGTCAGATGTGCATTCTGCAGTGGAAACAGTCTTCATGAAGCTCTCCTCAGGCTCCTTCTGAGGGGATGAATACAACTTGTGCATGTTTCTCTAGGTGGTTACTTTAGAGGCAGAGTTTAAAGCAAGGAGTGGGAAAAAGAAAAAAAGAAAAAAGAAAAGAAAGGCAGGGAGCTAGGGATTAATTTTATGGTGAATTTTGTGCTTTGTCTGTCATGTCTTAGGATGATCTTTATTACTACACTATTGCACGTGTTGGTAACTTGGGCCAGCAAAAAGAGCATAAATATGAAGTTGGGATAGGAGGGGTTGCCTACATGTAAAGGCTTCTCCTACTGTGTTCACCCACCTCTGGACAGGTAATCTTACATGACAGTAATATCGTGTTTTGCAGCTGAGGAGGAGGCATTAAGATATTTTTCAGTACAGCTTTAGGCTGCTTCAGTGACTGGTGCTGCTGTAGAGAGCAGCATAGTCTCTGTTACAGTGCAATGACTCTACTCAGGCAGCCTCACGTAATCAATCTAGTTAAATACTTTTCTTCATGAATGCATAGATGTTCAGGGCACAGGTGAAAATCTTCAGTGCTCCATAGATATAGAGTTTTATATGCATTATTCAGACTTAATTTATATGCACCCTTTGTTCTCAGTAATGTGTGGCAGACTCGAGTGTGCTGTCATAGCTTCAATATTTACTCTGATTTTTTTTATTATTATTTTGCTGTCAACTCCAAGGAAGAAAGTATGCAGTGAAAGGCGATGGCTACTAATGTATAACAAAATAGCTGTTATTAGATAAAATAAAGCTCTAGAATTTTGAAGAATTGTAAATTGTCTAAGTTCATGTTTCTCTCATTGTTAGTACTATTAAATGCATATTAGCATGGTCATTTTTGTTTAATGGAAACAAATAACAGTTAATCTTATTGGGAGGTTAAGTGGGTTTACTCTGTAAAGGGCAAATCCCAGATGAATGTTTTCTTTTTTAAAGAATAGCTTTAGTCACTGACAGATGGTCTCTGTCTGAGTCTCTCTGTAGACAGATACAGTTTCTTTTTACACATTTATGAAAGTTGTAGATACAGATATTCCGTAATAATGCTGTTGTGTAGGACAAAGAGCAAGCCTGGTGGATTGATAGGATTAGATTTCAGAGCGGTGACATATGGTTGGTTTATTAAAGTGGGCACAATCTGAAAGAAAAAAAATAGCATGTACCGAGTTACAGCTATTCACATAATGGAAGAATTTTATATTTGGCCAATTGCCTCTTAGGAAAGACGGTATGGTAGTTCTTACTTAAATCTGCTTAGAGCTGGGTATATCATTATTATGTCCTGATTGTGTGCATTTCTGGCTTTCAGCTAAGTCTTCAAACAAATTGCTGTAGATTTTAAGTACAGAAAAACAGTAATGCTCTGATTTAGAATATTGATAATTTGCTCACTGACCTGCCCAATCAGATATCAGTATCACTTACATTTGTATTGCAAAGTCGTTTTATAAATACAGCTAACAGCATCCATAATCCTGCATGGTAAACCTACCTTTTGCTTACCCTGTATGCTACATGTAAAGTTATAACGTCATTATAACCCTGGTCAAATAACTATACAACATATTTTGTGGTAATTTGTCACACTAAAATTATTCATAGGTGTCTTGAGTAAGCCCTGTTATATTTATGTGCTGTGCCATACCATGTTTTTTGGCAATGGAATTTGCTAGATTTCATAGATTTACTGTGTCTGCTTTTTTTATGACTGACATAGCAATAACCAGATTGCAAGGATATTTATGTTGTTTGTGGCTTAGCAAGATAATTAAAGGATATAAATTAATCAAGTGCAATTAATTAGAAACTTTATGTTCACAGCAGTCCTTCTTTGCATGTATAATTTATATGTATTGATTTCCTGGCTTTCATTAGCCTATGAGATAACAGCAAAAATGCATTAGAGAAGAAAATGTACAATTAGCGTGAGAGTGAACCCCAGCATAATTGATAGATCAGCACATGTTTGGGGCAAATATAAAGCTTTGTTAACTGTCATAAGCAGTTAGAATTGATAAGTGGTATTTCACTACATATCTCTCAGCTGATTAATGGTGTTTTTAAAGAGTCCTCTTAATGGGAAGCTGATAGGCTGGTTGAATTTACATTTTAATCAGAGTATTTATGATGGAGGCAGCCATAAGAAATTCATTGGCACAGTGGTAAGGGCCTTTCCCTGAGGGATTTAGAGGAGAGAAAGCGTTTTAACATGGCTACTCACCTTTCTCTTTTTTGTGTGACTTGGTCAGCACGCACGAAGGGGAAACTCATTTGCTGGCAACTTGCAGTAACTTTGTTGTTAAGGAGAATTTCAGTTTCTACCGTGTGAAAAATAGCAAGGTGAAATAAGAATGACAATCTGCAGAATAATTGCAGACTTAGTTAAGAAAGAATTAGCTGTGCTATCAACAGAAATGATCCGTAACTACATGTGGATCCTCACGGTGTGAACTGCTGTGTTTTACTTAAAGTTCTGGAAAAACAGCACACGATGCTCTTCTATACCTGTAGAGAATATACTTAAAAGCATTACTCTATCTTTAGATGTTGGCTCTATCACAATATCTTGGAGTTGAAGAAGGGCAAAAGGTAAATTGGAACTTATTGGCTACATTTTCATTTTAAAATATTTTTCTCATCATACAAAAAAACCCCCAACAAAACAAACAAAAAAATTCCAATGCAAAGGATTTAAAAAAAAAAAAAAGAGGGGAAGGGGGACTAAAATTGGATAAGAAAGAAAAAACAGATTTTTGGAGATTTAGGGAAAGCTGAAAGTTTCTAGCTGCACACACACATACCAAAAAGTGTATGTATTTTCCTCAGGGAAAGGAAAGTTAGAAATGATGCAAGTAGAGGTATAAATTCCAGGAGAACATACTCTTGCTTCAAGTTTCATTCTAAGATTCTTACCACAGTCTCACATTTTTTTTCTGGAGACATGTTTCTGGAAGAAAGTTTTTGATCAGAAATTGTTCAGAACTATAAATCTCAGTTGGATAGATTTGGGGAGAGCGCTGGGTTTAAGACATTGTTTAGTGCTTCCTACTGATTGTTCTTTGAGAAAGTCTGTGTTTAGTAGGATAGCTGTGTTGATTCAGAAAGCAATACCACATAGGAAAATCACATATATCATTTAGATGTGTTTTTTTTCTTAAATTCAGTTACTTAAAGATTTGTGATAACTAAACACTTCTGTGAATTTAGGCCTAAGCAATATAACAGGGACCTGAACTCTGCTCAGCCAAAATAACTGGAGATAAGGATATTCATAAACTTGGTATTGTGTTTTCCTTGGTAGTCTGTTATGAATTACTGAATGAAGCCACAGTCCATTTTTCCTGCTTTCTGGACTGGGCCCTCTGTGAAGATTTTGGGAGAAGGCATGAATTGGTTTTCCTTCATTAAAAGTTACTCCTTCGACCCACATCAGATTTTGGGAAAAGTACAGTAACTTCTCCTAGCTTTCTCTTCTCTTCTTAGCTTTTTCCCTTCCTGTTCTCTCCTGGAACATTTAGCACAGTTTTAGTCTTAATTTAATCAAACAAAACCTAAGTTACAAAATTGCAGTAAATATCCCGCTTGTTTGCAGGTAGCTGCTTTGACAATCATAAGCTTTTTGTTCCTCGTGAGGTTGGAATTACACTAACGTCCCTACTGATGCTTGATGTCTTTCCAGTAGAATATTCTTGATAAAAACTCTTCTGATTGTCTGTTAAACAAAGATTTCAAATAGGTAAATATGCCAGAATAGTCTGAGCCAGTTCATGATTGGGGCTTATGACTCATTGTTCAGCACTCCTTTGTTAGAAGAACTGCCTACGTGTTGCTTAAAAAAATCCAACAAACTAACATTTGAGTTATTTGTAGGTATATCATTGCTTGAAACTAGAAGCTTTCATATAAAAAAAAAATTCAACTTATATTTTTTATTATTTTCTAATTTATATATGTAAACATACTCTGCTTTAATAAAAATATCTATAGTCAGTGCACTTATTAGTCTCATTATAGCAAGCACCAAATGACTAAACACTACATCTTACCTAGTTTAACTAGTTGTTCAGTACAGCAGGACTACAATCTTTCTTCACTATTTTTATTTCTCTAGAATAAATAGTCTCACGCACACTTTGTGTCTTGATGAATTCCATTTGATACCCTTTTGTATACCTGTTTCACAAAATGAGCAATATCCATGTGTTGTGCACGAGGTATATTAAGGAAGGCTTATACTTTAGTTTTTTTAAAGTGTTAAATAAGTGATAAGTTAAAAGTAAATCATAGAATATTAATTATACATTGGGTATAAAAAAGGAATTGACATCTAACAATTAAAAAAAACCAGAGGAAATGTCATGCTAAAGTTGATCGATAACTTGTATGTCACATTCATCATATTATATAGGAATCTTAGGCCACATATAGAGACGTTAGGTTTCATTGAAAATACCTGAATTATCCAGAGCTCATTAGCTTCTTTTTTTTTGCAACTCAAAATTAATGAAAGCTGGATGGTTTTTCTAAAAGTAGTAGTAGCTATTCAACATCATCAACTGTCAGTTAATGACAGCATCAGCAAGTGACAGTTGTATGTACAGAGTGTAAGTGGCTTAATCCTTGAGAGAAACTTTAAGTGATTATTATATCGTGTCTTGTTTTAAAGCATACATAGGAGTTTTCTGCAATTATAAATTATATGCATAGATAGAAGAGGGATTGGTTTTAAACTGAAAGAGGAGAGTTTTTGATGAGACCTTAAGATGACTTTCTTCACTCAGAGGGTGCTAAGGCACTGGCACAGGCTGCCCAGATGTGGATACCTTGAGGTATCCGAGGCCAGGTTGGATTGGGCCCTGGGCAGCCTGACCTAGTGCCTGGTTTAGTGGTTGGCAACGCTGCCTATGATGGGCGACAGAACTAGATGATCTTGAAGTTCCCTTCCAAACCAAGCCATTCTATGATTCTACGTTTGCCATCTCAATGCAAAGTTGTCTTTTGCATTGTGTTTTAACTTGCCCAATTTGCATTGTGCCTGTCGCTTCACACAGTGTCTAAGGTCGGTTTTGTTTGCATTGCAAAGGTGAGAATTTATCTTCCATCCTACTGCTGACCATCAAGGAAGAAAGATATCAAACACCACCTAAAATATAGTTCCCATTTTTAATTTCTGATTTCTATAAATATAAAACTGGAAAAAATGCTTGTATACATTATTCAGGATAAACAATGTTTCTAAATCTGCCTCTCTTGTAAACCTGCAGGTTTCTTTGTCCTCAGTCAGGAAAACAAATTCTGTTCAAATCTTTATATCAAATGCATTCACTTGATATACATTTGCCCTCATTTGAACCAGAGAAATTTCTTCCCCTCACCCATTTACCATCTTTTTGGATACCTTCCAAAGGTTCATACTGATCCAGAACCTCTCTGAAATGACAGGTGCTTGCTCAGATTTCTCTGTCCTAGCCCTTTTCTCTCATGATTACTTCCTGCTACTTGCTACAGGACTAGACAGCACTCCTCCCAGGTCTGCCATGTGAGCTTGAGCATGATGAGAATGGCCCCAAGAAAGGCTATTTCTGAAAGGCTGCATGCTAGAGACTTTCTTCTCACCCTTCTCTCCTTTTTAGAAATACTCTGTATATTAAGTTTATGGACCAGCGTGTATGCATACCTTGCAGTATTTGTATGCTTGCTGCTGAGAATTTGCTTTCAAGTGAACCAAGTGTACGTGTGAAATTACTGTGGATGTTAAACTTGAAAATAAGTATATTTTAATGTCTGTATGTAGTTCTAAAATGAGCAAAATGAAAAACTAATTTTAGGTGTGATGTCTTATGGGAATAATAAATAAATGTTTCCTTGATTCTCAGTTTATACTGAAAGTCGGATGTAAAATAGATGGTTGTTGCACAGCAGGTGTTGAATACGTAGGGATGTAATCTTGTTTCATATGATGTAATTTACATACTCTTAAGAATAAAAATAAAATGTACTCAAAGAAAATTATTACAGAATTCTGTGCCAAACTATGAAGACATCTTTTTGATAAATGTTTTCATGACAGGATGTTTTTCCATCTTCCTACGTCTATTTTATTTAAATACTAGAAAGGTGGGCTATGAGTAGATGACTCCAGAAATTCAACTGTCTATAAATATTCTGTTGTAAATGAATTGAATAAGCACAGTATAAGAACTATCCTGGGGATAGTATCACAGGAGCAAAATACAGAACGTATCTAGAATTCCTACTAAATTGCTGCACTTGTACTTTAGGATTGTTGTGTGGTACTGTTTGTTTGTTTGCTTGTTTTTCTCTAACTTCAAGATCAGGTTCTTATATTTTATAATAGTTTGGGTTCTCTCCAGTTTAATGCCAAGAACTCTCCCGGAGTTAAAATGTGTCAATATTCCAATAGAAAAGATGGAGCGGCAGTCGTGTGATAAAGATCTTCTATGTAAGTTGTTGATGTGAATGTTTTAATTTAGTTTATATGCACCAGGAGAAGAGCTACTTGAGCAAGGTATTGCTGTCTGCTAACTACTATAAATTATCCAGTCAGAGGGAGCATGTCCAGGATTTTACATGAGGTTTTTTTTTGTTGTTATAGGATCCCCATTGCTGTCTAACTCGAGCAGCTTTATTCAGAGACCATTGCTTTAGAAGCAGTTTGAGAATGTTGCACAGGGAATTTTTTAATGTATGGGGTATTGCAAACAGAAATATCTACCTGAATGTGATGGCTGTATTACAAATTTAAGTGTTGGGTTTTTTTTTTTTGCATAGACCAAGGTTTTCTAAAATCTGCCTCCTACACTGTAAGCAGGTACTGAATCTCCATTCTGAGAGGCAGGACATCGTTCTAAAAGTTTGAATGGAATATCAGTGTAGACTATGCTTGTGCTGTGCTCTCTGCAGTTAAACACATTTCGGTTATAATTAAATGTCCAGTTTAGTACCTTGCATAAAAACTGTGGGGAAGCCAGCATCTATCTAAAATCTATTTTCTTGCTAAAACAAAAGATAATGAAAGCTTTTTTTCTGACCACAGCTGCTGCCTGCACTTTTTATTTTATTGATAGTTGATTTAAATTCACAGGTTAATAGGAGTAATGAGGACGGAACTCCATTGCTCAGGAAAACAGGCCATTTATTCTGAAAGAAAGAGGGACACTGTGTTCTAAAGACTCAAAGTTTTTGTATGTCAGAATTTGGTAGTTGACAAAGCAGCCAGTGTAATTGGCCTGACTGATTGAACTAAACTTTCTGAGGTTCTGGAAAAGAGGGAAAAAAATGGAAAGGAGAGAAGTATGTACTTGTATACAATAAGGAGTGTTGTGGATTTCAGCAAAAGAGAAGTATGCAGATGAACACTTTATAAAAGGTGTGTCATCAGCTATTTGCGAACGACCCTTTTCTAATGCAGACTATAGTAAGGGTGTTGGTGAGATTACTGGCAGTGGAGTCATGCTTTTATTTTTCCATAGTAAGTTACCATTTTAATGACATCTGGCCACTTTCATCACATATGAGAAAAATCAAACATTTTGTCTGAAAACTGTGGAATGAAAGACAGTTTTTTGTTCCTCAGTTTGGATGTGTTTGAAATGTGTTTTCATGTGACAAAAATACTGAAGTTTTCGCATCTATATCTGGTTTACGCTTATCTATGTGTTTAGAGCCAGTTTACAATGGAAAGAAGTATACAGTACTTGAATTTCTCAAGTGTGAATGTAATCCCATTAAATAATTTTCTTAATTCTTCAGTGATTCAGTAAGTGATTCAATAGATGATGATTATTTGATTCTGTTTTAAGAAGTTATGAGATTTTTTGGCTTTAATGAACATTACAGCTTTGGAATTCAAATGTTGAATGCTTTTTTACAAATGTATAATACTTCAAAGAAAACGGTCAAATTTTCTATAAAGCTTGTGATGCTCTTTAATGTGAACATGGTTAAGTTTTAAATTTTTGTTGAATACGTTGAACATGACTGCAAGTAGAGAATATTTAAATCTGCTTGTACAAAGGTGAAATCCATTTGCTTTCATATACTGAACTCAAATTTTGAAGAAATATCTGAAAGATCCTTGACTATCTTTAGAATTGTGTTAATTGCATCTTAATTTCTTTTTTGCGTGTTGTCTTGCTTCTTTAATAAGGATGGAATTTTTTTAGCAGCAGCTTTGGCTTCCCTTATTATGCTTCCATCTATTTTTATTCCTGGATTGCGTCTGCTCAGTAGTTATCTAATCTTTCTTAGAAGTTTACACTCTCAAGTAAAAGCTTTGAAGTTTACACTGATTAGTGTTTTATGACATAAGAGATATGTATAGATCCTTCTTTTGCAGTGCTAAAGCTATTATGCACCTGGTGAAAAGATAGACATTAAAGCATAGATGACAAACCTTTAAAATATTTAGTAGATTAAAGTACTGAATTACTCCCCACTCCTCCTTCAAGGTCCTTAATATTATAAAAAATTGTGCTAGTTTGGTTTCTGAAGAGAAGGTCTTTGCATTTGCAGTGACATACTGTCAGACATCAGAACTTTTTGTAAAAGTTAGCAGATGGTTAATAACATGCTCTTTAATTAGAACTACAGAAAAATATCACCCATTCTAGTCCCCGGCCATACTACTATCTGGCATTTTTGATGATATTCTTCAGATATTCTTTTGTTGTGGTTGGCAGAAAGCATTGTGTTCTATAAACAACTCAAGGTAGATCTAAGTGTAGTTTCCAATAATAAAAAGTCGGTAGAATGGAAGATGCTATCTAAGCAGTTATTTGCAAACCAAGAAGAAGTCTAATCTACCTGAAAGCAAACATTTTTTTTCTTAATATTTAAAAATATATGTACATAAAAATATGCAATTTCCTAGTGCACAAAATTTTGATTTTTATTGTGAAGCCTCTGAAATCTAAGGACAAGGAACTGCTTCTAGGGAAAACTGACAGTATAAAGTATGAAAAATAAATGAATACGCATAAAAATTTAAAAAGCTTTAGGAAATTTAAATGTTGTTGTCATGTGAATTAGCATATACTAGAGTATGATAAATTTGCCATTTCAGGGGTATTGATGCAGATTTTTGTAACCCAGGTTTATATTACTGGAAGAATATAAGGGGAAAAAATAGATACTTTTTGCAACTGAAACTACCTTGAGTGTATGTGAAATTAAAGTTATGGATGAAAATATCTGAGAAATTGGGAGTCAGTAATCAGTAGAATCCACTGAAGAAAGATAAGTAACTTACATATCACAATATTCAATGTAAAGATTTTTTCTTCCATTTTATTTATATTTTAGAATAACACATAAATTATATCCATGCCAAAGGGCAATGACGAAAAGGCTACAAAAATTCCACAGTTCGTTCAGAATTGTATGCACTTAAAAAAAAACCCGCAGGTGAAAATACTTGAATTTAAAAATAGGTAGAGATCTATATACGCTTAAATGATTGACTGTTAGTTACCAAAGGTCATTAAAGGATGCATAATGAAGTTGAATTTGAAAGATATGCAAATGTTAGAATGCCCCTTCTAAGAAACAAAAAAAACCAGCTCTGACAGAGCACTTGGAAACCTTTTCTATTTTTTACCTTAAGCTAAATACAATCCTGTATATTGCTACTTCTACAAAATATTTTTCCGCGTTTTCCCCTGGTATTTCACTTTACTGCTGAGAAATATTAAAGAAAGTTAACTTTAATATGTCTACTTTTTTCTTGACAGTTAATACTTTGGTTTTCTGACTTCTTGCTCAGTAAATCTGCTGACGCACAAACACAAGTTTCTGTGTCCTGATATTACTCAGCCTTGTGTAAAATGAGCTTAAAATCATGCTAACCATGGTAAAGGGAAAAACAGTCTTTTGTTTTGAGGTATTGCAAGAAGTACAGTAACTTTATGAAGTATGGCTGAAGACTGGGCGTATTTTTTTTACTTCAATTACTTGTATAACTTGAACTCTGTCACTGATACAATCTAAGACAATGCCACTACTGCCACCATTATGCTTCACTTTATTTATATATTCAGTAACACAGTCACTTCCATTTGTTCCCAGGAGTTATGTTTGCTTTGGAGGTTGAGAGAATTTCACCAAAAGTACTCCAAAGAACGCTGTGGTTAATTGAGCGCTTTTGGTGGAAGCAGTCTGGACACCACCTGAGGTTCCTTTCTAAATCACGCTTTCTTCATTATGTTTTTTTTTCTTTTCTGCTAGAGAGATCATTCTAAACTTTCTAAGGCATCTTCTGAATTAAGAAGAGTTGACTTGAAAACTGAGCACTGTGTGGTGTTATAGAAGTAGCTGGAAATGACAAGAACCTTCTTGTTATTCGGCATAACAACAATCCTAAATGTAGCATTTCAAGTGTATAGCCTGTGTGTCAATACATGCTTTATTCTATTGCTAAAAATGGATTGATATATATATTTTTCTTGCACAAGCTTTTTTCTCTGCACTGTTTCACTACATCGTTTGAAATGACTTGTTCAGACTGCATCATTCAGTGCTTTTCTTCTTTAATCTTGAATTTGAATGTACCTAGCCGTGGCTTAGAGCTATCAGCAGCATGCGGTGATTGTACAGGTATTTGGTTTATTTTTCAGTGAAACATATAGCATCTTTTGCAAAATACTGGTAATATTTGAGGAAAAGAAGAAAATCATATAACCTAACAATCTGTGGAGGTTTTTAGGGAAAATATCAACAAATGAAAAAGTATAACAATGAAACCTATTCATTGGCAGACTATTTGTATAAGCTACATGGCAAAGTAAATGAAAGTAAGCTCAGGATATCCACAAGATGAGATTTTAGCACTAAGGCGTTTGATTGGCCAAGATGGATGAGAAAAAAACAGTCTAGGGAGATTTCATCAGGTTGGGAGTCTCATGAAGATATTTTTAGTGGAAAAGGAGGATGAGTGGCTCAGAGTTCAGATAAGACAGTGAGAAGCATAGTTTAAAAAGCTAAGAATTAAACGAGTCCAAGGAAAAAGTAACAAAAATAAAGTGAAAGCTAAGATCTTGTTCTATGCATGCCAGATAGTGTAAGATTGAGAAAATACAAAGCAAGTAAAAATCTGCATATTTTTAAGCCAGTAGGTGGGAAAAAGTGAAACATACAGATTGTTCTCCAAGCAATAGTTATGGGAAAGGGACTGGGAGGAAAGGTTATCTGTTGTGTGAAAAGTGAAACCCTGTGGGGGCAGCAGACTGACAGAGAGACACCACTTTTCCATATATTTCAATGGAGAGAGTGTTTATATGGTTGTGAATAGAGAATGTTTAGGATTAAAATCATAGAATTGTTGGAATTGGAAGAGACTCTAAAGATGATCCAGTTCCAATCCCCTGCCTTGGACAAGAACATTTTCCGGTAGACCATGTTGCCCAAAGCCCCATCCAGCCTGGACTGGAACATTTCCAGGGATGGGGCAGGCACAGCTTCTCTGGGCAACATGTACCAGTGTCTCACTATTTTCATAGTAAAGAACTTCTTCCTCAGATCTAATCTAAACCTACTCTCTTTAATTTGAAGTCTGTTACCCCTTGTCCTTGACACAAAAGGCTATGTAATTTGTAATATTGTCATGTTATTGTCATAACTTGTTTATGGCAGCTTTCCTGGTCTTGATTGTCATCTCTACTGTGGTGGAAGTGGTATTGTATTTTCTATCACTTGCTGAAAGTGCTTGAAATAATTAAGTTCAATGGAACGGTGTTTTGAAAGCTGTCTTGATCAGCTTTGACCCTTTCCTGTGTATTGTAGCTGAGCAAGTATTTCTATTAGTTTATTTCTCATGACTTAACAAGAATTGAAACCTAATATTGATGTTAGTCAGAGTTCCTATGTTCAAAATAGAAAAGCTCCATGTATATTGCTGAATTGAAGTAGGGGGGTGCCAAACATCACATCTACGATGCCCAAAAAAGTAATTTGTTTGCACAAATTTGCAATATTTTGACACATAAAATCATGTAGGTGTTTTTTTAAAGACGATGTTTAGGTTTTTATGTAGCTTTTTTTTTTTAAAGGTGATCTGTGTCTGGAAAAACATAGCTGGCGTTAACTAAAACGTGCAGACTCTTTGGATGCAAATCATACGAGCACAGGAAAGTTAAGTGAAAATGGATATTTGAACTTTGTATTAGAAAAATAGGTTAAATTGGGATGCAAGTTGGAGATTTCGCTGCAAATTTTCTCTGATTTTTAAATGAAAGTGTGTTAATGAAAACATTTAGTAAGCAAATTAAGATCTAACTGCAATTTTTATTTTAAGGCCAGTTAAACAATCTTTTCCTGACAAAGCAATTAAAATTCCAGTGTGAAATGATCCAAAATATCTGGGATGAACGGAGGAAACAGAGCCAGTTCAATGAAATAATTCAAAATGGAGTGCAGGAATCCTGTAATAATATTGATTGTCCTTTTATATCTCAATTCCATTTATCCTGACATTAGTAGAGAGAGATTTCCACTTACTTCAAAGTTTGACCAGTGCCTAGAATTCCTCTAAACCCTACTATTTTAGGTAATATTTTCTAGGAAAAATCTTATATGTAACCACTCTTAAGTTATGCATTTTCTTTTAAAGTAGAACACCTTACCCTCAGTATTGGAAAAACAGGAGGGAAACATGTCATGAATATAAATTTTGTAATTGAGAAACTTTCCTGGGGGTTTCACTTTTGTATAATATATACATAAGTCACTCTGAAAGTAATGCTTCTTATTTATTTCCATGGAGACTACAACAGATACAAAGAGCACAATAGCGCTATTCCATAGATTAAATTCTCAGCTACAGGAAATTATTTTTCAGCACAGTTTCCACCACTAGCTGTGCATTTTTGCCAGCAATAAGCAAGAGCTGGCATGCCACGCTTGTAAAAATCCACATCAGTGTAGGTGACCCACTGTCACCACTGCTGAAATGCACCACCCACTTCCTCACTGTGCTCACATCCACTGCTTGGTCTCCATCGACATTCCCCAAGTGTCAATGAATGTCACTGAGTGCTATATTTTCTGCGTGGAGGAATTTAGTGAAGAAGAACGCAAAGAACCTTTGCGTCCTACACACTTGCATGTCAGACACCATTCTGCTGCCGTTTGTCGCACGGCAACAATATGTAACAGAATATTGGTGGAAGGTTCAACCTCTGCTGCCATATCACCAGTATCCACCTCTGCCATCATGGACCATCATAATAAGATAGGATGCATTACTTTCTGAGCAGTCCTTGTGTATAGTGTGTGTGTAGCTGATAATGTTTACTGGAAACTGAAGCCGTGTATATGTAGTGTGCTGAGAAAGCCTGCAATTTGATCTAATCAGGACTTGTACTAAGAATGTAATAAATTGTCAATGCTGGACTTTTGCATTCATTTACACTAATATAGAGTATCTCATTTCTGAGAAGTAAATCACAGTGGCTTCAGTACTTTATTTTCCATCTTGTATGTAAGTAAACTGCAGGATCAACTGGGAGGTTGAATCAATCTGCTATTTATTACCTCGAAATGTGACACCCTATTTTAAGTGCCTTATTCCCTTATGCTTTAGACAGAGTAGTGCATTATGTTTAAGCAGTATAGAAACCAGCTTTACTGTGAGTGGATTTTTCACTTTAGATCTGATGGATTTATATTTTTGTAGAGAACTTTCTGTGCATCGGTACGTTATTTCATAAAATAGAATTTCAAACACTGAGAAGAAAAATATTTGAAATAATTTCTTCTTGTCATTTAATAAATACTACTAATTTGATGTTTTTTTCTCTGCTATGATTTTATTTAAATACCCTTGAAAAACATACTGTTGACCAGCTGTTTCTTTTTAAAAAATTACTTTTATCTAGAATGGTTTAACATTTCTTATGAAATTATTTTCCTATAAAGCTACTGATTCTTTCAGAGCATAGGGCATTCCAATCACTTTTTCCAACTTGGCTCTTGTGTTTTAATGCAACTTTTCTCCTTTATTTTAAGCCAGCTCAGAGATAAGAGTTTGTATAGTTACTGTTACTGTTTTCATGCAAAGTATGTGGTGAGAACCAACAATTTTTTGGTCTTTTTGCAACATGTTCTGGGGCCATACAGCATACTCTGATGTCTAATAATGTCATTATCTCTTTAAATTAATTTTTCATGTGTTGATAAGGAACTTATCATTCGAAGTCGTATAGATTTAATTGAATAAAAAGATAGTAATGCCCATAATAATGTTTGAAGAATTTTGACTACTTGGTCATGTTACACTTGACTTATTTAGGATTAAAAATCTTGATTCGTATCATGCTTTCACTCTGTTTTTCTACTAAAAAAATCAACAAAGTTTCGGCAGAGTCTTCTCTTGCTTACAAGCCCATATTTTGTGGATTTTTTTTTTTAATGGTCAAATTAAGGAACGATGTCAAGATTTTCCAATGTGAATGGAAACCTAACCTCAAGTTTCTAAGATTAAGCCTTTGGACCTGAAGTCAGAAAAGCAGTTGAACTTATCTTTCTTGTTTCAGCGCAGAGATGTGAAGTTTAGGGAAGTTTTGTCATGTCATAATGACTTTTTTACTCTGTACTACATAAGTGAAAAGCATTAAAAAAAAGATACCTTTGTAAACTTTTAAAAAGTTCTTATGCATACACTGCAGCTGTGATGTTTGACAGCCTCTATTGTCTTGGACATACATTCAGAATAGAAAATTTGAAGTAGGGAGAAAATAACTCCACGCTACCAACTTCTTTTTGTGAACTTCTAAATTACTCATACTTGCTGTGTGGCAATAGTAACAAAGGGCTAACAATTTCATGTTTATTTCACAAATCTATTTGATGGCTGTTAGAAATATTAGCATAGAGGTAAAATGACTAGATAAAGTATATGCAGGCACATGAGCTCATGAACATATCATGAATAGTTAGTTACCAGGTGAATGAATCAGTTTGCTTTGACTAGAACACAATTTCTTGCCCTCACTGTTTTATTACAGGCATACTATATGCTCAACAGTAAAGAGAGGGGAAAGCATATGGCCTCCTGTTTGAACTTCTGTAATTAATCCTTCCAAATACTATTTCCTTGGAAAGTTATTTTTAATTTTATTACAGTCTGTTCTTGTATTCTCCCACACAATCACTTGGGCAACATTTGTATCGATGAAAACAACATAAAGCAGCTCTTAACTAAAAGGAGACTGCTGTTTTACACAACATGTAAATGATTAAGTGATAGATTTTTATTACTGTTTGTATATGGAGTGCACTACAGCATTTGAGCATTAAGCCCTCCACGCCTCATCCCAAATTTGTTCCTACAGAGTGTGCTTAGGACTTTTTGCTGTTTAAATTAACACGTCTTATAGTTTAGAAAGCTTTAAAAACACTAATTATTACCTTAGATGTATATTGATATTTTTTATATGTTGTGATTATTCTTGTGCTCGTGAAAAACAAATTGCTGCATTGTTGATGTGAGAAGAGTCTAAATGAAGATTACAGATATAATGGATGGAAAAATGATGGAAAATGTCACAATAAAAGCTAATCGGGTTAGTCACACCTGGATCGGTAGCTTGTATTAAAAAAAAAAAAACTGTCCATTATTCAAGCTTCTTTTGTTGCTTGCCTGCATAGGGAATTCCAGATGTAAGCACTAAGCATGGCTCTTTGTTTACTGGTAAGTTACTGGATACTACAGCCCTTTAAGGCAAGAGAGAGGAGTAACAACGCATATGAGGTGATGCGATGATAAAGACACCAACAGGGATTATACTTCTGAATATCTAAAATATTTTCCAAAGGTCTGTGCAATGTAACTAAGTTGAGATCTTGATTCCAGTTGCCTAGAAATCATGACATTGAAAAATTAAGAATTTACCTTGCAATGCTCTCCAGATACTTCACGAGATTGTCTTGAACTGCAGGCTGGGGGGAAACCTCTTGGTTTAGTCTTGAAAAGAAGCAGGTAACTCTAAGATCCTTGCTCCAAAACTTGTAATAAAGTCTGCCCCATAAGATCCTACTGAATGTGATTTTTTTTGTCCCTCTCTTCGTTCCTGTCCATTTCTTCATCTCAATGTATGTGATGTTGTCTTGGTCCATACTCTCACCAAAAGAAGATATTGGGGTAGCTTCTAGAATTGTCAGGGAATGGTAACTTTATTAACGTTCTAACCTATGTAGCATGTGCTCATTTTCATTGTGCTTTATTAATATTCCTTTAAAATGGGATTCATTATAGCTGTAAGAGTTGTCAATCTACAATAAACTTACTTGTCAGGTGGTAAGCTGGATCTTATTTCCCCAAGTGAAGTGATCAGAAGGGCATAGGGAGAAATGTTCCAAATCTAAAAGTAATCAACTACTTGATGTCTTATAAGAAAGAAACATGTTAATTCTTTGCATTATTAAATAAGTGAGAGCCTCAAACCTTTGAACAATGCAATGTTTAACTGTGGACTTCACTAGAATGCCTCTGGAAGATAAAAACTTGACAGAAATTTAAAAAGCCAGTAGACAAACTCACAAAATTAAAAGTGTTCCCTCATCAAGTAGTGCAGATGGAATGAAATTGCTTTTGAAGATGATTGGAGTTTAGGAAAATATATGACTTTATGTTTTCCAAGAGACAGTCTTCACTGCGCATTTTCTGCTCATAGCTGTTGGAGTAAGCATCCTTTTTTTTCTGCGGCTACTTGTATGTAATAGCTAATTTGTTTGCAGGGAAACAAGAGCAAAAGTTGTGACCTCAGCTTTTATAGGATCAGAGATTTTAGGTTATCTTCTTGTCTTTCAGTGAAACAAAAAGTTGTACATAAAATGAGAGAAGTGTTACTTATGGATAAATAAGGGAAAATATTCCGCAGCTCCAAAGTTTGACCTCAAAACTGTGGTTTAATAACTAACTTTAGCTTTAGTAAATTCTGTCCCAGAGATCTCTGTAGCCTGTTATGTCACTGAAGAAAATCTGGTGTTTCTTTAACGTCGGTCCTTTGGGATAACATTGTCATTGCTCTCCAAGATATTTCTGTTTCTTGAAAAGTTTGGTGATTTTTATTTTGTTTTATTTTGGGATGGAGAGGAGGGGGAGTGCCTTGCTATGGGTGTTTGTTGTATTTTTTTTATCATTTTTATTGTGTTTTGGGTTTTTTTTGCCTGAATTCAATTTAATTTGCGCTTTATTATCATGCTGATGGGGTAAGAAAGATATCTTCTTCATACATTAGTTACCATCTGTGGCTTGTGATTTGCTACAGAAATTAGATGAAGGGAAAGAAGTATTTAGATTCAGATCTTGAGAAACTACGTGCCTCATTCTTAACGTTCACCAAGAAGATTTTTATCTAACAGCAGGAATGAAAGGCAAGCACTTTATAACTTCACACGCAGTCATGTTTCATTTTTGCCCTCAAAAGTTTAATATGCCTGCTAAATAGATGGGGAGTCTGGCTCTAGTTACAAGCAGTGGGAGGCTATACCTTTAGCAGGTGAGTCATTACAACATAACATTCCATTTTAATGCTGCTATGCAAATTCTTTTTTGATGTTTTCTTGCGATGTATGGATTGTGCAGACTTTATGAAAGAAGCAATTAAGTGGGTGGTGCCTGTGAATCAGGATTAAGTTTAAAAGTATGTTCATTTACTCAAGTAGTAGTGTAATTATTCTGAGTACTCCCACCTCTAAGACTTTAACATATAGATGGATGATGTTCATTAATTCTTCTTTGCCCTGTCTTTCCCCTAGTGAACTCCTTCTTCCCATTTTAAGCTAACATTAGTAAACACTGAATTCAACTGACTGCTGTAGCCTGAGACAATATTACAAGATGACACTTTGCCTCCTAGATTAAAGTAAACATATAATAGGAAACTGACGGGTGCTTAATGGTGAGATATTTTAATAGCGAGAGTTTTAGTGGCTAGTGAATTAGCAACCTTACAGGAGATCAGACTTTAGGTATACACTGAATGTGAAAGGTAGTCTGTATTAAAATTCTCTGGAGTGAAAATTCTTCTGTGTGGGTTGCTTTTTAGTCAGGTCGTGATTTTTCAGTTTTGTTTGTTTCTAAATGCTTCTTCCAGCCCACTTAGTACAGATTGAGTTGTTCTGTATTGGAAGATTGCTTTCTATGTACTGTGGTTCTTCTATTTCATCTTGAAATTTGCTGTGAGCTGTATGATATAGAAAATTATTGTCATTCGGGTAATAGCATATAACCATTCTTGTTTGAGAAGCACAATGTATTTTTTTAATAATTTATCCTAAAATGTTTATTTATAATTTGTAGCTCTAGTCTGTATTGCATTTGGGAGATTTGCATTATAAAGTGAAACATTCCAGTTAAAATAAGATTTTCTTATAAATGATTCATTTGGCAGTTATTAAATCACCTTCTAACTCCCATCTGCTATAAGGAGTTTATCAGAGTTCTTTAATGGCATGGCAAACAGCTGGTTGGCTATTAGCCATTTAATGTTGGAAATCCACTGGACAGTTTACTGTGTTAAATTTGTTCTTTACAGGGAGTTATTTTACAAGCTGGGTGGCGTTGGAAGGCTTTTCTTTTTTAATTTATGAATACTTTATTTCTGTGTTAAAGGAAGGATAAATGAGATTTGCATACCAGGAAATGTTTTAGTACCACATAACTAGATGAAGTAGCAGCTAGATGGCCAAAGGCCACTTCAGAATTAGTGTGCCATTTGCTTTCGCTGTAAACAAAACCCACATTAGCTTGTCCTTGCAAACCTAAGAAAATGAACTTGCTACCTGGGAGTTCAGCATGGAATAGGAAGATGGCTATGAAGCAGTTCCCTCACAAATATTCTCTGTCCTTACTTAACCTGGTGCATAGTCATGCCTTTCTTTTACATGTGTCGGAGTTCAAACTGAATATCAACAAAATGATTTTGAGAAGTATGTGGAGCGTGTATGCTAGTGTCCTATCTAGTCCAAGTAGGCAAAGTATTGACTTGTCACAGGACCTTTGCCACTGAAATGAAGGGGAAAAGTAATAGTAGGTGAAAAGTGAGGTATATTTTGATTTAGGAATTGTCTATGTTTTATCCAGCCAAGGAACATTAGCACATAATTTTAACCAAGGTTCCAGTCAGTACCAGGAACCATCATATAGTTAAACGCACTGAAGATGAAGAACATTTCATAAGACTTCAGCTCTTGGTCAGTTTGTTTGTAACTGGATGCTTTTTCTCTTTATGCCCAATGTCTGTTGTGGGAACACGAGAAAATTCGTAGGTGTATTTGCCACAAAGTCAGTCCACAGTGCCCAGGAGTTTGTAACATAAGCGATATAGGTGCTTTTAATTTCACAAGTGTTGAAGAAGTGGAATTTACTTTGGTTTCATTTGTAAGTAATTTGTGTTGATCTAGAGTTCAGAATATGCCATAAATTAGGAATACAATTTATATATTAATTCCTCATATAATATCTGCACAACTAGTTTGCTTTGTTGGTCCCCTGGACCCGGGCAGAGCACCTGATGAAACTGCTAGGGCTCCGCGGGGACATGGTATTCTGTTTGCAGAGATCTAGACTGAAAAATAGATACCAAACAGACTGAAGAAAACAGGTGCTTGATAGCCTTGAAATAGTTCGTAGATAATGCAGAAGTTCAAGTGTTACAGACCTAAGGACACTTATGTTTGCATTCCTGAGACAATTCTTCAGTATCATTCTGAGCTGAGAATTTTTCAGAGCAAAAAAAGGCTGTGCATGACGAGCCCTTTAATTCTTCCTTAATGAAATTCTTTTATATCAGGGAGAACATATTCCTGCTTCTCTCCATTCTTCTGTACTGATACTGTGTTTCATTCCATTCTGGATTATTGTGATTTTTTTTTTGGTGTTTTTTCTTCTGCTCAGTGAAGTTTTTATGTTTTTTTTTTAATCTTTTGAGATCACTCGTTTACTTTTTGTTCTACTCTTGAGGAGAACGTCAGTTTGTTTGCTCATGTTAGTTGTAACTAACATTAGTACTGTTTATGTAAGTGTGCAGTCAAAACTGCCTACCTGTATGTCAGGGTGTAGCTTTCGAACATACGCTAGGTAATAAATAGCACAAATAAAATAAGCAGTTGGAGATGGATTATGATAGTGTCTTTTTAATCATGATCCTTTTCAGATGTAATCCTTAGATAAGATTCACACATCCATGTGTGACCACTGATAAGACAATAAGGAGAATTACGCTCCACGGGCCTACTAGCATCGCTTAAATCAGTCACTTGTTTTTAGCATAAGCTCTGTGGAAACAGAAGGGCTCTTATGTAAGACTCAAAATGCTAAATGTGGTATTTAGTTATACATGATGTCTCATGTTCTGGGAAAATCTCAGGTGACAGGGAAAGATGCTTCAGAGCATTAATCCCAATATAGTAACACGCTATATACTGACAAATATATCCAAGCTTAAGTAATTAAATCTCTTTCTGAAGACACACTATGATAAGTAGTAAGTGTCCTGAGCAGATTAAATTTTTTTTTCCTCTTGTATACAATAGCAGTGATCATTTGAAAGCCCATCTCTCCTTTACACCTTCTGCTTCTTTTTCTTATAAGACCTCCAGGGATTTCTTGAGCATTTACAGTGCTATGGATATAAAAAAAAAATAGGCACTACATTCTCTGGTCTCTTAAATACAAATTTAGTGTCTCCCTTTATATGTATGCCACATGATCACCATTATTTAATCTTGTTATCTTATTTTCCTTTCAGTACATCCAGCTTCTCCAGAATGTCAGTCTAAATATAACTTTATTTAAAACAACATTATTCTGTGCCCTATATCCAAAACCTTTAGTTCAAAGAAATTATCACTGAACATATTGAATGCTTCTGTCCAACCAGTGGGATAATTTCATCAATGTTTGTTCTAAAAGGGTACTAGTTTAGAACTCAAGAAATTCTCTTTGATTCCATGTAATTCAATTTGGTTTACTCTAGTATAAGTCAAAAAGATCAAGCTCAGATCATTGCCAGTGCAGTTCTGACTTTTTGAGCTGTGTTCTTGCATGTATTACAGGACAGATTTTCGGTTCTGCTGAGAAGCCTCTGGAGAATTCTTGTTGCACTGATTGTGTAAGAAGGAGAGTTAGCAATGAGGTTCTGATGTTCCTTTGTGTTTTGCTTTTTCTTTTTTTTTTTTTCCTGCTGCTTCCCCTCTGCCTGGAAAAGTCACTTTCATTTTCTAGAGATGCCAAAGGCCAATGTTCTGCACTTGATTGCAAAGAGATAATTATGCTTCATTTAGTTAATGTTCCTTGCTTTCCACATCATACATCAGAGAAATGCAGTGATACTAAAAGGCAGTGGTTCTGCACTGCTAGAAGAACTCTGATTTTTAAGTCATTGGGTCTGTATGGAGAAAGAGTCAGAAATTAATTTGCCCTTCCTTTTTAAAAGATCGTGAGAGAATTGCTGGAGGCACTGATGCTTAACTACTTTTAAATGTGCTCTTTTTCCATTCCTTTTTAAGTAAATTGTTGAAGACAAAGTTTTATTATAAACATCCACCTAATCTCTAAACTGAAATGTGCATTTAATGAAGAGCTGAAAATGAGGGTGCAGTTTCCCTTTTAAGTGATATAACATATCCCACCAATTGCACCTGCTGAAGTTGCTTCTTTTTAATAATCTTAAGGGGACACCAGGTGAAATGGAGTACAGTTTACATTTTGTGGGGTTTTACACAATGCATGTAAAAGGCTTTCTGAAGGTACATAACCCAGTTAGTAATGTTTTTGAGTTTTCTTTCTTTCTTTCAGGTTAATAAATGTTAAAACTTCTAAGTGATATACATAACATTTGACATTATTTCCAATTGCTTGGCTGAGTTAGTTCTAAGGAAAAGCTTAGAGGAAAAAAGTCTTGAATTTATGAAGTGAAGATCATGCTTTTTCTAGACCCTGCATGTGAGATGCTATTTACTAAGTCACTAATGGTGTTTCCTAATATGATGAATTCTACTTACGTTTGGTTGTTGGTTGGCTTTGGTTTGTTGGGTAGGGATTTTTTAGTCAAAATTGTAATTTTAACATGACGCTTCTATAGCTTTCCCAGAAAGAAAAATGGCAGTTCTGGAGATTCCCCTCCCTGGAGATACTAAAAAATAAATGAGAGAGGGTTGGACCGGATGACCTCCAGAGGTCCAACCTTAACTGTTCTGTGATTTACTTTAAAGGTTAAACAGTGCTAGAGTATACAACCGTAAGCAGTTTATAGAGGTACACAGCTGTTTACAATATAGCTTAATTGTTTCCTTGCTGGGAAGTGAGGGTAATGTGTGGCAGTGTGATATCAAATAAAAAATAGCCCCAGATGAAGATGCCCTACTTGGTGTGTGAATCTGTTTTCCTTCAGTTACAATAGCGTGGACCCTAGGTCTTGAACCAAGCTGAAAGTTGTGTGTTGTCATGTTTTGAGATACGAAGTTAAATGGAGTCAATTTTAAAAACAATCCCACAACAATTCTGGTAAGTGTAATGTTATTTTAAAATGCATCCTTTCATCTTTTTGTTTTTCCTTCTCCTAATGAAGATCTCATTCTCCTAATAGTTTCCCATGCTGTAGTCAAACAACAATAGCCTTGACCCAAAATTGTGACTAGCAAAATAATTTCTCAATTTGAAACTAGTAAATGACTAGTGTGGAACACCATCTAATTGAGTTAATGTAGGGACTGTGTCAGTGATACAGCTGTTGTAATTAATGAAGGTTAATTTCTTTCAGAATGAATATTCTACATTAGGTCTCATTCTTTTCCGAGGTGAAAAATATCAATGAATGTTGATTTAGTGGAGTCTTAAACAGTCTGAATAAAATGTTCAAAAGTGCAAATTACCATTTATTATCTGTATTTTTGTTATTTGGGTTATGTTGAAGCTTTAAATGCTCTTCTTCATGGTCTGCTGTATGGTACTAGGCATGCAAGACTGAGTCAAGCTACTATTCAAGTTATTCTATTGTAATTGAGTGGAACGACTGATGGAATGGGAGGGACTTATAGCTTCACCTTTCTTATTTGTGAATACAAATGTTAGAAAACTGCTTGCTTTTGGGAAGGCAGCCAGCAGTGAGTTCCTCTGCTCAAAAGAAGCTATTCTATCATTATGGATTGATTTCAAAGTCTGTTATCAGTTAGGCTGACATGTTGTTGAGAAAGGAGTGCGACGTAAGTGATAAGAAATGAACAAAAGTTATTTCTATCAGTGTATTGAGCTATGAAGGTACCTGCAAAAATGTTCTGATTAAATTTTACCTGTGTCAAGTAAAAAGTAATAAGTGTTTATAAGGAAAGCTTTCCATATCTCATTTAACAAACAAATCTCCCTTTTCAGTTTATCATATAGTAACAAGAAGTCTTCTATAGAGGTTTTACAAACTTCTGAAATCGGTTTTATTAAGATTTAATTAAGAAAACTCAACAGACTGTTAGTGATAGAGTATACTAAAATTTGATTGTATATAATCTGTTATGAGGATTTTGAGGGGTTTGGGGTTCTCTTGAACATCCGGTCACGCTGCTCAAGAAGGTACTTGCCGGATGAATAAAAAAGGTATAATTTAGCGTTATTAATAGCTGCAAAAGGAAGTTTATGTCTAATAAGATGACCCACTTCCCATTCATGCACAAGAGTATTCAATAGAATTTCACAACAAAAATCAATGAATGTGTTACCAAGTTTGACTTCCTACATTAAAGAAATCATGAGTGTGTTAAGAAGCTTAAAGATTTAGAACCTGTATCTTGAAATCCTTCATTTACCATCTAAGATTTCTAACTCCGATAGGAAGCTCCTATCTATAACTAATGTTTTAAATTGATAGCTCCTGAAGAACCTTTAAAGGAAAACAACTTCTGTATCAGTTTTAATTTCCTGGTTTTGTGAAACATGAAGAAGTACTACTTGCTCTTTCCACTTTTTTCAGCAAGAATAAGCAATTATCCTGTTCTGCATTAAGAATATTATTAAATCCATTGATCCTCTTAGCAATTAAATAATCAGGATAATCATTTTAAATTTAATCTTTCATTTCAGAAAGAGGTATCTTTCCAGGTAATATCAGTACACGAAATATTCTTTGATTTACTGATGTGGTATACAAAAGGAAATTGATGTTGATTTTAGAAATCTGAAAGGATTATTTTGAGGAAAAAAAAAAAAAACAAAAAAAACCTGGGAAACAATTAAAACTTGCTGCTGCATATTTGCAGAATTCTTTTCCTTTAGCCTCACTCCCTGTGCATTGTCGAAAGTCTTCTGAAACCTAAAAAAAAAAAAAAACCAACAAAAACAACAAAGCAGTTCAATATGACAAAAAACTGCTATGCTATAAATTGTCATATGCAGTTATATCCGTTGAAATGAAGAATTGCTTATTTTTCACAAAAAATACATTATTGTATGATTTTTTTTAAAGGGTACAGACAAAACTATTTAAAACATATCCATTTTATATGTAACAGATAAAGTTACCTTCATATGAAACATACTTCTTTGGATCCAATTTTTAGATGAAAGGTAAACCCAGAATAACTCAATGGTGTCATCAAGGTTACATGTTGTCCCGTTTGAATAAATTTTATTATTATAATTAATAATAAAAGAGATGATACACTACTAATACTAATTACTGTTTTTTGCTTGTTAACTGTAAGACTTAAAATGATTAGGATCTTCCTTGAAGATTCAGTGGTGAAGAAGCTATTTCCTTTGTAGTACCTTAGGAATTAATCTCCCACTTCTGTTAGGAATAGGCCTAAGAGTACAACAAAGACAGTATTATGAGAGAAAGTATTGGGAAAATTGTGCAAGCCTGAAATTTACACCAATAAGTATAACGTGGGGATGTTGCGCACACTGGACCAGATTCAGACTATAAGTGCAGATCTCCTTTACTGCTCTCAAGTATGAAGGGGCTGCATTATCATGGAGATAAGAGCAAGAGAAGAACAGAAATGTTCATTCTCTCTAGAAGTCCGAGAGCACGGGGTGTGCTCAGAATAAACTGCTGCAAGAGAAGGCATAGGGGCAAAGCCATTGGTAGTGAGAAAGGCTCATTGTGTTCAGTGAAATGGGAATTTAGAATTAAGCCACAACTGTATGCTGTTGTTGACTTATAATAAAAAAAAATCATTTATAAAGTTCATCAATAAAATCATCACTGACAAAAGTAATAAGCTCAGTAATGAAAGCTGCTTTGTTCTTTTATCTGTTTTCAAACTGTAGGCGTGACAGGAGAATCCTCTGCGCTGTGCTTCAGGTCTTCAGTAACACAGGTGGTCTTGGTTAGGATTGCTTTCCTCCAAGAACCTATTGCAGGTGCTGTTGGAGAAGAGCTTTGATTTTTGCAATTCCCTTCTCACTTTGGTCTAATAGAGTATCTCCTTCTCAGAACATCAAAATACTCATCAACTTTCTGATGGCATAATTCTTGCAGCGTGATATCTAGATTACTGTATGAGAATGTCACTTTAAACCATTTATTTGGCTCCTCAAGCTGTATGCGTCTTTTTAAAAGTATGTCTTTTTTATCGAAAGGGTAAAAAGCTCAGATTAGATAGTGGTTATTTCACATGCAGCTAGAGGAGGGATGAAATGTCTGTGCCTTTATCTTGAAGCAAATGGGCAGATAAGTTTTGGTTTCTCAGCAGATGCAACAAAATGCGGTGTTCAGTTAAGAGTTCGTGTCACTTTATGGAGAAAAGATCTTGCCTTCCTTCTCTTATGGTTCAACCGAAAATAGGCTATATTGTGCAAACAACACTCAAAGGATTTCTTTGATTTTAATCTAAAGCCGGGAAAATTTTTTTGATATTGAAAACTTTGTACCAATTACAAATACGGATCCCAAAATTTCAGTTTACTCTATTTCTAATTAAATTGTCTGTGAAGTAGAGAGCAGTACCATGAAAATGTTTGGAAAGCTAGAGAATAATGTTCACAGCTTTAGAAGTAGGGGAAAAAAAAAAAGAATCAAGAAGTGAAAGTGAAGTTACCTCAAAAAAAGGCAAATGTCCTTTCTGTACTAATTGTGTTTGGGTATTGAGAAGGAGATGGAGTTTTGTGACTGTTGACTTCCACTATTAGGTGAAAGGGAGCCAGGGATTTTTTATTTTTTTTAAACAGAGGCTCTCCTGTAAAGAAGGAGGGAAACAATAGCTAGCTGTCACAACAAGCTGATATATACCTTTGATCAGCCAAATGAATGTTGCAGGCATTTCTTATAGAAAGGAGATTGCTTATCGATCTATATCAAAATATGCATGCTAATCCCAGGCAGCACAGAGTATTTTCAAGTGGAGTTAATAATCTGATTGCTGTCCTGTCTGGTGCAATTCACTGAACTCGGAGCTCTAATCAGTCTGGGGTCTTGCAGTCAAATGTATTTTGCTGTTTAAATTTGGATTTGTGACATTGATTGAGGAGTCCTTGTAAAGGTGTTGACAAATCAAATTGTTTGTTCCAGTAGTGTTTTGCCAGAGATCAAGTCCAAAGTAATAAGCAGTGAATTTGTTCATTACTAGTAGGGTGAAGGGAATGATAAAATTCACCTGCATCATTATCACAGACACAGTATCAATAAAATATATGTTTTCAGTGAATAAAATGTAGTAGTATTTGTGGGTAAATGTGATGAGTGATGAAAACTAAAATACAATGCTGTAATTCAAGTATTATTTAATAATAGCATGAAGATTAAATGATACATTTTTAAACAGCTTTAGAAAACAGAGAGAAGAGATAAAGAAAAAACAATTTTAAAACCTTATTTTGGGGAAGATTTAAATGCTTAGCTGTGGGTTGGTTTTTGGTTGGTTGGTTTTTTTCAATTAAGAAATGTTAGTGAAAATGCAAGTGTCTGACTCAGTCTTACTCGTGTGCTGTAGCTGTGGATATTCTCCATACACATTAATTTTCACTTAAGCAAAAAAACTGAGAAGTTTACACTGAGATGTGTGTAGAGTTCATTGAAAATGTAAGATTTTTCAGAATATTCATTAAAAAGGATGCTGAAACAATTGAAAATGATCTTGTCCTTTCTGCTAAGTCATCAAGTGGGATTCTCAAATGATGTCTTGATCATTTAGTGTATGTAGAATTAATTGTGCTTGTTATTTGATGATTTTCTTCAATAGTTTCCGTTAAAATATCTTCCTCAAATAATATTCCCACAACTATAAGATTTTCTTATACATTCTAAATATGGAATTCCCTTGAAAGATGAGAATGTTTAAATGTTTCACACTTTCCACGTGTATGTGGCAAATACCTGAACAGATTGGTTACTGTGATTCTTATTTTGGGGTAATATGAATTAAGCTTGCATTTGACTCTTATTTCCATGATGTTTTGTGCTAAGAAACGAATGAATCTGGTCAGCAGAATAAAATTATTGTTCCTGAGCTTAATCATGAGAATTCATGAGTTTGAGAATAGCTTCACATTTTCTTTTTGTCCCAGTCAGTTGTAATACCACATGCATGGAAACCGAGTTTGTGTCTTGCTACTTAGATCTTAGCAAAAATAGCATTGACCAATGTTTTTCTTCTGGCCAGTAGTAAAGCCCTACTGACTTCCAAACTTGTCCTTTTTATCTCCACTAGAACTTCTAACTGAGCAGAATTTAAGATGTTTGGTAGTTATCAACTCTGGAGCAATCCAAAAGCAGACAGACTGAAGTAATAGTTTTCACTGCATTCAATTGTATGGCCTCTGCATTAATGCGCTTAACCCTCTGTTATGCACTCATCCTTGGGTGCTCTAGACTTGCTACACATTAGTGGTTGACTTGTGTGAAGGGTGTTTCTATCTTAATGTCTTCACTAAAATGCACAACGTGCAACAGATTTACAGGAATAATGTGTTTCTGTATAATACAAAAAAGTAACATTTTTTTTCACTGTAAAATTAAATGTATAAAGGTTAGTGACATTGTTCATTTTATAGAAGGGACAGGGAAAGATGCAGATCAGAGTAGGAAAATGTCAGAAATCAGCTTCTGTTCTTTTTAAATCTTTAATATCAAAATAAAATATCACCATATAAAGACTAAAGTAACTTGCTGACAACTTACTGAAGACAACCACCTTGAGGGGATACCTTTTTAATGTAATATGTCATTTTTTCCTTTATTGTTCTTTTAAATAAATTTTGGAACTGGAGTTATTCAGGAATTATTTTGGAGGTAGTTTTTTTTAACCAGAAAAATGTCAAAACATTTGCTTTTGTAGTTAGCTTTTACCTATACTTAGATAAAACTAATCTTCCCCAAAGTGGAGGAGTTGCCATTTAGAGATTGTGGAAACCAAGCTCAAGGTTTTCTTTTTCTAGAGAAAAAATCTCTTACGGGACCAGATTTCATTTTTGTTCTTATACTTGTGCATGTATACTTCATTGCCTCTTGCTATTCTGCCATGTGCCGTTGTTAAGAGTGTGGCTTTGTAATCTCAGCAAGCTCTGGCATCAGCCTTGCTATCACTATATCCTGGAACGGTTACCCTAGGGAGCCACTGTCTTTCTCAGCAAGGAAGCAGTGAAGTACTGGCTCTACAGCTCTACTTCTCTGCTTCTTGAGGTCTGTGTTACAACTCTGTGACATGAAGATACAGGAGTTAAAGTCAAGGGCATGAAGATTGACCATCCCAGTCCCAGAGGCTATCCAGGTTCTAAATAAAAATGTTGGGTTTGTTTGTTTGTTGCTGTTGGCTTTTGTTTCTGTGTGTGCTAGGAATGAAGATAGTGTCCAAGAAATACATATCTTTTTAAAAGGCATGGTTTTTTGCTCAAAAAACAAAAGGTCATAATAGAAATAGTGTAGCAAACAACAGGAATACGAAGCACCAGACGTAGTCGTGGATTCTTTGTTTTTCTAATTCTTCACTAAATTGGGCTTTGAGTCCTCTTTATGTTTGGGCTCTCCTCCCGCTGTGTGTTGATTTAATGACTAGCCAAATGTTATGAAACGTTTCTCCTTTTGGAATATGATTATGTTCTCAGTTTGATAGAGTGACCTTTTTCTTTTTTTTCCTCTTGACATGCATGTAATTCATCTCATCAGACATATTTTTTCTGATGTTTCACCATTCTTTCTGTTCCCCTATTTAATTTCAGTGTCTAGGGCCCCCTTCTGTTTCAGAGAAAGGCATCAAAATGCCTAAGACTGTGCAGTCTGAAAGCATTTTTTTTCTTTATAGTGGTAACTTTTTTCCTTTGTAGCTGAAGTACTTTTCTTACTGGAAGGTCTCCTAGATTCAGTGACATGGATAATTTTGCTTTCTTTTTGTATCCTCAAGTAGTCCCTCTCTCCCACCCACGTGCCCCTTGGGTTATTTTGCAGGAGTTTTGTGTCTGAGAACCATGCTGCATCCCACGCAATCCTTTATGAAAAAGAAAAAATGTAAACTATATAACCCTTCCAGAACATGTTTCGAAACCACAGCAGCCATCTGGTTTTCCAGAAGGCCTGCTGTTCTTTTCATGTTTGGAGGAATAGTTTGATAACAAACTTGTCTAATAAATATAGAGCTGAAAGACAACAAATAAGTGTTCATTGTCTCCTGACATTTTTGATGTTTTCCTAATTTATAACATTAAAAATGGTTAAAACAGATGGGATTTAATATATTCGCCTGTACAAACACATGGCTCAAGTTGTGTACAATATCAGCATGTTGGATTATGCATACTCTATCAGATTTCACTTCACCCGTTTATTCTAAATTTCTCTACAAGAACAATATTTAACTACTAGCAAACAGTTTTTGTAAAGGTAATCTGTTAGCAGTCATAAACCAAGTTAAATTTGCATGTAATAAAGCATGGTCTTTAATCATCTGCGTAAACAGATAGTTTTGTTTTATGATTGAATTAATCCTAGAAGATAACTTTGCTGGTCAAACGACAAATATTTATTCAACCATCTTTTCTATTAAATGAGTTGTGGGAACTTCTTAAACCCAACATTGCCCGATTAAATGTTTAACTGAAATTTGTCTTGAAATGAAGCATCTATCCATCACTGGTGACTAGGAATATGTTAAAGGCGAGTTCACCAGACTAAGTTGGAGCAAATTCCAGGTGTTGCCTGTGCACCTTGCCATTCTCCTCACTTCACTTCACCGAATGCAAAGGGTTCCTAGCAGTTCATGAAATGCTGGAATGAGGAGGGTGATCATTTATTTGACTGAATAAAGCTTGCTATCAGAGATCAAGGGAGAAGAGTAGTTGTTAAGAAACTTAATTCAAACAAATAATCTCCCCAGTCATTTAGGCTAACAGCACTCACCTTCCTTTATGGAAAGTTCCACCTATATTATAAAGTAACTCATTAGAGCTATAGATATTTAATAATTCTATCAGATGTTGAGATCAGCAGTAGAACACAAGAAAGGGCATCTCCCTACTGCGCTATGAGTTGAAACATGGGGCAGATGCTCCCCTAATTTGGAAATATCAGTCATAATGTAGTTTACTTTGGTTTTGCGCAGGAAAACATCACCTGCTCAAATTTACCTTGTTTTTGAGTTTCTTCAAGCATGGTAAGCATTTTCAATGATAGCTGCTTTCCACGAGAAGATCTGTTAAATTCTATATAGTTTTTGAACATGTATACATTGGCCTACGTTTTGGCAAACAGACTGCAGGAACAATTTGTGCAAGGTACAACTCGTATCAGTTGTTTTTTTTTCTTATGCAGTTAGTGCACAGCTCAGTAAATTCTTGGTATGCTTATACATCTCTCAGAAAGAATTATCACTTCTAAGAACTTGTTCCTCAGCCTGTGCCCTTGCAAAATTCTAGTGTGTATCAAAAGGAAGCTTCTCAGAAACTGCTAATTTTGCAATTTCAATAGCTTTATTTTTTCTTCTCTGCTACATTCTCAGGAAAAAAAAAAAGTGAAATTATGTAAGCTGTGAAACCTTGTTTTTCACTTTGCTTCTGATCTTAAAGGTAACATTAAGCTGTAGATGTCAGATAATTGTCTACCTGTATCTCTTCATATCAGAGAATGTGTGAATTGGTATTCAATCTCTGATTCTGATGTCTGGGGACTGGTAATGCTTTCTTGGGATTTTCTTGTAGTGAGGGATCTTTTAATTTTGTGCGTTTTTCTTTCCTGTTACGTTCTGAAGTATTGTCAGTTGCATAAAGTTATGATGTGGAATTAGAGTTTTGCTGGGTCTGTATTTGCTCCATTTGTGCTTACAGCGTCATATCTTTTCTGTGTATGAAGTTCTGTTCTTTGAGTTCATTGCGCTTTTTATTTCTGTTTTTCTTCTGTGTTAAAATGTGCAACTATCCACCCATAATTTGCATAATGAATATATTTTTTCCTGAGCTTTTTAGCTTTTTATTTTAAATTATTCAAGTTTTCATGTTACATTGAAATAAAGTATGAATATTTTTCTCAAATCTTACCCTTTAGTTTGAGTACAAAAATGAAACTATTCTTAAATATGAATCAACAAATCTATAAGCTATAGGCCAGCTCACTTGGGGTTTACGTTATAGACCACCAGCAAATGTAATTGTATTCTGTGCACTTGATGAAAAGTACAAAATATATCCTCTCAGTAAGGGTTCTTTATTATAAAAGGGCTAGGTATTGCCTGGGTATTAACTATACTGTACTAAAACCCATAAACACCTTTTTACACATCGAGTGCACACTTCAATGCAACAATCAAATGCTTTTCTATAAATAACAGACTTATGGAAAAAGAGGCCTTTGATTGCTTTCCAAGAATGCGTTGAAACCTTACAGGAATGTTATCTGATTCTGGGAGTTGAGTGCCAGTTGGTGTGTACCAATATCAGATTTCTCATAATTATTATATAATAAGCATTTATTTTAATATCATTATCTGCATCGGTTGCAAATGTGAGTTTATCTGTAATAAATTTATCTTCGAGTAGTGCTGTGAATATTTTAACATCGTTACATGCATAACAGGCAAGATTTTTTCTGGAAAAGTAAATACCTACTAAATATGCAACTTAAAGCAGTGCCTCAGACGAGGGAGGGGCTGAGGGGTAAGGGGCAACCTTCACCTGGTGCTTCCTTGAAGTTGCATCTGAGTCAGACTTCTTCTCTACAAATAACTATTGTGAAAAAAGCCCATTTTCTTTTATGCCTGGAACAGGTGAAGCCTAAATGCTAAATGCACATTTGGTTGAATGTTAGATGGTAGCTGCCTGTGACATCAATCACTTAATTTCATAGTCTGTCTGAGCAAACAGCAGTTGTTTTGTCTAAAGGTGGGACTGAGTTATGTGTAGCCTAACTGCAGAGCAGATGGAATGTGACTGCCTCTATGTATGAATACTATCATCTAGCTATTAACATACACGGTGCAGATGGTAATTTGGAACTGAGTGCATAAAGCTGAAAACTACAAGAAAGTAGAGTAATTCACAAAGAGCAGTTTGCTTGCTTTGCAGTGCCATATAAATGCTCTTCATAGTTGCATGAATGAATGAAAGGTGGCTAGCAATGATAGGCTTCCTTATAGGAATTCTTATTTATCCCCAAATTCTCAAGCTAAACCAAAATAGTGTAATTATTTCTTTAAACGAGATGTGGAAATCTTTGGTGCAGTAAAATCTAAAGTTTATTTATCCTGGAGAGCTCACCTTTTTTGAAAGAGCTTGTGTTTTTCATTGAAAATGTAATTTTGCCAAACTGTCCATCTGGGAAGCTTGAGGCACAAGAAGTTAGCAACTTGCACAAAATGACGGCTTGACTTGGATTGGGAATCTTGATTTCATAGTCCTGGTGGTTTGCTCTGCTTACTCAATCACATTGCTTGCCTCTGGTTTTGTAAAACGTACAGTTGAGAAATAGATTATGTTTTTGTGTCTCTGTTCTTACTAACGTGAGTACCAATGGCTGGAAGAACTAGTCTCAATAACTGATTTGTATCTTGTGGAACACGCTGGCTTCCATAAACTTCTGACTGGACACAGGTAAACTGTTGTGTTTTTCCAGCAGCTGATCTGAAGTGTGGCAGGAGCATCAGCTTTTCTGCCTTTCTCCTCAGGAGCGTCTGGAGTGTGGAAGCTCAAGATGTTCTCAAGATTTCTTGGGTCCTTGCTTTAGTGTGTTACTGGGAGACAGGCTTGTAGGGATGAGTAGATTTATCACTACTTGGGAATGTGCAGACTTCAAAATGATTCAGTGTAAAAAATAGCTTTTTGAAAGCCCCTATAGGTACTCATTTTAAAGAGCAAAGCTCCCAGGGGTACCAGATTTGTTGTTAAAAATAGAATCAAATTGCTTTGTTGTGACTATGGTGATTTCACTACAATTCTTTCTGTTAGTGACTTCATTTGCAAAGAGCTGACTGTTTTTATCTTCTTTTGCTTACCAGTATTTATTTTAGTATTTTCCTGAGAATTTTCCTCAGAAAATGGACGTGTTAGGTTTTTTGTTTTAGTTTTTTTTTGTTTGGTTTTGTATTTGTTTGTTTTTCTTCTTGAGGATTTTGTAGTTTCAGTAACTTTGCTAAAAGTCTGGCACTTCTGTGCAGGTGTTTGAGAAGATGCTTCATGTTCTAAGGACACTGCGCTGTAGTATGACTTTGCCCAGATCACTTTCTCTGTTGCAGTTTTGTATTTTTAAAATGATGATCTTTCTTCCACTGACTTCTGTCTGGTACACTGAGATTATAAACTCTTTCAATCAAAATACTCTCACAATAGTGATTTCAATCATAACATGAACACAATTTTACTCCATGAACTTCCACAGAATTTTTTTTTCCTAAGCCATGCTCGTGAGGTTTGAGCACTAGAATGCTTGTGTAGGGTCTGTACTGAAGTAATTTGAAAGCTGTCTCTATACTGTATGGGCAGGGAGGGGGCAGCTGTGAAAAAACAAGCTTTTTGTCAAAGGGGCTTAAGTTCATTATACTTAAGGACAGTAAAAGAAATATGAAAATCCAAATTAAAAGTTAAAATTGCTGACTTCATAAAGATCCAGAATAATCCTGAATGTAAGGAAGGAGTGTGTATGTGCAGGGGAGGTTAAATAAGTATTTCCTCTGAAGCGTCTCATAATCTTTTAAATGAAAAGTGTTTTTAGTAAGCATATCTAGCGCTGCTCCTTCCTTGATAAGTGGGTAAAATCATGCATATATAGTCAAAGACACACATGCAAATGACAAAGATGATACACAGATTTTGCCTATGTAAATTAAGCTTTTGGTATTTGTGTCTAAAAATGATAACTGTCAGTTTTTATAAGCTGTGATAAATATGATTTGCTGCACTCAAGTCAGGGAGGAGTTTACTGATTTTCAGTTTTATGCTACTGTAAATATTTAATCAAGTTTTAAACATTAAAGGAGCACTTGGGCTTTTTTTGTGCTGTTTTCCCAGTGGAGTTGTAGATCTTATTAAAAACATTCGTTATGTTGCTAGAGCACTTTGAAATGAATCAAGCTTAATACCTTAGTTCTTCACCTCTGAAAGAATGGGTTCAAAAGTCTAGCTCAGGTCACAAGTTAAATTAGCTTGCTAACCCTAGCATAGCCCCTTGTGGATGGACATCCTGTTCCTTTCAATTCCCACCCATTTAAAAAAAAAAAGTCAGTGTTTTCATCTCTACTTACCACTTAAAGATGTTACCTTTGTAATAAACAGGCATGTTTTGACATTAAAGGTTAATTTTTATATTGGATTTACTGTCTTAAGTGGTGCTAAGGTTCTAATTTTTATACAGTGAAAAATAGAAACAGACTTGAATTTTTCACTAGTTCCTGTAAATAGCCATCCGTGTTCTGCTGGTAGCCTTATTTATTTTGATAAAATCCAGAGTCTTTTATAGCATATCTATTAGATTTTCACTTTCGGTTAGGTTTCCAATGTTTCTGGGTAGGTGAGCATCAATTATTTAAAACTAAATAAACATAAAACGCTTAATATGCAGAAAGCTATAACATTGCATTGCTTTTATTTTTTTGGCATTATTGTGGACGTATTTTTAAATGATCAAAACTCATTCGGGATAGTAAATGGAGTAATTCATGTGTTTAAGAACCTCAGTGAGGGATTATTTCCATATTAGCAGATGATTCTAAATGCCTTCTTTTGATTTTTAATCTTCCAGTCCTTATACTATCTTCCCTTCTGTTTGAAGCCTCTGAAGAAGTTTAAAGCCTTCATCATACAATTATTTCAAGGGTAATACACTTTTCTTTTGCACACGTGAATATATGTTGGTGTAGTTTAATTTTTTTTATTTTATTTCCAAAATACCTTTTTATAAACAGATGTACATACCTATGAGTGTGTAAGACCTTCATACATGTTCTAATAATAACAAATGCTGGCTAGCCAACCTCCTCTTGTCTGTCCTTGGTAAATCACAGCCTGCCTTGCCTCTTGTCATTCTAAATACTGCTAGAAGCATCATTTTTCTGGTTCACAGCCTGAAAGATATGCTTGTCTACGGTTCTAATTAACTGTACTCACACACTGATAACGGTTGTGTTCAACAGAAATTGTTTTCCTTTTGAAGGACCCCTTTAAGTTTTTTCTGCTTGACCAGTGGTTTTTGTACATTTGTCATTCCTGCCTTCATTAGGGAACAGTGATGTCTAACTTTGATGCTGCAAAATTGATGTTAATAACCTCATTTGTCCTATTGCTTAATTCCTCTTTTCATTCTTTGTTTTTCTCTCAAAAATCTCCAAGTATTGGCTGATGTGCTTTTTCTTATGTGTAGAAAAACCTTTTGCTGTCATTATGAGGGTCTGTCAAAAGTTCATTTGTAGTTGAAAATTAAATTGTAGATATAGGCATTAGGGGAAGACGATTCTAGCTGCACTGGAAGAAAAAATATTTTTGTCCTTGGCCCATTAAATAAGAGCTACCTCTGCCAATTATATTAATAGATAAATTTTAATGATTACCAGCTTCATCCTGTTACCTTTTGCTCTGTTATCCACAGTACTCACCTGTCACCCTGAAGTTTAATAGCTACCTCATGAAGGGGAACTTCTCTTTCCTTGTTTGTATAACACTAAGTGCTTGTGACTTTGTGCTTGTAGTTTCTTCTGTAATGCTTCATGCTAAATTGTTTGAAGTTTTTTTAATTGTAAAATGGCTGAAAAAGTTATCATAAGTGTGAATTATTTGGATGATTTCTTGGCTTTAGCATCTAGTCATGGAGTCAAGAGGAAATTCCTCTGGGGAAAAGCTACGTGTATTGGGAAAATTGAACCAATATTAGAAAACTAAAATAGTAGTTCATCTGCTGTTTGTTTTTAGCTTTGTTTGAAGATCTTGATTTTATTTAAATGGCATAAATATTAACTACTTTCTTTTCAAATGTGTAACTTTTGAAAGAAAGCACCTTGAGTACTATGTTCAGTTTTGGGCCCCCCACTACAAGAAAGACATTGAGGCCCTGGAGCATGTCCAGAGAAGGGTGGTGAAGCTGGTGAGGGGTCTGGAGCACAAGTCTTATGGAGAGCAGCTGAGGGAATTGGGATTGCTTAGTCTGGAGAAGAGGAGGCTTAGCGGAGACTTGATCACTCTTTATGACTACCTGAAAAGAGGTTGTGGTGAGGTGGGGACCAGCCTCTTCTCCCATGTAACTAGCAATTCAATTGGAGGGAATGGCCTTAAGTTGCAGCAAGGGAGATTCAGGTTGGATATTAGGGAAAACTTATTCTCCAGAAGAGTGGTCAGGTGCTGGAACAGGCTGCCCAGGGAGGTGGTGGAGTCACCGTCCCTGGAGGCGTTCAAGAAATGTTTAGATGTTGTACTGAGGGATGTGGATTAGTGGGGAAATAGTGGTGGCAGGTGGACGGTTGGACTAGACGATCTTGGAGGTCTTTTCCAACTTAGGTGATTCTATGATTCTAAGAAAGAATTTGCTTGTATCTGTTCTGTGCTGTAAGCCACAACAGGATCTAGTTGTATTCACAGCCAATAAATAATGCAAGACTGGCAGGCTGTACAGCCCTGTTTAACTGCAAAGACTTCAGAAAAGCACAAAGAAAGTTATTTCATTATTTTTCATGTTGATTTGTTGCTGAAGATATGCTAGTTCCAATTAAATTAATCTGAAATGTTCATTAAAAAAATATAGATGATTCCATCTTTTTGTTATTGTTTCATTTCCCTGATGTCTCAAATTAAGCAATGCAGAAAACATTATTTGTACTGAACATTTTCCTCTGATACATTTTTTTCTGAAAACAGGACTGGGATCTAAGGAGATGGGTAGATACAATTTTGTAGTCTGTGTTAGGTTTTCTGCTAGTAAAGTCAGATGTAGTTGACATCGTCCATTTATAACATGGACTAAACGTAAAATTCTGCTTCATGCTAGCAAGTATGGACCTATGTCCACAGAATTATGTCCAGAGAATTAATGTCCCCGTAACGCAGAGATGCTGGGACGGAAGTGTCAGATTTCATCTGACACTTTTTAATATTCATAGATTTATTCTTTATGCTGTTTCTTATTCATGCAATTTGTGCTAGCTAGAACTGCTTTTTGTATTCCATATGGTTGGGAATCTCTTCTTTCTTTTTCACAGTTGAGAGCAGTTTTGGAGGTCTTTATTCTCAGAGAGGAGATTTCATTCTCTGTCCTTTCACATCCTCTGCTCCTTGCCTTCCCTCAAATAGTCAATCAAAAAAATAATGCTGGCCTGAGATGCAAGACAGTAACACCCTTGGCGTTTTCATAAGAGGGTAAAAGTCTATTGCTTTGTATGCTTTCTTTTGGTTGTTTTTTACAAAATGGTAATTGGGGTTTTTGTTTGTTTTTATTTTTAAGATATTGTAAAGCTATGTTATTCCTTTATTTGTCTAAATAACACAACAATATGTGAAGTAGATCATAGTGAGTTCAGTAAAACGTGTGACATTGGAGCATTACATGTAGCTGTCTTGATATGCTCTCTAGCATGTGTGTGTTTGAGGGGCGCATTCTTAAGAACGGGATTCTTTAACACTTCCTTTCCAGACACCACTTTCATTTGTAGTTTGCCTATTCTAGGTTTAGTTCTGTAGGTGGTTTTTGTTTGTTTGTTTTTGCTGAACATAAACTGAAGCAAACCTGAGAAACTGAGAAATATTAATAATAACTCTGGGTCTTTGAAGAATTCTGTGCTACTTCTGAACAGGAGCTCTTCAGATATTAAGAAAGGAAAAGCAAGTACAATGGAAGCAAAGGCAGTAACACTTGCCACTAAGAGTGTATAATGATGCCTTTAGCCTTACTTGTCTTGATTGCAGCATTATGGTTCAAGCATCAGGGGTAGAACACAAAGAGGTACTGTAAGGAGGATTCTTCATATCTTAATGACTACTTTGGGGATTGGAGGGGAGAGATGAAAATCAAGGTGGCAGGTGGAGAATGCCTATATCAACCCAGGCAGATTGTTGTTATCAGTTGTGCTCAAGAGCAAAGAAGTATGTATAAGGAAATCTTTAATATTTTAATCGCTATTCTTAGTGATCACAGCTATCTCTTATTTAAGAGTTAAGAGCTTTTTCTTATACATATTCCTAGAATCATAGAATGGTTGGAAGGGACCTTAAAGATCATCCAGTTCCAATCCCCTGCCATGGAAAGTGTTGCCAACTACTAAATCAGGCACTATGCCAGGTTGTGTAGGGTCCCATCTAACCTGGGCTTGAACACCTCCAGGGATGGGGCATCCATAACTTCTCTGGGCAGCCTGTTCCAATGCCACACCACCCCAAGAGTGAAAAGCAGTGTAGCTCCTATCATCTAATCTACACCTCCCCTCTCTTGGTTTAAAACTGTTCCCCCTTATCCCATCATTATCAGATGGTGCAAAGTCTGGCTCCCTCCTGATTACAAGCTTGTTAAAATCATTTATACCCAAATAATGACTGTATTTCCTAATTGTTTTTCTATATAATGTTGTGTAGTATTGGAATTAAATGGCTGTCAGGTTTTAAGCATTTTTTTTTGTAGGATGTGCTACTGTAATGACATCTAGTGTTTTACATTTTCCAAAGGTGAAATACCATTAGTAAGCTTCCATTGTAAACATGATTTTTTCTGTAGCATTAAACTTGTTTTTTTTAATATTTTTTAAAATTGTGTTCGCTTTTCACATGTTCACGGCATTGATAAATAATTTTGGTTAAGTAATAAGTCTTATTTTCAGAATAGAATCAGTTATTTTTAAGAGTAACTAATGGAATCTAGAGAAAATTAATCATATTGCTCTTTCACTCGTTATTGATGTTCCTAGTTGGCACACAGTTTCTCTGGATTTGCCTCACTCAGATCAGGATGGAGGATTTGTTTTGAAACCTTTGGAAGGAAACCCGCTTTATTGAGGCTTTCTGCAGTGACTTTTTCTTGTGTGAAAGAGAACTCCCTGTATAGCTATGTGTTCTTGTCACTGTAGGGTTGATATCATTCCTAGAGCGCAGTTGCTAATGATCCAGACCACTTAAAGAATACTGCAGGAACCTCAATGTCTTTGAGGTCTTCCAGTGTACAGTAGGTAAATGGAAAGCATACAATGAAGTCAGACCAATATTCCCTCACTGGAATTGGGGTTTCTTGTTAAGTTCTCCTTTACTAAAACCAAGCAGTAAATATCTGAAAGGTATTTCATGCACTTCCTGCTCATCGCATGATAGATTTAGCAAGAGCCTTAAAACTGGGAGAAACTGTTCAATTCTATCTATTCTAGAGAAAAATATTTATTTCGAGCTTTTAGTGAACACTATGTAGTGCTACAGAATTTCACAATTCTGTAGTATTTGTTTTTTGATCTGAATAAAACTATCAAATATTTTTGTATTACACTATGTTAAAAAAAAAAATCTTTGCATAAAAGAACTAGATAATTTAAATTAAGAGCCCATAAAATTACCTGTAAAGGGGAGTTATTCTGTATGAATTATGTTTGTGAGTGCACATATATTTAACTGTTTTGTTTCTTTATAATGTGTAAAGGACTTTTCGGTATTGGAAAAAGTTTCCAGATGATTTTCAAGATTTTAGGAAATATCTGTAAAGCCAGCCATAGCCCAATAAAAGCTGTGGACAACATTTCCCAACATGAGAATGCTTTTGTAAAGAAGATCTTTCAAATACACTGTGAAATGAAATAATTAAAATGCATCTCTCCTCATTCTGTTGCCGTTTTGTTTTAAATCAAAGAATGTCATATTGACACTTCATGATTTTTTTCAATAAACTACCATTTTTAATGACCACATTTAATTGCTCTAATTTAAAAAGGCGCTATCTGATTGCCTGCATGCAAGTAACAAAAAACATAATTGTCTTGTGCAAACCACTGAATAGATTTAGGAATCTTCAATAACAAAATTACATTAATAGCATATGCTATTAAAGATGATTGATGGCAAAATTGGAAGCATACTGGTTTTGCACCACACAAAAGCGTACGGTGCTTTGAAGATGTTTCTGAGAGTGTCAACAGCAGAACAGAGAAGAAAAATAGTGTAATATTGGAAGTCCCTCTTTACTCAAAGAGACAGTCATGGCAGTGAAGTAGATCAAGTTTTATTTTACTTGAGATGACAATATTTGTCTACTTTTTCTGAATTTCTGGTATATGTGATTATATATATGTTGTTTAAACCCATTCAAACACCTACCTTACTTTGTGGAAGAGTAAGAAACAATTTATAGCCTGTTTTTCAGTCTGGTTATTGACAGTTCCCAAAATCTATCTAAAGTGGTCTCTGATATACAATGACATTTAAAAAAATAAATAAATAAAAGCCAGAAGTTTAAGAAAATTACTCAGGGGACAGAGGTTGTCTCGTCCCCATGGTCGTGGTCATTTTCAGGAAGTCCAGCTTGACCTCTCTGTTTATGTCTATTTGAACGGGCTAATAGCTGTTTAATGGTACTCCTGACACATGCAGACTTCGGCTATTAAAGGTATCTAGTTCTTATTTTATACTGGCCATATGTCATAGTATATTGTTAAAACATACATGTAATTTTTTCCTTTTCTTGTAACTTGCCTGATTGAATGCAAATTACACTTGCTAAGTTTGTGTTACTTTTTGTACAATAATTTATACAACAACATATTTGAAATGACTGGTGAACCTAGAACAAATTCAAAGTAGCCTCTTTTTTAAATTTCCGTGCCTCATATTGACAATTTCAAGTTGATAAAGTTGTAACCAACATCTAATTAAGAATTCTGCCATTTATTTTATAACTTATGTCATTACGATATGTAAACAGATACTTGTACTGTGGAAAATAGTTAGAACTAATAATTAGGTTTGTAGTGGTGAGTATTTCCAGGAGCTCATATTTAAAGTGCACGTGCACATTGACTCTTTCATATTGCATGTAAATGGTTTTGGCCATTTTACTACTTGATTTTGTTTCTCAGACAGTAGTCGGTGTGGGAATCAGATATTTTACACATAACTGTATAACGTTTATGAATGTGATAGTCTGTTATGAGATCTCAGGCTTCTGCTTTTCTCCTTTATAATAAGACTGTCTTTTGCCCAATCATGAGCAAAGTAAGTATTCTTATTTGGTCCATGTGAACTGAATTCTTCATTTTAGTTCAGTTGTCCTTTTTTTTTTCCCCCTCTTATAGTATACATACATGGTAGTTTTCTAAAACATGATTTGGGAGGATTCGGTTGATATTGTAACATCATTCACTGTGATTATTATTAATACACGTTGAAGAGAATTTGCCATCTGAGGTAATTACTGCTGACAAATATTAATTTTGATTTAAAAAAAAAAATTCTCTTGTATTGTAATCAGATGCTATTGGTAATTCAAAGACACACAGAATCCCTATAGTTTACCTATACAGTTGAAGCTGTATTTTAGTACCTCATTAAAAGATTTTAAAATATTTTGAAATAGATGATTTTTCCTTTTCTGGCAGGCAGGTGGAGGGGTACTGCCTGCAGGACCCGTTTTGTCAGCATGAAACCAGCCTCATAAAATTTTATTGAAATGAGCTCATTACTTTTAATTTTTACCATCTCTTTAGTGATTCAATGAATAGTTTTCAACATTTGAAAAACAAACCAAATATTTAAATATATGTCTTATTATGAGGTGTGTTTGTTGACCCTTCCAAGGATGCAGTTGGACAAAAATGTATTGTCAACATCTAGATTATTGTTGTAGCACTTAATTATTCAATTAATTAGAATCAAGAGCATTGAAGCACATAGCTAGCTGTTCCCCTGCCCACCCTGCTTCTTTCATTAATACATAAACTTCATTCAGGACATTCCAAGCATCTCTTATCTATAATTATCGTTTCTCTGAGTGTAACAGATTGAGTTATCAACTTTGAGGAAATATACTTTCAGGTGATAGAGTTCATTAAATGTGTAACTTTTCTCGTAGCTGCACAATACACAGAATTTTTTTTAGTGATATGGTGAGAAAAGTACTTTTATAATAGTAATTCACTGACAACATTTGAAGTGAAAATTGCCGGAGTTCTTGAATCTTTACACATTTCTGTGACTGATCATCATTTCCTTAGAATTCCAGAGGCTTGTGTGAATCATGCCTACAGGGTACATATGTTAGACGTTAACGAGAAAATACTTCCCAGAAATCAAATGTAAGATTCTTAAAGAAGGCTTTTGAAGTACACCTACAAAGTTGAATGATTAGAACTTTGTAGAATATTCATTTGAGACAAAAAAGGTGGAATGTCATGAAGGTATTTTTTATTTATCAAGCAAAATAATTGTTAGTGCACAAGTATAATATATTTTGAGTGGCATGTGCTCTAGGAATGCTTAGTCATTAATGTACAGAACTAATCTCTGGTGATAGGTCCTTTCAGTAATTGCTACAAATATCGTACTCTATGAAACCACAGCTTAAAATAGTATGTATACATGCAAATGCTACAAAATTTGAAGAGTCACTGTATCAGGCATTCATCTAAATACATCAGTGAAATGAAGGTCAAATGTTATGCTCAGTGTGCATAATTCCTACTGTGTGTATCACTGAATTTCTCCCAGCTACAAGCAATCTTATAAACTTCTCAGCTGTAAGTATTTTTTTGAATTACTTTGGAACCATATTCCAGTTTCCCATTCATCATGTGGTCCAATCATTTTTCCTGTATTGAAATTTAGAATCTTGCACTAGGACTTGGTGTGTATATTCAGTGCATTCTTTCAAATTTTCTAGTTGTCCTCTGAAATTAAAATTAAAAAATCCCCTAGTACATTCATATGTTTATGTAAAATTAGATTTTATGATGCTGATAATTTGTGTATTACATTATACTTTAAAGCAAGTCTGGTCCTTACCCAAGGCTATACTGCTGCCCTTAATTATGCTACATAAGACTTTTTTCCACAAGTGAATTAATTAAGATCAATAAATAAAAGAATTCACCTCGTTAGTAAGAGTGGTGGAATAGGATGCTGCCTTGTTATTTCGACGTTGGTATTTAACAGACTCGCAACATTTGACTTAGTGTTGCATTTCTACTGCTGTCACCCAAAGCATTGCTACTCTATGCACCTAGGCTACACTGAGCTATTTTATCACTTTTTACAACAAAGGAAGAAAATATGATATTAGGAATGCTACAGTCCCTCAAAAGTATATGCGTGTGTAAAGGAAATGCAAAGTCAGGGCTTGAAGCAGTGATGGAGCACCTGGTGGGAAGGCAGGGCCAACCCAGGGGAGCTCAGGTGCATGCAATGTACCTGAGTGATGGAAGGGGTGGAGCCAGGATCCACCTCTTCCCAGACCTCATTTAAGGGTTGGCAGTGGAGGCAAGTGGATCTTGCTGGAGATCCCTGCCTACCTGAGGCCTTCCAAGGAAGCAGCTTCTTTCCTTTTTTCTGTGTTCCCTGGCTGTTGCCTTTGAGCATATTCTCACTTATTGCAGCATAGGGCTTTGCTACTACACTGTCATTGCTGTGCTTTCCATCATGTTGCAATGTGCTTTCTTGTTCCTGCAAATGTCCTTAATATGCGATATCATATATTGCTTGTTTGAATGTTCTTGTGTAAGCTTTGTGAACATTTAAGAAAGAAGACAAGCTGTCAAGAGATTTAAGTAAAGGTGCAGTTGAAAAATGAAGAAAAAAACTGTGAAGTTGCCAAAATGACGGTTAAGATTTTAAAAACTTTCCAGTTACTTTAATTCAGTCACTTTAATTCAGCCACATTCTGCTTGAGTAGTCCTTTTAGAGACAGCTAACTGTTCACCACTTGAAAATTTATGATGGCTTTGTTACCTTTGGTTAAAAGCACAAGATGAGCTTTTTAAAAGTTCTTTGTCTCCATCAATGAAATTCTGATTGGCTGTGGAAGAGCCAGTTGTATGAGTAGATGGATAATAGCCATGTGTTCTTCATGTTTAAATCAAAATTCCAGAACCAGTTTTGAATCATTGCAATTCATTGTCAACCTGTCTGCTTATAAGAATGATCTTTTCTCTTTTTTTTAATATTCTCGTTTCAAGAAGTATCTGTAGCTCGCTTGCTACCTTGAATTGTTAAACTTAACTAAGTGTCATGGGGATTGCTACTAAAAGATGGAGCAAATTTTTAGTTTAGGTTTTAATTTAGGTAATATCTGGATTTTTTTTTTTTCTGACCCTCCATAGCAGACTGCTGAACTATATTAAGATTGGGGAATCAAATATTTATGCATATACAGAAAAGACAAGAAAGTGAACTTGAAATAGTCTTCATTTTAATATTTTACACACAAATGATAAGTGCCTTGGGGTGTTCATGTGTTACAGGATTATGTTACAATATGTAGTCATTCCTCTTTCCCAAATGACCAACAGTTTTGCTAAAATGCTTTGTGAAAGTTGTCCCACCTGTGTCCTCTTCCCCAGCTGCTCCAAGATTTCTGGTACAATTAATTAATTTTATCTGGTAACTTTTTGGAATGCATATGTACTCTACCAAAACATATGTACTCTGTATTAATTTGAAATAATAGTTTCTCCTGCTAGAATCCAAAAATTATTTCTGCTGCAGATTAATAATAGAATCAACTTTGGTAAAAAAAAAAAAAAAATAGTGAAGAAATGTGTATTTAAGTCACTCCAAAAGTAATGCCTCCTATTTATCTCCATGGAAACTACAACAGATACAAGGAGCACAGTAACACTTTGGTAGAGTAAATTCTTGACTGCAAAACACTATTTTTCAACATAGTCCCCACCATTAGTTCTACTTCTTCACCAATGATGAAGAAGAGCCTGCATGCCAAGTAATGCATGGAGTGATATAAAATTCTGAATCTTTATGAAAAACTATAGGACACTTCTCTAATATGAGACAATATACTATTAATTGGGTACTGTAAAATTAATTTTATATTGTGCTACCAGCCACTGCTATAATAGTGTTTATGTAAGGAATAACAGTACTTTCACTGTGCATTCATAAAGATTGGCAGTGTAGGCTCTTCTGGTTAAAGGTACAGATTTTGCTCATTTGCTGTGTAGTCTGCGTGAGGCAGGTGTGCATGCGCATGTGTATGAGTTCTTATGACTGTGTACCCTGCTTCGTGTTTCTCTTAGTATAAATGTTCCCTTGGTGTCATCTACTAGTGGAAGAAGTAGTTAACGACCCACTCTAGAAATTTCTGATAACTCTTTCAAAACTTTTGTTTTCTTATTTCATCTAAGTATTGTTTTCTCACTCCAGAACTCATAAATGAAGTTCACATTGAATTTATTGTCTTTTAAAAGCACCAATGAAAGGCTTACAACAAGTTTCTTCTGATTTGAAATAAGCCTAAATGCTCCTGTGCTTACTCTTACTTTTACTTATATTACTGTCATAAAAGACCCTAACCCCCAGTAGTTATAAGATACTTGTAGTGTTTATAAAGAGGAACAGGTAACATAATATCTTTTTTGAATTTAGGATTCATACAAATGTCATTGCTCTTTGAATAGCACCTGTGAATGGCTTTTTGGAAGTGAGTAGCGCGGGCTAGCCTCACCTGGAGTAAAGGCTGACCTCTGTATTAACGCTCCAAATCACACAGTGCTCTGTGCAGTACAGAGGTGAATCTAGATCATTTCAGTCTTTGGATGAGTGCAGTTTTCCTTTCACAGAGTATGTGTGTGATTGGGGAGAATGGTTACTGCACTTCAATCTCACTATTTTGAGGAAAATTTTAAAAAATGAACTTAGAATCAGCCTTCAGTGCCACTGCCTTCAAGGAACATCTAAACCACTCAGAAGTATTAAGCTTATTTAGGTGTAGAAAATGTGAATGTTTTAGTGACTGCAAAGCCGTAGAACACCGGGCTGATTGTGGAAAAAATTCTAGGCAGGGCTCATTTCACACCTTCTGCTAAGGACATGCGTGAGAAAGTCATGAGAGATTTGTGGGCATGAACAATATTATTTAAAACTGAGTAGTAAGAGGAAAACAGGAAAATCTTAAATTTGTATGCACCCCAATATTAAATATATCCAAATAATATTTGGTTCAAAGGTCCATTTCAAAAGTTTTTTAAAAATGTCTTGCAACTGTTGGTTCTCTGATCAAAGTGGATGCAAAAACATGGGCAGCTATAAGAAATGTATGTGCTTAAAGAGTCTGCAAAGTTGTTTAACTGAATAAATCCAGCAGAGTTTCATTACATTTAGGAGCAGCTGTTAGGCACAGTCAGGATGCCAATATAAAATCAATGTATGTAACCTTGGCCAAGCAGGCTTTTTTCCCCACAAAGAGGCTATTCGTACCAATAGCTTACGCTGCGAAAGGACTAGAGAAGGGTCCTATTATCACTGCAGGGTACATAATTACATGAATTTACCTAAATATGGAAAAATTGTAACAAATAAGTGAAGTCTGGCAGATATTTTTGTTTCATATTTGGAATAACAAAGTGTCCTGCTTAATTCCCATTGCTGCTACTTAGTGCTTCCTTGAATTGTGGAGCACATGGTAGTTCTTACTCTGTTTAATTTTCTTATACCTAGTCTCACATTTTGGCTACAAACACATTACGTGCAAAAGCACATAAGTATAGATTATACTGCGCTACACCCTGAGGGGACAGCATATAAAAATAGTCATTTCTGATGCATAAAACCTCGCTGTATTTTACTGCAAGCATGTTAATCAGTATTTCAGAAAATAACAAGACAATTCCTATGTGTGTACATAATGAGAATAGGTCTAGTGTCCCAGATTGGTAGGAGCTTTCACTTTGGTTGGCATCCTTTTGGATTTGCAGTCTAGGGACTAATGTTGCTTGCTTTTTCTTTAGCAAATCCCCGATTCCTGTTTTGTACTGCGAATGACTTCTGATAACTTAGAATATTAAGGAAAATCCGAGAATGTCTAAGATTTTCAGTGATATTGATGTTGGGGTCAGGGATCTGTTATACATCTAAAGCAGAAAACTAAATATGTACATCAGTGCTACACTGAATTTGAAACATATGCATTGTTACAAACAGAATTTGTTTGCTTGTTTTTGTTTGAAAGGATTGATGCATAGATATATGCTGTATGTTACATCTAGCATGTTTTTATTTTTCTCCCAAAGTTTGCAGAGGGCTTTCATAAACTCTATCACAACTTTCCCAGTGTTTGATACAGACTTATTCCAGCTGGTTGCTATTCTTTCTTCTCTTGCCTCCATGTGTATGTTCCATGAAATCCTAGTGAGTTGCGCTATAGTATTTGGTTATCATCACTTACAGGGAATAACATGGAGCTCTTTGCTCTCAGCTGTAGGGTTCTGTGGGCACTTGTTAATAGTGTTACCATCTTAGTTCGTGTATTTTGTAGCACAGATCTGTTGTAATAGCACATAAAACTGTTAGGAAGGATTTCTTGACGTTAGAGTCCCTGGAGAGGTTCACCTGAATGATCTTTCACCCTGTGTGGATGGTGCTTTGTGCCTTTAAGCAACTTGCTAACAAAGTTGGACTGTAATGTTCAAAACATAGTGCACTGAAAGCCTTCGTATTTTTAATTAGCGGAGGAATTGGGGGAAAGAATTGTAACGCTTGACACTGTGAACAACGCACATTTACAAAGTAACAGAAAGCAACAGAATTTAAAATGTGTCCCTGAACTTAAACTTCCCCTGTTCGCAGACATTTGCAATAGTCTCATATATTAGACTTTTTTTTTACTTGCACACGAGGACTGCAGCAGGCTGTAGTGGTACAAGACTGCACTGCTCCTGAAGTTTAACATCTAATGGGCCCATCCTATACAAAGTCTTGAGAGAGTGAATGTAAAATATGCATAATAATTGAATAATTATGACATCTGTTACTCCAGCACCACTTAGTGGAAAATTAACTGAAGAACTAGCAGGTTCAAAGATGTGTTAACGCTCCAGTAGCATTTTAAATATGAGGTATGAGATGGAGGAAGGGTAATGGGGATGAAATTGAGCTCTCAGATAATCATTTGGCATGCAGGTAATTGAAAAGCTATCCAGAGCACTGATGAACACTTGTAAGGAAATGCATTCATTGCCATGGGAGATGTTTTATGCTGTAAGGAAAGCAGAATGTTTTGTTTTTGTTTTTGTGTGTGTGATTTTTTTGGTAGCTACTCAGAATCTGCAGTCTCAGATTAATAAGAATAATTGGAAAATGAACAGATTATTAAAAAACAAAAAGAAAATGAGAAATAATTTTCAAAAATAATGCCATTTTTGCTAATAAATGGAAAGAATCTCATATAGATTTAATCCTGTAAGTAGTCCGAGTGAGCTGTTAACATGTGTAAGTAATTGCTTTCACTTGGAGATGGCTTGTGATCACTTTGGTTCATTATGGATTACTTTCTTCATTATTTTTCTCTAAATAATTTGTAATCATAATTGCTGATTGTAGCTGGAGAATGTCTGCATGCATATCTTTTCAGACTTTGAGAGGTTGTCAACACATGAAGTAATATGTAATCTATGAAAAAAACAGTAAACTTCATTTAAAAAAGGTTATTGCCCCTATAATTTCTCTCAGTGCTCATTGATTGGAGATTAAACGTTATCCTTTGTGCTATTCAGATTGGGATTTTTAATTAGGATGTCATTATTACACAGATATACTAAATGCCAAATTGATTTTTGAGACCTTTTGAAATAATGGCATTACTTCTGCAAAATGAAAATCATAATAGATTATTGACTAATGCTTGGCTTTTGGTCCAAGGGCATATCACCAATGTCAACATTTTCAATATCTTTAGTTTCATGCAAAGAGACACTCATAATTAGGTTTATATTAAAAGTTTGTGCCTATTGACTCATTTTTTATTAATGACAATAGTATAGCATTGATTATTCTTGAAGTATAATAGCAAGCAATATTGCCTGTTGCTGACATTTATGTACAACCTAAAATTTCTATTTTATTAAGAAATTGTATTTATGCACCTGGTATTATAATAGCTACTGAAGTTTGTAAACAGACATTTACTTTAGCTGGGAGTTGCTCTTAGATTATTATTATTTATTTTTTTATTTTCCAGAATGTGCATGGATTGTGTAATGGATGCCTAACGTAACTTTCAGTGTAGACTTCATGATACATAGCATTCATGGTATCTTTTCTAGGCAAATATGTAGAAGGCAGTTAGTTCATGATTGAGACAGCTAGTTTATTCCTGCTAGTCTGATGGGTATCAAAGATTCTTAGACAAGAATCATCCCGAAGTATTGGTCACTGACTGCAACCATTATTGCATATAGCCTTTTGCCTTAAACCTGCAAGAAAGTCAGATGGAAGAGGACAGGGTTTGTTCGTATTTAGTAGTTAGGGACTCCTCCCTCTCAATGTGCAGTTGCTTAGGTAATGCCAGAGTGGATTGAGGCATTCTGCATAGTTAGAGTTTTCAAAAATAAAAAATTATAATCAAGTCAATGGGAAGCTGGAAGCCCTTAAGAATGTGAAATGTAATTGAAAAAGAAAGCCCTTTAGAAATTGTAAGTGAAATTTGTTCAAACTCAGAGATGTAGAAATCAAGGGGAAAAGGTAATTTTTGTCAGTGTTACTAGAAGTTGGATTGTTGCCTTTGACTGTGGCTACTGGTAAGTGTAATATATATAATGGGATACCTTGTTGCCCTGAGAGCTCTTCTTTGTTGGTGGTCTTTTTCCACTAAAAAAGACAGGGATGTTTAAAAAAAAAAAAAAAAAAGATATTAGCTACCTTTGCTATGTAAGTTAGATTTCTTATTAAATCTGTTGTAGTCTTTCACTGCTGCTTACGTGAAATTGCCTCTCTACTGCCAACTTCTGATCCATTCAGAAACCAGGAACCATCCCTTCTACAACTAATAAAATACAGTCCATTTAAAATATATAGAAATGCTTTCCTTCACATGGGAAAAGTTCTTCTCTGGCCTCATGGAATCTCTCCTACATACATCACTTCTCTGGGAGTGTCTGGAGAGAAACATTTGCTTGTCTCACTGCAAACCAGTCTTCTGTGCAAACCAGAACAGAAATTGAATTTGATTTGGAAACAAAACTGCAGTGAACATTTTCATCTTGTATGCCTTCTGTATTGGCCCTCCTTATTCAGATAGATACACTATTAAAGTTCATTTTTTAGCATACACTTCTAGTTTTGGACTTACAACCAAATGGTTTGATATATGTAGTGGTCTAAAAAAATGAATTCAGATCTACAGGCAGTTGAACTCATATGACTGCATAAATGTAAGAAATATTTAGTCATTTGGAAGGTGTACTCTAAGCTCCTTAATTATTGTGCATTAAAGTAAAATTATTGTCTGAAAAAGAGTGGAAAGTTTTGTTTTTCTACTTTTTTATTATTTGCAAATAAGCATGGTTTTTTATTGCTATTAATTTATCTGTAATGTCTTCCCTGAGATTCAAGTAGCAACAAATTGTTAACATATTTTAGAAAGATTTATGATAACGCTGAGTGAAGTAGCTAATAACTTAAGAATACTTTTTCCTTTGTCAGGGCTGGATTAAACTTGGGTTAAACACAGCACTTTTAGGGAACTTTCCTATTTGTTCCTTTAAAATACATTTCCTGAAGCAATTTCATCATATTTTGTATATTATTCATCCTGAAGTAATGATGAAAACAGGAGACCGTTGTTTGTACGTCTGTCATTGCATCTCCGTATTTGGTGTTGGGAGTTAATGTGATTATGTGAGGCAGAAATAGAAAAGATCTTTAAACAAAAACCACAGGATCGTAAACTGAAATGAGGGCATATTTACAGTTCTGTGGCTCTCATCTTCTATGACTAATAGTCATCTGGGAGAAAACTGGCGTGATCATTGATTGTCACTTACATTATACAAGCAACATAATTATGATAATTATGTCTGAACTCCTTCATAGAGGATGCTAACATAATTGGAAGTACCCCATATTTCTCTGAAATTAGGGCACATGAAATAATGAAGGTATATATTACCTTTATTCAGATTAAACCAGTCCCTTTTCAGTTGCATAACTGAAAACATTTGGGGGAACATTTAATCTTTTTCATATTTCTAGTAGAAATTGACTCCCTGAGCAATTTATGTACTTGTAATCAAAATATTCAATTTTCTCACTGCCACTATTAAGAGTTTATTAGCTTATATTAATATATAAATACACTAAATGTGTCAATTTCAATATTGATCGCTGTTTTTATACGTAATACAGGAAATTTTTTTAAAAGTGTATCTTGTTAATAACCACAACTTTGAAGAATTTAGCAGTGATCCAGTGCACATTCATTGCTATTATTTATGTCTATTGTGCGCATATAGAATTATAGAATGGGAGAATACTGATAACACAGTTGGTGTATTTTTCCACTTAGTATTCAGAGATCTCAGACTGAGAGAAACCAAATTTTTTAAAAAGTTATAAAGAGGGAACTTCTTTAGTATTGTGCTGGGTAATAGATATCTCTTACCTTACATCTATAATCAGGAAAAAAAGAGAGTATCATAATTCAAGTAATAATTGAGGAGGCCCCACTAACAATAGAAATCGAGGGATGCGATAATTCTTCACATTATAAAACCAGTCATAGAATCGTGGAATGGTTTGGGTTGGAAGGGACCCCAAGCATCAAGTTCCAATCCCCCCTGCCACAAGCAGGGCCACCAACCTCCAGATCTGGTACTGGACCAGGTTGCCCAGGGCCCCATCCAAGCTGGCTTTGAGCACCTCCGGGGATGGGGCATCCACAGCCTCTCTGGGCAGCCTGCTCCAGCACCTCACCACTCTCTCTGTAAAGAACTTCTCCCTGACAATCCAATCATGGCTAAGTAGAATAAAAACTTGCCAAATAACATGTCATTTTTATTCAAAGTTATTTTATGTTACTGCGTTTCACAAATGTGCCTTAACAGAGCATATCAGCTGATGATAATGCTTCAACTCCTCTAGAGACACAAAAGCTGTTGAAAGGGGGAATGAGATTCTTCCTGCCTATGGAGGTTTTGAGTTCCCTGAACATGACAAATCTTTTGGTTATCTTGATAAACATTTTCTAGTATTTCCCAGTATTATATATTGAACAACATTACAGCCTCTGAGGTTAGGAAGCTGTCAAGAATAAGCTTTTGTATACGTGGTTATACCATTTTCATATGCATTACTGTCAATGAAAAGAGGCTCTTTCTTGCTCTTGCAGACTAGAGCGTAAGCCAGTCTGTTGATAAAGCATTAGAGGATGTGATTAAGAACAATGTGATATCAACCAAGTATTTAGTGAACGAAGTGTTTAGTGAGGAACATTTCCAAGTGCTTATCTGATTTTAAATAACAAAAAATATTTCATTGAGTGTTCATTTTTGTGACTGTTAAGCTTTGAAGATGGAGGTGCAGTTTCTTAAAGAATTGAGACTTTTTGTATGAAAAGATTTTGTGGAAATGTTTCATTAATTCTTATAGAGAAACCATTTGCCTTAATTTTTTCATTAACATCAGCATTCACTCACAATTACAGTTGTTCAAGGAGTACAATGGCAGAAATAATAATTCTTTGCTTTTGTCAAAGAACATAAAAAGGGGAAATTTATTCTCTCAAATATAGGTTCAAATAAAGATAGTGTATTTAAACAATTATAGAAGTATAAACAGTGAGGTGCGTTTGTTTTACCACTTACAGACTTTTTAAGTTAGTATATTGTATGAGTGCTATATACATGGATGCAACATCCAGAACTGAGTCCATTATCCACCAATAGGTTCATATGAGCATAAGAAAGCAAACTTCACATTCAGATTTTTTTTACTTAAGGCGCATGAAAAGTTCCATTAAGATTTATTTTGTAGAAAGCTGGTGTAGGTGATCTTAGAAACGTGAGGAGGACCTGTGAGTTTTTAGAACACTCCAAGAAAACGTATCTTTAGAAGTGTCATAACTTTTTATCCTGAGTACTGAGCTCTAACTTGCTTGGTATATTTTCACAGACGAACCGAAATATGTAAAAGATAGGATTATGATATGGCACACTCTGACAGGTCAAATTTTGAAATATCAAGAGGCACCCACCAAAATAAAATCAATCTAAGCATGAAATTCATAGGAATACATTTGGGCAAACCACATATACAGAACAGGAGAAAAGTAATGCTTGGACTAATACATGTATTTAGACATCTAAATAACTGCTGCCTATGGGTGTTACTTGCAATTAAATGTCTCTGCCTCTGTCATCTTCAACAATTTTCTGCAAATCTACAAAGTGTATATTCTCATTATCTGTCTTAATGGGAATTTGTGGGTGCATAGTGGAAGTCCAGTATCAAAATACTTTTATGTCAGCCATGCAAAGTCTTGCAATCTCAAACAGGATTTTGAAAAGTAGAATGTTGGACAAGATTTTCCCAAGTGACTCATTATTTAGCCAGTCTTAAATCTAAATAGCAAAGACTCTTACGTTTTTCTTCAAATAACTATAATATACATGTAGTGTTATATTCTCTGTGAGTTCTCAGCCAAGCTTGTTTTATGTTTTGCTATACTTCATTCAGAAGTCAACTCACAATAAACTGTAGCTGATTTTCACATTTTGTGTCACTGATTAAACTAAAAGTTCAAATATAAATAATAGAGAATCTAAGTTTGAAAAATGCGTCCGTAACTCAATTTGACTGACTTCAAAATCTTTTTTACAAACGCAATGTTAGTTTACCTTCATGACTTGAAATCATGAGTGAAGCTGAAGAAAACAAAAAGAAATCCATATCAGCTCTTTTTTAGAAAAAGTGAATGAGTATATGTTATACTTTATTCCCCCCAAAGTCTTTGGTAACGTGTATCTGAATTGTGTGTTTTGATCAAATGGGCTTTGGATCAACATAAAAATATGCTAATATAGACAGCTACCTGAAGAATTGGGCTCTTCATTTACTTGAAGTAAGGATACTTATTTGGTAGTCTGCCTGTGAAGAACCTATCTTTAAAAAAGTGTACAAGTCAAATTCATATATTGGAGAAGATAGAAGAAAATGTTCAGGAAGTCAATTTTACTAAAACTGGTTTTAAGTACTCAGAACAGGAAACCATTTACCATGCACGTTAGATCTTTCTAATGACTGTCTAACTAGAAACAGGCTATCTTAATTCTCAGCCTCGAGCAAGTACAAATGGCCTTGCTTCCAGACTTCATTACAATATTTATTGCGATTTGGATGGAAGACTTTTGACACCGTAGTCATAAAAATTACAGGGGACCACTTATCCGTGTTTGATATGAGACAGAACATAGTCTCCAGCAGGCTTCAACATTAATCTGTAATGGTTTTGATGGCCAAGGACCTCTCCAAATGAAAAGCTAGTGGTGGTCCAGTAAAATTCTTTCAAATATATAATGTTTCCTTTCTTCTGAAGAAAGCTATAGAAGAAAGTATATTGCTCCTATTGATTGCAAGAAATATATAGCTGAACCTAAGCATAACTAAGTAGGTGGTGAGTGCAATTTGTAATTTCAATTTAAATAAATTTTTACAAAATTTCTTACATATTTTGATATTCAGTTCTACAAAACATTGATGAGTATTAAAACTTCTTCTAAAAATCAGAACTATAATTGTTCTTTCACTAACTTCTGGGATTGCTAAATTTACGCTATCTTCTAAGCATGACTATAACGTCTTCTCTTGAAGAACTTGAAGTATGATGGAATCTGTCCAAACTAAAAACTAAATCATTTAAAAATCTGTGGTTTCACATTAACATCTTATTTGATGACTTCCAGTCAAACAATGTGAACTAGAACAAACTAACGTATACAAGTAGACTGAGTAGAAAAAAGAAGAATGAGTTTACCTGAAATAAGGTATTCTCCAAACCTGTCTTGTTTGTAGGTTGTTACTAGGACGATCTTTCACACTTTGCTCCCAGATTTGAAACTGAGTCCTGGTCAGCAATGAATGGAAGCTGCTTCATCCAGTGGTTTTATGAAAATATTGAGTTTCTAGTCTCTTCCTTAGATTCAGCAAGAAATCATCATGATATTTAATCTAACTTTCCTACTGATAGGCAGACTGTGAACACATTTGAACAGAAGTGCAGGGAGCTATCCTTTGCATTGTGTCTGTGTCAAGTTTTCAGGATGCTTGAGGATGGCAGCCTGGAATCCCCTTTTGTGGCTGATTGTTGCATATTGTGACACTTCCTCTAAATTCAGTGCTATGAAGAGACAATATATTTAGGGTTCTGTTGGTTTTGGTGTTTTTTTGAGTAAACTTATGCTAGAAATGTGCAACTGTATTACCTGTATTTATTTTCCTAGAAATCTTGTAGGTGTATGGTAAGAAACTTATACATCCTAAATAATGTAAAGAAAGGAATTAATGTTCCTGTTCTACATGTAGAAAGAACATCCAGAAGCAGTGTTAATGCTTATTACTAACTATCTGCCAGGATAAAATTTTCTGTGTGGCAATTATTTTATAATTTTCAGGTAAGAGTGATCCTTTTCAGTAAATTTAATAATTGAAGAAACAGAACAGTTAATGATTAATCACTTCTTTCATCATCACATACTGAAACGTGCTTTAATCTGCTTTTTTTTACAGACATATAAATTAGTTTTATCCAGTGTAATATCTATTTTGAATATAGATAGATTTTTATATTTCATGTTGCTATTAAATTCTGATGGGAATGTTGACTTAAGTGAAAATATTTGTTTTTAAATATAAATCACAATTTGCAGAAAGTACTTCATTGGTGTCCAACCCTTTGGCTTCCCTGGCTGCATTGAATGAAGAGGAATAGTCTAGAGCAGCTTCTACAAAGGTTGCTCCAGAAGTAATGCCTCTAATTATTTCCATCCAAATTATAACCAATATAAAGAGCAAATAACAGTATCTAATGAAACAAATTCTCAGCTACAAAACACTATTTGTCAGCTTAGTAACCACCATTAGCTCTGAATTTTCTCCAGTGATGAACCAAAGCTTGTATGCTGCACTTGCAGCAGTCTGCACCAGCAGAGGTGACCACTGTCACCACTGCTAAAACACACCACCCACTGCCTCACTGTGCTTGCATCCACTCTTTGGTCTCCATAAATGTTCAGCAAGCATCGATGAATGTCGAGGACATTTTTTTCCATGTGGAGGAATTCAATGACATACCTTTGCTTCATCCCCGCTTGTCAGATGTGAGTCTGTCCAGCTGCCCCTCTGTTGCAATCTGTCTCATGGCAACAAAATGTAATGGAATATTGATGGGAAGGTTCAGTCTCTACTGCCATACCGCCAACATCCACCTCTGACATCGTGGGCCAAAATAATTAAATAGGAGGCATTACTTTCAGAGCAGCCCTCATAAAATACATCATATAGCTAATGTATATAAGTAACAAAATTTATTTTAATGTTTAATGTTTTTTATGAAAACATATGAAAAAGAGAGCGGCAAAGACACAAAATCAGTGGGATACGTGGCCCTGTTTTTGTGAAACCAGTGCATCGCTCTGGTTCGATGGAGGTGGCTGCAATTCCCAGTGAGCTCTAAAGGTGTTCGTCAGAGATGTTTGATGAAATGTTGCTCTTCCTGTACTTCATCCTTGAAAACAGTTGTTCACAAATGTACATTCTGCCAAGAAGTGCTGATGTGAGGAAAGTGTGACTGAGGAGTGAGGGCTGTTCCTCTCTGTGAGATGGGACTTATGAAGGTCTGGTAAATAGACTCGATCAGGTGCTTGATTGCAACTCAGTACATTCCATTGGAAATTTTGTAGGTAATGTATTTGTGTTGACTGAAAATGGACTCACAAAGAAACCCAAAAATTGATGATTTTTTCTGGCAATCTTGAAACCTGTTGTGAAATACCTTTATCAGAACAGAGAGCACAGCTGTGTGTGTGTCGTTTTTTTTTTTTTTTTTTTGCTGTTCACAGGACTGTGTTTAGCTAACATATTGCTATCTATAAATTTATTTGTTATCATTTGATTTAGTACTGCACTGTACCCCCCTCGTGCCCTGGTTTCAGCCCAGATGGGGTTCATAGTGCACCGATGTTTGGTCAGTGCTGAGTGATGTTGTGGGTCTGGGCCACTGGGTGGGAAGAGCTGCTGCCATGATGGCAGCCACAGTGTGAGCTGGGCTGGGCTGTGAGTTGGACGTGCCTTTGTTACGTAATCTGAAGACATTCTTGTAACTCAGGTGACCATTAGTTCAAAGGACACATATATATTTTTGGTTAAAATTCACTTAAGTAGAATTATGACAGCCATGTGTCATTTAAACTATAAAAATAAATTTCTCATAGCAGGGGGGATGGAACTAAATGACCTTCAAGGTGCCTTCCAACCCAAGCCATTCTGTGTTTCTGAGATTTTTGGTTTATTTCATGTCCTCTTTCAGGCTAGTTTCTACTAGCGAATAATAGTCTGCTCAATATTTTACAGTCATCAGTGTTTAAAATACTATTTAAAAAAAGAAAGGCTGCTCTAAGCGATCTGCTTTTATGCTACTTTTGGCTATTCTCTTGGGCTTGTTTCTGGAAAAAAAAAAAAGTCCCGTCAAAGTAGCTCAAAAATTAGTAATATATTTTAATATTCTTTAATATTCTATGGTGTGAATAGAGAAATCATAAACTAATATAACAAGAAACAATGAATTGACTTTCCTTTTTTTTTTCCCTTTGTTTTTGTTTCGTTTTCTTGTTTCACGTATCTTCACAAACCTCTTTATTACCTCATGTCTTTTAGATAAATAGTGTAAGATGTTCCTAATACTTAGGGAGCATTAATGCAATGATAGTTCCTGGCTAATTCATTTTAAACTACTCATTCAGTCAGTTCTGGATAAATGTTTTACTCAAGTACCCAGACCCTAAAAGTGATGTACTTACTGCTCATGTATAAATACATGTTTATGAGTTACATTATTACGATGACCTTTACTAATAACTGCAAGCTCAGTTAAGAGTATGTTTGATCCATTTCTAGTTTAAGGCTGGAAGTCACCACCATGTTTTGCATATACGTAGGAAAATAAATATTTGCATCAAATAGCAGAGCCAGAACACTACATCCACTGGTGTGCCGAGGTTAAGGCTTGAAGTTAATTTTTTTGCCTGTATGGGATTATTGTCAATCGGCATTGTCAGCCTTGGTGTTTGACATTGATCTATCTTTAGTTTGTACTAACATACCTCATACTAATCAATCTCACAGTTAGTTTCAGGTTATTGAACAATGGAAATCAAATTATTTCATTGTTCATCTTACTGCTTTAGTAAAATTCCTGTTTGAATTCTCATTTTAAAAACAAACTGGCCAGGCAGTAGATACTACATAAACAAGGCTTAGTCTTTATTCCATAAGCATCTTTGGAAGATTGTTATGCTTTGTTTATACTCTGAATTAGATGTTTGCCTATCTCCAAAGTGCTGTTTTGCTGTTTCTGTATTTTAAAGCTACCACTAATGTCTTTACCTTACTTACAAGCATTTTCTTTAATCACCATATCTGATTTTAATTTTTGAATTTAAGGAGTGCTTATGTAGTACTTTCTTTTAATGGATCTCAGATTGCTCTTTAAAGAAAGGTACATATTCTTTCTTCTTCTGCATTGAGCAACTTAAGCAGAGGGGAGGAAGTGGTATTGAAGGAATTTGGGAGTAGAGCTGTGATCTAATTGATTCACATAGTTAAATTTGGAACTTAGAAATACTGTAGGAAGTTTAAAGAGCATTTCTTGTCCCTAATTAATGAGGACGTAAACAAGGCAGGTAGTTCAAACAAGTTAAACAAGCTTACTGTGACTTTAATTGATCCAGTGCGTAGTATCAGTTGTAGGTAAGCTTTGGAATTTCTGATATTTAATTGAAGCCTAAGTTATAGTTTTAGTAGAAAACAAGTTCGCGTAGTATTCAAAGTAGAGCATCCTTTTGTACACAAATGGGCAGTAGATTTAACCTAGTTAAGAAGTCTACTATTATCTAGGATTTTAAAACTTATTATTCAGATTGTTCTGCTTTGGAGTGGTCTGCTCATTCTTCTTCCTTCCTCTAATGTGATTTGGAGAAGTATTCAAGAATTTGTCACTGGAGAAATGTTTTCATCATGTTAATTAACAACTAATGTTCACATTTTATTGTATTGGCCATATCTATTATTACAGTGAGCAACAGGACTGTTATATTTACTTGCTCCAAGATGCATTTTACTTAATTGCTTAGTAGGATTAGAAACATTCTGATGCAGTGAATGCGTTTAATGGCCTCACACCTCACTTCCCATAAAGCTGTATTTCTATTCCTGTTCTGCATCCTTTTAAAGCACTCACTCAGAAATTTACTGATGTAACCAATTAGACTACAAAAGAGGTGAGATTTCAGGAGCTGTTTGAGAATTACTGGCCCTTTTCAGCTCTACAGCAAAGGAAGCTTGTTTACAATGCTAACTACTATTATCTTTATATGTTGTTTAAAAGTTTGGTTAAAATTAATTTCATTTGCAGTAATTTTTTTTAAAATGAGAGTTTAAGTGGAGCTCAGGGTGTGTGAACATAAATGGTTTTGCCTAGACTTCTGGAGCAGAACTGAATTTCACCCATGGTGACGTTTGTCTTCAGTTTAATCAGAGAATAACTTTGCACGTTTGCTCAGCAGATAAATAGGAAGGAGATTTTATTTATTTTGTGAAACAGACAGCTGGATGATATATCTGAGTTAGGATTGTTTAATTCCAGTGATCGTTTTCAGGTCTTTCCTGTATCTCACTGATTACTGAATTATCAACTTTTTAAAGTAAATAGGCATACGCTGACAGATCTTGAAATCTTCCGACATATTTCAGCTTTACCACTTGTTAAACAGTATAAAGGTAACAAAGTGTAGGTAACACTGTCTCCACTAATGAATGAACAAGGGAAACTTTCCTAAAAGTGAAGGCTTTGGTTTTTAAAAGAGAGATTTTACCTTTGCCAGGAGTAGTCCCTTTCTTCAATTTTAGCCATAAAGACCAATGAAATCTCTATTCTTTTACAGCATAAGGACTAAAACCATGCTTAGAATAAGCACTTAGAATAAGTGGTAAGTGAAATAGCATCTTCATGGTGCTTCTGTATCACTGCTGAGATACAGTTCATTCATTTATTATTAAATTCTGTAATCATTCATAGAAATTAGGTTTCTTCAGATATTTGAGTTATATTTTTAGTAATATATTTCCCTCTATGTTTTGCTATGAACACTCCTCATATATATTAATTTTGAAAAAAACGATCACACTTAGACTTCACTAAAACATAGAAATAATTAGTAGCAAAATACTTGATATTACAAGAAGCTAGGAGAAATGGGTTTATAACAGAGTTTTTCTCTTGTTTGTGTTAAACATAAAATCTTAGTATTAATTACACTTAAGCTGACTTTAGGATTAAATTCTAAAAGAATTTCAAGGACTAACATTAAAAAACATCCTTTCTAATATCGTGGGAAAATAAAGTAAGTGCAGGTGCTTGAGAGATTGTGTTTCACCAGTGCATTGAAAACTACTGAATATAAATGCTATGGAGAAAATTGTTTTCTCTGAAGATAATTTTGCATGAAATATGAACATCCGATTTCATACACAAACAAATGAATGTGAGATGCTCTAAGTTCTGTAATCTATACCTTACCTTTCTTCTTATTCATTAAAGGTCATTGATTCAAAATCGGGTGGTTTCATGCTGCAATAAGCTGTTTATTTGTTTAATTTTAACTGACAAATCCAGTAAAAAATTTATAAAGTTTCATTAATAAGAGTAAGCAATAAAGTGTGCCTAGTTATGTTCAGATGTTCAAAAAGTTTCTGATTACTAAGCACACAGCTGTCTATCCCACTGTGCCTGCAGCATTTCATGTTATTGCCCGTACAGCACTTTGGCAATACGTACAGTATAAAAGGCATCTTAGTTAAACTATGCATAACTGACTTTATGCTAAGTATCAATCTTGTTTTTAGCAAGAGGGAAAACTGGGATTTTAATACTGACTTTCAGAATATGCTACTGGGAGAATTACATTAATTGGTAATATATTTTGTTTCTAGTTAATGGGACATGGGTATTATATCCAGACACCATACTTCATTTTAGACTTCTGTTTCTCTTGCTTTGTGCATTTATATTGTATGTGATTCTTTTAAATCACATGAAATGCATAGTGAAATGTTAATGGTTTAGGGTGAAAGCAAGTGCTAATTCTTAACAAGAATGTTTAAAAGGCGCATGTTCTTAAAAGGTGTGGTTTTGGTTGGGCACAAGATGTGCACTATCTTGCTAGTGAGTTAGACTCTTAACTATCTCCTGTCTGTAGAATTGTCACCTCGGTAGCAAGGTGGTTTTAGACATAGCTGTGTTTTCAGTGCTATTGCTTATACCTGGGACTTAAACTGGCTCTCGCTATTCTCCAGTTCTGCCTTTCTTCCAATGCGCCTTTTATCGAATACAATTCTGTGGAGTCCAGTAATATTTGATTTAGTTTAGCTGAAGATCTGTAGAGTCCACATTGTCATTTCATGGGCTAACACTGTAGATACTCTGCTGTCTTGGTCCCATGTCTTGAAAAGTTATGTTGATAGGTTTCAGTTGTTCCTAAAGCCAGCCAAAGGTCTGACATCCGTTAGTTGGAAAAGGACCTATTCCTGAAGTTATTAAAACATTTTCAACCTTTTCTTAACTCAGTAGGCTTACCAAGTACTGCATATTCTGGAGTGAAAAGTGAATATACTGTCATACGTATTATCTTTCTCTACTGAACAGGAAAGATCACTTTGTGATTGTTCTCTACAGGTTTTTGTTTATACCTATCATTTGCTACAGGTGAGTGTTGACGTGGTATGTGGTGCCTCAGTGACTTGGGCTGTGATCTGTGTTGGGATCGGGATTAATTATGACAGTTTCCTTGTTGACAGTAATAAGAAATTTTTTTCCTTCTACCTAAGTTGAAACACATTGTCTTAACCCTCTGTATGCCATGTATTTCTCCCATCAAACCTCTGTTTTGTTTCATTTTGGATTGTCAGATGTCAGTTTAAAGCTTCTTTAAGCCTGTTTGGCAAGTATTGATTAAAGTATTCATGCAGGAACCTAAGTAGATGTTTTATTGCATTTTATTACTTCTCTTATTAAATAAGATCATAGTAATATACTAGCCTCTTCATTAACAACCTGTGGAGAGAGGTCTAATTTTGTAAATAAGAATATCTAGTGTGAATGAATCAATATTTTTAAACTTGCCCTGTGGACATTCTTGTGTACTGTATCTGTACAATAAGTGGCTGTGGTAAACAGCCAGGTCTTCAAGAGAATTTTTCCTCCAGTTAGGTCATAAGCCAGCAGTCTGGCTTTTGAAAGTGTGCCAAATTCAAAGAATAAATGTCATCTCTGATGTGATAGTTAAGATCTGTCACGAAGCAGAAACCTGTAAGTAGTGATTCAGTTCTGTGTTTTCTTTTCTTTTCATTCTCCAAACAGCCTCTGTTTCTAGTGGCAGATTTAATGGTATGATTTACAGCTCTAAAAGACCTTTATCAGGGCCAGAAAAATGACAAACAATAAATATATGGAGCATTATGTTAACAGCCACCACACAATACCTTGTCAGTTACAGCTTGATAGTGATACATTTTAATTTTGTCTTTCATAAAAAATCTTGGCATGTATGCCTCATTTGAACACAGACTTCGAAGTCAAGTGTGTCATCCAACCATGCAGTTTATCACCCTCTATATTTTTTGTCCTTTTCACTTAATGTCATCTCTATGGCAACAGCCATCGCCCTGGAAATCATTTTCAAAACAGCTTATTTGTTTGAGGGGGTCTGACTGAAGTTCAAAAATGTTTGGCTTAGAGGAGCAAGTTCAGTTTACATTTAATAATAATTCTGAAGAGTTTCATGTAAGCAGCATCAAAGTAGAAAAAGATGGAGATTAGGGGGTTATCCTTGATAATACGATTAATGTTTTTTTGTGCTGCAGTGAGTTATACATAGACCAACAATCTGATCTTTTAACTTTTGTTTGCCCTGAGAGTACATGTGTCCTTCATGGGCAGAACCTGGAATCATTGCACTTGTGCTGGTGGCGGCTTCTTATTACTGCCACTTACAACAGGCTTTAATCCTTCTGGGATTCCATGTATGGTCTCTAATCAGAAGTTTGCCAAGAGCTAAAAACACAGAAAGGATTTACAGTTTGGAGCATTATGATTATGAACATGGATAGAATTTGATATTGTTGATGTTACATATTTTGATTGGCGTGGATCTATTTCAGTGAAAATAATCTTTCAGTGAAGTTGAATCTTTCATGGGCAGCAACTGTTTCAGTCTGCTAGTGGCTATGTTTAGATATTACAAAGTAAGACTGTAGATAGATGGCTATAAATTTTACCATTTTATTGGTGTTTTAAATGGCTTGATATTTACCTGGTTGAATCCTGAGGGGATAGTGTCCACCCTCAGCAAGTTTGCTGATGATACAAAGCTGGGAGGAATGGCTGACGCACCAGAAGGCTGTGCTGCCATTCAGCGAGACCTGGACAGGCTGGAGAGTTGGGCAGAGAGGAACCAGATGAGGTTTAACAAGAGCAAGTGTAGAGTCTAGCACCTAGGGAGGAGTAACGGCATGCACCAGTACAGGCTGGGGGATGACCTGCTGGAGAGGAGCTCTGCAGAGAGGAATCTGGGTGTCCTGGTGAACAACAGGCTGGCCATGAGCCAGCAGTGTGCCTTGGTCGCCATGAAGGCCAATGGGATCCTGGTGTGCATCAAAAAGAGGGTGGCCCTCAGGGCAAGGGAGGTGATCCACTGCCTCTACTCTGCCCTGGTGAGGCCTCATCTGGAGTATTGTGTCCACCTCTGGGCTCCCCAGTACAAAAAAGACAGGGATCTCCTGCAGAGAGTGCAGTGGAGAGCCACAAAGATGGACTCGATCTCCAGAGGTCCCTTCCAGCCCCTACAATTCTGTGATTCCTGCAAGGCACACAGTCAACTGGTAATAGAGTGAAGACTGTGCTCCTACATATTCTTCTACCAAAAACCTTTCTACTCTAAATAGGAGTCTAAGATAATTTTAAGGAGAGATAAATAAGTTTTTTTTTTCCTATGAAGTCTGCTGTATTTCTCAACTTCATTACTATAGTCCTGTGAAGCAAATTGATCAGGAATATAAAGCTATTTTTCTTACAGAAGAGCGGATTTTGCTAATATAAAACTCTTGGTTTGGATTATATGCCAACTGTGAATAAAAAATACACATGATTTTAATCAAACTTTATATAAGAGTAAATGATTAATTATACTGCTTCTTGTTTCTGGTTTATTGAATATTTTGTTCCGTTTAAGGTAAATTGCACTGTTTCCTCTCAGACTTCTGTAAACTGCACAATCAGTTTAGCTGCACATATGATTTACCGTTTTAAGAGCCAGGCTAATTTATTTGTGAAACCTCTTTAAGTAAGGAAATTCAATCTTAAGCACATGGTGGCTTTCTGTTTTCTTTAAGTAAAATGTTGGTGAGTTTATGACACTCTTATTTTAGCTATGGAAAAATCTTAAGTTACTGAAAATCTTTCTCCTTTCTCTGTGTTCCTTTGCCCACATACGCAGCTCACGGGGCAGTCCAATGTGAGCAATGTTTGCCATCTGCAGTTTTACACTGAAGACCTGTAAAATATCAGATGTGCATAGTCATGGTTATGGTACCTGAAGTAATCATTATATCAGCTCCCAAAATTCAAAATGCTGTATTAAAAAAAAAAATCAAAGGAAATATAATCCAATTCCTTTATCAATAGATGGTCTCAGATTTATAATTAAATAATTTTTATTGAATGTAGCAGGGCCTCATACATACATTTATTTCATTGACATTCTGCACTGGAAAAGCTACAAAAGAAAAGTCAATCTTCAGAACTCATTTTTAGTGATGCTGCTCAAAGATTTAGAGGAAGGGAGTCCGTAATTCTCCTTCCAATATTGAGCAAGTTGATGCTCACAAATGCACACGTGCACATTTTCATTTCTTAGCACCTGGAGAAGGAAAACTTGCCTTCAAACCACACAGTGCATGAATTGAGGAAAAGAGCAGATGAAAGGAATTATAGCAACTTTCCACATCATCTAGGTTGATGGCCATCTTCACTAGCAGCTTGCTGTGGAGAACTGGTTCAAGAAGGGGCTTATATGGAAAATGGGCCAGTGAAAAATATGGGATAAGAAGCAGCCCCAAGGGAAGATGTTCTTTTTGGGATTTTGCCATTATTTTAACTAATGGATTTTAGTGGTTTCCTTCCTTCACTGTAAACAGGCACATACATAAACACATATGTATATTAAGACTTCTAAAGGGGGGGAGGGGAAGTAACAGTTTTCTTTGCAATAATTCAGAGCATATGGTTAAAAAATTATATATATATTGTTTGTTATAGCTCATGGGCTTATGATGTTTAAAATAGATTTTCCTAAATAAAAATAGCCTTTATGACACATCTCTATTAAAAAGGTACCATTCTGCTTCTCAGCATTGTTAAAAAGTAATGTTTTTTTTAAATGTTTCATACCACCTTGGCTTTCTGGCTGGCATTCAACAGAAGTGAAACTTGCCAATTAGAAATAATTAAAAAATAAAAAATAAAAAGGCCCAGATGGTGAGATACCTACGTAGCCCAATTACAGATTTTTAGTCTTCCCATTCCATTCTTAGTAATTCCAGGGATTTTTCTATTTCCTTTATTATATCTTAGAAACTTTTCTTTTTAATTTCTCTTTGTATAAAATTTTAACTCAATACATTAAAAAGAAAAATCAGTGAAAAAAATCTAGTTGTGAAATGATGGCAGGGAATGTTCTTGATGATGTCAACTCTCATTAAAATTGAGCAGATTGTTTCCACAGCAAACATCTAACAAAGCAGAAATCCAGGTGCTTTCCTACTTTCCATTTGCCTCCTTTTTTACTTCGAAGTTTGATTTGAAACATTAATTCTCCCTTCATTAATCTGGGGAATATAACAGAATTTGATAGGTGCTCTAACCTAGCCGCATACTTGGGTAGACCATAGTAAATAATTATATAAGATTTTGTTTCCTTGTTGACAGCAGGATGTGTCATAAATAATGACTATAACCTCTTTCAGTGCACTCAGAGCCGGAACTTCAGGTAGGCTGAATATCCCAGTTTCCTACCGATAGGAGTGCAAAGCATTTCTGTTAAACAGATGCAGCTTTCTTGTTCTTTTATAAATATTTTTTCTACCTAACTTATTTTTTCTTTGTAAGGAGACCATTAAGCCATAATAATTAATTTTTATATCTTTAATAGTGAGCACGTAGAGGAAACTTTAATGCTTTGCAAACAGTAAACTGAAACTGCAGAAAAAAGAAAAAAACGGTATATTTCTGGTAACTTTGGAAGTTTGCACTTATGAAGCTGGGACATGACTAAGAACTCCAGCTGAAACCTGTAATGTTTGTGAAATATTTTCATTTTAGAATAAAGTAGAAAAAAAAAAACACAAATGGGTGATAAGATATTGGAGTTGTAATTAATTCCATTTAGTTTGAATAACTGAGGAACCCCACCTTCTTTGGAAGGTGCAATCACTTACAATGCATCTTCCTCTCAAATTAGAAATGCACAAATGATACCTGGCTCCAATTTTCTATTATTTATTTATTAGTATTGTGTTTTAAATCATGTGCCTGAAAAAAAAAATCATTCCTATGAATTACAACAAGCCCAGGTAAAGGTGCAGACTGAGATCTTGGCCAAAATGGATCTCTGAGAAAACTCTGTCCTGGTTTGTCTGCCAAGCAAGAAGTATTAGAGTTTCTGCGGCACAGACTTGGCAGGTATATTGGACTCCATAAAATCTAATGATCATTCAGAACTATTTAGTGTAAATTTTTACTCTGCACCTGCTTTTCTAGTTCTTCAGTGTGGGAAAGCATTTTAAGAGTTTAAGGAAAGCTGATCTTCGAAACTAATTATTAGCATGGTGCCCTAAGCACTGTAATTAGTTTTCTATAGACAGGTGATTTTAAAGACTCATCCCAAAAGCTGCTTCTGGCAAATTTTCATTGAGTCTTTGATGTCTTCTTGAGGCTTGAGTGCAGACAGATCTACTCCTCAAGTTTGCAACTTCAGAACCTGATTACTTCAGTTTATCCAAATACAAAGTGATGCAACAAACTGTAGCAGTAAATGGGAAGCTGGAAAGGTACAATGAAGTGTTTGGTCTATGGTGGGGGGTGCAGAGGTGAAAACCCCAGCATATTGTCTCACCTGTCTTCTCTCCTGAGAAGACACAGTCAAAAGGTCCTAAAATATGCAGCAGCAGCTTCTGCTGTTCTCCAGAGGGAACGATCTTGTTGGAATCTCAGCAATTCTGTCTCTGTGAGACAGCTCTAGACCAAGAACAAATGATCTGACACAGACTGCTTTGAGCACTGTGCAAACACACATAGATTGTTCGTTAGATTTTAACAGTGCTAGAGAGGAGAGAAAATGGGAGGAAATAAATTGAAGAGGCTTCAGAATAATAGCCCCTTTTTCCAGAGAATGACATTATCTATTGATGAGGAATTTTGAAAAAATTGAAATGCTTTGTATGTTCCCAAAATGAGAAAACTACATAACTACTACTATCTTTAATCATCTCTTCCTCTTTAAAGCCACTGAAGGCTTTAAAAAAAAATCCATTTAAATTTTATTTCAAATTTTAAATCATTTTGAAATTCATTTACTTTTTGTATATTGCATTTTTCATCATTTTAAAAAGCTGCTTATGTTCAGCAGAGATAATGGATACCAAGTGAGATGGATCTGTGACGTAGATGTGTATGTGTGAGGGAGATGTGTATTTTCCGTGTGTGTTTATTCTTGTTGTTGCCAGGGGAGGGGGAAGCAGAGCGGACTATAAACGTACACTAACCTAAAAATATTTACATTGTAGATTCTAAAAGAAGTTATGAGTCATATGAGGAAATACGATTTTGTTATAAGGTTTTCCCTTGAAAGCAAACTGTATTCTTAAGATTACCATGCCTTACCACAGAGAAGACAGTACACAGCATACATTGTATTTCAGAGCTTCTAATTGCAGAATATTTTTTTATTTCAATCTCATTTGGTGTAGTAACTATTTTAATACACAATCGTAGTTAGCTGGAGGTAAGCACAACTCTTTAAATAGCATGAATCTGGGATCAAAATATTCAAGTAGTTAGCTGTGGTTTTAATTACAGTGAGTTTGAATCATCGTTTATTCTGGCTTTATGCTAATAATTTTGTTCTCTTGAAAAGGAGCTTGTCTTTCCATGAAGTGCTAAACAGTCACCATTTTTCCTTCACTGGAAAATGATAGCTTACTTGAAGATGTGGCACGCATCATGGATGTGGATAGGAAGGAAAATGTTACTTTGACTTTGTTTACAGAAATACACTGGAAATAATCAAGAACATCAGTCTGTTTTGACATTTAAAAAAACCACTATTTTTGAAATCTTCTAAATAATTCATTCTTGGGTTTAGTTTTAAGTTCACTCCTAATATTGTACACATATACTCCAATTTCTGCTACACAAACTTCTGCTACTTTTTGAGTCTCGTATAGCAGCATTGCCTATTGATGAAAATGACATTATTAACAGAAATAACAATAACAAATTGTTCTATTAATCCCTTAAACCTCCAAAAGTATTAGGATTAAAAATGTAGTCAGGTGAAAAGGCTAATCAAACATTCCTATATAGGAGACCAGACCCTGTTTTAGCAGATGCTTGGGGTGTTTAGCCAGATGTATGCATACTGTGCTTGCAACTCTAAACATATAACGCTGTAAAATAATTTTTCAGGTATTTTGTATGTCAGAGTTGGTTCGAACCTTAATCTACATCTGCCATCTGCATTGATGCGTCCATCTGTGTTTTACAGCCAAGAACAAGGTTGAGTTTACACAACTGAGGACACCACTATGTCTTTAGGTGGAAACTGGGTTTCTAGCAACTACCTATACTTGCACATCTGCTTTCACATAAAAATTAGCATGTTTAGAGAGATTATAATGTTATGAATGCTTAGCCTGAAAGAGCTCTGTTTCACAGAATGTTCTTTATTTGTATCTTAAAGCCTCTTGCATATCATTTGTGTGTACTCCTGCTGTGTTTGCAGACATAGAAGTAATCTTGATATAATAAAAAAAAGCACAGAGAAATTTTTTTAAAACAAACTGCAGGGACTTCTTTGGGCGTATGAATAGGTCTCCTTTCCATAGCTGAAAGAAAAACATAAATTTGTGTAAATATAAATCATAGGAATAGATTTACACTCATGTTTTAATTCTCCTCTAAGTCAAAGCTGCTTTGCACAGCTTTATTTCCAGCTATTGCTGTAACTGAATGATCAGAACCATTTACCTCGCACTGCACACACCGAGGATCACTCCCACCCTCAGTGCACGCAGGGATGGCACGTGCAGCACAGCCAGTGAGGAAGGGACGTGACTGGTGCTTCCAGCATCTCCATCATGGTAGCCTGCTGTAATGCTTCTGTGATTGATGATTATCTGTTATACACTGGGAGTTAGCCCAAATCTGTGAGCAAAGGGAATATTTGTGATTTTTTTCCTTTCTTGTAGAGTCTTTTTTTTTTCTTGTGTAGTGGGTGGGCCTTTTGTTTTGCAAAACTCAGAATTCAGATTAGCGGGTGAAACTGTTCTCCAAAGAAAAGGCAGAATAATTTCAAACCATAATTTCAAATCTGTTGTATAAGATTATCTAGAGCACTTTGTTGGAAGAAGTATCTTTTTCTAACAAGAAAGTTAGAAAAGATGCATATAAGAGCATATGGGTGTTAAATAAGCCTTCACAATGAATTAAAATTACACCTTGAGATAAAGTATTCATTGCTTTTTAATTATGATTTCAATTTACATAAATTGTTGTCTCTTCAATCAGAAAACATTGTCATTTTTAGATTGCTGTCTGTGCCTTCTGAGTATAACATACTGAGTGAGCTACACAAGTTCCATGAGCTGTAGTTCACTTTGAAATACATGTAATTATCATATTCAAATATTAGCACTCTAATTATTATTGGAGTCAAAGAAACAGATTTATGTTTTTGGGTTATTTTATCTTTCTTTATGCTCCCAGCTACAATGTAATAATGATGTTTGTCATGAAAGTCTCAAAAGATGACTGATGCTTCTATGATTAGGTTATGTGCTGGGGTTTGGACATATGCAGTGTCCCCAGCAGACATCTGCAACCACTGCATTTGTTCAAGCCTTTCTTGTGTACTCAAAATTCGAACATTAAGAAGAATTCTGTTTTGCTGTTGAATTTAAAATCCAGCATGTTGCTAAGGACTGAAACGTAACGAATATATATTTCTTCTGCATGTTAATTTCTGACTAATTAATATTTATCAATGGCAGGTTGATAGTAGGTAACCTCTTTTTCTTCATAGTAGTATTTCGTGATAATTTGAAGAGTAATTTTTTGTTCTAATGCATGAATTGTATTTGATAAGAATTTTTCTTTGCATCTGCCAGATTGTAAACTCTTTTTCAGATAGAGCATTTCTTGCCAACTACTTTATCTCTTTTTCTTGTTGAAGTAAAGCTTTGTGAAGCTTACTGCAGAGACATTTACACCTGGCAGAATGAATTATTGACAATCATCCGTTTCTATGTGACATGATTGGACAAAGGGATGTTGCTGCTCATGGCAAAATGATGAGCAAATAATGCTTTGGAAGGCAGTACTTCCACAATTACCTGATTATGCCAGTCTCCCTGGTAAAGACACTTGGAGATTCATAAAAAAGAAAAACAAACTAACAGATCCCTCAGTAGCTGAGAGGAAAGGAAAGAATCAACAATGAGGTCAGAAGCAAGCCAAAGTCTGTCTTCTAGAGCAGGAGGACATGGAGAAGGGACTAGGGCTCCTCAGTTACTCTGATTGAGGGAAATGCGGAGTACAGAAGACTGCTGATGGAAAAGCTGACTCAGGGATTTGATTTTTAGATTCAAACATTTATTCAGATCCTGTGTGTTGTGTTAGAAAGAGTAGTCATCTTGAAACCTTTATCTGGCTCCCAGTGTGCAATGGCAATAATAAGAGAAACTTTACAGTCTCTCTTATAGCAAGTAAACCAGTGAGGTCAAAGAAAAAAGATTAGATTGTGATCTGTGATCTTTAGAAAATGCTGTCCTAAAATGGTCTTCTGCTTAATTTTTTTCTCAGATTTCAAGGTGGGAAGGAGATGAAAAGTATGAATGAAGAAAGTAAATAAATACAGATGTAAACCACCATCACTTTCAGTTTGGATAAATGCACTTTGCTTGCCGGGAAACACAGCAGTTCTTTCTATGGACTGTACTGTAGGCCAGAGGCAGGCTGTGTAGCTGGGCTGGAAAATTCAAAAGCATTCAGCACAGCTTACTAAAAGTCACATGGCAATGCCGCTTGAGAAATCAAACTTTCCATAACATCTGCTTTCGCAGCTGGCGGCATATTTCTTGTATCACACATTGCAGCTGGGCATAGAAGGTTCTTGGTGGCTTGAAACAGTAATTTAAGCTTGTGCATTGTCATACTATAGTCCTATATGGGTATATCCTGAAGTACACAGTGTGAACTTCCTGGCTTGTGTAGAGAGTACCTTTGGCATCTGTATTATTGCAGATAGTTTCATGTAAAGATGGACCGGAGCTTGAATTGTTGATAGAAGCAGAGAAGCAGTGATCCTTCTTAGGTGCTTGTAGGAGGAAACATAAAAGATTTTTATGACCTCTCTCATCCCCGCTATACTAGGCTCTTAATAAACATTTGCAAATATTACTTTCTAAAGTATTGTTTAATTCCATTTCCATTTAAGCTGCTTATCACATCATCTCTGCTATTTTGCTATTATTTAGCTTGCGCTCTTTTAGATTCCAGTACAGCTCTAGAATATTTGATATAACAGCCTATAAATGTTGTTCACGTGATCATAAAACAGCATTTCAGCTGTTAGCAAATAGTTTAGCAGCACAGTGTATTGTTATTCATAGCAGCTTATAGATGCATATACTAAATTTCAGCTTTACTTGTTGGCTGCAATTTGATTCTCAAAGATAAGGATGTTTGGTACTGAGCGCCTGAAGGCAATGCCTTTTTAAGTTGGCTGACCCCTGAGAAGATGAGCAAGTGTGATCATTGTGAATTCCTTTTATCACTGTCAGCTTAATGAATGTAGATGAAACCTTCATCGCTGATGCTGACATTGAGTCTCAAGAGAGATGAATCTAAGTCCATTTCAGATGACTACTCACAACTGTGCTTTGTCAATGCTCACTGCATCTGAAAATCATTGATCTGGTCCACGAGTCTTGCTGCTTTAAGAGAAATGATTCTCAGGTTTGTGATAATGCAGAGACTGCAGTGATCAATTTTGAAAGGGTGTAGATTTTCTGTATGTGATTTTCCTTCATATAATATTAGACTGAATCAGTACACCAGATAAAATCACTACTTGTGTGGTTTGACACATTTGATAGAGTGAAAATATCAAAATAAAAGAATGAAAGAATGTCTAAAGGAACATAAAAGAGAGTAAGTCTGAGAGTAATAAGTTCTAGTTACAGTGATGTTTTAAAAAACCTGTATAAAGCAGTAGTAGCAACGCTGTTAATTTAATTGAAATAGGGAATAATTCAGCAAGGAGACCTGATGCTTACTTGGACGTGTTTTTCGGAGGCTGGTTTATTTGTTTAATAAATCCAAAGACAAATACAGTTCTTGGGTTTAAAAAAAAATATACAAATATGTGGTGTGTGATTTGCTGGTACTTACTCAAACAAAACTGCGCAAGAATCACAGCTCAAAGAATCACAGAATCACAGGGGTTGGAAGAGACTTCAAGAGATCATTGAGTCCACCCCCCTGCTAAAGCAGGTACCCTACAGTAGGTTGCACAGTTAGATCCAAAAAGTTTGTGCTTGCAAACAATACCATTTACTAATATTTTTCAAAGTAAAGCCAATTGTAATGTTCTGCAATTGTTCTCAAAGAGAGAGAGTATAGATGTACTGTAATTGCAAGGAAGCTGAAGCAAGAGAGAGAGTTCGGTGGCTGGTAGATCCCATCCTGACAATTCCTGCAGCTTTTAGTTGTTTCTTCAGTCCTAATGATAAGGTCTGCCACAGTTCTGTTCTCCATACACAGTGGGAAGAATTGCTTAATTCTATAGAGTTCATGACTAAATTCTGCTGTATGTCTGAAAACATACCTCGCTGGAGGTTTCTCTGGATGGTAGATGAAAGTGTAATTGCAGCTGCTTAGAAGTGTCTTTGTATGGATATACAGAATGTATGATTGTAGGCAACTTTCTTTACCTTAATCTGCTGTATACGTTACGATGTTGCTTGTCTTCAGACCAGGAGCCACAGCGGTGACATCTGCAAGTCCTATTTCCTGCCTTTACTTCTAAAGCTTAGAAAAAGAGACACTGAGAATGTTCTAAAATGTTCAGAGTTTTACATGCAGAGTTAGCAAAGGTTTTCAAACAGCAAAAGGAAATTCACTGATGCATCAGAAGTTACGGCGACATCAGTTACAGTCTCTGTCCAGGGCTGTTTTGGTTTTGCGTGTGTGTGCATGTGATTTGTTTTGTCTTCTTTGTAAATGACATTTTGAAGCTATGTTAACTCATTAGGAAAGGTCCTGTGTGTGAGTCACTATCCAGACTGAGAACTGGGTAAATCCATTGTACTAAATCTGACCTTTATTTGCATAAATGCAATTTGACTGAAAGCAATATTACTGTGTTTCGTGTTAGCTGCTGTTCCTCCTAAATTCTAGTTTAGTAAGACAAGTAATCATGGGATCCCGAGAGTTTTCATTTAAAGAGAAACACACAGGAGTCTTATCTATGCAATTAGTGAGAAAGAGTTGTGACCTGGATGTACCCCAAGTACTCAAATACAGAAAGCAAAATAATAAACCAAATTAGCACAGTTTTTATAATTCTGGAGGTCTGATTAATGATTATCTTGAGTTGACCGTATCTTTCACATAGCTGTTGCACAGAATTCCTGTATATTGATGCAACTTGGGTTTGATAGGAAATGGTGCAGGCTGTAAACAAAGAGGAAATTTAAACAGATTTGCTTTTGTGTTGAAATATATCTCACAAAGAAACCTTTTCTGCAGAAGGGCTTGGGTATTTCTTTTATATGGATGTTACTCTGAATATAATGTTTCCTATTTCCATGGAAGCTACAATGGATTCACAGAGCACAATAATGCTATTCGATAGACCAAATTCTGGGCTACAAAACAGTACTTTTCAGCATAGTCACCACCACTAGTTTTCAGCAGCAATGAACAAGAGCCTGCATGCTGTGTTCATACAAGTCTGCACCAGCTGAAATGCACCACCCGCTGCCTCACTGTGCTCACATCCACTGCTTGGTCTCCATCAACGTTCACCGAGTGTTGATGAATGTCACTGAGTGCTATATTTTCCACAGGGAGGGATTCAGTGACACACCTTTGCATCCTACACATTTCCATGTCAGACACCATTCTGTGAGACTGCCCCTCTGCTGCCATCTGTCACACAGCAACAAAATGTAACAGAATATTGGTGGGAAGGTTCAGCCTCTACTGCCATACCACTGACATTTGCCTCTGATGTTGTGGGCCAACATAACAAAATAGGACGCATTACTTTCCAAGCAGTCCAGATTTTCCAGTGGTTTGTTTTGAACTAAGCTACTGGAAATTCTTCAGTGAGGTTACATGTACTTGTTTGACTGGTAATAACTGTTTGCTAAATTAGACAATGTTTTAGGCCAGTTCAGACCCGAGAGGTTTTTTTGTTTGTTTGCTTGTTTGTTTGTTTGTTTTTCATTTATGTTGACTAGTTTTGTGCATGTCACTGACATCTGTGAATGCATTGCTGGGCACAGCTCCATGCACAGTGATACATTCAGATTTTGGAGGGGCAGCTAAAATACATTTCAAAGAATGTGGAATCTAGGACAGCACAAAGTAACAACATTCTTATTGTTATTTTTTTTTAAGATGCAGTTCTGAAAGAAATAATCTATTGAAATTAACAGGCTGAGGAATTCGTAAGAAATCCAATTTTATAAGTCAGTAGCAGGTTTGGGCTGCTTTAGATTTTTCTGGTCAGGACAGATGAACCGTAATAATTAATATATCTGAGAACAGTGGGGGGGTAGAGAACTTGATAAATAATTATTTGGAAATATTTCTCTGGAAGAAAAAAATGATGATGATGAAGAAGAGGAGGATGAGGGGGGTGGGGGAAGGAGTGTGGAAGGTGGAGAAATCAGGGATTGGAGGTGTCAGGAGGTGCACCTGAGAGTAGGCTAACTACCCTGACCGGCGTTGTCTGTTCTGGATGGTTTTCAAAATGAGTCTTGGCCCACAACTAAGGAATCCCCCTTCTGAGTTACTGTTGCTACAAGGAAAAAAAGTAGTTGCTGAGCAGGAACTTTGTGAAGCTGTGTTTTCTGAAATGGGAGATGGATGTGTATCCTCTGCACCTCACAAAACTTTTTTTGTTTTTTATTATATTGTACTATTAAAAATAATTGTAACGAAGACATGTAATCTGATGAGTTTATAGATCTTATTCTACATAAGTAACCTTTGTAGCCTAGATGGCTTTTCATATGCCATCCTTTTGAGCTCAAACAGTCAAATATTAGACATATCTTATCCTGCAGCTGTCTTTAGTCTTTCTCAAATGCAGTGTCACATTTATTTCTTTAAGCTGATTTCATACAGGCTGCAGAACTGTTTCCTCTGAGGGTTGATATTACACTGCTAACAATGAGAGAGAATAAGTGACCTTTGTAATCTTGCTTCTAAAAATGCGTCTACTTTAAGTGCTCAAGTAATTCCAATAACTTTGTGTTATTTACTGACTTTAAACATATGAATGCTTGCTTTTTCCCTGTGATATAGAAGTCAAAATGAATTGTACCATAATGCGATATGTCTCTTGTAGTTTTTTTGTGTACCTTATATACATTTCCTGTTTTAGAGATGAGAACATGACATCTACTGAGGGTTTGGCTGGAATGGTTTTTCATCTGAAAAGGAGTGCCCTGGATCCTGTTAGGATGCATGTGACCCTTGTTTGACAAAATGAGTTTGACTAAGTATTATTTGACAACTAATGCTTTTGCAAAACCCGGTGTACATATAAGCAATATTTTGGATATTTTAAAAACCAAGGATTTGTTTTAATCTTCTCTGCAATAACACATGAGATTAATTTTGTACTATTTTTATACTGTTAGGTAATAATGTGTAGCTGGAAGGAAAAATGTCTTAACTTCAAAAGATTCTAACTAAAAAAATATATTTTTTAAACAAAAATATAATGAATCAAAATAACTAGAACATACAATAGCAACGTATGGTTGTTCAGCAATACATATTAGCTAGGACAAGAATAATGACATTTTTTCTGAACCTTACTGGCAAAAACAAAAAACTGTACTCATGTTTTATTAAAAGCCACTTTCATTGCACTGGCTGATTTTTTTTCAGAAAAGTAATTTACATTTCCATCTGCAAGTACTTATTTATAAAATTCTACAGATAACTTCCAGTTGTTAGTATTTTCATACTATAAACTTTTTGTTGGTATATGCTGAAAATTTGTATGTTGATTAAACGTGCTTTAAATATCTGTCTTAGTTAACTTACAACATAGTAGCACAAGGTTTTTATGAGATTTGCTAAATCATTTTCTGCCAACTTACTTTAGTTTGGCACTCCCTCAATGCTCTTTTACAACTAGATTTCTTAATATTTTTTTTCTGTTCTTGTTATTTATAGTTCTAGCTAAAGCGTAGATTCCAATTAATGGATGAAGTACAAAAACACAAGTTCTAAACCAGAAATACAAAATGGAAAGCTGATCTACACCATACTTAGCACAATTCAGCTGCATCAAAACAACTGTTTAACAAGCAGCTGTAGAAGACAAATGGTTAAGTGCCATTTGGGAGAATGATTCAAAGAAGCTGTGGTAGATCCAGCTCGGTTGACTTGTGTCAAAAAGGTTTTTGCTCTTATCTCGGTTCATAAATAAGTGACTTGAGTAAGCCCTTCTGAGCTCACACAGGATGAGGTTTTGGCAGAGATTAATTTTCTGTCACCTCTGATGTCATAACAGTTTGGGAAGTCCCTGCATCCCTGAAAATGACGTTATTGTTTCTAATTCCAGCTTAAGACTGTAATCCACATGTTTGCAGGAAGTTTAGCCCATTCCAGTGATGTTTGCAGTTAGACAAGCTGTCTCACGCAGTCCCTACCCCAGCACAAATATTAGTGGTCTGAAGTCTATTATGAGTGGATCAGTATGTTTGCCTCCATTGGCATCTGTATTACCTAGTTTCTCTATTTCTTCTGAGAGGCTGGCAAAAAAAAGAAGGAAACTCATTTTTCAGAGTTCATATCCAGTAGATGTTACTGCCTTTGTTTCCAAAAAATATTTTCTTCAGGTAACTCACTCATTAGACTCAAAACAAGATTTTTAAATGGAAATACTTCCAGATACTTTCTACTCCATCTCCAGATGGGCTTTTAATTCAGTTAGAAATAACTTATGAGGTGGGCTTGCTGAGGCATAAATATTAGCATTTATTAATGCTTCCAAATAATCAAGCTATTATGTCATTACTGGGGGGGTTAGATCATAACTGACACTTAGCAGGATGGCTTGGGTGAAATCATAGGGATCCTTCATGCTCCTGTTTTCTGCAGAAATAATGCACAGAAGAGTTATTTGGACCCAGGTACGTTGCAGGAACATATGCGTGAAGTTAACGCGGTCAGGCATGATTCCCCATGAGCAGGGAAGAAATTGGGCTAATAAAGTAATTTAAGCACTAAAAGCAAGACATTGATGGTTCCTGTTTTACTTGAACAGGATATGATGGTGATATCACCATAAAAATTGAGATGTCTTTCTACATAGGCTCTAGATGACCAACAGTACCCACATAAGCATTAAATGCAATCTTAATACTGTCTACTGTCCAGCACAACAATTTATTACTGTTACGGATTCTTTAAATGATGAGCAATTCCCTGATTTAAGTGATGTCCCAGTAATTTAAATAGCTTGCATTGTGAAACAGGTGACTAAAAATGCGCTATATTATTTATCAAACTTATCATTGAAATGCTCTGTAGGACACAAGAGAAGAAAAATGCCTTGAGCCTGGTTTCTGGTCACCAGTATGGGTTTGCGTGGATCACTGTTACCCAGAAATGGAGTAACTTGTGTTGTGCTGCTCATAAGAGAGATTTCAGGTAAAGATCAGCATGTAAGCGTCCCTCAGCAGATCAAGATCTTTGGCTTCTTGAGAAGCTTTCTAGATCAATGTATTCTGTTCACAAGCATCGCTGAAAGCAGTTGTGGTCTAATAATTAACCTGGCACACTTCGTAGTGAAGTGCTAAGCAGGGATATTTGTGAGTCACGCAGAATGATCCACTGAACGTGACCCTAAAGGGAGATCATTTTCAGTCAGGTCTACAGAAACACCACTGATTCCAAAATTCAAAATGTAATAAGAGATTTTCAAGCAGCCCGTTTCCCATTAGAGATTGAAGGTGAAAAGCCATCTTCTTGCTCAAATTGGTTAGAAAATCATAGCTTAAAACAGAAGGTATAACTGTGAAATCTCTGACTCTGGGACAAGTATTTGGTTTGGTCACACTGAACTTCTCTAGATTAACAGTTGCTGCTTTCTGCTCCCCTCTTATTGCCCTAGGCAGCTCTAAGAGCCAACATTATGTGAAGTGCTTGGTCATTTATTGTTACAAATTTTAAATTATGAAAGTTTTGAGTTCATTCATATATACATAGCAGTAAGATCTTCAGTTTGGATGTAGTTTCTCTGTGTTTTGATAACACAGATACTTGCTTCTAATACTACTATAGCAGAAAAAGATAAAAACTATTTGTTCTGCATGTTTGTCAGCTAGGGAATAATTTTTAATGTTTATTTACAAAAAAATGTTTGCACCGAGTAACATTCTTCTGGATTTGGGTTATGTAGATATTATGCCATATGGGGAAAATGAAGGTTTAGAAAAATCCTTAACTTTTTCTGAAGAAACAAAGCTTGTATGACTTTACTGGTGACATTTATATTTGTATAACTGATGATAAATATTCTGTCAGTTCAGTCCACCTCTGTTTTGCTCCTGCATTTGTTAGGGATGAAGATCACAATCATTCTAAGTGTACTGAAAATCAACGGGTTGGTGAATTAACAGCCCCATCTAGACAACGGTGGGCAAGCTGAACATCTTGCCATTTCTGATACCGTAAAAGTGTTGGTCATTCATTGTGTGTTAACTGGGCAACTCATCAGTGTGTGGACAATGGATGAGTGCAGTGTGCACTGCCACAGCCCCAGACAGCTAAGTAAAGGATAGGTGAGAGGATGCAGGATGGGGATGAGCACTGCAGAAATGAAAGGAGTGAAAATCAGTCTGTGGATTTGGGCTGGAAGCTCCAGGGATACAGAAGGGACAAATCAGAAAATGGGAGATCAAGTTCAACCTGTCTCCATGTTTAAATGAAGTACTAAGTAACTCTGTATGATTATAAGGATAACATACTACAGACTGTAAATTCATTTGTGTTCATAATGAGGCCACAGCCAGAATAAGGTTGCCTCAGCCTCACCAGGCTGGATTGAATGTTCCCTTAATTTCTTTAATATAGTGTGATCTTTGGCTGGTAAGGCAGCTTTCCATTCATTGTCTTTGTTTCAGCTCGAGTGTATCACAGCTCTTTCTAAAGGAAATAATAGCATGTCATAGCATGCTACTGGTTTGAGTCGCTTGTTGTATATAGGTAGGTATGTTGTTTTGGCCTTCCTATGCAGCTGTACTGTTGATTACTTTGGGGGAGCAGCATATACTTCTGGGGAACCTTTTTTTCCTTTGGCTAAAAGGTCATCCATTCTGTAAGTAGACACATTCTTGACTAAAGCGACTACACTTATGCAATGAATTATTTTGTCTATTAAGACTTAGGGTCTCAATGGATGTAGTCTAATTTTACCTAATTGGAAAACTCAACCCTGAGAAGCATTTTGAGAAAGGTACTCTGTGTATGCTTTTGTCACTCTATCAAACTACATGTTTAGGAGTTTTGTCTGTATTTTAAGCTTAGGGCTTACTAGTGGACTGTTCATTCATAGCATGAAACAGCTTATGAACTAGGATTTCATTTTATTGCCTTAAATATGCTGAGTTTCAAACTCTACAAATAATTAGATGATCACTAGAAAAATGTTTCTTTTTGAATTATTTTTCACTTTTAAAATGTGTAGTGTATTCAGATGTAAACACATATCGACATATAAGAAGCACAGCTGCACTTTATAGGCATCATATAATAAAATAAAATCTTTAAGTGGCCTTGAGCCAGTATCCCTGTTCATTTTACTCCAGTCCATCATGGGACCAGTATTTCTTCCCAAGAAATAAGATAATTTTAGAACCAATTTTCACAATGGGACAGCAGAAGTTATGTAGCACAGGTGTTTCTATGGTTTTGATGAAAGGGAAGAATATATAGCCTTAAAAAATGGTACAGCCATCTGCTTATGATGTAGCTTTTGGATATAATATAAAACAGTAAAGTTAGAGTTGGTTGGCTGTTCTTGAGCTTTTTGTCACTGGCTATTGATTTTGTGTATTTGTAATCATTTACTGTAGAATGGATTTATATTTGTATCAGCCCACATCTAAAGATATATGGCAGATTATTCTAGATTTTCTGTAGAAACAATTCTGTCTGGTAGTCAGATCTGGTACACATGTATGTTGCTTCTTATTTGAGATAAATATTTTCAAGATAGTACACATGCAACTTTATGTAAGCTGATTTTATATATATTTTTTAAGAAGTTGGTGACTTAATCCTACCAACTGGGGACTTTTCAATAGCTGTTTTCCTGGATTCCAACGGGCACAAGGAAATTAAATGGTTATTATATTGCATTTTCCACTATTGATAGTAATGACAATTATACATACCTATCAAAAGTCTAATCTTAACTTCTAAAATAATTTTTAAAATGTAGTTGTCTTTCATTGGTTATGTCATGAGATGGTTTTGTGTGTGTCTCATTGTGCCTCTCTACACGCTTCCATCCCAAGGATATCAGACAGGCAGCATTTGTGATGAATATCACTCCAAGCTGCCAGTTCTGCAAACATGCTTGTCTGGCCTGTTGCAGTAGAAGTAAATCCTCGTTACAGCGCAGCTCCGATGTATTTCCAACTTGTGAAAAGAGGATTTCCTGATATCAGCTAGATTGTGTGCTTTGTGCTGCAGCAGGATTACACATGTGCTGCTGTGAAATTTGAAATCAGAGCAGAGCTAGACCTCCCCTGAGAAACACAGGCTATAAATTGTAAAACCTTTAAATGAAGGGCTAGAAGAAAAAGGCTTGCCTTAGGTTAGGGTTAATTGGTTTTGGTACAAAGAGTTTTATGTCCATAACTTACTGTCTGTCTATCTATCCTCTTCCTGATTTCTCTAATGTTGTTTTGCTCTGGGGCAAGTTTGTATTTGTTTTTCCTGACAATGATACGGTTGAAGTTGAACTGTTCTTCAGCTGCTATGAACTTGAACTTATTTACTCAATATTTATCAGATCCTTGCCCTGAATGCAGATTCCGTTGTTTTTTTCTAAGAAGTTTATTTTCTGAATTAAATATCTTCCCCTTTTCTAACATTCTGTATTTCAAAGAACAGCACTTTTTCCTTTCATGTTGACAAGTTGCATCGTTTAGTGAATTTGTTACAAAGTTCAAGTACTGCAAGCACTGTGTTCCTGACACAAACTTTAATGACAGAAGCAGCCTGAAAAATAACAGTTCATTCAAATATTGGTTAATCATAAATAACTTCTTGAGTGAGATATGCTGGTTGTACAAATCAGGACAGCTCTTTTACTGCAGTGTAGTAATAGTTGACAACTGACTTGTATGGTTGGGTTAATTCTTTCTACAAACCCAAGAAACGTAGAAATGTTTTTCAAACAAAAGCATTTCTCCTGTCTGAAACAAAGAAATTAACAAATAGCCTTTTCTCCTAAAACTTTAGCTGCCTTGGAAAAACCCTTCAGAGGTCCTCTTAAAAGTAACTCAAGCTTGAGTAATCTGAGCTCTTCCATATAAATTAGCAGGCTATCCCACAATATTGAAATGAAGTGATGCCAAAAGAGGTCAGAAGATGTCTCTCGGCATTGCAGTGACAGTCCAGTAATTTCATAGAAAATCATCAAAGTGCAATGTCCTTTAACTGTTATGGATAAGGCAGAAATCGAGAAAGCCACAGATGCTTTGTGCAGAGAGCCAGAATTATCCCTGTTATCAGCCCTCAAAGTCAAAGGCTGTTTAATCTACACTGACTGAAATTGGCCCAACATATTAAAACTGCAACATATTAAAAATGTAAAACATTCCTGAAAGCAGCGCCATACAAAATGAAAATGCTTTTTTTAACTACCCTGGATCTGATACCTTACTTTTATTGCTCTTCTGGATGGTTTCTGTTTGCACTTGCATTGAAGTAGTCACTGAAGTTGTCTCTGCTTAGTACAGATCATACTGAGATCGGAAACAGTCAGAGAGCGTCTTGTCAGGAAAGCAGGGAGAAAATGCAGCAGGCTAGATAGACTGGATAAGGAAGTTGCAAAATGGGTGCATCGCTTGTAGAAAGAGAGTTTGTATTGTCCTCAAGAATTAAAGTGAATTTCTGTACTGCTGTACAGGCTACATGGCCGTGCCCATGTAATCCTGTGATACCATAATCAAAACTAAACTACTTGATTATGTGCCAGTTTCTCTCTCATGTGAGGCTAGTGGCTTGCCAAATTAGACTTGGGTTTGGAGACTGACTTAAGTTTAAATACTTGGTCATATGGCAAACTTAGCCTGGACTAAGTGAAGTGGTGACCTCTATCATTTTTGGTATAACTGTGCATCCTGTGCATCAGCACCCTGTAGTCATTTCTGGTGGGTGCATCTTTCCCCTCTTTTCTATCTTCATTGGAATCAAACACAGCTCTACTTGGGGAGCTCCCAAGCTCAGGAGAGATGAGTAGCTATGTCCACAGCCATTCCCTGCTTGTTTGTGTGAAAGGCCTTGAGAATCCTTGGACAGTTGCCATCCTGGCCCTGCCTGCCCTACTGCCAGAGCACTGTCTGTAGCTGGGCAAGGAGCAGGCTGCTGCCCCCTCTCTTGTCCAAGAACTGATCTGCTGCTCTGCAATAAATCAGGTACTCTTAGGAGACTGTTCTGCTGTCAACTGTGGCCAGAGGAGATGAGATGCACAGTACATCTGGGCAGGAAATAAGCCCCAACATGTGGTCTTCCCTTGCCATGGGCAGAAAGTACACAGCCTGCTTCTCCTGCATAACAGTTAGCTCTGTTGAAATAGTGTATTGGAAATATGCAGTTCCTAATTTTCTTGACTTTGCTAATTTAGTTTAAATCTTATAAGCAATATGCTTTTAAAGATAATGTGGCTGTTTGCCCATAAGAAAAGTGCAAACAAAATTATAAAAGGAATAGAAAAATGTTTCGAAAACAGCAGATACTCTGATTCTCTCTAGGTTGTTATTACTAGGTACTGCTCTTTCTCTGTATTCTTTCATATTTGCTGTGGCAGATTAGATTTATAAATACTCCCACTGTCTTTGATTGCAGCTAGATTGTTGTGTTGATTAGATGAATTTGGCAGGCTCACAGCAGTAAGCAAAGTACAAACTGAGCAATAAAATGGATAGCAACATTTAATTTAAAAGATGTTTTTGACTAAAATCAGTAAATTAAACTTACAAAACATATGTGGTTTATGTGTTATTTGAACTATGTTGGCAGTTGGCAAATTAATAATAATAATTTATTGTACATAACTAATAGCAGTATAAAGTAACTTTACATAGATGACAGAGGTTTGGGGCTATTTGTAGGAAGAAATTGTTATTAATCTCAGATAACAAGTAAGGAAACTGAAACATATGTAGAAGCATGAGATATGTCTAATGGTCTCTTGATTAATCCAGTGTTAGAGAAAGGCCATGAATCTTAAGAAGTTTGACTTTTTCCTTTTATTTTCAGCCCTTTGCTCAGTGCCCAATGAACATGGTGGCAAAATCCTTATAAAGTATCTTTGTTGTGTTCTATTGCTATGAATATTTCTCCGTTCTAAAGTCTCTTTTATTTAAGGGCTTTTTGATAGTAGATTTATCACTCTTTTTAGAGCTAAGGGGTCAAATTATATCCTCAGTTTTATACTGATGACAATCCAGTGAACTTCCTTTGAATCAGCTCTTCCACTTCCAAAATTAGTACACTGCATTTGTACCAGAAGAATGAAGTTCTTCTTCAGTTTGTTCGTTTGTCATTAGAAGCATGAGATGTTTCATACCAACTGTTTTGTGCGTATATTAAAAGCTATAGGTTACTCATCTGTTCATCCTGGTTTTGGAAAGTTTTGGGGAATTGCTGATGTTCTTGAACACACCTGCCCATTTTACAGCTCACATGCAAGTCCTTTCATCTTGGAAGGGATGTGCTGATACTTCTCAAGTCGGTGATTCTGTCTCCACTAGCAGTCTTTCACAGGAAAAGACTTTGGCTAGGACAATAACTAGAAACTCTTATATATTCAGGACCAGTTCTTTTAATGTAATACTGGGTTTCTGTTTCTGACAAACTCTTAGTGGCAAGTTGATAAAAACAAACGTAAGACAAATGCCATAACACGAAGAAAGTTCTGAGAAAACAAAAGTGTCTTCCATTTGTCATCAAAACTGATTACACACACTGGTAAGAGTAGAAGAAGGGGACAGAATGTCAGTCTTGTTGAGCCATTGTCAGATAATATTCTGAAGTTTGCTTATTTTCTTCTACGTGTTGGTTCTGTGTACCTTCTGTGACCCCAAAACTCAGGAAGTGAAAGGGTAGTTGATGATATCTCTGTTACATCTTCCCTCCCATCTAAGGTTTAGTATTTGAAAAGTCTGTAAGAGCTTGTGAAGGCCAAATAAAATTTTGAATATAGGTAATGTTGTCTCAAAGCAACAATTTTGTCTTCAAGTTTGAAATAGCTCACAAACAACTGTTGAAAATACTGAAATGTATGACTGTTAAAGTGAACAGAAGTTGTAAAATTGTACCAAACCTCAAACATTTGTGTAGTGGCTTCTATCTGGTCTAGATATTAACTGATCTGGTCTGGGTAAAGTGGGAGCTTCCAGATCTGTAACTCTGTATCTGTCAGTGGAGACTCTGCTTTTCTCAGATTCGCATCTTTGGGCATTTGACATATAACATGTATCAGCTGACTGGTTGAATTTCTCCTAACATCTTCCACTTTGACAATAGGCTTGCACAGTGCAAGTTTCAGCAGACTGAAAAGCCTGAAGGTATGAGGTTATGGTGAGGATGAGTACGCTTCATTCTGTCATTGTCTTAAGCAGGAATTTGTCTTTGAGCTCCAACAAGGCCGAGACAAGCCTCCAACATCAAAACATAGTATTTCAAGCTATTGATACCGCATCTGTTAGGAGCATTAATTTCACATGGGGGAAAAAGAAGCCCACATAAGTATTTTCTGATCACTAACTGGAACTTTTATTCTATAGGAGTGTCCAGTTAGTTCTCAGATGTTTAATGATTAAGTGGACTTGTGGTAACCTGGAATGTAAATGAAACGTGCACTACTTGGAGTGCGAGCCAAAGCCTGTTAAAGTAAATGGAAATGCTCCTGTTTATATAAGTGAACTTTGGATCAGAGCCTGAACAATCACTTGAGAAGCAATTTACTACCTGGATTTTTCTCTGTATACTGACAAAACTGTTAAGAATGCAGAGTGTAGCATGCTCAGCTGGCTACCTGACTATGGATGCTTACAAGCATTGCAGTTTTGTGTTTACAGCTCATTATTTTAAGTCATATGTTAAGCATAAAAGAATATGGAATAACTTTGTTTTGGGGGGAACAGAGAATACTTTTACTGCTTAAAATACCATCTGATTGGTTTAGTGATCACCATAAGTTAGCGCTATTTTCTGAGCTGATTCTTGATAACAAAGGCATTAAACTGCACATTCTTGAATCACTGTTAAGTATTGCACTTTATAAATCAGGAGTGTTTTGATAAAAACACTGCAACTAGCACTTCAGATGGGTATAATTTAGCTTGTTTTCTGTGATACCTTTACATAACCCTTAACTCTTACAGCCATGGAGTAGCACACATTTCATGAGTACATGCAAAATTTTACTATACTCCAACCTGTGTTTTTTAAGATTCCTTTAAGAATTTCTCTTAAATGTAAAGAGTGTTTCTTTACATTTGCACATGCAGAATCTTAAGACTGGGGTCTTAGTTTTATTATATAATTGGCTCAGTTATCAGAGCAGTTCCATCTAGATAAGAGAAGAAGTCAACTCTGAGAAAGGGATTCGTGGTTTGATCCTCACAATTCACCTGCTTTATCCCAATCAAAAATTTGGAGACAAAGCTTGTGACCTGGGTAGCTTGAAAATGCTTCATATGTCATTGTATTTTTTGGTTTTCTAGACTTTCAGTAAAGCTTATTGTGATAAATTATGCTGGATTTCGAGATGATTCCATGCTTGGGATTGTCAGGAGATCTTATCCAAACAGCTGGACTCCTGAACTTTTGCAGATGAAAATATCTCCTCTGAAGCTTTTCTCAGTGCTTAATTTAACTGTTATGGGACTTCCACCAAAACTTAATCATTTATAAGGGGATTCTCATGATAATTTAAAAGACTAAATTAATTAGTCAATTCAAAGAATTAATAAATCTGAATTCAAAGAATCTACCAAAGGCAAACAATATAGTTTAGCACTGGGTAGTTTCCTCTTTCCTGATACTACAGTTGGAGTCATTAGGGACAATCCTTACTTGGGGAATGAGATCAGTTTTGAAGTACAGTTTTTCATTGAAATTTGCTTTTATTTTGCTGCTTAATCTGGGGGGGGTGGGCGGGGTGAATTTGGGAGAAGGGATTTCTAATCACCCTTAGGTTAATATGGAATTTGAATGGTTTGACACTCAAGAACTCAACAAAACCTTCTCACTTACGTTGAGGGAAAAGTTCCTGTTGACTTCAGTGGAAAACCTTGAGAACTGTACTGAAAACTTTGCAGGAAACCCAGCAGAGTTTCAAGTTTTTGTTTTTAAGATGTCAAAGTGGGTTTAGAAGATTGAAAATGTTTTTAAATCTGTCTATATCCTTTCCAGAGAAAAATATGTTCATGACTTTAAATTTTTTTTTTAATGAGGGGGACGCAGGTGAGGAACAGAATGGGTTAGTAAATGGTACTGGGTAAGACCAGCACAAGTATAGTACATCTGAAAATGTTTGGTGCTGGGGGAATAATTATTTAATATTTAGGACTATGCAAACAAAACAAATCACTTTTGGCCTTCCTTGAAATCATCTGACTGATTTGCATTGATGTCACGACAGCATACTTCAAAGGTTGATGCCTGTGAAAAGTCCCAAGGACACATACCTTGTGACTCTGCTACATATTGCTAGGGGCCATTTCAGTTGTTCCCATTGTGATGTGGGGAGTCTTCTAGTTCATTTATTTTTTAACTGTTGATCTCCAAAGACTGTTGTTTGCATCTGTTTATTAAATTGCAAACTGGGCTGTGAAAATGGTTTTTATGGTGTTGTTTTATTACAATCCCATTTAGAATTGGAGCTGAGCACAAACATGATAAATATTTTTCTTTGTGGAGGCACACATTGTTGCAGGGCCATTGAAATAACATGAAACTGGAATTGTTTGTTTACAGGATCAGATTCATTCATTACTTTGGTGAGGAGCTGTGAAATGTAAATCTCACATTCCTCTGGACAATAACAGCACCAGCTTGAACTCATTTAGAGGTGTGATATTCCATTCAAAAGACGGCTGTTAATTTTATTGACCAAATTTTGCAATTGGGGTAGCATTGATATTCAGGAATGCTTCTGAATTGCTTTGTTTCTATAACCGCTTTATTATCTTTGGGAAGGAAAAGAGGTCCAAATTCTAAGAATATTTCTATTTTGGGGGGAAAAAAAAAGTGATATTGTTTTTCTCTGTTAGTGTTGTTTCACGTTTTCCCATCTTTCTTGTAAACTGTGTGTGTGAGAGTATGTGCAGGGAAGTAACAAATGGATATAAACATATTCTTTAGAGCTACTGATCATATTCTTGCTTTAGTTTTCGCTTGCGCATGTTTTAAGCTAGTGCATTTTAATTGTTTTATCAAAGTTTTGATGAATTAGAGCTGGGATTTGGTAGTGGTTGTCTGGACTTCGTAAATAAACAGTTTAAACCATTTTAAACAATATTTAAGAAAGGTTTCTAACTTGGTGACTGAAAGCTCAGTTGTACTTCTGCTTTAAGGAATATTAAGAAATTAAGTAAATTATTCAGGCAAGAACATTTAAAGCCTAACCTGGTTTATAAAATGCATGAGTAAGATTAACAGCAACCGAAAACTAGAGAGTGACCTTATTAAAAATTGTTACAGATTTCAGCTAAAGTTGCTCAGTGAGAGTAATGGCTCAATATGAAATGTTATGAGGGTACAGGATATTTAGCAAGTGGCCGTTCAACACTTTCATAAAATGGCCAGCGTTATTTCTGTTGTTTTTTAACTTGGCACCCCCCAAAAATGGCGTCCCAAGTTTCACGTTAGGTGACAACAAGGACTGTTTTGCTGATTACATATATATGTCGCTACTTCAAATTATTTTACTTTGTGAAGAAAGAAAATAAGCATTGTTTTATCCCCAGACCTGCTGTCAGATCTTAACAAGCAAACTTGTTGGATTCATTTTGTGAACGCTGAATTTTCTTTCCTCTGCTTTGTTCGTATGTGTGATATGCTGCTGTTTTGATGTGATATTAATACAAGCAAAGTAAAATCAAAGGAAAGCTATCAAATGCTACTGCCCAAGTAGCCAACAACAGCCTGAGCTTGTCAAGGAATCTGACATAGTGCTGGCCTTGATGTATTCCAGATAATGTCTTAAAGAGAAACAATAATCTGGATACTTTATTATTTGTAGAGAATGACTTCAGCTGGATCTACCTTGTATGTGGATCCTTACAGTTAACTTTTTCTTGTTTCTCGAGAAAGAAATAATATTTGCTAAGGTATTCTCAGGGAAAAAACTGCACTTTTTTGTTACTGAACAGTGTCATAAAAATATCAGTGATGTCACAAAAGCTCTGTCATGGAGACATTTTATTGTGGATGAATTGTAAGAACCATCTGGATACTATTCTAATGATTCACAGGCCTCTGCATGGATGGTACAGATGCTTCTTTTGTTGTTGGTGTGATCTTGTAAATAGTTAAAATATTTACCAAGGCACCTCTGAGCTGAAGCTATACCATTTTATTATTTATACCTTTTCAGAGGGACAAAAATGGAGGTGTCCACTAAATGTGATGGATTAGGCTTATAAACAGCCATTATTGCCATCAAACCTCACATGTCAGCTCCCCCTTTTGTGTCTGTGCATTTCTAAGCTAACCAGTGATCCATGCATAAGATAGAAGGTTAAGAATGTGCAGAGAGAAAGGGGGTTGACTCCAAGCAAGATGTATCTTCTGCTGATTAGAAATACAGCTGTAGAAAGGGGAGAGAAAAGAGTTTTTGCAACATGACACTCCCCTTTTCATTTCACACAACTCACTGTTTAGAACCTGCAAATCACTAACTAGCAGAGTCACTTTGCTGTTTCATGTAACTTAGTGCAGCTGCCTTTTGTTTTCCCAAGATAAAAATCAGGAAATGCAAAAAAATTAAACAGGACCAGGGAAGAGGAATAGCAGAGGGAATGAGAGGAAAAAGGTTGAGCAAGTGACTTCACAACTTGTTGACAGAGCAAAGTGCTTTTTCGTTATAATTAAGTACACTTTAAAAGCTAGACAGAAGGGAAAGCTAACAGAGCTTATTCAATATAATCCTTGTCAGTACCTTACACTGAAGTTATTCTTGCTCCTAATGTCCATGCAAAGAGAATTTTTTCTCAAAGTAGTAAAATATCTTTTTAAAGATACTTCCCTTTTCAGTGAAAATGTAGAGCTCCTTGCAGAAGCTTTTCCATTTAATATTTTCACTTCTTTAAGGAAAAAAAAAAAGAGGTTAAGTGTTACAAATATGAATCTTTTTAAACTTCAAATAAACATTGAGGACAAATTGTTTCTCAATTTTTGGTGTGAGGCTGAAAAGTAATGTGCTATAGCCCATTTGTTTGTGTTTTATTTCATGTTATTGTTTCAACTAAGAACGAAATGAAGTTGTTTAAGATTAATATGGCTGTGTGTAACTGTTGAAAAGGAAGGCTGATTAAAAAATCACTTTTGATGTTTCACAAGATTTACCTTAGTGGAATGATGATTTATTTAGGCTTGTTTTTATATTACTGCATAGCTAATTTCTTTTTTGTCTTAACCAGAAACTGACTGTTGCAAAAGATCAGGCTAACTTTATGCACAACTGAAAACCATCGACTTGTACGCTCATGCGCTGCAGGGGAGAAAAAAATGTCTAGAAAATGTTTGCCTTTTTTCTAATACTTTGGTTGAGAACTTCAAAGTCAACGCCACTGTTAGAGCAGCTAAAAACTTGAACTGTGAGTTAACCAAATTGTCCTTTAGAAGTGGTAAAGTTATGCTTCAATCATAAAATCACATGGAGTGGTATTTTCCGACACTAAATCGTGGGTTTGCTTTAATTTATAAAGTGCTAACAATGGCCAGTCTAGTAATCGGATGCATTAGTATGCTGGTGCACTGACCATCCCGTCTCTATAAGTACTGTGATCTGAATTGCACAACCAGTGTGGCAAAGGTCCAGGATTCTGTTGCCACTCCCACTGGGAAAGAAAAAAACAAGCTTCTGTGCAATTTATGTCTGCAGTTGGTTCAGTGTATACATTGAAAAAATCTCATCAAGAGAATGGTATTCAGGCTCATTTTGATCAAATGTCATCTGTATCGGCAGCATTAAGAATGCTTTAAAAAAGGGGAAAAAAAAGGGAGAGAAAAAAAGACTTTTCTAAAACTTACCTTCGCATTGGTGTAAATGTAAAAAGGCAGATGCTTTTGCGTGAAATAATCCAGGTCTACTTTCCTGTATTGCTGTTACCTAGCATCTCCCACAAGAGAAAAATAACAGTAAAATGACAAATGCCCAATAAACTTGCATCTAAAGTAAAGGAATATTCCTGTCTGTGACCTTGCAGCTCATACTAACTTCTGTAGGCTTTAACTGTCTGAAATTAGCACTTGGGAACGTGAAATGAAATCACTTGAAACAGTGAGTGTGGGAAGAAATTCATATCCCAATTAGTTTTAATTCATATTTTTATTTTTCTGGGAGGTCTCCTTCATAGCCTGATAGCCAAACAGGCAAGGAAAGCAAATGATTTGTCCTTTTATTCAGATTTTACTTTAGGATGCAGTCAGATTGCAGGAATCACAATTATGTTGTTTAATACTGCATTACTAGTAAAGCTTTAACTTTCCTCTGAACTCATTCCTGTTCTGCAAAATATTTAAAGATGTTCTTGAATACCCTTCAGAAGGCCCCAGTCTTGTGACAGAATACCTGCAGTAGCTCCTTGTGGATTGACTCCCGCTCAAATCAGTGGTGGGATGTGGAAGTTCTGTCCGCACTTAACTACATAACATTGTGAAAGTTTACTGGATTTTTTTATCCTTTCTGGTTTCAAGGAACTGAGAGATGTTTCTGATCTGTGTGCAAAATGTGTTTTTATTAACATCTCCTAATGTCCAGACTGTTCAGTTAGAAAAAAAAAAGTACAAGGCAAAAGTGTAGGTATGAGCATTGTTGTAGTATTTTCATATTTTATTGTGTTTTGCAAATAAAGTTTCCTTTTGTTGGGCAACAGGCACACATCACTGCACTGATTTGTAGCTCGACTCTTTGAACGCTTGGAAAATGTTAAAACATCCTTCACCATTGTCGTTTTACAGCCCTACGGAGCGAAGGTTGTGTTATTCAGTGCCTTAGACCTCCTGTTAGCTGGGCACAATCTGGAATTCTTATTGGTTATGATTCAGTGATCATACAGGTCAAGAGTATGTTTATCTGAAAAGAGAATTTTTATATATCTCCCAGCCCTGATGCTGCTACTGTTGCATTGTAAATATATGAAGGGGAAGAGGAAAGGGGCTTCTAAAAAAGAAGCCCAGATCACAGACTTTCCTGTAAGCTTGTAGGTACCAGTGACTAATATCTCATGCAGACAAAAGCTAGTTAAAACTGACTGGAGATAAGCATTCTTCTTCAGTGACTCATCTTCCCTAACAATAATGGAAATGTAGCCCCTGTTTATGAGATAGCTGAAGTGCAAATAGTAGTGTCCATGAAGCTGAGGTTAATTACAGGAAGGACTTTCATGGTAATTGCTAATAAACAACACTTGTCCTCCTTTGAATCTGTATTATTCTCTGCAAGAGGAAGCTAGCTTCAGCGATTTGAATAGAATTTTTGAACATTTGCTCAGGAGGTAGGCAGTCAGAGGCAGGAGTGAATAGTAAAAGTCAACCATAAAAGAGCAGGGAGCTGACCACAGCTGACATTTTCTCTCATATAAAATGTAGAATTCTGAACGGGTTCCTGAATTCCCACAGATCGTCACTATCTCAGCATGTAATGTGGTGTGACCAAAAAGAAACAACTGCCTGTATGCATTCAGAGATTACAGCTGAAAAGTAGTCAGACTGGCAGTGAGCATGTCAGCAAAGGGCACAAAAATATTCTTATAAGGGCTCTGCTTCTCAGGAATTTCTCGAAAGCTGATTTCAGCTTTAAAGTGTACGTTGCATGAGGGACGAAGACCTATAATGCATGCACATGGAAGTGAAATCTTAGCAGTTAAGCTTGGAAGCAAACTGCTAGTATTATTTAGAAAGGAAAAGAAACTGACTGTGGAATTATTTTGAAAGTAATATGATTGTGATGCTCATTTCATATGAGAACTTAAAATGAAACTCTCCCCCCTCGTGTATCAATACTTCCTAAATTCCTGCATACCTGCTCTACCATCTGCTTCTTTTGCAAGAAATGCTCTCAAAGATATGTGCAGGGAAGAAGGTGCAGAAGGTGACAAGGTCTTAGTCTGTGCTCTCTACAATACCACATAAGTATCTTTATCTTATCTATATTTGTTAAATCAATTAAAAGAACATATGGAAGTTAATCCCTGGCTGACTTACATTTGTAGTGGGACGCAGAATGAGCACATGGGATTTCTTATCGGTGCAGAAAACACAAAGTAGCTTTTTTTGTAAACGTCAGCAGGTCAGATTTGTGGCTGTGTGGAAAACAAGTCTCCATTCTCTTTGATAAAATTAATTAACATTTATTTTAGGTGATTAATGGTTGAAATTCCTTTTTACCACATGTATTGCAACAGTAAAACAAGAGTAGTATTTGGCCTTTTTGAGGGACAAAGAGTTTGACTGACTCATTGACAGAGCTGTTGGAACTGATTTGAATGTTACAGTCTCCAGAAAAAGTAGATCCAGTGGTCCCAAAATCTATCTGTCTGTTCTTATTTCTAATCAGTCTGTGTGTAGCAGTATTTTCTTCAAAGTTTGAAAACTCGTATCACTTTGTTTAGGGGGATTTAAGCCTGCATCATTTATCTCCAAGGGAGGTTCTCTTGAGCTGGAGTTAAGGGACTCTCGGGCTAGAAATATGGGACCCCTTCTACTTCAACAAAATAAGCATTTTCTTGAGCAGGCACACAAATCTGCAAGAACAGGAGCTGTTTACCACAACCAGATAATTAGGGCATTCTCAGGAAGTGGAAGATTTGAACATGTGTTCTCCCAGGGAGGAGGGGAAAAAATGTGAGGAAAGATAATGACTTTCTTCTTCACATCATTGTCAATGTAGTTTGACATGTCCCTGGATTTCCTTAGAAGTATCTTGAAATGTTTTGCTTGGTCTCAAATAATATATCACTTGTACCAATATTTCAGGTTGAGTTCACTATATCTTCTAGGTGTTTTTACGGCCTGCATGTTTGTAGTGATGATCAAGTAATAAGACACGAGTTTTAACAACATATCAGGCTATACGGGGCACCTCTGGGAGTAGATAATGGGATCAGTATGCTTGGAGTCTAGCATATTCCTAAAATACATTTGCAGACAAAAGTTTAATATGTAAATGTGTGTACGACAGGGACTGTGGTTGGTGGTGAAAACCAGGGCCATATTTGCAACCAAGCAGGCACGATCAAGTATTATGGAGTATTATGTGGATAGATGCACAGTGGAATGCAGAAAAAAGAACCTAGCTTTTTATCTACATTAACTTTAAAAAATGGTTGAGGTGTTGGATGTTGCCCTCCTCAGGAGTTCAGGATGCCATTGGGGTGCTCATCAAGGAGAGCAGATGCTGAACAGGAAGCAGAGGGAGAGGAGAGGGCCTCCTTCCTACTCTTGCCCTGCCTGCTCTCCTGGGCCTGCTCTGTGGACACCCCTTGTCATGGGACTTGCAGCTCCCAGCACGTCCATGCAGGGCTGTACTCTTACCAGTGCATGGAGTTTAATTACTCCTCTATTTATAAATTGCTTTCTAGAAATCTTTCCATTTTCAAATTTTTATTTATTCAAAATTGTTTGGACAAGCAGCTGTATATATATCTGTGAACTTAGTGAACTTATCCCTCACGTGCAACGCTAAGAACATACTGTACCCTTGATTACATCAGATTTTGTTGTTTAGGAATGATCTAAGCAATAAATTTAGTTGTTTAGGAGTGACCGTAGAATTGGCCTGTAATATGTGAAATTTTGGCTTCCCATATTTCAAGATGTTCTGCCTAAGTACACACTTGTGCAGAGTTTTATAAAAAGCAAAGAAACAAGGTCATAAACAATGTGCAAATATTTCTTTTTACTGTAGCCTCCTCAATGGTGCTGATTTCTAATATTTTCTTAAGTTTTTAAAATGAGAAATAAATTCTCATTACATTTGTCTTAAACTGATATTCTCGTTAAGTAGTTCCTCTTCCATACAAATAATGTGGAGTGCATAGAGTTCTGGAAAGCCATCCATCTTTCTGCAAAGATTTCTGTCTTACTGAAGTCTGATAGGGAAGTGGTCGCTCACAGATTGTCTTGTACCTTTGTGATTTCCAATTCCTGTGCAGGAAGTTTCAATGGAGTTTGATCTCCTGAAATAGGTATATAATCATCTTAACAAGATTTATTTGAGATAGATGGAGCAGAAGAGAAGTCTAATTAATAGTGACCTGGAAGGAGAAGCTCCAATTTGGCTTAGCCTCCACCACATACCAGACTTGACTCTCACAGCCAGGCCAGAACTCCAGGAGGCAGAAAATGTGGTACATAGAAATGATGCAACTGAAAGTTTTCAGAAGTTTTCTTTTCTTTTCTCTGTCCTTCTAAGTTGTATTTGAAAAATCAGACTATCTCAGAGCTGAAGTCTAGACAGAATCTGAGTGTAAAACTTCCTCGTGTATTTTACAATGTAAGCGCAGAACTGTCTGCTCCGATAATGCAAACCCGTGTTTGTAATCTCTTTTCAGTTGAATAAATTATTTGACGCTTGAATAAAGCAGTGGTAGAGCCAGAATTAACTCCTGTTTCATCAGAAAACTTGTTGCTAAAAGTTAGCGTATCACATTTTGGAATAGGTTGCCCAGAGAAGCTGTGGATGCCCTATCCCTGATGGCATTCCAGGCCAGGTTGGATAAGGTCCTGGACAGCCTGATCTAGTGTTTGGCAACCCTAGCGATGGCAAGGGGTTGGAATTAATTGATCCTTATGGTCCCGTCCAACCTAAGCCAGTCCATGATTCTGTGATTTGGTTGCCAAGCAAATTGATTGAAGAACTGATATTCCAGGGAATTTTCTAGATTACTCTGAGCCTAAAGTCTATATTTTGCTGTATGTGTGATCTCAAATAATTGTAAATTGTGGTACAGAATGGACAGGAAAATACGACAATAGATCAAAGAACATGGAAAAGACTTGGGAAAACCCAGATCCCACCAGTTCCATAGTTAGGAGCTGTTTGGACAATTGGTTAGAACTCAATATGAATTGGAACCATTCAGTAAACTAAGAAATTTGTAATTTAAACAAATGCATATCTTGGATAAGCTAGAAGTACTTCAAAAATAATTGAAAATACCTTTAATTACAGAGATGTTGATTTTACTTGGTATAAAATCTGCAGTTTGATTAAAATTATTTTTATGAAACCTTGGATTCCATGATATGGTTTAATAAAAAGGCTTTCTAATGTCGGAGGAAACTACTAACTATCCTTTGGGAACTCTTCTATATTTTAAGATGACTGTGAGAGCTGGATAAATTACCAGTGCTTTAGTTTCCCTTTCTGACGTTTGCATTCTTGTGGCCTTCAGGTCGAAAGAGTACTTGTTTGTTCAGACGGTGCCTGAAGTTATGGGACGTTCCTTGTTCTATATAGTGTAAATCCTCCAGAATGATTAAATAAATAAGTTACAAACAAAAGATGAAACTACTGTCTAGTTTCATGTGCTCATGTGTAACAGAGTTTTTAGGACAGTACGATGGATCTGGAATGGGAAATTCCTGAATTTCTGTTCTGAGCTTCATTGCTTTGGCTGATAGCCCTAATGCAGATGACATTAGAAACTAAACCCTGCTGCTATGAGAGTGCTAGACTAGTGTTCTGAATTTGGGTGGAGTTCGAGTAAAGGGCAACCAGACACCCTTTGTTCTGTAGTTTTCCACATACGCAAGGTTGATCTCTAATCAAATAATTTTTTCCTTGTTTTTCCACAGAACTTTGACAGCTTTGTTTCTCTTTTTTTAAAAAGACAAGTGAGAATTTTGTTCAGTTAGTCAACAGTTTGGTTTGTGTTATGAGATGTTAAGAATTCATGAATTCAAGAATTCAGACCTAAGAATATGATTTTCATTTATGATCTGAAGTTAACATCAGCCATTGAGTAATACCTTAAAAACATTTCTCTTTGTTCATTTGGAGATACATGGTTTTCTTGAGGTCTCTGGGAGATACCAGGTAACATCTAAACTATTTCTCATGAGTTTCTGTACATTTTTATTTTAAGATCAGTCTTCGTAATTCTGTGCAATATTATTTGCTTAGTCCAAGACTGATTTGTTCTTTGGGTGCAGTTTTTCTGTGCTTCTTTACAAAAGAGAAATGGCTCCATCCACATTTGGTTTTGTTGGCCTCTTTCTGAGCGGTTTAATGGACAACTGGTTTGTTTTATTTATCTGACAGGGTTTCTTCATATTGTTTCAGGTTATCAGCACTCTTGTAGATCATATTACAGCTTGTGCTAGGATTTGACCCTCACTAAGGTTCATGTTAAATCAGATCCTTATCATTAACGCTGTGATAAATAGAGATGCTTTGGAAACTGTATACAGATTATTTATTTAGTGCCTCTCTGTATCATGTTTTATACAACCAAGGATCAATGTCAGACCTTTATGGATATAGCTTAGGTTGCATTCAGTAACTACAACCTAAAGCCCTTTAAATAATGTTAACTTAATAGCTGACATTTTTATGAATTAAGTCTGCAAGGGGGGGAGTGTAATATTGCTCTACAGTGAGGAAGATTTTTATTTTTAGTTTCATCCAAAGCCTAGAGGGATGTTTTTAGTTTAACAACTGCCTCTGAAGTTTCCACTTTAAAAAATAAATAAAAAGGTAGACAAAAGCTTTTAAGAAAGAAATGGAGTGCCCTACCACAGGGTGACCCTGGGTTATTGCTTTTGTAATGATACTTTTTGGAAACTTCTAAAGAACTTTGTGTTATAAGATCTCTCATTCCTCATTATTTCCCCTTCTACGATTGGCTGGTCTTCTTATGACATTTTCTTATGTCTATATTTTTTATATAAATTTAGACTGAAGTGCATTGTTCTGCAAGGTGGCAGATTGTGGTCTGGGTATTTCCCTTCTCTGGTGAATTTGCATTGAGACCTAAAATCTTCTAAGCAGATAGTATGTAAACCTGAGAATTCAGAAATCCAGTTTTTCAATTAGAATTATCAAAAGTCTATACACTATGTAACATGTAAATTTCACCATTGCTAGGTAACTGAAGTAATTCACTTAAGCTTTATAGTGTTGCAGATCATTTTCATAGAAGACTTTCTTATGTAACAGGCCATTCAATGTAAATAACACAAACGTCTATCCAACTTTTCAATTAAATGAAAAATTGACTTTGGTTTAAATACATAACCATCTTGTGATTGTCATACAGTACTGAAGACCACCACAACGCAAATCTCTTACATAGCTCTACCTAACCTAATGCCTGTCACACTTCCCAAGGACAGCTGCTTCAGGCAGCTTCGAGTCTGCTCCAGCAGTCTGTCTCTCTGCATATGAGCTGTAATGTACCAGGCAGAACACTTCATAGCTGTGACAGAAACAAGCTATTAAAGAGGCTATGAGTTTTCAGATTAACTTCTAACTAGCTATGGTTGATATGACTGAAGACTTTGGATGTAGGTCACTCTGAAAATAATGCCTCCTCTTTATTTCCTTTGAAACTATAACGCATTCAAAGAGCATAATAACACTATTTGGTAGACCAAATTCTCGGCTGTAAAATACTATTTTTCAGTGTTGTCACCACCATTAGCTATGCATTTTCACCGGTCATGATGAAGCTCTTGCATGCCATGCTTGTAACAATCTGCATGGCTGTCTGGAATGTGGCTTGTGTTTCACGTTGCCATCTCCACTGCTGAAACACACCACCCACAACCTTATTTGTGTTCATATCCACTGTTTGGTCTCCATATGTGTTCAGCAAGCATTGACGCTCAAATGTCAGTGGGTGCCATTTTTTTCCACAAGGAGCAGTTTAATGACACACCTTTGCTTCATCTGCATTTCTATGTCAGATGCCATTTATCAGACTGCCTCTCTGCTGCCATCTGTCACATGGTTACAAACATAATGGAATATTGGCAGGAGGGTTCAACCTCTACTGCTAATATCCACCAATATCCACCTCTGACATTGTGGGCCACCAGAATAAAATAGGAAGTATTACTTTTTGGAAGCCCTCATAGGTTAACCTAGTCTTTGGAGGGCTCACGCTTTGTTTCAGTTTTGTTTCTATCATCATCATAACCATTCAGATACTCAGAATTTAGTTGGTATACTTTAATACTCCTATATAAGAAAACTGGAGGTATATGATTGATTTGAAGTACTTTTCTTTAAACAAAATGGAATCCTATTCAGCAAAGCGTTAATTACACCATGCTTTCAAGTTATTATTCCTGATCTTGTCATTTGCCTGTAAGTCATCTGAAAGAAACAGGTATCATTATGGTTAAGTTTGTTTTCATACTGTAAACTGTGCCTTTGCCTGTTTGTGAACTGGCTTATTAACTCAGCTGTGCAAAAATCTTTTGAAATTGCTACTTTATTCATTCCCCTGTGATTTGAACTTTGTTTATCAATTAACTATTTATTTTCTGTGGGAGGAGAGAATTTTGTATTGGACTGATGGGTTTTTAGGCAGGGGTGAAGAGAGACATGCTTTTCCAGCAGAAAAACTTGTCTTTAGAACTTCTGTGCTCAAAAGTGTCTCTTGCCATCTATATTAGCTAATAAAAGGTATTCATTATTTCTCTTTCATCTTTCTTATATCCTTGAATATTATGGTTAAAATAACACTGCTGAACTTACTTATTGTCATCAGTGGATTTATATTATGTTATCTATCTTCATAAGTCTCCGCATAATGCTGAAAATGACTCTGGTGCTTGATAATCCAAATTTGTCTTGTAAAAATGTGACTTCCAGTGAACATTTAGTTCACTGTTAGTAAAGCATATAGGTGTGTGGAAGTGCACATGCCTGTTTCTGCTGCCCGCTCAGTAATGCGAGGTATGAAAGGGTTTTAGATGGATATTTAACTGTATTAACTGTAGTTGTTAATATGTCAGCTGGACTTAATGGATCTTGACAAATACTAAGTTAAAGATAACTGAGTGCAACAGATGGATAATAAAGCAGTCTAAAAACCTAACCCCAGATTTTCACAGTAAAGGCTGAACTTGCTATAACATATGCTTTTTTTCTAATACATCTTATTATTAGATAAAATGCTATCGTTTGCACAAGTACCTTGTGCTGCTTTTCTTACTATGTTTATTTCATTCAGAGTGAGAAGGATCAGGTATATAAGATACAGACAATTTTAAAATGAATTAGAAGGTCTAAAACCAGACAAGGACCTTGTGAACATCTTCGTTTTAAGTATATTCATTGTGAATATTTGAGAAAGATGATCTTGCACAAAAAGTTTATTATAATATCTTAATTCAAGCCTTACATAGTGAAATGAGGGAGCATCCTTAAATTTTCTTATTGACAATCAACAGGAACTGTAAAACTCCTAAAATATTAGGAAGTGGGAGATGTAATCCCAATATGGAGTATAGATCTGTCATTAATTTAGTGTGAAAGATGTATAGATGAGTTTTAAATTCCATTTTAGAGAGAATGATGCTGTGCAAATCTGGATATGAGGGGAAGGGTAAGAACTTCCCTAGAATGATGGTTACTTATATTCTCTCAATGCAGTAAGTGATAACTTTAACTTGCATCCCCCTGTGAGAACATCAGTATTGCTCTGTTGATCTGGAACTGAAACACCCTACTATCTCAATTTAAAGAAAAATTTGTAAAAAGTAAAACAGAGAAAAGCATAAGTTTAAGTTCACATCAAACACGCCACATAGCATGTTACTTACATTACAGCATTAAATGTTGAAATGCTTCACAAAACCGTCTTATGGGCAATTCTGGTTTGGGAACTGGGGTTAAGTGCCAGAAAACCCTATTTAAACAGAATTAGGGATGTGACAGTGGCTGCCAACAGCAAGGCAGATCCACAGTATCCCGAGCGCTGCCCATGCCATCAAAACTGTTGATGAGCTCCAAGGAGATTGTGTCTGCATAAAACCTGGCCAGTCAGTCCCTCTCGGGCTGGGACTTTCACAGGACCAAGCACCCAGTTGGTATTTGACAAGCTGTAACTGTGTTCTCCGTTTGGGTAAGAAACTGTGACGTAGTGGCCTGTGAGGCTTTAAAGCACTTTGTCACCTTTCCAAATGTCAGAATACGGATGACTACTTCATCCAGATTCAGTCAACAGAGTCAGGAGGAGATGAAATGGGCACCACAAGCCCTGAATGTAGCTGGGAAATGGAGATGCACTGAGTACTGGAAGCTCTGCTCAAGACAGAAGCCAATTGACGTGGTTTGCAACTGCAGAGCAGCACCAGCCTGAATAAAACCTTTGAATCTGCCCTTCTTTCTGCTGACATTGTTACTTACTTGGAATGTCAGTATAAAAGGATGATGCAGATTAAAGGTAATACGATATAGCGTGTATCGAGGGTGTTTGTTGATGAGCCTGTAGAAATTTTAGAGTGCTTATCCAGTGTGCTAAATTAAACTCAGTATATTTCTGATCCTTTATCTTCTGTCTGACCACAGGCTTCAGAAGTAGGTGAATGAAATGCACAAACCCTCTTGCATCATGACAGTGGCATAATCTCCATATGGAAAAAGGGAAAATCTTTCCTAAACCCTAAAAGCCAGTTAGATTCTGCCTTGATGATAATCTGATGACCCAGATCTTACATTCTCAGTTTACACCATCTGAATTCCAAGCAGGTCTTTGGGCTTTCCGTCACGCTTGGACATACTTACAGCATTGTGTCTGGGTTTCTAAAGATGCTAAAGATAGCATCTCTGGTATGTGTTCTGTTTCGTAGTCTTTAATGTAATCTCTTCTATAAGAGGGTCTGTAAATCCAGCTTCCCAAAGTAGCCAGAACTGGATCCTAGGTGTGACATTCCCATACAATTCACATATGTGCAGTATCTTTCTCCAAAGCATCAGCTGTGAGCATACAGGTTTTTGGTGTTATGTTTATGAGTTGGGTTGGTTTTTGGGAGGTTTTTTTTTTGCTAGCTTTTTTATTAATTTACTCTTACTTCTTTCACTCTAAGAGTGGTTCCAGTATAGACTCTCACACCTGATGACCAGCCCACAAAACCAGTAATTAACGTGAAAACAGCAGGGCTCTGCTCAGAATCATAGCAATTTTTAACCTGGTGACCTTAACTAATTTTAGACTAAGCCAAAGTAAAAATGATAGTAGATAAAGACAACAACAAAATTTAATTTTACAGCTCTTTGAGTAGACACAGAGAATCTTTATAAAACTGTAAGTGGATTTCTTTCTCATAATCCTATCAGTGCCTTCCTTTGTGTTCAATTTAGAAAAAAAAATGTAGGAATCTCACTTCTTTTCTGTAAACATGTCCAAATATGTGACCATATTTCCCTTTTTTCTACCTTTATTGCTTTAAAAACCACAACAAAAAAAAGCTGCTAGTAAACCCCAGCCTTTTTTGCTTGTAGAGATTCATTAAATAATTTCTATTCTTATAAGAAATAGTGTGGGTGTTGACTTGTTTATTTTAATAAAAACATATTAAAGCTTAAAATGTGACAGGATTTTCTGCCTGTTTCATAAAACTAAAATTTCAAATATGCTGCTAATTTCTTCAAAATGAAATGAGACCTATCAGAGTCTCGTGTATGAATGCATGTAGTTGCTCTGTTCCATCAGTCACTGGGTTTGCAGGGTAAACATATTTGGGTCTCTGTTCCGAATCAAGCAGAGTAATTATTCAAAGGCAGGTCTTCAAAAATATGGGATTATCCTGGATGGTTGTAGCTGTTTTCAAGGTTGTTTGCATCTGACTAGACTCCAATGCATGCTGAGGAATTTTTCTGGGTTATAACTTTGTTTGGTCTGAGCAGGCAAGAAGTTCCCATTTTTCTTGTTTCCTTGGGAAAAAAAAAAAAAAAAAGGTTTCTCAAAGAAATTATCAGGAAGTGAAACCTGGAAGTAATATCTCATTTTAAGGAAATAAGATTGTCTACTTCAAAGTAGCTGATAATGAGTCTCTTGTTCCACCAGGTATTCACATATTGTGTTGCAAAACAGGTTAGGTGCATTTTTGGGGAGTTAGTTACTTCAGTCTTTCTCAGAAGAATAGTTTATGGAACTAGCACCAACCCAATTAAATGATCATTTTGATAAGAAAAATTGTACTTTGTCACATATTTTCTAGATTTTATATTCACCTTGTCCTAACAAGTTAGGGTTAGAATTGTATATCCCTTTCAGCAGACTTAACAAATACATAATAAATGTTAACGTATTTTTGTAAGAAAAATATTATATAGAATACTTTAATAGTTCAATAATATTATTTCAATCTCCAAGGTTATAATCATGATTTGTAGATATCTATCATTTTTTCTTTATAATTCTTTATCTTCTAAGCATCTCAAATGCAGTTGGTAAGTACATGTACTTTATCTGGCCAACTAACCTGTTTATATACTTCATGTTTCTGGTTCTTTCCAACCTTAATTTTTTCTTTCATATTCTATTTTTTTGTGTTCTCTCAGTTTCTTTTAATGTGGACACCTATGAAATGACTGGCAGCATGAAAATAAGTGCTTAATGAGTGAAGAAACTATTATAGTTAACAGGAATGGAAATTACAGCATATGTAATAGGACAATCATTACTTTTATAAAATTCAGCATGAAATTGTTAATGTCTCTTGACAGTTTTTTAGTAATTAAGATTTCATCTTGATTGTCTTTCTGTTAACATGAAATGATATGATGGTTAATATTGCTTAAATCACAATGTTAAGTGAATGAAAAATTAGTCTATAATCCTCTGGGTAGTATTTGTTACAGGTTTAACCTCACAGTCTACCCAATTTAGAAAAAGGTTTCTTCATTAAATTGTGGGTGCAAATATATAAAATTGGAATACGTCTTGGTAATATATTTATATAAGATACATACATACATTTATATACTCTTCTTGTTTTTTAAACCAATAACTCTAAATGAAGGCTAATTATGGAGTATGACTGAAAGCTAGACTTTCAGACTAATAATATAATGAAACTCATGTACAAAATGGAATTGGTCAAAAAGGTATCTATGAGAGGATACATATTACCATTATTGCAGCTCAGGTAACATTTCACATAAGATATAATCTAGATAAGAAACATCAAGGCAGGAATCAGGCTAAGCAGGTGCTTACTCAGGGGATAAAGGGTGTCATGAAAACCAGCCTCCTACTGAGCTTGAAAAAAAGGATTTACAGCTGTTGGCTCTGGTCATAATGAGGTATAACAGAAAGACCCAGAATCCCAACTAGAAAACAGAACAGAAACTTACCCACACCCAGAGAACTGCAAAGAGCACAGCAGCAGAAAGAATCCCTAAATATGAGAATGAGTTAATAGAGAAACACTGCTTCAATTTATTTTGTGAACTGTAGAAGGGAAGGTGTTTTGGCAAGGATATTGTGCTTAGGTTTAAACAATGTAAGTTACATTTCTGACCACTCAGACTTATTCTGTCACTTTTGGAAAGTCACCTAATATGAATATCTGCAGCAAATTCCTGCTGTCCTCAAAAGATCTCAGATCAGTTCCTCGATTTCTGTGGTTTTGTTCCCAAAGTGTAAAGCTCTAGTAATTGCAATTTTCTGTCTCTGGTTCAATAACATTATTGCTAAGACTCTTCAGTGCTATTTTATCTGAGGTAACCCACCTACCACTTATTACACTGTTGAATGCTGCTGTTTTATGTTCTGCTTGAGCGCTTTTCAAACATCACTGGCATGTTCTGCCCATGAAAACCAAATTAGTTATACAAATTACTTATTTAAATTAAAAAACTTCTAATTTTAGTATTTTGTATTTAATTGCAAGGTTTTTAAGAGCTTCTCCCATAACTTTGCTTTAAATTCTGTTACAGAACAGTGAATGTTCTGAGATAAAGTATTGTGTAAAGCAGTGAATACTTACAGTATGTAAGCTACATGTATAAGAATGCATATAAAATATATAAATGAATGTATGAAAATCTGTGGGGTTGCTACCAGAAGCAAACAGACTTTCCCTATCAACCATTTAAAATCAATTTGAAGGCATTTGGAAAGCATTTTAAAGAGCAACTAGGCATCAATAAAATTTAATTAATTGGGTCTATGGATGCACATGTAAATTGAGTGTTAATTGTGCTAGCAATTCTTTTCCATTAAAAATTAAACTCATGATTAGTAACCAAGAAAAAAAACAAGCCAATGTTGTTCTATAAACAAATCTCATTTTCTTTAATTGTGCCCTGCTTTAGATAACAATCATAATTCTCAATTTGCTTTGTTAAATGTGAGCATCACTGCAGCATGGGAAGGATCAATTGCCAGTGATTTTAAAATTTCACACAAGTGTCATTCAAAACTTTTGATGCAAGTCTCTATTTAAATTGCCTAAGCCCTGATTTGGGCAAGAATTGAAAGTTCTTGTTTCTTAGGCAGAGTACCTGTTTGTTGTATTAAGAAGAAAGATAAGTTTGTCAACTGTATTATTCCAAAGAATTGTTTAATGGAAATGATGGAGTTTTGTGGGTATCTACTTTTATTTACCTACCTGTAGATCTGAGTATATATAGATGATAACTAATATGAGTGTCAGTACAGTCTAGGTTGTAGGTATTTTAAGCTTCAGTTCAGTTCCTGCTTCTTCCGCAAACTCTGCTCCACTGACTTGACTTTAAACATAAATAGATATCAGGAAAATAAATGTGTTTAATTCTTGGAAGAAAGTGAGTAGATTTCAGGAGTGAACAGGATTGTCGAACAGAAGCACATCCACACAAAATGGTACTGAGGTTTCTGCAGTATGAGTTTTAAGACCGAGTCCTCTCCTTGAGGAGTGGGTGCCATATAGGCATCTCTGTAGTTCTGCATCATGTTCCCAGGCAGGCAGTGGGAGACAGGAATTGCAGAGCCCAAGATTTATCAGCCAGATCCAGATTTAGGCACCCATTCTCGAAGTCCCTCCATCAGCATAATGAATGCATCACTTCATTGTCTCACTGTTGTAAAGATATAAAAATGTCTTTAAGAAGTACAAACTACTCAAAGAGAACATAGAGATGTTTATAAGTAGGGAGTAAGGGTATCATTGAATTCAAACTGAGAGGACAATGACAAAAAGAAATGTTAAAAAGAGAGGAGAACAAAAAGAAAACCATCTGAAACAGTACACTCTGCAGACTGTGAATCCAACCTTTCTGTGAAAAAAGGTATTCTCAGTTGGCTTTGCCCCTTCTGTGAAGAAAAATGTCAGGACAAATCAGCTTGTGACTACAGATTTTTTTTGTATTCATTGTTAATTCATTTACTTTATCTAGCACTTGGATTGAGGGGTATCTTTAAGATGATAGAATTTTAAAAGGATTTGAAACCCAACTCAAGTAAAACATGCAAAATAATGTCTTGCTATAATCTAAGCAGGGAACAGCCTGTTGTCTGTCATATTCTAGGTTTGCAGAGAATCACTCAACGATATTTTAGTACTAGCAAAAAGAGACTTGAATAAAATGCTAACAAATAGTAGGGCAGAGTATTTTACAGATAATGAAAAATTCAATCAAAATACAAAGAAAACATTTTATAGCTTCCACACCAAACTTCAAAATCCTTCATTGTGTCTTGGGCTCAGGACATCTGTCCTTGTAGCATCCTCATTTCTCAGGATCTTCTTTGACAATCATGAATAGAAGAGCAGGAAACAAATTTTTAGAAATATCACAGCATTCTTCCTGCATCCCTGTATGCCTTCTTTCTGTTCATAACAATATAATCTGACAGTTGAGAACCTGGGATATTCCTCTCACATGCTAAACTATGGAAGTCCAGTCCAAGCGCATCATAGCCTTAGGGTAAAAGGCAAGAAAACTTTGTTAGAGGCAAATTTTCAAAGGCAGAGAATTGATTTTTTCTCTTTTTCCTGAAAAAACAGGAAAAAATATATTAGTGGTGATAAAATGATTGCCTAAATCTCACTGTATTAAAAGATATGTATGTGCTTAAATTATTAATTCACTTCTGTCACCTAACATGGAACTTTTTCCACTCGTATTTGAAACTTTGGAATTTTGATGGCTGAATGCAAATATCCAACTGAAATTTCCTCCAGGGACGTGTGGTTTCTTCTTTCTGCACACAGTGCTAAGGTGCCCTTCGTTCTCATCTTCATCCTGCTTTCCCTGAAAACAGCTCAGGCCCATTCTATTGCAGCACTCCATGTGCCCGTGCTTGGCTGTGACTCATGCTGGAAATTGCATTTAGTATCTCCCGTGACTGAATCAATAACTTAAAGTAGAGTAGGGGAGCGCTGTTGTAGTTGTGTAATTGCTTCATGACTAATTCAGCATGAGTTGCTTTGCTTCTCCCATCCAGCATGTCCTAGCCATCCCAACAACATCCTCTGTCCAAATCCAAGGAAGTGGATTCGCAGATTTAGTAGGGCAAGTGGCCAAATCATGGTAGTTTTGAATGTATCTATGTGTTTTATTTATAACAGCTGTAACAGTGTACTTCTATGAAACGTACAGAGGAATATAAATTCATTGGTCTAATAGATTTTATATTTTGAAACATGATCACAGTGCTTAAAGATAGTATAATGATTACATATTTCATGTAGACAACAGCCCAGGAAATCTGTGCATCTGACTGAGAAGTGACTTGAGCCTTCTTGTCGTGGCTCCAACTTCCACATAAATTATTAGCAAGCAGCACAGAAGGTGTTATCAGGAATAAGGGGAGCTACTTGAAATCCTGGCACTTGAGTCTGCACTGATCCCAGAAATGTCTGGCCACTAAAAGATTTTCTGTGCACACAGATGTTCATGCGAGGCTGGACAGCGTCTCTTTCTTACCCGCTCAGATAGGAGATTGAAGGCTCTTCATGGTGGGCTTTGCCTTGTACCTCAGGTACAGATCCTGCATACTCCAACCATTCTGTAATTTTACATGTTAGTATTCCAGGTTGCCATAAAATGAGCAGAGATTGAGATTGGTTTGTTTCAACTTTACATCTTGCACTCGGCTACAAGTAGGGAAAAGCAAGTGTCCTTGGGAAAGCAGCTGTAGAGGACTTGGTTTGCTGTGGGGGAGCAAAGACGGTACCAGGCTGGAGAACACTGGGATCATCTAAAGAAACACACTGGTAACTGCCCCCCTCCTCCCATGTCAGATAAAGTTTACAAGCATGCTTTCAAGCAGCTTAAGTCTCCTCCTAATCTTATAAGAGAAATGGAATTATTTGCTCTTGCTTATATCTACAGTGATTTCTGTCTCTCTTGTCTGTCATGTGAGTCAGATCTTAAACCTCTTTGTAAACTTCAATTAAATGTTTAGCCACAGACGGGGGGATGTGTTTCAGACAAGCTCTGGTGAATGTACTGGTGTGTTTTGAAGCACAGCAATGTGAAGTGATGAAAAAATTAGCATTTTTACTGTTGGGCCTCAAGATGATCTGAGAAGTTGCTGCCATCACACACCAATCATATTTTTGAGTACAAATGAGTATGCGTGCAAAATTGAGGACACACATCTAAGTCTTTCAGTTAATGTCTGAATGGATTAAGAGATGGGTAAAGTCTCTGCAGGTGAGACTTGAGCATTTGCTAGATGGCAACAAAAAGATGAGTAACTACAGTTCCGGCTTTGGGAGTTGAACCTTTTTCTTTTCATTTCAAATCTGTTAGCTACCTTTTTGGTATAGCTTGCAATATCATTCCTCTGAGACATTGCTGTCCTGTCTGACACGTGTTCATTTAGGGCAGATTTACAGCTTGGGCGAAGGGCCGTGTTAGAGCTGTCAGACAACTGCTGAAGCTGCTAACTTTGCTGTAATGTCTCCAGCTTGAAGAAGCTGGTGCCAAAGTCAGTCACGTTGATTCTCACACAGCTGTGGGCAAGCAATTTGTTTCCTGCACATCTTGTCTGCTTCTTATTCCTGGAAAATGATAACTGTGTATGACCGGATTGGACGGAATATTCTGAGCTGGAGATATGTTCTCTTGTCCTGGATGTTAGTTCAGCAAGCAACTTTGTAGAAATGACTTATTTGTGGTTATTTTTACTTTCTATTAATTGTGACAGCACTTATTAAACTAGCAGGGATAAATAAAACTTCCAGTTCCATTTCTATAAGATGTCCCTTTCAAAACACTTTTCAAAAGGAATTACACCTTTAAAAAAAGTTTTGTAAAATGCAAAGATATTGTGAGATTAAAAACAATGGTTTTCCCATGGTAATAGAGTTATGTTTGGAAAATGCACTTCCCCATACTTATTTCCATCATAGTAGTAAGTAAAGGTAGTGAAATCTCAACATTGTAATTTCCTGTTGGTAAAAGCTGTTTCCACAAATAAGTTACTTCAAGAATTATATTCATTTTATATCCATAAATGTGAAGAAAAAATCTAAATATTTCATTTGAACCCATGTTTCTTTAGACTTTGAAAAATTTTGTTACTATATGGAATTTTAAATTTCAAAACAAGCCAAAGTTTAGTGCATAAAGTACATGAATAGGAGAAATTATTTCACTAGGACAGACAAAATGGAGCTTTTGATGTCAAAATATTGAAAAGGTACTTCATCAGTACATTGCAAAAATAACTTACAGCTAACAAACTGTAGTCTACTTATTGCTATACTGTAACATAATATTAACAATAGTGTTATGAGTGGACAATATTATATAATGTAACATAATATACTTCAATGCATATTGAATGACGTATTCAGATACAATGGGCCAATAGCAGTGTTCTGTAATGTACATACACTATTACTACTAGAATCTATAATTGAAAAGTAATGATAAATATATAAAATGAAAGCGCTCATTACTGCTCTCTGAAGGAGAACACCAGAATATGATTGATTATAAAACGTATTTTTGAAAATTCATTTAATGAGAAATACATTAAAAATATATATATTTGAATTGGGAATAGAATTCCTCATGGGAAATGAATACATTTCAATAAACTGAGTGCTTAATTTAAAAAAAAAAATCCACACACAAATTCAAAGATTGAAAATGGCTTTGCTAGGAAATGTCACTGTGATGGGAACTTAATTTAGATACTGGATTAATAGATGCAAAGGAAGACCAACTGTGTGAGACAGTTGCCAACATCTCTTTTCAAGCTCGGTCACTGTGTTTGTTTAAGATATGGAGGACAATCCCGTTAGCAACTGAGAGCATGCAGTACGCAGATCCCTGCTTTTGCCATCTGAAAAACACACAAAGAAAAGGCAGGTGAAAAGCTGAAAATGTTGCAGCAACTTTTCTAAATAATGAAGTGACAAGAATCAAGTGTTATTTATTCTCAGCATTATGTCCTATTCTGTAAAGCTGCTTCCAATTTATTTTTGCCAAGATGCTTATTTACTCTACAGTAGGTAATACAAAAAAGGCCTGTCATGAGAAATGCACTTTTCCCTTTATCAACAGACTCGTGAGCTGTGCCCTCAGTTGTGTGCATCCCCTTGCTGGCTGAAGTGTGCTCGTGGTGGTTTGGGTGAATTTGCAGGTGAATCCTGTGCTGTTGGCTCCTCTTGTCTGCATTGTACACAGCTCAGCTCTGCCCCGTTCCATAAGCTTGCGCAGTGTTGGCAGTGATGATTATTTCCCATGGTTCTCTGACCCGGAAGGTGCATTATCTGCAGGAGGAAAAATCAGAGCTTCATGAAATCTAGTATGAGAGAAACGAGCAGGAGGAAAAGTTGCTGATATGTTTGTTTTTCTCATGCTGCTTTGCTTGTGTCAGGTTTCAGGCCTTGAATGCCTTTTAGTTTGTCCATGTACTTTTTGTTTGTTAAACTTCATGTGCTTATCTAACTTCCTAATCTCTTGTGGGGATTTGATAACCTTAGTGTTTTTTTCATGCTGCTCCTGGTGCCTCTGCCATGATTAATGGGATAGACCACTAAACTGGCCACCTCTGAAATTATGGAATGTGTTAATCAGGTGGACAGATGACCTCAGGGAGTGCAGTGACCCTGAGGATCAGGGGTCAGATTTAAACAATATGACAAATACAAGGGTGTTGTCATTTCAAACTAAAAAAAGGGTAAATAGATAAAGGGTAACTTGAGAGTGACATACATATTTCTTTTAGTTTGTATGTATCAAAATTGACTTTTAACATTAAATAACAAGTAATGTATCTTCTATGGCTTGTTGTATGAGGTCAAAATTTCAAGGGGAATATTACTGGTAGGGTACAAGGCAACAACCAACACAAGATTTGGTTTCAATTTTGGTGTTTGGTGCAAAATAACTTGTTACTTCTGTACCTTCACTTACTTCTCTATAGATATTAGCGAATACATTTCCTTGTAAAACCCTTCAGGAAGGGCTGCCTCTACTGCTCTTAAGTAGCTGTTTTATGTATTGCCCATCTAACTGGAAACATGACATCATGTAGTATCTTTAGTTTGAGTATGGAACTTTGTTTTTCTTTCTTAATGGTTATAGCAATCTCTGTGGAGTTGTACTATAGGACTATAAAGGGCTCAGTCTTCAGCCAGGTACAGCTGAGAAGAGGAAAGATGTGAGACCAGTTTGTGCTTCCCTTACGCTGACTGGCCAGACACTGAAACAGCCTTTGTCATAATTTAACATGTTTCTAAATTACACTGGTTTAGTAAGTTGGAGCCTGACAGAGCAGTGTATGATTTGTCCTGAACATAGCATGTGTTCTGCCAGGTGCTTTCTAACTCAACTTTCTACTCAGTCCATGTAGGAAATAATTAGTATAGGAATGCATTGTGTCAAGGAGAATTGTCTGTTGCGCTTCATGGGATTCTAGTCATAGCTATACAGATCAGGTTGGTGTGGGATGTATGGAGCTTAATTGTGTCCAGCCAGTGAACCACCAGGCAATACTGTATTCCCATAAAGCTTCTGTTCAGCATAATTTGCAGGAGAATATAGTGTGCAGTACTATACCTCGGTTCACCTTGATTCCCATCTGTAGTCTGGGGTATTTCACAAATCATGTAAAAAGCAGTATAAAAAAACTCATCTCTAAATAGATCTAGGGTCAGAAGTGTTGTTAAAAAAAAAAAAAAAAAAGTGTTTTTTTGTAATCTTGCTGTTGTCACGATTATGCTGATCCAAGAACGCTGCTAAGCCAGGTTGCCAGGTTTTGTGATGAATAGTAATATCTTTTCTTATGGGTTACTCTCAGCTATCGTTTTCTTTCAAAGATTGCTGCTTCAGTTTCCAACTTAAGAATTAGTCAAAGCTTCCCTGTTGTTTTTTTCCCCCCAATTAAATGTTGACTGGTTCAATAACAAAAGTCGTCTCCCCAAAAGTCTGTCCTTGCCTTAGGAAATTCTCTCAAGAATTCCTGGATGCTCTGATATGTGTTGGTGGTGTTGACGTTAAAGGAGACAAAGCAGTGAGGAATAACTCATAAACCATCAATTCACCTTTATTACTCAGATAGATCTCTGACTTGGTAGTGGCAGCATGATTGATTGATTAAGGAACATAGCTTAGCAGAGAAACTGAAGAAGGAAAGGCGTGCTGGAAAGGTAACACTTTTGATGTTTTCAAGTAATATTCAGCATTGAGTGGGAAAGAAAAAAACAACAAAGCAACCTGTTTTTTTTTTTTTTGAGAAATATTTAATAAATATGTCCTTAGATGTCTTTCAGTTTGTGGGTAATAACTGAAATGAGTTCTGAATATGGTCGACTGAGACTTGGGATGGAATGAAATATTCCATTCTGAGGGCATGTGTATTTCTAACCCATGTTCATAAATAAATAAATCCTTTATAACAATAACAAAAAAAAAGAGAAGAAACCCTTTTGCATGAAAACATGTTTTAACTGTATTTGTAACACTCAGTAAATAAATTACAGGTTTTATATCATTCAGAAAGAGCTGCGAGTGATTTATTCAGTTATTAACTTCACACGCTTGGAAGAATGAATTAAATACCAGTCCCTGATGAAGGCTTTTGGATTATTCTGCCAGAATATACCACTTAAAAGTTTTGGCAGCTCAGTGTGTCGTATGATGAGCAGGAGGATTTTGGTGGAAGCTAAAGCAGATGAGTCTGTATTCTGACAGTTTACAGCATCTTATAAATTCCATAAAATGAAAATGAATTATGTATTATTGGGTTTACATAAGGTCACCGAATGAACTCTGACCCTTCTCTTTTCTCATTTGGCTCAATTATTAGATGAAATGACAGATCTGATCTCTTTTCAAATTGTATTAGAGGGGGCCTCTTTATTTTGCCCTCTAGCAGCAATTCTCTGACAGAACTAGGCAAGTGCATTAATTATGATTGATTTAGTGGGTCTATAAGGTGATTATTTCTCAAATTCTACTTCTGTGCCAAAACCTTTTGACCTCTCTCAGGCCACACAGCAAATGAAATCCATAAGAAGATTTAAGAGGGGTCTGACCAGCACTGCAGTTTCCTTGTGCTGTTTGAGCTCAAAACACTTTGGGACGCCCAAATGCAAAAGATTGAATTACCGGGACATAGTGTGGTTAAAATGTTTAACAATTTGATATCTCTGTTTAAAGAAAATGGCATGAAATTGATCACAAGGGGGGGAAAAGTCTCCTTCTCTGGATGGGGGGGAGGGAACAAAAAGACCAAAAAAGATTTTTTGCTTTCTAAATTAGGCTCAGTAAAAAGATCAAGATGCCTCATATCAAGACTGTGCCGGAGCATGCTACATTGCAGTGAGAATAGAATTTCAGTCACATTCTTTTAATAAAATGGCAAAATAACTGCAGAAGTCAGTTTAAGGGTCAACTTTTCCTTGGTGTGACTATAAATATTATGGATTGCATGTGTGTATGCATATGTGTATACCCATATTTATATAAGCATAGTAAAGAACACATTTTGAAACCAAATCTGAGTTCAAAAAGAGAAACTGCACACTTTACATTTATTCCTAAGTAACGCTGATGCTTTGTTTATAGGCTAATAGAAATGGGAATACAGTTTCCAGATAGACTGCTCTGATTTTGGCAAGCTGAGTTCACTGGGAGGCCTGCAGTAATAAACCATACCGTACAATAATTCTAGATATGAGTGATGTGTAAAAATGTCTTTTAAAACTCTCTTGTTATGAGCCAGTTAGAGGATATGTGAAGTGAGGTAACTTCCTCCTGAGCAGAGCAGACAGGCCCTCCGTGCGGATCTGCTCCGCCTTTCCACTCTACCTGATTTAAACCTTTGCTGAGTTGCTTCTCCTGATAGCTGATTCCTAGAGATAGAGGCAGGGGAAGTAGGAGGGGGAGAATGGAAATTGGGTTATATACACTTCAAGCTTTCCAGGAGTTCTTCTATTGTGGGAAGAGTCTTTTTTCTGAAAAAAAAAAGACTGTTTTTACTTGAAAAGCAGGTCTTTGCAAGATGGTCATTGTGAATAGTAATCTTGCTAACGCTCAGCAGCTAAATCTAATCTATACTTATTGAGCATATTGGTTTCAAGACATTAATTGCAAGTGCTATAAATTTGTTTGGGACATTTTCACATACCTCTTAGAGGGCTCTTATTATTCAAGTAGGGCTTTCATGGACTCCTGCACAAAACGCAGAGAATCCAGCTAAGCTGGATGAGTTTTTAATTGTTAGTTTTAACTTTTTACATGTGAGATTAAACATCAAAAAATAGAGGATTTCAGGTGGATATCAGTACCAAGTAGGTAAGAAATTTTGTCTGCAGTTCAACATACTAGAGTAGAATAATTTAGTACCACCAAAGGGTGATGAATTAAAAAAAACCTCCAATTTAGTTGCAAAGTTCTCTGTTGTTCCAAAAATATTTTTAATTTAGTTTCATGGTGTTTTTCCCTGATTTATTAATGTGAAGCAAGCTTTGAATGACAAGTGCGAGTAACTGAGCAGTGCACAGATGTCACAAAGGAGAATTAATTAGGAACATAAACATCTAAAAGTGTACTTTTATGCTCATTGTAGATGATCATGATAACACTTAAGCATGTTTGTTTCCCTGAACATTTCAGAAAATTAATTTGATTAAGACTCAGGATTACACCTAGCAAAAACAACATTGCTAGAATTTCCAAGTAGTGGAAGTATGCCCTTCTGCTAATTTATGTTTTGACAAAGTGTTCAGGAAGCACAGGGTGAATGGAGAAAACGTCTGATAAATTTGGAATATTTAGGAATAGCCTGAGAACGTAAAAGGTATCTTCTGTAAACCATCTGTAAAGGGTTCGTGTCTCTTCTCTGCCTGAGGTAGGGTGATCTGAGATGAAAATCTCTGCTTTGAATCAGGCAAAGAAAGAACATGACCTGGCTCTTGCAATCCCGGAAGCATCCCTGCTGTTCAGTACATGCATTCATGCACATACAATAAAAATGGGAACCAGGAAACAATTCTGCTTCTGTGGAGCTCTTCAAAGCAGCGTTTGTAATTCTTTGACCATGCTTTGTGACTGGTGTCATCCTCTAGTCAGATCTCTGCTGGTGACACCATTTCAGGGAAACAAACTGCTGGGCAGTTTTCAGCTAGCTGTGCCAGGTGACGCTGGGGTGTGGCCTTGCTTCTTTTGGTAGCTGTTCTCCCAGGCTGTTGCTACTGACAGGCAGTGATTTTCAAGTCCCGTTACCACTAGTGAATTACACATGGTGCCCCACTATGAGTTCTGGATTTGTTACTTCGTCAGCATAAATGAGAACACTAACATCTTTATTTAGCATCCTTTGCAGGGAGCGCTGGTGCCTCAGTTAGTGTGCTGAAACAAACAAAACATTTGAATAGTAAAGTGTGTTTTTTAGGAAGAAATGTGCCTGCTGAACAATAATGACTGAATTTTCTGGGGGGATTCCTTACTGTCTGAGTTAATCTTTTCAGCCACACAAATTTCTGTGCTGGAGCACATGCAGAAGCAAGAAAACTCAGCAGCTGTCTTTGTGTTGCTTGTCAGCTGTTCTCCCAGATCTCTGTGGGAGATCTTAGCACAAATCCTGTCATTTTGAATTGTTTGGCTAGTTTATCATTAAGCTTTGCCAGTGATTTTGGTAAAGGTATAACACCTGTGTTAGTCAATACTTGTTCATCTTCCTTTCTGTTGATACTACTTGCATGGAATTTAATTAGAAAATAATTGTACATCTGCTCTCAAGGGTTTGCTAGCATGGACGCTTCAGCTCTTGATGTAGTATTTCTAATGCCTAAATTTTGGCCTCATTAAAAATTAGATAAAAGTCATAATGTCCAATATTTGACACTGGAAAAGTATAATGTCACCAGTGAAAACAAGCTGGTAACTGAAGTTATGATATCAAGTACCATAACAAGGACTGATGTTGAAAATACTGGCTTAGAGATGCATTGTATGTCCTAGCATTGTATGAGGAGCCAAGTGCTGTCTCAGCTCTGCACCTCACTGATAGATACTGTTTGATTTATAAGTAAGTGAACCTCAATATGTTGAAATAGTAGTGGGTCAAGTCACTGATCTTGCCTGATTTTGAGTTCCTTCATGTATTCTGTTTCACGTGTAAGATGCTTTGAAAAAAAAAAATTTGAAATTTCAAATGATTTTCAACTGCACATGAACTTTGTTGTTTTTTGGGAAATATGGCTAGTAGAAAATAATTCTAAACCTCAGACACTGGGTGTTGATCTGAAAAATAGTTCTCTTTTCCTTTTCCTCAATATTTACTAAAAAAAATATTTGAAGACATTCTGAAAAATGAATGGTTAGGATGATTTCATCCTGAATTTCTTAAATTCTTTTAGAGATTAGCTCAATTTGTTTGTTTGGTTTTACATCATTTTGGGTTATATAGCTTTGCAAAGAGAGAAATAACAGCTGAGAAGCGAGGCACAATAAAGAGATTTCATTTTTAAGGGTGACAGTTCAAACTATCCGTGTCATCATTAGAATCTTTCAAAAGACCATGTTGTATTTTTGCTCTATTAGACTATGACTCTGTTGTGGTTTTTTTCTTAATGATACAAAATCAATCATATTTTGGTTTTTGTTGTTTGCATTAATAGAGAGCAATTAGTTCCACTGCAGCTATGCTTTGCTGTATGTAGAACTGTAGAAATCAAACATGTAAGCTTGATTATTGATCTTTCATTAAATAAATAAGAGATCTCAGGCACTGAAGTTACTATTTTCACACTTTTTTAGACAACACTGATTCTTTTTCTTCTTGATCTGTACTCTCTTCCCGCTGTTAGATGACAAATGTTCACAAATAAGAACTCTATAGAAAGAAGATAACTGGACAATTTTTTAGACACTAGGAATTTCCCATGGGATATTTATGACTATCATGTTCCTTAAGACATAAACTAAAGGAGATGGAAAAATGGGGAAGGCTACTTCCACATTAAAGGCAATAGATGTATAGCCATGGTGAAATTAAGTTATGTTTCCAGGCATGGTATATTGTTGCTTTCTGTGGAATTCTGCTGGGCTTACCACATTTGTAATTTCTTTCTTTTTTTTTTTTTTTCTAGTCCATAAGTCTTTAAAAGTACAAAGACTTTACCAAGGATTTCTCTGAGGATGCAGTGGAAGTCTTTTTCCAGGTATGATATTAATACTAAAATTATATAGTACATGTTAGATTCCTTTCCTGACACGTTTTGGTTGCTATGCTTGCTGTATATTACATATTATATGTAAAGATGGTCTAAAATATCTGCGTAGTAAGAATAGCCTTTGAATGTAACGTCTCACAACAGCAGTAGCAGCTTTGTACATGGTATCCTACCAGTCACTTGTCTGATGCTAGTCTTCTTCAGAAGACTTCTGCAGTCCTGCAGGGCTGCAAAAATGTTAAGATGTCCCTCAATCAGCTTTCTTCATGTCCACTTGGCAAAATTGTGTGTCATCAGTCCAATAGCAAAAATTCTTTTTTTTAAACCCTGCATGTTTGTCCTTATCCTTCTTCTGTGTGTAAGTAGACACTTGCACCCGATGTATGGCTAGGTAGTACTAATGTGGGCTTTGTACAGTATTAACGTGTCCAGGTAGACAGACTGGAGAATTGTTTATATGGATTCTGTGTAGCTCAGTATTCATTTCTGTCTTACCACACTAGATTCTTTTTAACAAATAGAAGTTAATAATTCTAGTCTCTGATTATGTCAGGCTGGGCTCCTAGAAGCATTGGTGTCACAGTTTATAACTCTCTTGCAAATAGGAAAATTATTTATGAGAATGAGCATTGTTTGTTTGTGAGCAGCCTGAACTTAGATCTGGGCTGAGACATTGATCTCAATATATCTAAAAGCTGAAGCAAATTGGAAATGATGTTCAGAGGTTACATTTTAATCTCTGAGATTTTTGTGCCTTTTTCTTTTTTTTTTTGGTGATCACTTTCGGTGCTGAAAGCTCCATTCACTTGGCTTGAATCTGAAAAGAAAATGTATTACACTTTAATACTGACACAAACAAATGAGTTGGTTTTAGTTTCTGTCATCCACAAACCGCTATGTTTATAATACCATGAGTGTATTAATGGACAGATTTAATGATATATATATTATTTCTGTCAGGATCCTCTAAATTACTTTTGCTACTACAATGCACAAAATGATGATGTATTTCAGTGAACAAAGGAAGGTAGGTTACACTTGTAGTGCCCATAAATTCTTTGTTCTAAAAACATCAAGGCTTTTGATACAGCACAGTGCTTTTCAGGAGGTTTGCTAGTAAAAATTAACCAGTGGGATGGAAGGTTCCCTGATGAGCTGACCTGTATCACATTTCCCTGGCCCATTTCTTGGCATTCTGAGATGGCACTGCCTGACGTCCTGCTTCACTGCAGCTTCTCACCGCTAGCGTGTTAGTGTACCAAATGTGCTACATTTGGGATATCATTCTGCTTTGTTTTGGAGTTAAAACCACCTTACCATTATCTTGGAAAGGTTTGTGTGTATGAAGTGTTTCAGTCAGGATTTTCTTTATGCATTTCCTGTTTTAAAATGTCTATTATGCATGTTTGTTCTTCGTATTTCATTTGAGTCCCATTTTCACTACTGAGTGTTGGCTACTCTCCTGCCACTGTTTTGAGTTTTGTTCATTTCTGGATAAGGTTTGAGGAATGGGGGGATGATGGCAGAAGTAAGAAAGAGGTTCATTTGCATATTTATTATACCAACTCTGTAAGAGACTTGATCACTTCAGCATTTTGCCATTAGTTTGCAGCTCTGTCAGCATCCAAAAGCTGGGGTTGTTAGAGATTGACAGTAATTTCGGAGCCTGTAAATTATGAGAAGAGGGGAAATACTTTGTTTACTTTTAGTAGTTTCAACATGAACACCCATGTTGGAGGAACATAACATTGCCAAATCAGGCATTTGGAACTCGGGCAAGAGCAGTGACTCTTACCTGTGCTACTTCAATTTAACCACTTGTGAGGAAAACAGTATGTGCCCATGAAATTCGTGTTTATAACAGGAGAGTCAAATTAAGGTTACAAGGGCAGCTTGGTATTGTGGAACTATTTAGTATTCAAAACTGAATACTTGGCATTTCTAAAGTGAGTTTTTGCATAGTTTTTAAGCACAAATTTCTCTTTATGCATTTCAAAAATATATCTACACCTTCATTCCTTCCTCTCAGTTATTGCAAGGTTCAAATCTACTGACTTGCTTCAAGTTCTTGTCAGAAGACCTTGGCTTCTTCTATTATTAGACCTTTTAGACCTTCCCACAAATAAAAGAATCCTGAAGAAAAATTCTCTCCTGAGAATGCATTGCAAATCGTCTCCTCTTTCTGTTTTGAGCTCTACACCAACTGAAGTAATCTTAGATTCCAGTTTGAAAATACTTTTTAATTACTTTGATCAAGATTTTCTAATCTAACCAGAAAGCCTTCTAGAGAAGAGAGGGATATCTGATATCTTGGTATTTTTTTGGTTGAACTTATTCTCTGGTATATTAATTTTTGGTTGTTGTCTGAGAGAGTTTGCTTGGTTGTATTTCCAGTTTCATGCATTCTTAATATGTGGCAGAGACTAGCAGAACTTAGCCAAGCCTTCATCTGTGAGTTGTTAATTGGAGTAAATAAAATCCCAACTAGTAAATAACAGTTAGTTGAAGATTACAGACTATGTGCAAATGGAATAATTTTGTCAATATTTTAAAAAATTAAATAGTCAGACAGTAAAAGCAACAGAAAATTTTCCAGGGAGGAGAAGGTTTGCTTGCACTAAACTAGTGGAAATGTTTTACTTGGATTTGTTCATGATATAATCTACTGTTTAAGACCAGCTGCGTTTTTCAGAAAATAAGTTAGATCTGAGGAAGATGATTTAGATATAAATTGTACAATGGGATACCAATTACTGCTGTTCAGATGATTAAAAAGAGGGAAAAAAAAGACATCTTTGAATCTAAACAAACAAGATAATGGAGCACTTTTACTGAAAGGTTGTTGGACTGTTCCCACAGTGTTGTCTGACTCTAGAGAATAAATTGTCTCACACTTCTCAATAATCTCGCATGGATCCTCTTTACTCTGTCCTGCAATACTTTTTTTGTTTACAAGAGTAGGAATCTTAACAACAGGGTGGAAACAGCCCAGTAATATAATGCAAAAAAGCTTGGGAAAAGAATCTGGGCAGTTTCATATTCAATAACAAAATATAAATCCAAAGCAAGATTCTGAGAAATGAGAAACAGAAAAAAAAGAAACAAAAACCACAGATGTTCAAGTGTTCATTAACCAAATCTTTGCAAGAAGCGATTGAATAGAATTACCTACAAAGAGAAAGTAGCATTTTAACATTATACAATCATGTTCCTCATGGCAGGTGACATCTATCTCCTTGACGGAGACTGTATCTCAAAAATACATTCACTGAGCTGTCTATAAATTCAAATAAACCCTGCAATTTAATTTTCAACATATCCATATGTTTGAGAATCAAGCTTTCAGCAGTTGAGTACAGTTTGTGTTGATACCACTGTACCCAATGAATAAGGAGGAAACAATGCAGTGGCACTGCAGTTATAGCCAGGTTTGGCAGGAGGCTGCAGGAGAGAAAGGACTCGTCCCGGTGTTCTGGGTCTAATTCAAGATCCAGTGAATAGAATTTCCCAGAAGTTCATCCTTTCTTGTTTGGTCAAATGCAACATTTTTCATGGTTTAGAGGAACTATGTCATTATTTAGTTAGAAATACAAAGAACCAAATGTGTCATTGTGTACCATGGAAATGCAGCCAAGAATCTTTTAAGATAAAATAAAACCTTTAATTCTTTAAGAGAAATAATACAGTAGAATGCCTATTCATTTAACTTCTTAAGTATATATTTTCAGAATATCTGATCAGTTATATTATGTGCAAGAGAGAGAACACCTGAGACAGTGCTGCAACAAAAGGAAAAATGCAGGAGTTTTTTTCATTTTTCAAAAAGGCATTTCCAAAATAAATCTTATTCCTTTGTGCGTGTCTGATGGTATTGTTGCTACTGAAAAATGATATCTTCTTATAAGGAACAGCTTAAAATAATGAACAAATAAGAACTGAACTGAGGATTCACGTGCTCTTCTGGAACGTGACTGATACTGGGACTGAAGAAACATGCATAGCCTGACAATGGCAGGTCTATTCACACAGGCAACGGGGTCCAGGGGAGTGTATTGGGATCAGCCATAACATTTGGAATAGTTTAAATTATTCAAAAATGTTCCTGGTGTTAATCAGTACTTATTGGGGTATCAAATTGGCAGTTTCATTCCTAGTGTTATGTGGTAGTATGAAATTTTGCTTTGTGGCATATCAGAGCAAAAGCCATTTATTCTTGAGTATCTTTTAAGTCTAGATTGGATGCGACTACCGACTAGAGAGGGAAAGGCAAAAACTCTCTCCGTATGTCTTGATCTACCAAGCTCTTTATGTTGGGAGGGCATGTGATGAGATCAGCGCACCCCTGTGTGTGCTCCCCAAGGCAAATAGCCAGAGGCAGATTTTTGTGTAGAACAAAAATATGTTGCTCTTTCTGTGAATGAAAAAGTGTTCAATCAGAGTGTGGGCTGTGATCACGAGATCTTCTGGGACTGTGTATAAAATGCATCAGTTTACACACCAGTTTCTTTATTGGGGTGATGCTAATTGTTACACCTGAGTCTAGAGAAAGTATAATGACTGTGAAATGAGTACAAACTGGAGTGTGGAAGAACTTAGGCAGCCCTAACCAGTGAGTGCTCAGCTGCCATGATGACTTCTCTTAGCCATTGTCATTGCAACCAGCTCAGATACCAGCTTCTCCAGTTCAGCTCTTTCCTTCAGAGACAACATGGCCATCTGCATGGCAGGCCGTTTAGAAGTTCCCAAAGTTTGTGACTGATATTGATCCTAACAGTCTTAACAGTTACCTGTGATAAATTTTCCCAGTGAAACATTGCCTTTTATCGCTTTCCTTTTTAAACAGAGGATGATTTGGATTTGATGTTACATCAAATAAAATGAGACAAATATGGCTAATTAATTATGAAAAAAATATATATTGGTGACCACACCTTAATATGCATTTCTTCGTGTCTTCCTCGTATTGTTATTATGAGGCCTTCAGGTTTGAAATCTGGCCTCTGATATTTTTTGAGATAATAGAACCATGTTGACTTAACCTACCAAACATACGCTTATTGAATTTGTGGAAACTTTGGTGTAATATTTTAAAAAAACTTTTCAATGATGTCAGGAAGATTTTGTTACAGAACAGCTACATGGGACATTTCACCTTTTACAAATCTGACACGGAGCCTTCTTAAAGTGCTTTTAAAAAAATGATAAAATATTTTAGAATAAACTAAGTAATTGCAGTCCTTGAAAACAATCCGTAACATGCAGTTAAATTCTAATCAGCTGCAGTTTTCTCATCTTTCAATTTTTATCAGCCAGAATTATTCTCATGTATAAGAATTTTCTTTTCAAATCTTCTCTTATTGTTGTGGGATTTTTCCAATTTTTTTTTAACTGAGAAACAACAAATGTTAAAATAAATAAATATGCAGTTGTGTAGCTTTGAAAATTTATTGCACAGCTGAGGGCATTTAAATAACTTAATTAACAAGCTCTAGCCTTAACATTTTCTCTCTTTAAGGGGGAAAAAAAATCAGTTAAGGTTTGTCCAATTAAATGTTAGGAGAGTTTGTTGATTTAAAAAAAAAAAAAAAAGACTGCGATTGTGAGCTTACAGTTTAAAAAGAGAAGCTCCAGAATAATGAAAACTTGCAAGCTGATTAATTCAGTGGAAAGCTGTTCTGTGCATAGTTTCCACAAACTCATAAGCACTTGGGCATTTTTAGCCCAAATTTAATTATAGCCTTTGATAATCAGGCTTCGCACAAAAGAAATCCCCTTCTTCCCATAATACTTGATGATGTAATGCTCTATTATAACTCAGAACTCTTCCCCCAGCACCAAAAACAAGCCGTCTTCATGTCAAGGGAAAAAAAAAAAAAGGTGACCTCTCGTCTCAGAGTTTTACATTTCATGTTCTGCAAACTGATATAGATCATCCAAGATTGTGCTGCTTTTTAGTTGTTTTTTGCTTCTTGTTTTTTTAATTTGCTACTGGCTGAAAACAGCTAATAAAGGCTCGGTTCAAAGCCGTCTATTTCTTAGTGGGGGGGAAAAGATGTTATTCTGACATCATTGCTCTGAATGAGCAGCCTGTGGTTCATACAGTATGTGCTCCCCTGGAATGACAAATTTTCTGCCTTTTTCTGGGGGGAATGTTCAGGCAAAAGGAAAAAATGCATAAGAGAAGCAAAGAAAATTCATTTGTATAAGCTGGCCCCCCTACTGTGGAATTTTCAATTATATATATCTAATTATGGCTGTCAGTTGATGAATTGAGAAAAGACATTTTTTGTCCCCCCTCCTTTTTTTGTCTCTTCGTCATCTCTTCTGTTAGAATGATTATAGCACACTTACACAACTAATTGCCTTACTGCTTATTAGTGATACAATTATGCAGGCCAGACTCCTTGTGTGAACAACCATCTGCAGAGAAAAAAAAAAGTGACACTATTCAAAACTATCCATAATTTAACCAATGTTATTCCAATGCACTGAGCTCAGACAATTGTTGGGCCTTCATATTTCATACCCAGCCTGGAAAAAGAGGGTTGTGGGTTTTTTTCTTTTTTCCCCTCTCTTTCTCTCTTTTGCTCTGTGCACTGATTCACCTCTTTAGACCCACTGTGAATTGGAAAGAAAGGAAGAGAAAAAAAGTGCTTCATATGTCAACAAAAAGGAGGGAAGTGAAGCATGGCTAATGCCCATTCCTCCTGTGGGCAATTTTTCTTCAAATTTTATACTAATAGGCATTTTTTTTCTGCTTAGAAACAGTTGAGAAAGTGCAGATGTCCTGACCACAGAAATCTGTGTATGTACATTTGCTGGCTTTTAAAAGGTTTTAAAGCAACTGATGTACAACACTTAACGGAGCAGAAAGTTTCCAGCACACGTAATGGGCTCTCAGGAGAACAAGCACCGCAGTCTGGGCACCCAACAGGTGGAAGTGCATGGGGCAGAGCAGCTCAGCATGGTGCTGACCCAGCTGGTGGGTGCACCGGCCTGCAAGACGCTGCTTGGAGGATGGAGCTGGAGATAATGCCAAATGCTGATGGGAAGGGGGGCAAGGAGTTGCTCTGTTTTTGTCGTTTGCCTTAGTTCCTCAGTGTGGTTGTGTTTATTGAAGCTCTGAAGTGTCAACCTACTGATACAGTATTTTCAGAGTAAGTAGGAAGAATTGTGGAAACCAACAATATTTAGTCAGCATTAGTGTACAGAAACATAGATGGGGAAAAAAGAGCCAAAGGTCAGTGTCAGTCCCTCTCAGGGTGAGGAGTATGGATGCAGAGGGCACATAATTCTTTGGGCTTAATGGATTTTAGTCTGACTGTAATATAAAGAAGAAAGAAGAGTTTACAATCAGCCCTGGAGATACTGTTAAAAATTCTCAGTTCTTGTATTTCCAGATTTGAAACAGTATCACCCTGTACATCAAGGAGAAGCCAAGGGATGGTTTGAAAAAGGAGGCTTTGCATCTCCTCCTGTCATTCTTCCCACTATTTTTAGTGCTATTGGACTGTCATCCTTACAGCAAATATCAACCAAAGTAAATATATATATGCTCGTGCTTCTAGAACATCATGGCTCTGTAGGCGTATACTCACCTGAACAGCTTTTGCCTGGGTTTAGACCTTTGGTTCTTAAAAACCCAGGATTTAGAAATTCCATTCTTCACCCTGATTCATTCAAAGTATGTGCAGTGTCATTTATCTGTAACAATTTTAATGCTATGCCCTGTTATTGTGAGCATGCCTATTAGAACAAGAATGAGATCTATTTGTCTTCAAATAGGGTTCCTGCAGTTTTGTTCACAGTGTCTCTTAGGGGGCTCCTTTAATCTCAGTGATTTAAATGCACATTCAAAATGGAGAAATCTAAATTCCTTAAAAATGGCATACTTCTAATATCCTGTTTCTGTGAGGGGAGAGTTACAAATCCGACTTCTAATGATTCTAGTCCTGAACTTCTTAGCTTCTAGCGTGGCTAGCAAAGGTAGGAGGGATAAGAAGCACTGCCTTGCAAATTTGAGTTTTCTGAAGCCTCAGTTTCATGGACTGCATTATTTCCACTTTCAAGTATGTTTTTTTTTCTCAGGGATAGTGAAGGACTGCGCTTCTGCAGTGATAGCATTAGGTGCTGTGTGATTTCTCTCATCTTTAACAAATCAATAGATCTTTCTTGTTTTTTTGCTTTTTTTTTTTTTTTTAATATAATTGTCTCAGGACAACAGTTCCTGATAGTACCCATAAGATTCTTGTATTAGAAAAGGTTGCAGGATGAAGGTGGATAAAGTGGATGTGTTCTTGGCAGTATTCAAGTTTACATCCCGGTACTATCTGTAATCCCAAAGCAGAGTGACTCCATTTCAGTCTGTCTTTTCTGGGAAGTAAAACCTCATTTTTCTGCATTCTGAATTAACAGCTTAGATCAGAGGGGTAATAGTGGAAGCAGTTAATTGCTCAGTACCTCATACAGTACTTGCATACAAAATGCCTCAAGTTTCTGACTGTAAAACATACTATTAATACTTCAGGCAACCTGACCTTCTAAGAAGCTTTACAGATTTGCTTCTTCACTCAGCAGTGGATGACAAAATATCTTGGAGCCATGTCAGCTCTGCAAAGAGCAGTGCACTGAGTCGTGATGCTCTCAAGGCACACACTTCTGGAACTCTGTAGAGAGAATTTACTGAGTGTCTAATTCTAAAAAGTAAAGTCTGGAAATCCTCTGAACATCACATACCTGAACAGTGAAGTTCCCAACAGGCAAACTAAGATTTTTTGATGTTACAGCCTATTTCATAGTTCCTACGTCATTCTCAATGATGTTTTAGTGGCAGTAAAAACTGTATTGAGCAACAAGAAGGAAAAAAACGCTGGTAGTGTAATCAAGCATGTGAGCAAGACATCTGAAGTATGCAGAGACAGCTTGAATGCTGGCATGACCCTCACTTTCTGTGACTTTGCATGCTTCAGAATTTTTTTGATAATTTTTGTGTGCATGTCTAGACTGTCTGGAGATAATAAAAGTAGTATAATGTGCAACTTCATGTGAGTTTATCTGCTAAAAGCATAGCCTGAAATGGGATTTTTTTTTCTCTTTATTAGTTTTATGTATCTCCTTTAATCACTCCTGAAAATTTTACAAAGCATGCACAAGTTTTATAGGTGCCAACTCTGAGAATGTGTTGAAAATAGTACCCCACTGTTTCCTTGGGGTTGCGGAGACACCCAAAGTGGTTCTTCAACCCAAAGGGGCTGAAGGCTGTAATGGCAGTGGATAGACAGTTATTCAAACAGCATTCATTCCCACTGGCATCTGACTTTTAAGCTTACTCGGTATTGGTACTACTAAAATACGTATTGAATTTCACTACTTAGACACTGCCAGGAAGAATTCACCATAAGGAATTTCTCACTTGCAGAGAAGTTTATTTAAAAGAGAGACATGTATTTTAAAGAGGTACATACATGGCCTGTATCATCTCAGATGGCTCAAGTTCTTCTGAAAATGTTCTCCATGTATTTTAAAAACAGGCTGAACAGAGTAGGTGGGCACACCATTGTGATGTGTGGGTTTCCAAAGTTGCTAAAACTCGGATGAATACTTCTGACTACCAAGCTGCTGACTAGGCCATGTGTCATACGTTATGACAAGTTTTTTCATGATAAATGAAAGAACATATTAGTTTTGTTTCTCATTAAAATGCAGCATAATTCAAGGTTTTAAATATTCATGGTATGGATACCTTGTTCTCTACCAAGTCTGCTGTTAAGGTGATGTCCTTCTGCTGCTGTCATCTAAATGCCTCTTCTTGGATTTCCAATAATTTCTATATTGCACAAGCATGGTTTTCTGTTTTGAAGAAATCCAGTGGATCTGTATGGAATTTGTGAACACACTCAGGTGTTCCTGCAAATCATATGATTTTAGCATATTTTGTTGGGGCTTTTCCTTTGTGATCTACTCTAATGTTCAGAAAATTTCACAGGAAACCTTGTGTTGTAAGGGACCTCCCTTCTCTTTAGTTTCATCTAGCGAGTTTGGAACAAACAATATCAATCACAAGCTGATGTTTTACTTGCTGTTTTCTCCTCCTATTCTTTAAGTAAAACATAATTATCTACAAACCATGCTTCACAGCCCCTCTGGTTTCTGGTCCATTTTACAATGGAACATCTTTGGGAACATGCTGGTGGCCACATCTTTTGCCAGGTGCTATGTCTGTCAGGCATTTATTTGAATTAGGTCATCTAAGTTAAAATGCCCAGCATGCACAATTATTGATCGTAAGTAGATAAAACTGCCTTTTTCTGCTATTAGGTGATACTCAGAATGGCAGTGTGTGAAAATCCTGTCGCAAAAGAGAGATGACATTTGTAAATTTGAGAAGAAAAAAATATAAAAATTAAAAATTGGTGAGTCAGTGATGTAACTTCTTAATTTTGAACAAGTATTTAAGATAAAAAGTAATCGTAAGCAGGAAACCACAGTGTATGTCTCTATATTGAGATAAAGTTCTTGCTTTTGATTCTTTCTTTTTGCAAAGTGATTTTCTTTATACTTTTTTTCCTCTCAGTCTGGGCAGACTTGTCTGTTCGTCACTTTCTTCACTGCATTGGATCTCTCTTCACTGATTGTCCCATAAGATTTTGTCTGTGTGCCGATATGAAGAAACTCTATCTGTATACAACTGACAGTTTTGCTAGGTCACCTTTTGAAAGAGGCATTACATCAGAAACTAGCCCTGTGGGTATATGCATGTGCTGCCCGATGCTTTGGACTTTTTCCCAGGGATTTTGTGTTTCTCCTATGAAGCTCCGTGCACACTTTGTGATGTCTCAGTTGCATCACTGGAAAATAGTTCTAGCTCTCCAGTGTTCTTCCCCACACTGCTTGCCTAGGCAATGGGAACAAGAGAGCCAGCCTTGCCACTTTTGTGGACCTGGTCCTTCATGACACGTTAGAAAAACTGAGAAATAGGAGGAGAAATATAGTATTTCACTTTGTGTGAGGATTTTAAGGTAAAATGAATTCTTGACTAAGACCAAAAAAAAAAAAAAAACTATACCTCTTGATCACTTTTTATTCAAAATCACTGCGATTAAGTTAAAGGAGAAAAGCTCGAGTTTTCCGTGGTGAAAGTTTCCAGATAATGACATAGCATAATGAAAATGACTCTAAAAACCTGCAAAATGTGCACTTGGAACCTGAGAAAAAGCTTTATATTTCTCTGACTTATATCTTGAAAGCAATTTTTATGGAATACTTTCTGGATTTTTCTCTCTTGGCTTTGAGGAAGTTTAAGCAAATAGATGAAGCAAACAGATTAAACAGTTGTTTGGGTTTTTTTTCTTCTGAAGATGAGAACTTTTCTGCACAATTCTTATGCAAGTGTCCAAGAATGTTTCCCATAAATAATGTCAAACTGGCTTAAGATGGGTACGAAGTAAATAAAGTAGCTGACAAAAGGCTGAATGTTAGAATCTGGGCAAGAAAATTCCAGGCATGACTCTGCTAACAGAAGTATTGAGTCTTTCACTTCAGTGATCTTTTTATTTTGAACAAGTATCTCTCTCCCAGAGTTTGTTAGTCTCTATTTTAGAGCAGAGAAATAGAAAGTTGATTTCTTTAATTTCAACTGAGAAAACAAACTTACTGAGTTGCCTGCAACATCTTTAATGTATTTCAATGTCTGTCAGCTCTTTTAATCAGTTTAGAACAATTCTTACAAAATCCTTATTACAATATTACGTACAAATATTTTTCTTGCTAGAGCAACTTAATCTAGTACTAGAAGAAATTAAATTGTACAAATGAACTTACACTACCCAGTGTCAAAGAGTGTATTTGGCCTGTAATTTTTTGCAATTCTGCAAATGTCTTAGAATACAACATTCAAAGCTGAAGTACAGTGAGAGTATTATTTCTGTTGTAGGAGCTGAAACAATTTCATGTAACCTGTGAAATAAATTGTATGAAAGGGTGAGAATAAACATACTCTAAAGCTGTTATGAGTGATATATAACTTACATGAAGGAACACATTTCTGATGCTTAGGTTTTTTTGAAGACCTTACCAAAGTATAACAAGATATATTGGTTGGATCTTCATCTCAGTTGGAGTTAGATCAGGATTATATATTTATTTATCAGCAAAATGAACTGCTGAAGCAAATTTAGATATTTACATGGCAGACTTGCCATCACTTCATCAGAGCAGATGATCGTAATTGTTTGTTTATGACTTTATTATTATAGTTGATGCACCTTTTGCAGGAAAAAGTCTCCAAAAGTAGCAGCATCACAGGATTAGATATCCTTGGCACGGGGAAGCATTGTGCTGGGTTATAGGTGTGTGTCTGCATACATTCGCACAGTCATCTACATAGCATTCCCTGTTTGCTGCCTTTAGCTTTTCATTTGAGTTCTGCTTTTCAAGCTGGCAGTCTTAAAACAAATCAAGCCCACGTAAAGTTGTACGACTGTGTTAAATCTTTGAAAGCATTTAATAAAATTAAAAAAAAGCATGTCTTGCCCCCAGAATCCCTACAATTAAAACACGTGCAAGGTGATAGCATAGTTACCTTTGATTTCTCAGACACTGCATTTCTTTTCCTCCTAATGCTTTCGAACAGATCTAATCTGGGGACTGACGCGATTACACCAGCACAGGGACCGTACAGAAGCCATGTGCTGTCACCAGCATTTAAAGAAAAAAAAAATTTAAAAAGTTATTATGGCAAGTGAAATAACTTGCTTTGGTTGAGGAATCACTTAGTCTGTCACTATTTTACACAACTAAATACAGCACTGGCCATAATCTGCTGCCTTTCAAGTAGGAATTAAATACATTACTTATGCAGTGAATGTTTTTAATGTAACAAAGAGGAGGAATAAAAATGCCTTACAACAGTTTTATTAAAAACAAATTCCCACAGTAAATACATATACACTCTGGTACCATGGTGAAACAGCCAAAGACATCACTGTTAAGTGCTATGGGAAGTACTTATAAATTACTCGAAATAAAAAACATTGTTGCCTGGACATCAGGGTTGAAATGCTGCAGTTTGTAATAAATTAACACAGAACTTCACTTCCCCTCCTCTAACAAAGCAGCCATTTGTCTGAATAACCCACATTCAGCTGTGAGTTATATTTTCACAACTGCAACTGCATTCATTTGCAAATCATTCTCCAGTTTTAATGCTCAAGTTTTAAATACCTTAAGAACTAATAAATAAAGCAAAGTAGAGCAAACAGTTGGCTTGTAGCCTAAAAACTGGCCTAATTTCTGGGGGGTTTTCTTTCTTCTTTTTCCTCTTTCACAGTAATTTTGTACATGTCTGACGTTTCTTTAAGCTGTGTTTTGTTTTTAGTCTGAATGTTTTTTCACAATATTTAAATTTAGTGAGAACATTTCAGATTACCAGCAAAAAGAAAGACTACCAACTATTTGGTTTTGAATATTAAAATACTTGTAAAGATTTAATTCCTTGACTACTTTAGAATAATCTTTGAGTTATCTTGAGATTTTTTCTGTTGTAAATCACTTTTATCTCTTGCAAATGGGTTTTTATTTTTGTTGATTCTGTGCTTTATGCAGAAGTTTTACTCTTGAGAATGGAAGTCTCTCATTTTGCTGGATTAATAGTAAATATAAATCAAAAAGATATTGTTTGTGAGAGAATCTGTTTTCATTACCTGTTGGGTAAAAATGAAATACCACGCTTTGTGTATATTTAAATGAGCTCTTCGGAGTAGTACAATACAAACATTTATTTACAAAGTTTAAGTTTTGAGGTTATTTTCCTGGCATAATTGAAGTCTGGTTTCCATAAATGGAATCCTAGGCTTTGTTCCATGTACTTATTTCATTTTGACTAAATTCCTGTGGGCATGCCTGAAAGGGCTGGTAGTCATTTCAGGAAGTGAAATTTAGGGAGCAGAGTTCTTCGCAGAGACAGCTTCAGTTTATAGTTGATCAAGGTTTCCTAAAAGAGGATTTGAAACACTTCTGAACTCTTGCCTCCTTTTGTAAGGGTAACCTGGCTGCATTGCTAAGCGTTTCTTACTGTAAACTTATTTCTATGAATAGAAATTTACGATTTTAATGCAGAACTTCAATTTACAAAAAATATCTTGCATTCATATGATTAAGGATTGCGTTCATGGTCATAAAGTTAAGAGTATCAAGGTCAGTGACTTGAAAATTTTGTTTTAAGTGTACGTGCAGGCTTTGAAGATAAAGCATTCCGGTTCCAGTTCTTTTTTCTTTTCCTTTTTTTTTTTCTTTCTTTTATCTTTTCTTTTTTCTTTCTTTCTTTTGTTTTCCTATTTCCTTTTTTTTTCTTTCCTTCCCCTCTTCTCTCCCTTGCCTAGCCCTTCCCTGCCCAGCCTTTTCCTTCTCTTTTCCCTCACTCACCCCATGCCTCCCCAAAAAATGCATATAATTCAGTAGTAAATATGCCAAACATCTATTTGCTTTAAACTACGAAATCATGTAATCTCAGCAGATTTAGTGAGATCAGCTTCAGTGTCTTGTACCACAGAACCATGTATGCTGGTTTGCAAGCATGGCCCCATTGAAGGAGGCAGTTCTTCATACATCTTCCCTTGTACTCCCCATTTCGTTTAGAGATGGATGCATCTTCTGGCCGATCCAATGTAAAGCTATTCTGTATTTCTCCATCTGCAGTAGAAAATGATCAGTATTCTAATAGATCTCTCCTGTTGAACCAAATTGAGAAGGAAATGCTGTAAATACCTAGCCAACCAGATGGGAAAGGGAGAGACTGCCACTTCTGAGATTAGATTTACTTAGTTTGCTTTAGCTATGAAGTGACACTGCTCCTGCTGAGCTATGTCATGGAACTGAAGATGGGTTGTAAAATTCGCTTTTGACACTGGACTACAGCTAGGATGGTATAACGCCTTGGGTACTTCCGTTCTGTGTTGAGGAACTGGCTGCGATTAATAGCTTGGGTTTTTGTTTTGTTCTGTTTAGGGAAATGGACTGTGTTTAACCCCATCCATCCTATGGCCTTGCCTCTGACGAGGGCCAGTCATTTTCAAGGCTCTCCCAAGGAGATATGAATCTCTTTCTAAAGGAAATAAAGAGTACATAGAACTCCTACTACTTGTATGTAGTGCAGAGCTCTGTGAAGTGGTAGAGGCTGCCATGTGTACCAGGGATAATTTTAACCTGAACAGCAGTAATTCTGTCTAATACAGTTATTATTCGTATACTAAAGAGCCAAGCCTTTCTCACCTAAGAAAACCAAATAATACTTTGAATTTAAACAAATAATTGAAGTGAGATTTGTTTATTACATCTGCAAAGAGCTTTTCTATTTTTTGCTATCAATCAAACCCTTCATGTACACCTTCCAGAAATTCTTAATAACAAATAATGGAGAGTTACTGAATTGCAAGTACGTTTTCATTACACACATGAATGTTTATAACAATAAAAAAAAAAAGAGAGAGAGATTTGTGTGAGGAGAAGAAAAAGATTGGGGTTAAGATTAAGGGGTTATGATGTGGCAGGCTTTAGCTAAGATAAAATCACTTCTCTAGTTAGCAGAGTAATTTCAGCAATACATCTTCTGTAATTTTTTTAATCACCTAGTGATTACTTGTGTGGTGCTATTTGATTCATTGGCCATCAGTACCTGATTAAGATTCTATGCTTAGGCCATCATTACTTTTCAACAGGCCACCCATATGGTGTTAGTGTTGAGCCAGTGCAAATCCCTCAGCTTAGCACTGTATATTCCGTTAAAGAAGACTATGTGAAATGCTGACATTAGCATATGTTCTCCTCTTATTGCGTTGACCTTTATCCATGACATTACACTAACACTGGATCCTTGGAGCTGGTCCAGTAAGAAATTGGGTTGAAATTATAAAATTAGCCATCTGTCTGTTAAAACTTAACTGAACTACCAAGTTGGAACAAACGAGCACAAAAATGCAACGAAATGTAACTGTCAGGTATGAGGTGGACTTGGATTTTGATTTTCTGCATGTTTTAATTTCTTTCAATTATGAATGGATTTTTTTCCCCAAGTCTTGCACTGCCATTTTTTATGAGAATAAATCCATGGTTGATGAGAATCTACATCTTGAATTCTATTATGTATTAATTTTTATTCCTATATATTATACACATTTGATATTCAGAACATCTCTGTCATTGTTAATGATTAAAGGGTGGGATTTTTGTTGCTGTTGTGGTGGTGTTAGTTTTTTTTTTAATGAAATATAAACTTGATGTTTCTGGCATCCCTCTTAAGGATGGGTATTTTTTTCCTTTCAGTCTGGTTTTCCTTTCAGTACAGTTTCTGTGATTTTGATTCCAGAAGTACTGCAGGAGATGTATAATAACTTAAAACACAGCTCCAATAGTGATAATTAGTCGTTCAAGAGCTGCAATTTGAAAGAGCATGAACATTTTCCCTCTGTTATTGCGAGGTCTCTATTAAAAATAGGAACTACAGTAGCTTGGCTATAAAGAGCCTAATGGAGCATTTTTGAAAAATAATTCATTTACTAATTAACAAAATAGTGTTTGTTTATTTACAGTACATAAAATGTTTCCATCAGGAAACAGCCCACTAGGACATGGCAGCTAGCTTGCTGTGCTGACAGCAGAACATCTGCAGTTTAATTTAATACATTTACTAAATGAAGTGGGTAAATAAAGGGATGTTAAACAGCTACTTCCCAGCCTCTGATATTTTTACTTCTCTCTGGAGGTCAGAAGCACTGATGAATGATTCCCCTTCTTCCTGTTTGCCTCGTTTATGGGAGGTTCCCATGTACCAGCGTTGTTTCAGAGGGTGCCATGTTGCAATTGTGATTGATTAAATTACATTTTGCTGTTGTACCTCACTTTATCTCCTCATCTATCTCTTTGAATGCTCTGTATGTTACTGTCAGGGATTATTTCACTCAGAGTATTTCTTTGTGCATTTCAGAAGCATATTTTGAGTGTAGTATGTGGTTGCCAGTAACAGAAATTAGGTAGTTGAAGAATGGGAATTATTCTCCACTTTTGCTTCATTTTCTGGACTAATGAAATCTAGTTTCAAAAGGTTAGCATTTCAAACCCAAACAAAAATGTTACCACTTTTTTCTTTCGTATAACCTCTTAGCATTTTGTTGTGCTGATTTGGGGTGTTTTCTTTTTTTTTCCCTTAAAAATTATTATATATAAACTCAGGCTTAACATTATGCATTTTTTTTAGGAAAGTATTTTCATTTTCCAGTAGGGTGGTTTTATGGGATAGCTGGCTCTTTTTAGAGGGGCTATCTTGTGCTACTCTTGTTTCTTCAACCTGTTTCAGGCTTTGTGTAGGAAAGTGATAAAGCTAGTAATGCAGGTAGTGGCTATGAGAATTGTACTTGTTTAGGTGTACTTGCGTAGCTGTCTTATTAACAGGTATGCCATGCATGGTTGGAATTTGTGGACTTCATGTTTGGGATCCTAGTTAGGATAGGAGTCCTTGCCTTGAATAGCACTTCCTCTGCCCCATAGCTGAATCATGGTATTCCAATATTACTCCAAGTTTGTAAATAGATGATATAGCTTGGAAAGCTTTAGCAGCATACCTTAAATGGATGCTGCAAATACTCTTCTGTACCTAATAATGTTAAGCCAATAATATAAGAATTTACAATAACCATGATTTTTAAAAAAAAGGATCAATAGGAATACGCAAATCTGATCCTCTCAGTGGAAGAGTGAGTTAGCATGCTAACAGCCCCCCTCTCCCCGTTCCCATTAAGGAAGGAATTTAAACAGCTTATGATCCATTTTTGTCCATTTTTGATAGCTAATGAGCAGGATTTATTTTTAAAATCAATAATAACCTATTTGAAGGTCATAAGCACTATTTTAAAGAGTATAAATGATGTTAAAAAAAAAAAAAGCACCTTGATGTTACCAGCCACTTGGAAATTTGATTATCCTCATGTACCACGTAGAGGTATACATTTTTCACTGGTGAGGTCGAACTAAGGAGAACAGAGATGCATCAACATTTACACAGCTGCTTCTTTGAGATTTGACTACGAAGGCTCACCTTTACATTTCATATATGAAAGTCTCCAACACAGTTGCTTTCTGGGAGGTCTAATGAATCAGGCCTCACTGTGGCTCCCACCCCACACAAGCAGTTTGTAGGGGCTGTTCCACCAAGTTTGCCACTGGGTCAGTGTTCTGTGCTGGCTTGGGTCCACATGGAGCTCCCCAGAAAACAAACTGTACTGTGAATCAAGTAGAATGTGCTTAATAAGTATGTGTATGCTGCTGCTGGAGCATCTGTTTGTCAGAGAAAAAATAAAAGTTATTTATTAGCAAAAACTGACGTTTACATATTCATACAAAAGAAACGATTTAATTCAAACTCTGTTGTATGCACACACATACCTATATCAAAGATTCTCCAAAACATGCATATGCATTCTTTTTTATTTTAAGGGAGTGCATAAAAGTTTTCTAACCGTGCTTTGAACTTATTCATAAGATTTTATGTGTCTACCTGGAGCAGATTTGAAATTGCTTTTTATAAAATATGTTGCATTTATAAAATGCTTTTTTGGATGCCTTTTTATTTTTCAGTGTTTTTATCAGCCCCAACACTGGATTTCATAGAGCTTTGGGAATTTAAAAAGGAGCCAAGTCAGAGTAAACTTAAGTCACAGATATTTTACATACAATAGTTTGTCTGCTGACGCCAAGCCTCACTTTCCTCCTCCACTAATAAAAGCCAGTAAGAATTGTCTGATCTTTTGCATCAAAGACAGTGTTTATGAAGTGGCCTGTATCTTGATCTTAAAATATACTTATAATTCCTGCATTAAAAGCTTGAGAAGAATTATGAATCAACATTTCATAGTAAATTGTGCACAGATTTGAGAACTAAAATAGCGTTTCATTCGTGAATAGTGAACCGTCAGAATAGGAGCACTCACAAAACAGGCTTCCCTCTGACTGATAGTATGTGTTTACCTGAATTATTTGTGTGTGTGTGTGTCCAGTATTTAAAAAATAAATAACAATAAACCTTATTTTCCATATTCACAAACTTTGGGCGATAGGGTTAATACTTAAGTGCGATCCAGGTCATCACATTAACAGCTTTCAGCTCTAAGTCCTCTGACTCTCGATGAAGTACAGAGCATGCTGCACTGCTATTATTGCAGCAGCGTCTTGTAAGGCTTAGGCATCATCTAAACCACTTATATATAGGAGCACTTGTTCAGTAGGGACTGATTAATCTGGCTGACAGTTTATAATGAAGTTCTCAGGAGTGGGCTATGGTCTAGGCCAGACATCACAGAGGTCAGAGCCCACTCGTAGCCACTAAGCTCTCCTGCCCCTACCTGTATGGTATGTATGTACCTGTCTGGGTGTGTCATGGAAGGACACTGTGGAAAAAGAAACATTGGGGAGCACACAGCCAGCCTATTCCCAGCTCCTGCTGTGGAGTCCCAAGGAGGATGGAGCCAATAGCAGTTGGCATCAGCAGCCCTGCTTCCATCCATGTGTTTCTGAGTGCACACCATTGGGGCAGCTCAGGATCATGAAGAGAGGACAGAGGCAAAGCCTGTCCTATAAGGGAAAGTACCCATTCCCAGGTGCTTTCTGTCCAAGGTTGCACATGTGGTTGGCTCACCTGAGGGTCTGTAATAGATCAGCAGCTTTTGAGATCCCTCTACAAGTAGTATGTTGGAAGGTGATTCTGTAAATGACAGAAAATTCCTATAGTTTATTTCACATATTATTTTTGTTCCTTTATGATGAAGACCAGTGGGATCCTGGGGTGCATTAAAAGGAGCGTGGCCAGCAGGTCAAGGGACGTGATCCTCCCCCTCTGCTCTGCCTTGATCAGGCCTCACCTGGAGTACTGTATCCAGTTCTGGGCTCCCTGGTACAAGAAAAGAGGGATCTCCTGGAGAGAGTCCAGCGGAGGGCTGCAAAGATGATAATGGGCCTGCAGCACCTCTCCTGTGAGGAAAGGCTGAGCGACCTGGATTTGTTCAGCCATGAGAAAAGAAGACTCAAGGGTGATCTTATTAATGTTTATAAATAGCTTAAGTGTGGGAGTCAAAGGGACATGGCCGACCTCTTTTCAGTGGTCTGTGGGGACAGGACAAGGGGAAACAGCAATAAACGTGAGCATAGGAAGTTCTGCACCAATATGCAAAGGAACTTCTTCACAGTGAGGGTGATGGAGCACTGGAACAGGCTGCCCAGGAAGGTTGTGGATTCTCCTTCTCTGGAGATATTCAAGACCTGCCTGGATCCCTACCTGTGCAGCCTGCTGTAGGGAGCCTGCTTTGCAAGGGAGTTGGACTTGATGACCTCTAGAGGTCCCTTCCAGCCCCTAAAAAATTCTGTGGTTCTGTGATCTTTAAAATACACAGTTTGAGGAGTTTAGTCAGGATCCTCTATACGATGGAAGATCTGGTTGACTTTGTTGTTTTTTTTCTTTTCTCCGTGCAAATACAAAATGAACATATTCAAGTGAAAAAAATATAAAGAAATACAAAAATGCTGAGTGTATTCCTTTGGTATATTCAAAAAAAAAAAGTGATGAGATTCCTGGATGTGCTGTAATACAGGAGAGCAAGAGGTAACTGTGCCCTTTTGTTCAATAGGGATGTCAGTAGCTAGTGCTGCAATACAGATAGGAGCAGGATTTCTCAGGAACTGGAGGAAATGGCAAGGAGACGCTGTGGCTTTAGACATCCCGTTGGCCTCATCTAAATGCAGGCTTTGAGCTTTCATCTCCAACCTCTGCAGATTCTCTAGGGGTCCTTGGACTTTGTGAGTTTGCCCCCTCCCTCCCTTCATTTACAAGCTGCCGAAGCCCATATTTTTAACAAACAATTAAAATGCCCCAAAGAAAACATTGAAATTTGTGCCAAAGAAAGTTGTGAGGTTTCCTTTTGTTTGGTTTTCTTTAGAAGAAGCCTCTTTTTTTAACCTAGGTTGTCCAAAAAAAATTGATGTTTCTTGAATTTTATTTTTTCTTTTTAAAACACATCTGCAGATAAAAGAATCCAAAATTTGTTTGTTTGAAATTGAAACTTGAATGGAAGGTGAAAAAAAACTAATGTTTTGGGAAGTTTGATATTTATTTATTTTGGTGACTATTCTATATAAACAGTGTGTTTTGAATAGGCTGTATTGTAATTCCGTTCTGAAATGATATACTCATTTATTGTCACAAATGCGATAAGTACTGAACAAGTTTGGCAGTACTACCCCGAAAAATCTTCCAGAAACTCTCATGTGCTTCCAAAGTTCTGCAAGATCTCCAAGCACTTGTCTTAGCCAGCCGTGTACCAGGCGGCACAGGGCAAAAGAAAATAAACTAATTTACCCTGGGGAAAAAGGAATCTCTCTCTTGCTTTCCTGTTTGTAAAACACTGAGTTAGGATATTTGTTTAAACATAAGGGATAATGGGAGCAGAGGGATAAATCGAGGAAATGGATTGCTGCAATGCGTAATCGGCTATTTCTGTTTCAATACATGAACCGTGTTAGGTTTGAATGAAGTATCTCTACCAATTTCACATCTTTCCTTCATTTCAGTCACTGTAAATACAATGTTTTTCACTACAATTTTTTTTTTTAATAAAAAACATTTCCAGGTAGAGAGTAACTTTGATCACTTACTAGTATATGTTTATTATAAGAATTCACAAAGTATTTTGCATGCATCTGGTGTTCCTGTTTCATACCTCATGTTATACTTTACTTACGTCTTAGTCATTTGCATCAATTAAATTGAATTGGAATATTTTTCTCCTCCTACTTTAGCCCCTCATCTTCAGCTGTCAACATGCACATGCCAGTCAGCAGTGTAGCTGTCAAAGCTGACATCAACATCTATAGTTGTATTTTTCTGGTGTCTGTATCTGTCTTATTCCGAGTATTTCTTAATGTTTGTCTTGCTGCTAATAAAAGGATTTGCAGAGAATTAAGTTTCATCTATCTGCATCCTAAAGAGCCATTGGAAAATGGGATTTCAAGGTGGAAATCCAGCTTCAGCAGTTATTCTGCTCCCATCTTTAAGGTCAAATTCTGGAGGGCTATAAACTTTCAGTAGTGTTTTCTTTGCCATCAAGAAACACTAGCCCCACTGAGGTTGATCAGAATATCTTTCAGTAAGGCCAATTATCACATACTTCCAACTTTCCAGTACCTCAGCTAACACGCAAGAAAAAGTGGTATTTCTCCTGAAAAGTAACATTGGAGAGTATAACTATAGACAAAGGCATTTACTGAAATGTTTTAGTAGTGTGTAGTGCTGAAACTCTATTGTGAGAACTTTATTGCTCAAAATATATACAAATGATACTCTTCCACTGAAATGGAAAACTTTATCATTTGCTTGGGTGGATGCGGGATTAGTGTGCTTACAGAGCACTGAACAGAAAAGTGAAATATTGCAAACAGGATTTTTAGTGTACAATTTGGGAGAAAACATTAAAAGAATCTCAGCTTTCAAAAATAAAAATACCTCATTTTCAGGCAAATGGGAATGAATGATGAGTGATACGCTGCTAATGCTTACAGTGTAAATAATCAGATGGTAAAAAATACTTAAGTTAGAACTTAAGTTACAAGCTTCTATTTGTCTTGATTTATAGAGCTGATCTGAAGAGTATTTCAATGTGAATGATTCTCAAGGTGTACACGTAAATTCTTTCTATGGTGAGCTGCACGTGAATACCTTCTCCCCTTTCCAGATGGCTGATGTAGCTCTTTAGGGTGTGCATGATGGCTGTGCTGAATGGGTCAGGTCCTGCTACACGTGCTGCCTGCTTCCACACCTTCCACTGTATTCACAGATTTTCCTCTCTGCACCTCGGAAACACTGTCAGAACATGGAGGGAGCAGAATACAGCACTCAGAGCATGAGGGAGCCCTGTCTGACCAAAATTTAAATGATGGAACCCTTCTGTAGTTACCAGTGTGTAAACAGAGGACTGGAGGCTTACGCTATGTGGAGAGGCAAAGCTTTTTGCCTCGCTCTCTGTGACAACCAGCACACCAGACAGCCTGCTGTAAACGAGTCAGTGCCATCTTTGGCTCCCAGCAGGAAAACTGTGGAGCTCTTGGTAATAGTTTCAAACCTGCAGCTCCAACAGATATTTTTAGGTCTGTCTTGAAGACATATCAGCTTCCATACTCTTCAGCGTCTTTGTCTGGAGTCACTGCAGCTCCAGACATGTCATTGAAGCGGGGTATAATTGTGGTCTCATGCCTTCTCAATCCACCCACCAATCTCAACTGCTTGAAGGGAGCCTCCTGCTGTGCTACAGGGAGTGTTTAGAGCCTTTCTAAGCAAAAGTCAACTTGAACTGTGTACTGTGCCTGAATTTAAAGAATACTTTGGAAGGAGGAGTGAAAATATGTTGTGAAATCTCTTGTTCAGAACAATCTGATCTATAATGGTGGAATGCTTCAAGCTGTGAATTTTGTTAGCGGTATATGATCTATACTACTTATAGTTATGGAACGCTGTGTTTTCAGTGAGTGATTTCTGTCATTATAGGAGAAATGATTAGACATTATAATACTGATTAGTAGCATGATAGAAGTCTGCTCAGTGTTAGTATAAAAGTCAATTCTGACTGTGTCAGAAATAGGAAAATAATCCAGTAACCAGCATATAAATGCTCAAAGACGTTTTCCAAAACGGGCAAAGGAGCGAAGTCCCTTTCACTGTTGCATGTTGATTAGGGTTCTGTCCACGCTAGAGTGCTAGAACATTTATTCACAGAAATAATCCCTTTGAACTCAGTAAGGCTAGTAATTGAAGTTTTGTTTACCAATTGCATGAAGCTTCACAAGGCAGCTGCTGTTTATCCAATGCAGTTTCAGTTTTTAACCTTCAATGACTTCTGCATGCTTTACAGACAGTAGAATAAAATGGAAAATACAGATGAAGAAAGGAAGGGTTAATAAGACTTTTGGGAAGTCTAGAAAAGAGACTGAGATAGGAAAGGTTTTTTTCTTATTTTTACTACTTTTGTGCAGCTCAAAGAATAAAATCACTAGGACTAGATTTTACTTTTTTTCAGCTGATGCTGTGTGCTCATATTTAAATTATAAATTTTAATCTTCTATAGCTGTTGAGAGATGTGGCTCTGACTGGCTTTTTGCTTCTAATCAATGAATAAAGGACAAATACCACCAAATCTGTCTTTCATCACACAAGTGAGAAATCCGTACAGTCACTCTAATACCTCTTACCAAAGAGCAGCTGGGATAAGATTCGTGCTTTGGCGAATTGGAGATTTTTTAACTGCTGGAAAAGAACTGGTTGAATTGTTGGCTTTTTACAATACAAGTTTTTATGACTTATTCTAATGTAAAACAGAAGATAAAGGTGAAACAATGCATAACAGTATATCAACAGCAGATAACATTAACTTGATTCTATTGCGCAGTCTCCATGAATATTTCAGCCAAGTAGGAAGTCCTTTCCATCCAGTTAAATTAATAGCTGAACAAAGCAGTATTAAAAGTCAGGAAAAATAATAAATAGAAGTCATAGCACCTCATATAGAGAATAGAAGAATGATCTTCTGGACAACGTTTTCTAAAGATTTTAAGGTATAGAAGCTAATCTTATAATTTATATCAACTTTTCAATCAAGTAATGCAAATTACTTGTTGGAACAGTATATAAAGAGAGGGAGGGAGTGCAAACAGGAAGATAAGTTGGAACCTTAAAAGAGTGAAAAGACAATATGTATTTTTCTTAGATGGAAAATTTAATTAAACTTATCTCTTTAGATCTTTTTACAACTACATCCATGTAGTTCTTAAAACAGGAACAGCAGTTACAGCTGCAATGATGTTTTGAGTAGACTGGAATTAGTTACAACTGAAAATGAACTGTTTTTCTCAGGAAGTGTTCTGCAGAAAGAAAAACATTCAAAAACAATAGGAAGAAAATATTTACTCCTGTTAAAAATCTTCAGTTTTCTTTGAATGAACGGTTGAGTTATTTAGCTTAATTGGCACAAGTGCAGATAGGGAATTAAAATTACGTCTATCAAAATTTTCTCAGAAATAATAACAATGAGCAGAAATGAAAAATCAAGTAGTTTTGTAGTAAGTTCAGTAACGGAAATACCTGAAAAAGAAACTGTTCCTCTTATTTGGACATAAGGTAACGTCTACTTCCTACTGAGCTGAATTGCCTCCATGCAGAGGCACGCTGTGCTCAATGGTAATCTTTCCATACATGTCAATGGGCTTTAATTAGGGCATAATTTTCAGTTTGCTTGCCTGCATCTCTTCGCCAGCAACTGGTTCTTTGTGGAATCTGGTGGGTTTAGTTTAGGAAGGTTTTCTAAATTTAAACCAGAATAATAATATTTGGTTAGATCCCACATGGTGCTAATGACCATTCAGCTCAAAACGCAGATTCAGATTTAATCCTGAAATTCCTCATTCATCAATGGTTTGTCTTCTGGATCCAGAGACTTTGGGCACCCACATTTGACCTACAGGGATTATTAGCTAGCCTAGTTCGAACTGCAACCTCAATATCTGTGTAAAGCAACCATTGCAGTGGAGATAAGTTTAAAGCTAACAACAGCATCAGTATCACAGTCAGAATCTGTCTCCTTCTCCACGGTTCATCCCTTTCATATCTTCACTTTGTAATGTTATAAAGGCAGGGATTACTTCTTTGGCAAATATGACATTAGAGGTGATTTTCACTATAATATAGCAAATAATATTAATGCAAATTTTAAAATAGAAAATTATCCTGTAATATGAATTTAGGTAATTTAAAAAGAAACAGCAGTTCCAAAATTAGGTATTTAAATTACTCCTGAAATACACAAGTAGTTACAGGCAATATAGACTAGGTAAATGCACACTGTGTTCTCTTTTACATGAATTTAAATCTAGTGCAAAAATGGACAGATTCATTCATGCCTATGAAATTACATCTAAATAGGTTTGTATAAGCACTAGGTTTAATGATCATTGCATGGTATAATTAAAAGATGATGTTACCTGAATATCAGATTTTCTGTGTGCATGTTTATTTGGAGTTTTAATTGAAAATAAACAAAATCAGTAGTGCAAAAAAAAAAAAAAGTAGAAAAGATGTGTGAAATGTAATGATAATGGTTGACTTCTAAACAGCCAAGGAAATTATAGTCATCTTATGTGTGGGACAGGAACAAACACCTCTTAATTGCACTTCATTATAACGTACCTTTCTCTTCTCGGTTGTATATATTAATTATAAAAATCATGTTTCAGAGACGAAAAGCTGTACAATAGGGTTTTTTTTTCCCTCCCTCCCTTATGCTGTCTGCAGCAGGATGGAAGAACAATATCAACTGTCATCCACAGAAAGAGCTTAAGAGCTTTCAAAGACAAATCATAAAAAGAATGAAAGGCTATTATAAAAAAAGGAGGAAAATGCTTTGATTTCAGAGATTTGCTACTTATTAATGTTTAAGGTTCTCTCTTCTTTTTAAAAGTATCTTCTCATATTGTTTTGTATGTGTTATGTGCAGGTACATCACTTTTTGATGACTATATCACATGACATGTGGATTACGTAGCTAATTATTAACGGATGGAGGTTCAGGGGATAAGATGTGGGAAAAGATACTATAGCAGCCCTCCAGGACTTACATCAGTTCTTCAGATAAACTGTGGAAAACATGAACATGAATCTCATGACACAAAGCAACATTGTCTTTTCAGGTCTTTTTGCTTTTGTTTCTTTCATTCGTGTGTTTCTTTAGAGGGATACTTCAAGACCGTTGAAAAGTAAGTTTCTTCTGTAGTTGTCCTACCTGCTGTGTGTTTATCTGGGACCAAAATATTGTGGCTCTGGACCTCTTTCATGGTTTGGATTTTCCGTGGTCCTGTTTTCTGTATGATTAGCATTGATATTTACTCAAAGCATACATTGTAGCTTACAAGACTGAATAGTACAACTGGCTTTTTGAATGTAGGAGATACCTTAGTGATTAAGACATTATGAGTACTGGATGTAGCCCTGCAGTTTAACCATCTGTGTGAAACTTGGCATGCTGAAACATACTATAAAGCCTGTTACACTAGTTTTTAGTAGCTATCTTCTTCATTTTTTTTCCACTATTTCTCACATCTTTTTCCATTTCACTGTCAACATGGAATATAGTTTCCTGAAGCAGGACTTTGTGGTCTAGCTGTCTTGTGTGCTTAAGGCCGAATGCTTCTTTAGCCTGAGCTTTACAGCATCTCATGCAGCCTCTGTGGGTCTTACAGGTGCAATGTTTCTGCCACAATTGTTAGCAAGCCAGTTTTTCTTGCATGCATGCTCTACTGATAGCAGGTGAAGACTTACTATTGTATCATTCATATGACATACATATTCTTGGGAGAAAAAAAGTCAGTGAACTATTTCATTAGTAACCATGACTGTGAGTGATTCCTGAAAGGGAATGTCCACACAGAGACACAGGCATGTTGATGATGCTTGTGTACTTTTCTGGGTGTCTCCCAGAATTCTGCAGCGGCCTTTGCTAGAGCATACATTTGCTCTGGTGGGAGGGAAATCCTCCACATCCAGCAACTCCAGGCTTATTAAAGTGATTATAAAATATGTATGAAGAAGATAGGCACAGATGTCTATGTTGGGAATACAAATTATTACTTCACACTTCCCCCTAAAACTATTATTAATGGAAATAATGATAACTGTGAAAAGTATGACCCTGTATCCCCTCTCAGGGGCAACTGCAGCATAGATGTTATTATTTCAATGGATTGGTCAATTTATTAAAAGAAAGTAAACAGAAAAGAAAGGACTCCTTTACAGAACCTGCTCTGAATTGCAAACAGGAGCTAGGCAAGCAAGCAGATCATCCTGCGATTTATGGGCCACAAACACGTTAACTTTGACTTCCTTTGCTCTATCATGTGCTCCCTGAATGCATTTTCTTCATTTTTCCTATGATAAACTGGTCTGTGTAATTCAGAGCCAACATAATCAACAGAGTTTCTCTGGACTCCTCTCAATTTTAATGCTATTTGTGAAGTAGTTTAACCATTAACATGTATAAAGCTATGGAACTGCATGAAGAATACTCACATGACACAATTTTGTTCTGAGGAAATATTAACTTGAAGGGAAAATAAAACTCAGAATAGTGATTAACCAGTCACTTCAAACACTACTAAATAAGATGGGATAGCCAGCTTCTTTGAATTCATAAAAATATAATCAAGTTAATACAAATTAAAAAGTTCGTGCAAGCTTTCATTTTTACAAGATGTGCTGATTTGTCCTTGATTTAATCATGTTTTGTTTATGATTAATGAATGGTTCACCTTGGAAACCAAACAAAACTCACTGAGAATTTGAAGAAATGGTTTATTTAGAAACTACAAGAAAACTTCTTTGTGTGTTACATAGTATTAAAAATCTAACCCAATGCAAACTCAGCACTAGGGTGGAGAATTGGAGCTGACAGGACGTGCAAAGCTTCACTTATGGCACAGTGTTACACAACATCAGCCTATTCAGGAAATCTTCGGGTAGAAATTGTGTAAATTCAGTGTATGAAAAATTCTCCTCTTTCGTTCTCTTTGATATTTTATTTATAAATGTAGATTCATGCAGCCGAACTCAAAATGCAACCATGCGAATTTTTCTTTTTGAGATTTTCATTTATTTATAAAGCAAAAGTAAATGTATTCATAGAGAAAAACAGCTAGAAATATGACCAAGTTGTCCTTGTTAGAGAAGCAAAGTTGTACAAGTTCAGAGATTTCACGAGGGCACATAGCCATTTTTTGTGATACTTCACTTAAAAAAAAAAATTTTCGGTGATAGATCTGAGGAAAGATAGGAGGTGAATCACAATGGTAATGAAAGTTGCCGTGTATAATTCCAGAGAACAAAATGATATGATTCTACGATACATGTTTATCAATTGTCACAGGACTTTTATTTATTTTTTCTGATCACGAAGTAATAATTATTTTGGAAGTGTCCATCTTGGGCTGGGTAAGTTTACAGGAAGCATTACTTTAAAAAATAATCTTTTTTGATATAATAGGAAGGCTTTTGTGTTCCGGTGACCTGAGATCTACATTATTGTGTGGTCTAATTTTTAGAGGTCATGCACAGTCTGAAGATTGTCTGGGGTGGATAGATAATAGTTAACTTGATAACCTAGGCATTCCTTGTGCAGTGTCTAACAATCTTCTCTGATAAAACAGTTTTTTTACAATTATGTTAGACAAGTGACTGTTCTGTTGTTATAAATGGATGACAGAAGATTAGTTATGCCCTAGAATAGCGATATAACAGAATTCATGCCCAAGAATTAATGCAAAACTCACCTGTGCATACAGAAGCACATATTTATCTTTAATTCTTCACTGAAGAGCGGGAATGAGGTTTGCATAGTGTTCTAGCCTGTGGTGCATTAATTTGTTCAGACTGATTCTTCAGCAGTGGTGTATGAGCTGCTGGTTGAACAACTGGAAAACACACGGCAAACTCAGACTGCATCAGTTGATTTGCAATATGTATGATAGTTCAAAGTCTGTCTCTCCACTGAAAAGTTCCAGTTTTACTCCTGGAAGAAATTATTTTCTTTTTTGTTTTCTTCCTTTGTTCCTAGATAAGTTAAGTTACTTATCTCAGGTAAAGTCTTACAAGCAAAGGATTATAGAACTCAAGTTGATTCTGGTGGAGTTAACCGTATATTACAGCAGCACCAGAATTACAAGGTTTTCTAGCTGATTTACTTTCCTGAGAAATTTTGTTGGTTCTTTCGTATGTAATTTGGCACTATCCTCTCCAGTTTAAAGGCTATCCAAGTTTAGCTGAGAGCTTCTGAAAATTCCTCCATTTTCTGGTTCTAATTTCATTGCTGGTCATTTACAATGCACATATTTGACTTGGCTTTTACATCTCATAACTCTTTGTGGCTAATTCACCTTGGTGTTGACATCACAGAGTTTAATGACATATGCATGGTTTGGGTCACTACGTAAGAAATAACATAGCTCTGAGAATTTAGAGTGATCTTTGGCCTTTGGTTTGTTTAATATTGTGGGTTTATGTTTTTCCAATTTGTTGAGAACTATTTGTGCTTTTGATTATTAATCTGTAACTGAGTGTTCTCCTCTGTGTTCATCCTGCCGATGATGTTTGGAAGCAGACCAAAGCTATAATCTCTTCTTAAAAATCATGGAAAGCATTTATGTCAGTGTTTTCTCCTTCAGAGTTTCTTCTTCATTTACAGTCTCACTGGGAACATATCAGAAGGGGATAAAATTAGCACAAGCCATATTGGTAGCTATGCTAGCTCTGTATTTTTACAGATAGAAGCCTTGAATGTCTTGCCTAAAGAAAACCTTAAATGGCATTTTTTCTGTCTCTCTCAATAGCAATGCATCAAACAGAGAATATGTACTGTCAATTAACAATTATGGTTGGAAATGAGCTATGGGCAGTAACTGTCTGAACTTATAGTGCAGTTCTTGACAAAAATTGTCGAGGAAATATCCTATGTCACAAGGAACTGGTAAGGAAATGACCCCGAAGGCACTGTTCCTCTCCAGGCTATCTCTGTCTTTGCTTTCTCCAGGATCATTCCAAGAGTGCGTTGCGGTGTGACCGCATGGGCTGGAGTGCATTACCCTGCAGTGGAGCAGAGGGAAAAGCCCTTTTCAGCCTTAGAGTCAGTGCCGGAGACAAAGTTGTGCATAACTAGAAGGAGAGTTTTGGCCCACTTGAGTTTTCTGAAAGATTTAAAGCCTGGTTGTTGTTTGAAAGTTGGTGCCATATGAATCTAAAAAGAAAAATCAAGTGTCATTCTGGAAGGAATTTTGTCTTCTGTTCTGAAAGGGAGAGCAAATGAATGAAAAATACTCCTTGCTCATCAGAGATGAGTGAGCATGAGAACCAGTTCCTTCTCAGCCTCCTGACTCCCGGGCTGCACAGCCCCTGTGCTTCTCCTGTGACTGTAGCCTGGGCCATTGCTCAAGGCAGTATTGAATGAGAGAGTAACAGGAGGGATATTTGTGTGGACATCTATATGATGAAAAATATTTGCTTCTTAGTAAGCATGCAACAGTTTGATATTAGGCATATAATGTATTTTCCTTTTCTTTTCTGCTACCGTATTGTGTAACAGATGGTATAAAACAGAGCAGCTCAGCTTTTTTAAAAAAATCAATCCAGTTATGAACATCTGGAAGCACGGAATGCCGAAAAATGGGCTGGGTTTCAAAAATATTGGGAAGGTGGCGGGGGGAGAAAACTCTTGTAATTCCACTTCATTTGATTGCAAGTATGCCACATTATTGGGAAACTGTTTTACTCGGGCAAATTTTTTTTCTGAGTAATCTGAATTATTTAATTTCTAAAGGCACTCCATTGATTTCAAGGGTACAGCAACTTCTTATGCTATGGTCCAGATACCCACTCCCAAATTAAATATAAGTGAACATTAATCTATGCTAGTGGAAATGGAGATTCTTTATAAGTGGAGATCTTTATGTTGTTTTTACTACTGCAGTGAAAGAATATGTCAAATATTGACCAAATCTCTTTGGGTAAATCTCTTTGCTCACGTATTTATACTTAAATGTGCAAGCAGTAAATTTAAAAATCACGTACCAATGCACATCCGATTGCAAATTTGAGTCACACTGAAGAAATAATTTTTGTTCATCTTCCTGCTAATTAAGTTGGAAACTTTCATCATGGATTTTAAATTAAGAAGAAAATAAAGTGTAAAGGTAGTATGATGGATGAATCAAAATCCTCATGATGAAAACTGACACCTTATTAAATGATATGTATAGCACCACAGAGATGCAAAAACAACAGGAAATATAAGTGACAGTTCTTTCATACTGGCAGAATGTAGAAGGAAGGGTTAGTACTGGAACCTGTTGAAGCCAGAGCAGTTCATCATTTTTGTAAGAACCCTGTATTTGGTGGCTGGCAAAATGTAAACTTACATTAATGCACTGACTCAAATCCCCTAGTGTTAAGAATATGATATAAAAGTGGTAATTGGCATTTCTATAATATAATAAGAACATTACCTGGAAAGTAGGGGGAACCGTGTGAGGAGAGAGAATGTTTTGATTACAACTTTTTATTTTCAAGTTCTGTTGAGTGCAAGTCCACAAATTGCATTATCTCACAAATAATAGCTCTTTTAGATGCTAGATTTACTGCGTGCACAAACAGATATGGGATAGGGCACTACACTCAGATGGCTGCGTTATATTGGCATTTTGTACCCAACTGACCTGCACCAAGTAAATTCCCATCCACTAACAATTCTAGCAAGCATTTTCTTCTGTTTGTTCAATGCTAATGCAGAATAGTTCTGCTAGAAAAATACGCCAGGTTTGAGCTGCATAAAGATAGTTCAATGTATGGCTTTTCATGTAAGATAGCAATAAACTGTGTGAAGATTAATCAATATGCCTCAATAATACTAAAAAATAACGTATCTTTACAATCTGGAATAGGTGACGTAAATTACACCGAAATTGTGACTGCAAAAAAGCTTTTTAAGTTATTTCATTTCCTTGAAACAGTTAATTTCTAATAATTTAATTAGTGATGCAACAGGCTGATGAAAATGGGAGCTCACACCGCTTCGTAGACAAGGCCCTCATAACATGCTTAGAGCCCTTCAGCTTTGCTGTTGTTTCTGTGTAAGAATCAATACCACAGGCTGCAATTATGCCTTGTTGTTTTTTGGCTAAAATTCCCACACATCTGGGATAAACAGATACTCTATGCAAACTTCCTCTATTAACTCCACCAGTTTCCATGGAATGACTCTCTATATGCTTGTTAAGTAAATGATTGTTATAAGACTATGGAGACATGGTCGATCAAATTAACCCCTTTTATCCAGCCTCCAAAATGGTTCCCTTCATTTGCCTAAATTCAGCTGCTTTGGGGAATTTTTTCAAGCTTGAAGGACTCTCTGGATTCATCACATTAGCAAACTGTAACCTGAGAAGAGGGTCTTTGGAGCAGCAGGACTTCTTTGGCCCCCAATTGTTTTGCTAATCAAGATTATTGCCACTATTGAGATGTGGAAAGATAGCCTAGCTGACAAAATTTGTCAGCTTCCCATGAAATAGTTCTGTCACTTTAGTCAGGGTGCCAGCTAATATTAACATATAAATGAAGTCTCTCCCCCTCACCCCTTAATAGATGCAGAGAAAATATAAACACACACACAAAAAACCCCTCTGTGCTTAAATCAAACAAGCTTCTTTTCTCAGCCCTAGCCCATGTCCCTGGAAATCCTGTGAGTAGTGGAGCTAAAGGGAGGGGGGAGGGAAGAAAAATTTGCACAAAACTACTTTTAAGCCATAAAGCAGCAAAGCTCCACTCCCCTGCTGATAGCAACAGGAGATTGATTACGCCTGCAAAAGTACAAATGGTTGCCTGAATGCAAGTGGCAGACCTCCAAAGCAGTATGTTCTATGTGCTGGTTTTACATTTTATAGCGGAGGACTTGGATACAAAGTGGAAAAGTGGAACAGGGGGTATGAAAGAGTTATCTCTGCCCAGAGGTCAAACCCATGAGAACCGCCCCTGCCCGTTTTCCAGCCTGACCGCCGGGAGATAGCGGAGGGAGCGCAGCCTCCACGCAGCCATCCTCTGCCACCGGCCCTCCGCAGCCTGCGGCACCCAGCACCCAGCACCCGCTTTTGGCCTCTCCTTCCATTTTTCTCATCGTCAGAACCCACGTTGTATTTTCCAGCTAACCTGCACGGCGATAAACCCAAACGTTCTTTCACCCGCTTACACAAATTTTGCGTTATTTTGTCAAAGGCAAATGCCTCGCATTGTTCCGGCAGTGCCTCTTTCAAATCCCGGCTGTACCGAATCCTAAAACAGGAATCCAGACTTGCATGCATTTTAATTGTAAATGGAGCCACTGAAAGTTCACTTAATCTTTTAGGCTGATTTAAATATAAATAAATTAATATCTCGTGATATTTGTAATCTGCAACTCAGCAGTATTGACCATTTGGTACTAAATTAGCTCTTGAATGGCAACTGTGCAGCAGCTTTGTGTAGTTAGTGTACGCATCAGAGATGACTCTTCTAACAAGTTCAATAGGCTTTGCAAAGCATAGCTTTAAATAGAAGAAATCCTTCAATCATGATTTGTTCTTGCTTTATGAGAAACAATCAGATTATTCCTTTGTGCTGAACTGTGACAATACTCTAAAGCATGAATGAAAACTAGAATATATGTTCCCCCAGTGGATTACATCAGCCTTCTTGTTCATTAGGCTAACATGAAAAATAGATTTAATGTGTAAAATATCTGTCGCTGAAGAGAATATTAAGAAAATTACTTGGAAGTGGTTTGTGGGAACTTCGAAGATAATGAGTTAATGACAAAGCACAGCATTTATTAAGTAGTTCAAAGCATATCATTCCTGAAGAGGTCTAAGGGAGTAGCTAAGCTCCCTTCATGACTTTTGATTGTCATACAGAATTGATTTCAACTTTCCCAAAACCGTCGTGCAAAATACTGCATTAGCTGCCCAAAGTGTGGGGCTAAAGAAGCATAATCCAAACAGCACTTTTGTTACCTATTGTACCATGTTTAATGGCATGTACAGCGTTCCTAGTCATACTTTTGATCCAAGCTTCACTCTAAGAAACTTAACTGAGATGCATTCGACTTGCTTTTTAAACTGAAAACAAAAATCATGCGCTACAATAGTGAGCATTGTTTAGATAGAGTTAGTAATAATCACAAGAATATAAAGTCTATGACAGTTAAAGTCACAGTTCACTTTAAACTTCAGATCTCCGAATCTTTGCGAATTTCATGGATTTCCCCTCTGGCTCAGCAAAGCTTCACTGCATTGAGTCCTTCTCCTCCTGTGCTCTGATCCTCTGCTGCAGGGTATGAGGCAGAGAAAGGCTCGGGAACGTCTCATTTACTGTGCAACACAGCATTTTGTACGGGTGGACAAGCAGTCTTTGCCCCAGAGAGTTCTCAGTCTGGAATAGCTTTGTTATCCATTATGGTACCAGTTCAACAAAATATATGTATTCCTGCTTCCTGTTCACCCAGCTCTAGATCTCGCAGTCTGCCTTCTGCTTTTAGCATCAGAATTTAAATTTCTTAAATGCCTTAAATAGCTACAGGAGTGACATCAACAGTAAAAGTCCTCTACTATACAGTTGTCTTTCAGGTCAGTGTCATTGAGAACTTGTGTATAGTCTCCAGGTAGGAACTTTATAATGCAGTCAGTGAGATACACTTCACTGTGTGCATTAAAACCTCAATTTACTCTGTGTAACTTTTCCTCTCATTTGTTTCTGGTCCCACTCCCACATTTTGCATTTGAAGGGCTGGTCAGGTACGTACGGTTAAGAAAAAGAAGTCCTGCCCAAAGAGCAAGGTGCAGAGCCTTCCCATCCTGCAACAAGCACTGGCAGCGCAGAGGGGGCTGAGCAGTGCTCATAATGGAGCCCTTCAGACCTCGCAGGGAGCAGCTGCCTCACACTTCAGTGCACACAAACAAAACACCTGCTTACACCCAGAAAAAACAGTAAGCAATGAGCCCAACTGTATGTTGGATGCTGTTTATGCTTTCTCTTTTATCCTTTTTGGAATATTTTAACACTTTTTTTTTTTTGCATTTTTGATATTTTCCTTCTCTTTTTGTGGAACGTGAAAAGCCGCTGCCCATATTTTGCTGTCCACGATTAAAGATAATCATCCAAAAGTTTGAACTGGACAAGCAAGTTTGACTACCCAGCTTTCAGATCTAATTCAAACTCAATGCAAGTATCGAACCGACATGTAACGCAGCTAATTAAATATTTCTCATCCTGTTGGGGCATGGATGTATTTCTTGCATGAGGCAACTGTAAAGTTTCATCCATGCTACTGAAGGATTTTTTAGCACAATGGCAAGATTGTAGCAAGGATGTCTATAAGGAAACTGGTATACTGGCTGTTTAATTTTAAGCCATACTTTCCAGTGTATCTGGGTGGGCAGCGGAGATGGTTCTTCAGGTATGGCCACAAGACAAGTAACTCCACTGAAATTGGTATATAATCCTGAGTAAAAGGTGATTAACTTGTATTACTAGATTCCAAGTAACATATTGCAACTCCTCACGTCTCAGACATGTTTCATACAGCCTGATCCTGGTTTCTGAGAGATTTCTATTATTTTCAGCAAAAATGCCTACCAGTGCAGGGGAGCTGTCCGTACTGTCAGACTCTAGTTCATGCCAGTAGCTATGGTTGTATGGCAGCTGTCTTTGTGACACGAATTTACCATCTCTACCTGTTCATAATGAGCCTAACACTGTAATACCCTGTACTGCCATCAGCAATAATTGTCATTCTGTTTGGAAGTTGCAGAAGAGATTAAGGACTTCATGTTCAAATTTTAAATGAAATATTCTCTCATCGTTATGGGTGGTCTCCTTCCTGGGCATTGCTGGGACAGTATAGTTGCACTGCCCTATGCAATTGCCTGAACTATTCATTCATTCATTCAAAAAAAAAAAAAAAAAAGCCGTCTGTGCTGGCAACCTTTTAATGTTCTAAGTTGAATATGCACATGGAGTGTACATTAATCAAAGTAAGTTTGAACTTCCTTTTTTATTTTTAAACTTGCCCTGAATTTTCTTGGACTGACTAACTCTAAATCACAAGCATAACTGTTTTATTTAACCAAGGGAAACGAGTGGGAACAAGTTCTTACTGACAATGGCTCTCTGCTGGAACCCAGAGAAGCAAATGCAAGCAATGCAGTAAGGAAGATCAAACTTGTTACACTGCTGATATTCTAAGAGTTTGAACTCAGACTCCCTGCTGGCCTCAATTTTACAATGATAATCATTTCCTAAAATGTCTTCATTTTGTAAATGAAGCTGTACCTCCCTCTGAAGCAGGGGTTTGCAAAGATTAAATCATTTACATTTCAAAGTGTTCATTTTTTGCCAGTGTGAGAAATACTCAAGCAGGAAAATGAGTGCTCCTTTTAATTTTTGAAAGCCAGGAGAGCATTCATAGTGAAAATAATCACAGCCTATTACAGCAGCCTTGCTTGCCCAGTCCCACTTCAAAAGGATGAGCCTATCTTTTCCCCACCCAGCAGTGAATGACCACTTAAATGAGTGATGGCTTATTAATACTATGACTCAGCCACTTCTCGATAAGGAGAACAATAAGGGGTCAAAGCTTGAGCATCCCTTACAGGAATTAATGAGAACATGTTGCTGGTAATTTGGTCTTTTGGAGATTACATTTAAATTAAAAGGTTCTTGTGTCAGGCTTAATGGTGTGACCAATATCACCCCTATTTGAAATCCAGAGACCACATTTTTGTCCTTTCCACCTGTATAATTTCATTGACTTTATTAAGGTTGCCTCAGGGGTTGGGCATCGTTTAAAGAAAAAATCAGAGACGCTGACAAAAGAAAACAGCCTTAAGAAATGATACATACTTCAGGTCTCTTGGGAATACTGTTGTTTTTGGAGTCAGGACATATTACTACAAAAACAATAAAATGCATGTATGTAGGATATGTTACATTAATATTTATGCATAGAACCTGGAACTGATTCATTTTCAAAGAACACTTACTCTGAAGTTGGGAGCCATTCCTTTTTGAAGAGCAGTTTAACCACACATAGGTAACAGTGTTTGTGCAAGTATGGGCCCTTTTCTTTGATTCCTCAGCCTTCTTTCCATTTAAAAGACTTAGCTCCTGGGATGTCTGTTTTCATTCTTGCATCTTACTTTTATTTTATTAGTGATTTCAAAATTGTTTTTGACACATTGAAACAAAGGCATAAAATGGGATCCAGGTCACATAAAGGAGATAATGGTAACTTATTTTGCTGTACATGTTATTGGTTACAGCAGGCAAATCCAACCCACAGCTTTTCTATTATCTTTCTCTTCTATCTATGGTAACATTTCATAAAATGGCTTTTCCTATCTGGAGCCAAGATAGTGATGATCTAATTAGGATCACAAATATCGAATAGCGTTTGTCATGCTAACTAGTTAACATTTCTCTTACACAAGCATGCATTATATTTGAAGGGCACTTTTCTTTGGAAAAAAAAAAGAGTGAATCAACTATATGTAAATATTTTATATGCAACTGCAGTGGAAATTATAGGTAGCTCAATTCAGCTGTTTTCTCTTTGGAGGCAGTGGTGATAAAGAAGCAGAAAAAAAGGCTAGATTACTATAAAAATACACTAAAAGTATTTAAGAATTTTATGATGATCTTAATGTGTTATTTGTTCTGTAACAAGAATTTGCTAGTAATTGTTCTCTGTTTTATTTTTTATCTATGAAGATGATATTGTTAAATTTGAACCTGCTAAAAATCTCCTATGTATGTTAAAAGATCTGAAACCAATGGATCAGTGCTGTAAGAAACGTAAATATGGCTGTGTTGAATCACTTGAAAAACTTATCAAAACAAAAAATAATAATAATGGAAGGATTTTCTTATATAGTACCAAGGCAGAGATCAGATTCTCTGTTTCAGCCAGGAAAAGATGTCGATTTGCAGTGGGAAATAGACCAGGCTCCAGTGCAAGTATGCTAAATGGTGAATAATGCCTCAGTGAATCTTCCTTATTAGGCATTAGATCAACATTAGTGTGATTCTTGGGGAAACTGATAAAATGTCGTTTTGAAGAGTAGCATGATCAATTTAGAAATTCAGGAGGTAGAGGGAGGCTAAGTCCATATCATGAAGGCAAATGACACTGAATTGTTTAATTTCTCTTGACACTAAAAATACATAAAAATGTATCGGAAAATGTGTACTGGAAAAGATCTCTTTATAGTTTGTTCCTCCATTTGATGTTAAAATGGAGCTTCTGGCTTGGTGAGATTGTTTCCTTTCCCCTCTCCCCTGGACTGACAAGATCTCCTGTTCTTATGATGAATCTTTGCTGACATCTGGGGAATATTGCTAGTCAAATGTTCAGAATATGCTGGTAGAGTGTTTATGAGAGCTATGCAACTCATTTCTCCTAGGAGCTCTAAGTCTTATAGGCTCTTAAGGAAGTAGAAGTCATCCAGATTCTTTGAAACAACCCTTGCTTGGGCCCCAGTGGTGTTTTTGGCCCTGTATTTAGTCAGCTAACCATTGGTTACTCTTCTGGTCGTGATGCAATAGGCTGCCTGTATTGCTCTTGCCGGAGGCAATAACATCTTGTACCATTCTGAAATAGGAAGCAGAATTAATCCACGATCAGGAGAATATTTCATGACCCAGAGGTTTACAGGGTCCCTTTGCTATTTGGTAGCTTTTACACGGAAGCCAACACAGAGCAGCAGAGTGAGCCGTGTTTCACAGGGCCCAGGAAGGGCTGCAGGCTGCTCTGGGCACCCAGAGCTGGGGCTGTGGCCAGCCAGGGCTTCCCTGCAGCACACATCCCTGGGGTAGGGGACTCTTGGTTTGCCACTAGTCACTTGTTTCTTTCTGCTGAGAAAGGTGGCAACAGACCAAGCAAAACACTTTTTTCCTTTACTCCCAACAGGGGACTTGGCAGTGGCCTGTCATGTGCCTAGGCATAATCCAGGCAAAGTGCCTGTCCCGTATGCAATTAAAAGAGCTTGTGCTGCTGTATGTGCTCCTCTTATAAAGGAATACTCCAAGTTAGTAGTACTGTTCATTCTTTTATTTCAGATTTTGATCTGATTTCAAAGCTTAATTTTCTTTTTCTGTATCCTTTTAATCAATACTCATTTCTCAATATCATTACTCCTTTAAATAATTCTGATAGCGTGTATGTTACATAAGAGCTGTAATTAATAAATAGGCATGTCTAAGGCTAGTCAACTATCCTTAATGTATATTCCCAAATTCTTTGTAGATCAGAGATTTCCAAAGTATAGGTTTACTATTTAACACAAGCATTAGCAGCACAGACTTGCATCTCACAGATAAATTATATCCCTCTGAACTGTCACCACAGAAGTCTATTACCATTATTCTAATGCCACTGTAGCCTTCGTTAGGGTTTTATTTGTAATTAAAAAACAAAAAGAAAAAAGAAAAACAATACTGTTATTCAGTTTTAAGTTTGAATGTAATAGACCTAATGATTTTACAAAGTCGATCTTACTTGTTTATTGTTAGCCATCGTGAGGTTTTGTTCTGCTTTACACAGTTTGTATATTCTGCAAGGGGCCTGTAATAGAATACATTGTCTCTAAGACCACTGATCTTAGATGATGATGACAAATATGTGGTAAACAGTATCTCACAATTACTCATGCTCAGTGGTACATCTCTTGTTAAGTATTTCTGTTAAATTCTGTGGAACATTCCAGGAAGCAAGGGCCTCTGCAAGACACTTAAACACATGCATTTGTCTTAGCCATCCTTTTCTCATGACAGGTCAGTGTTTTGTGGAGCAATATTTAGAAGCATTTGAGAAAAAAAGTCTTTTGTCAGTAAATATTAAGACAGAAAATTTCATAGAATCCTCGTAGTTACCTTATTATTTTTTTTTTAATCTGCAAATAGTTTTTTGTCCAGATTACACTGATTGGTTTTAATCAGAGGGCTGTCACTATGCTAGAATACCAAATGTTAGCATTGTCACTTCCTTTGTGGAAGTAAGCTTTGAATCTCTGTTCCTGTAAATATTTCTACAGTATTTTTGTTTGCAATATTTACAATATTTCTTCAGTAATTTTACATAATTGTTGAAATTACAAATTAAAAATGTAAGGAAAAGTTGATGCAGAATTGTCAGAAGGTGGCTAGAACATTCGCCTGGCAACTGCACTGGGGGAAACGCTGCCACATCCATGTATCTCATTAGCATGGGCTGTGTCTACTTCTTCTCTGAAACCTTAAGTTCTCTTCTCTCTTCCCTTTTTTTCTCCTTTTTCCCCTCTTTTTTTTCCCTTCTCTTTCCTTTTCCTTCTTCCCTTCTCTCTTCCCTTCCCTTCTCTTAGCACTTTTATTGATGGAAATTGTATTAGTCATGCCTAACATGTCTAGTTGGTACATGTTTTTGGTATTGTAGCTCTCAAATTGTGTTGTTTTATCAGGATCGGTTCCTCCCTAATGATATTGGAAGTAGTGTGGTTCTCTAAAGCATGTTTCAGCAATTCTCCTCTGAGTAACCATAAAATAATGAAATGCTTTGCTGAGTTTATTTAGATTTTGTTTCTTCTGTGTCCTGATCCCTCAACTAGAACATTCAGTAGGCAAATGTCAGAGCAGTATTTTTTTTTAGCAAACTTTTTAAACAAGTGTTAATGAAATGTATATAGCCTACAATGAAGTATACTGTTCAGTAGGACTCCCATTCTGAACGTGTGTGCTTTAAAAGAAATTGCCCTGTAAAACACTCTGAGAGCAAGGTGAAGATTAGGGTGAATTAATGTAGGCCCACCTCCCTGAGGTAAAACTTTTTCATAACTGTTTTCCCTTGATGCAAATAGAAATTCAGCATGCTCTCAATTGCCGTCAGATAGTGAGCCATCTTCTAGAATACAGAAGCAGTTTGATTGTGGGACACATAGTCCAGGTGGAATTTCTCTAACTTGCTGGAGTCAAATTCTTGCCAGGATTGTGTCCTGTATATAAATATGGAAAAGAGACAGTCCTGCTGGAGACTTGATTCTCAAAAAGATTTTCTTAAGCAAATGGCATTTCTGAGAAATTGAGCAAAATGTTTCAAGATAAAAGAATGTTAAATATAGCTAGAAATAAGAGAGCCATATGTTCGAGGCATATCAGCTTTGAAACCATGCACTTAACCCTAGAACTCAACAAGATTTTGCATTTAAAACAAAATAATGAAAAAAAACTTCCTGAAAAGATACAGTTCATTCATCTTGAGAGTAGCCTGGAAAGAAGAGAAGAAAAACATAATCCACGGAGAGCCTTTCACTAAGATAAGCATCTTTGACATTATAAAACGAAGAATATAATGTGTAAATCTAAGAGGTTTTGTATCCCTTCCTAAAGAAGTCTGTTGTTAGATTTGTACATCAAAGTAGGAGTAAGGTTATTTTCCGAATTTTTTTTGGCTAAAGAGTACATTATCTTCCAAAACCTTTGCCAGAAACATAAAATCTTAGCTCAATGGGAAAGAAATGCACCATTTTAGCAGTTCTATTTGAAACATTATACAGAACTCAGGCTGTTCTAAGTTCAGCGTGAATGCTACGTAAATAGACCCATTAGAAACTTGGTCCACCAGAAGATTATTTTGTTGCCTCTTAAATGATACTGATAAGTATCAGCAGTTGTGTGTAACACAGTATACATGTGTTAGTGTATCAGTCATCTATGTTAAATTAAATTGATTTTCTTTCCTACACAAACTGAGCTTTCATGCTTGAATCAGTTTCCCAGTAACACAAGGGCAGATCGTGAGAGTGACCAGGAAATCTGTAAAATGGATCAGTTCCCAAAAGAGTAAGTTATGCATCTGTTCATGTAAAAAACCATGAGGATACATTGTCTTAACTGCGTAAATCAAACTGCACTGCAGAAGAACGCAAGTTCGTCTGAATTTGTGTATACGGTGATCTGGCAGAATGTGGTTTTACTTCTCCAGTGGAGTTCCCTTGCATTCAAGAAGCATCATTCTTGTAGGTTTCAACCATTAACATACATAAATGCTTTCTAGCTTGAAGTCTAGCAGGTCTTATTGTCTATGTCTAAACTTGAGAGCAGGTGCTTGTTTGCTGTGCCTTGAGGTCCTGGCCTGTAGGCTGTCCAGGCTCTCATAGCACCTCCTCTGCTCAGATGCCTAGGTCGCATTCTGTGGCAGCACTAGAAGTGTGTGCAGCCAGATTTAGAGCCTGAGAAAAGCTTTGGGTTTCTTCTTTTTAGAAATTAAGTTTACCTTTTCCCTTTTGTACTGAATGTTTCATAAACATTAGTGAAATAGAAGTTCTAGTGCAGAAACCATAAACAGTGCCATTGGGAATGCTCTGAAAAACAAGGAGAATTTAGGGAATTCAGGATGCAGCAATCCCCAATTAAAGCTGGCCAGCTACTTAGGATCATAAAAACTTCTTGGAAACATGTCATGTTTGTTTTATGTATTTATATACATATATATATATATAAAGAGGTGAACGCATATTTGATTGTCTTTTTATGCAATATTTTTCAATTATTTACTAAGGTATTTACCTAAAACTCTGATAGAAAATCATTGTTTGCATAAATGCAATATGTTTACAGCATTAATGGTTTCTCCAGAGATTGCCCTACCTTCTGCTGGTTGTCCAACTCTGTTTAACTTCTTTGACAAGATTCATGCCTGAAGTAACATTTTTAATTAACATCCTTGTTTGTTTACATCTAGATGTTGAGGGAAAAATAACTAAAAACTCTGGAACAACTATTGAGTCTACACTTGCTGGAAGAAAATAATTTTTAGTATATGTTTAAAATTAAATAACACGTTTCAGATGTTGGTTCAGATTACTGTTAAAATGTCATTCAAATCTGGGAGTGTTTCTTGCTGGTTTTGTCCTTTTAAAAATTTCCACTGTGCTTTTTTCATCTTTAATTAAATTTCAATTCATTTTACAATACTAGTTAAAGTATTTACAGCAAGAAATTCTATCCATTTGCAAAACTGCAATTAATTGGAACATTTTCACAAGCAAGCAAACTTTTTAGAAGTTTTGCAAAATCTTTATCCTGTATTTGTAAGACATTGAGGGCTAGATCACTGGCCAGTATAAGTCACTGTCAGTCACTGGAGTCAGGAGAGCAATTCTGATTTACAACAGTTTAGAATTTGGCCAATAATCTAATTAATATAATCAAATCCATGTACAGACACCAGAATAAACAATACCAAACAGTAAGACAAGTAACCTATCTTACAATGAAAATAAAATGAATGTCCCAGGCTTCTTAAATCACTGTTTTATTACATAGCTTTACTTTCTATCAGCTTTGATCTCCTTCATTTCATTAAAGTAAACTTCTCATTAGAGGCATGAATTTCTTCCTATGAAACTGATCTCACATTCAGCACTGATATCTGGTGACTTCTTCCAGTTTCAGCTTTAGTCTTTTTATATAGCGGTTAAAAAAAAAAAAAAAACCACCCAAATCCAAACACAAAGTATGACATCATAAGTAGAAGAACATGTGGTGTGTCCAAAACTGAGCACACATTAAATATGTTTCTAATAAATACTTTGGTGCTGAGTAAATTACAGATGAGAGAAGGCAATAAATTACCATTTCGCTATCAGTTCCTTTTCTTAGCATAGTAGCAGTTATTAAATTAGTTTAATCACAGCCAAGCAGTTGAGGTGCAATAGCATTGCTTATTATACCAGCCATTATCATCTCATTACCTTGGGTTTTCCTCATCTGTTTTGTGTTCGCTTTATCTCTCAGATGCATAGTTTGTATGCTTCCTTATATATGTAACGAAAAAAAAGTGAATTTTTACCTGTCACAGCTGGGCCTTGATATATGATTCTCACCTTCAAGTTCTGTCAAATATAAATAGTGATTATAATAATTTCAGGGCAACAATTAAAACACATTTAGCCTCAGGACAGAATGCTGACCAAAGTCTGACTTTGTATAACCAGCACTTGTTCATAGAGAAACAAGGGAGGTAAAACTGAGAATACCCACTACATATCAATTTGAGCAATTTTTCTACCCAAAGTTAATTCTGCAATGTTAATGATTTCCACCACACACCACGAAGTTATACCAGTTTATTTTCAACAGTCATGAGTTCTGAGTATTTGGACAAACCAGGACATTTTCAATGGGCATTCTTATCAGTAATAAAAGTAACAGAGGGCTTGCACTTTGGCATCTGACAAACCCTGCATTTGGGAGTGGATTCTTATATCTATAGGCTGTACAAGTGGGCTTTTTGCAAATACATTGTCCCATTACAGCCTTCTAATTAAAGATCAGCTGCAGGAAACACTAAATTTAAAATAGTGATGACAATATTAAAACTTTCTGAGGGTGAAGGAGACTACTGAAGATAAGGAGGAAAATATCCTATCGGGAGAAATGGAACTAAATGCTCTATGGTAACTCTAAAGTATTGTGAAAGTATTCACAGTGGGCTGTAGATGAGAATATGAAAAAGATGAGTGTTATAACATCAAGGGGTATGAATGACAAACAGATGCTAAACAGACAAATGAGCTATGGCTGAAGGAGGCCAGTGCTGTTGTACGCTGAGGGAAGAGAGAGAAGGAAGAGGTGGATAAAAAAAAAAATACAGCCCCAGAGAAAACTGAAAACCATGCTGAGAAGTAGTCTGGAGAAGATCACAGGAAACAGCTTATGGAATTAAAAACATTTGGGAAATTACAGCACTTAGTAGGAATTAAATATAAGAAAGTAATGGTCATCTATGAAAATAGAAACTTCAAAAAGGAAGAGGCTGCAGTACAGAACCTGGAGGAGAAGAGCTACGAAATCAGTAGATATGATCTCAGCATGAATAAAGAAAGACATTTTAGGGAACCCATGCAACATATCAGTCCCTAGAAAGACTTTTTATGAAGAGTTAACAATAGACCTTGGCAATAAAGAGCAAGGAAATGTCTGAGAGAGGAATATTTGCTTGAACTAATGGTCTTACATCAGTGTCATCATGACTGGGAAGAATGTGATCAGATATAAATAGCATCTTAATTCAATTTGTTAAAGATGCTGAGATTTTATAGACAAATCTTAGTGTAGTTTACAAATTAATATAAAGTAGCATTGGAAGCAGAAACATTAAGGTTAGCACAAGTGTTGGGTTTTTTTTAATTTTCTTAATGAATTAACCATATTGAAAGTATTACTTTCAGACTTTGGCTAGTGGAAATACTTGTCAAATATTCAGATTTAAGAAACGGATGCAATTGTAGATAAGAAAATGAGTTCATAATGAGAACAGATGCTACAAGGACAAAAGATATCTTCAAAAGTCCTCCATGACTTAATCCCATGGCCATTTTCTGTATGTGCTCAGAGTCTAACTTTGAAAGCTATTTTAAAATTGTTCTGCTCAGCCGTGCAACATGTGGCTGATTTAGGAGCTGTATGCTTGATATTTACCTGCTTATGCCAGTCGATTACCTTTTTCTGTATGCTTAGTGAGACATTTCTGCACCTGAGACGACACAAAGTGGTATGGAAACCCAATTTTCATCTCCTTTCATTTATGCAAATATTTCTGATGGGCAGAGATTAGGAAGTAAATACCAAAATCTCACTGAATTTGATCCCTTAGCATGTTGGTAGACTTTGGCCTAGCCTAAAGCTTCATAAACAGTCTAGGCTACTCTCCGTTTAGTACAGGGCCTTCTACTACCACTGATATAGGACTCAATTTTAAGTGCTAAGTTATCTGTCTGTAACTTGCTTGTTAATTTGTTAAGCTGTGTGAGACAATCACAAGGCTGGTTAGGGCAATGTAGCCTGATTTCAATAGAAGACAGTTATTTTCTCTTCCAAAATTATCCATGAGTCAGAAATGTAGGTTTAAAAGACTCTCTTATATGCTGGACAAACCAGGTGGACCCCATGATTGCATAGATGTGACCAGCTGTGTCTGTTCAAACCCAAGGGTACTTGGGGAAAGGATGCCATGACTGTGGGCTTAGTGAGTGACAGTCCAAGACACTGAGGTGTCTCGGACTCAAATTTCTAGTGAAAAATTTTGTTGAACGTGTGTATGCATTTTATTTCCACATGCCTCTGGAGGTGGTTGCCAAGAGTGCTTTTGAACTATTAGATTAGTACTTTCCCGTCTGACACCACATACAGGCCTTACCGCAGGAATTGTATTAAAGTTACAAAAGTTACAACTCTTATTAAATGCTTCTGTAATTGTAGTCAGGGCAATATTTTCAGATCGTAGTGCAAAATGTCTCTGTAAACTGAGCGTCAATGTGAAATGCATGAATGAATTAAAAAAAAAAAAATTAACAAACATCAGAGTAATGAGAACATTTGGAGAAAATCACAGCTACTCAGTTCTGGTTGGCCTGCAGTTTAGAGAGAGGAGATGCAGCAAAGGAGATGCAGCAAGATTGTCAGAGAGACTATTGCAGGAATTGAGTTGAAGCTGACCCTAGACTTACATTTGCAACAGAAAGCACAGATTTTGGAAATGTGCATTAAATGCAGCTGACAAGTGGAAATAGTGGAATCAGAATGTGAAAGAAAGAAGAAAATAGTCAAGGGCTACACCATGTTCCATATGGCAGCAAGAAGTGTAAGGCAAGTTACGTTACCTCATACAACAGAAGTCTCAAGTGTAGAATGCCAAGCCAGTGCCAAAAAATGAAATTTCCTCATCTACTTGAGCAGTTTAGTAACCCGTGCAGCTGGAGAGGGAAAAGGATACAAAAGAGCAAAGTTTCTGAGAAAATTTAAAGATAATATATGTGTGCTAATAGGCCAGTGTTTGTTTTGTATGCTCCTTCTTTATTTCTCCCCAGCCACTTTTTCTAATTCAGAAGGGTGCCCAGCTCTTTCCTAATTCCTCATCAGGGTTCTGGCAGCAGCAGTCTGACTGATTTATTTAGAAGTTCAGCAAACTTTACTGCAGCCAGAGCCCTCACAGACCACCAAGGGCCTACCCTTGGAACCTGGAAGCTCTTTTACTCTCATAAGGACACCTTGTTCCACCTGTTTCTTCAATCTTTTTCATAAACCATAACCACTTGCAGCTTTGCTTTTGGTTAATAAGAGCTCATTACAGTGCCTTTTCCATTCTGATTCACAGATCTGAAATTAAGATCGTTTGGGGCACAGGATTTCTCCTAGCTGTGCTGAGTTTGTGGTGCTTTCTTTTAAAGATGTCTTCAATTCAACAATACTTAGCTAAATTACTCCACATGCTCCAGTTTTTGGAGGTCATTTTGACACAGAGCTCTAGCACTATGAACACTCTTATCTCAAGTTCCCTGCAAAGCACCAGATATTTCCAGGCAGAGAATACAAGGCTACATGGGCCAGCAGCAGGAAACATGGTTTAATATATTAACTGCGTCAGCACAGTACAATGCCATTTTGCTCTTAGGTAGCTTTTTCATTCTGAGTGCCACAAGATGTTCTTCAAATTTTTATGCAACCTGCAGTATAATTCTGAATTAATATTGAAAATATTTTTATGTGTTTTGCATAGCTTGACATGTTCTCTATATTTCAGTCCTGCTAAGTGGAAAAAAGAAAGGATGAAGATTTTCTAAGCCTTTCCATTAAAGTTTGCATTGATAAATGTACATCTGATTATGGTACTCTTCTACATGAAATTCATATTATTTGAATGCTCCATGGTGATGATTTCTGTGTGAGTGATATAGAAGTGGTTCTAGAAGCAGTTGTCATTGTGATCCAGTTAAGTACAGCTAACATAATATCTACCAATAAAGTCATATTAGCTTTGATTAATTTTGTTCCATAAAATTAGATTTTGAGGTAGAAATTTACTGGGTTGGTCATATAAGTATGTGTTCTGCAGAAGTACATTTTCATTAAAAAAAAAAATCTTTCTTACAGAATTGGCTACAGGTGCCTTTTCCTATCTCTTATGGTTTCCAGTACTATGTAAATTTGTGGCTTGGAGGAATTGTGTAAATTCATGTTATGAGTACCTGAATTAAATATTTATATATTTGTATGATATATTGAAGCACTTTTAATGTATCTTAGTATGACAGAGCACTGGACTACGTTTCTCAAGTATTGGTTTTTTTTTATCGAACATCTTAAAAACTCATTGTGATAACATTAGATATCTTCTTCAAAGCTATCACAGGCTACAGAATAGAGGGCTTATGTGTACAATAAAATCCTTTACTTGACCCTATTGTGCAGGAATGGAACACGAGCTTCAAAGCTGCTGGGGATCTTACATATCTCATATGTGCTGCAACAATGCATCAAATTATGAACAGGGCCTAAGCCTCAAGTTTGAATTCTTGTCTTTGTGAGTTTGTGTCTAATGCATGGACAGCATTGTTTTTTGCATGGCACTAAGAGCTGCAGCTTGCCTGTGAATAAGGCCAGTTGGTTGCTTTCTGAAGTTTGGCATTAAGTCAGGGAATGTCTCCTTTTTTGATCTGATACTTCTAGTAACTCTAGGAGTTAGAGCAACATTAGATGTTTTCATATATTAATTAATTCATTTCAATAATAACATTTATATTGATAATAACATAATTTTTAATTTCACACAACATAATGCTATATAATAGAAAATGTAATTATCTTAGTGGGCAGAATCTGAGCCTTGGTTTCAGGCTGCACTGAAGAAATGATCGTGAGGTAAAAGGTACATTTCAAAGTTATTTGAGAAAAGTCTGAAGTGGTAGCCAATTTTGCAAAATTTTTCAGTTGTTCAGAACTGGCTGGCAAGTTATATATATATATGTTATACTGTATGACAAAAGATGTATGTGTTTTCACAGCCCCGGCACATAAGCTAGCTGCAGTGCCACTGATAATACAGCCAGGTTACATTAGCTGCTGTGGTGTTCCATCTGCTATTGGATAACCTCACTGGTTTACTACAGGAGGAAAATACAATTCACTGTAGCAAGCGGGTCCTTTAGCTGTTCGGAATACATTAAGTTTAATTACTTTAGCCATCTAGTGACGTAATGAGAAAGGTCTTATAACAAACCAGGAATGCTTACCCAGGCTGCTACCTTCTCTATACACGCTGTCAGTGTATAGTCATACGAAGTCCTGCAATCAGTGTTTAAGTCCTTCGTTCTTTAGGCCAGTAATGAAACATGGAAGCAATTTCACTTTACCCTCCCACCTTAAATTTTGATTTGGAGACGTTATCAGATTTATAGAGATGAGCGGAATCTGTCTCTGCCAATACAGAGAAGTGAACTGAGGGAGAAGACGGCATTACAAATAAAAGAGGTCAAGAATTATGGACCTAATCTTGTTTTGACTCAAGTGGCTCTATTGGCATGACTTAACAAAATGAGTAGTTGTGAATCACTGATAGTGACGCCTAATAAAATGTCCTTTCTATTCTGTAAAGCAAACTTGAAAAATCCTTAAGTTATAAATACATTTCATATGGATGGCCACTTCTCAGGCTACTGTCTGAGAAGGACAATAAAGTATATGATCAGAACAGTGTAAAAGAACAACTGTTGGCATTTGATTAGCTGTACATGTCCTACAGGAACAGCTGGATGTTATTCTTGTGAAAGTCAGCAGAAATCTCAACTCCTCAGTTCTAAGACTTTCAAGTGCAGGTTTCTTAGAGGGTCAAAATTTGGTATGGATGACTTAATCCCTCCCTGTTTGAAGCAGAAGGATTGAGGAACATGAGTTTCATTATGAAATGGATCCTTGAAATTAGTCCTTAGAATTTAGTAAGTGTGAATCTTAAAGAGATGTGAACAGTTTCCTAAGAGGTAGAAGCGGGATAACCCACTGGGCTTGTGCTTTGCCACCTTCTTGGCTGATCTCTCAGTTTCCTTTATGGCCCAAATGTGAAACTCATTTAGAACTTTCTGGAATGCAAAGTTTGTACAGTGGGATGTTGTTAACTGGATAATTGGACTGTTTTCAGTATTCGGTACTACTGAATTTTAGAAAAGCAGAGCAGTTCTTTTAGATTTGTTACAACTACGCCTACATGGCATCGTTTTCTCAACTTGTTAATAGGGCTTCTTTTTTTTTTCCTCCTTACAAGTGAAGCAAAATCACTGGCCTGTTCACAGAAAAAAAAATTCTTTGGTCTCAAAGCTTTTGTATTCAACAGGGAGGTTGGACTGTGCTCCAACAAACAGAATTATTCAGCGAGTCATTGCCTTCAAGAAGTAATGTGTAACACCTTGTTTTGTTCCTTGGTTCAAAAGGCACTGTCACTGTTGTACACCAGTGTTTAAAAAAAAAGACTATAATTCATATGCAAACTAAGGGGGGATTCATGATTTCATAATAAAATGTTGAAACGCTTTGATCATGAGCTGGAAGGAGGTGTGAAACAGTGCTTCAGAAACAGACAGATATTTGTGTAATCAGCCTTTATGTATTGCCAGTTCAGAATAATAACATATAAAAAGCCCCAACTTACCTCATCTGCCTGGTACAGCCAAGGCATAAATAAAAGAGAACAATGGAATTACTATTACTCACTCACTGAGTCCCAGCTACATCACTGTATTCTTTATAATTGCTGGCAAGAAGATTAATGTTTTGTTAAATATCAGAGTAAGGTCACAAAGGGGCTTGCAGGGCTGTCTAAACATCTAGGCTTTAAGCTCCTTGCTTCCTTCCTTCCTTCCATCCTTCCTTCCTTCCTTCCTTCCGTCCTTTTTTTTTTATTCTTTATACATATATAATATATTATCTATCTAATTTTCCATTTAACTTCATGGAAATGAAATGTTTCCTTTAATTATGGTGATGTTTACATGTTGTGCATTTGAAAGGCAGTTTCCATTTTTGACAACACAAAAAATAGACAAGGGCAGCAATTGTTGTATGGCTGATAAAGCTTAATCACTGTATGGATAGGAAGATGGTAGGCTTTTTTGTATATTAGAAATAGACCTGAGTTCCATTTTGTCTGTCATAGCTCTTCCTTCATATCTCTTAGTCCTACATTCGTATTATGAATATTTTCTCATCACATTAATGTCACAGTTATCCTAAGTAATTATACATTCAGTTTGAAAGCAGTCTGCTTAAATGTCTGTTAACTTATCTTGTAAACACCAGGACAATAAAAGTTCAGGAGAAAACCTCATAGTTTTGCAGAACAAGATTTATGCCTGCCAACCCTCAGAGCGCATATATCACTAGAGTGAGTTTACTAGCTCCAATTTCAGCTCTCTTGTAGCAAACAAATATTGACACTTTTTCAAGTTCTTTGTGCAGATAATATCTTACAGCTATCAGCCTTCCCCATCATTCTTGGCCTCAGACTACAGAAATAGTCACAGAGATGCTCCGTCATTAATTAACTGATTTTTTTAGCGAAACTGAAACATTTAATGCATATGATAGAACAGTATTTATCAGAGAAATAAAAAAATGGTAGACCATATTTAATGTAGACATTTGTTAGTAATTTATAGATGAACAGACAAAGTAGGCATAGCATTTGTAATAAAGATAAATATGTACCAGTACATATGGTGTGAATATGAGAAAAATAAGGTGAAAGAAACAACCTCGAGCAGTTATTAAAGACATATGACACATTAAAACTTAAAAAGTGAAAAGACTGTTCAGGTTAAGCACCTATAAAAAGCATTAACATGTTCAAAAAAACAAGAATGTGAAATTAATTAGTCTTGCTTTAAAGGAGACTTTTCCAAAGACTGGAGTTCTTGTGATTTATGTTAAGCTGCTATGGGAAAAATAGTTCTACTTATTTGTTGACCCATTCATCTGGGCTTACTGTACTTATTTATCACCCTGTTAATTCAGACAGATGTGATGTCATCTCTCACTGCTCTCACCCAGCCTCTCTGTGCTGCAGTTAAGTTAAATCACTGGAAAAGAGCAGTCAGGAGCATAGAAGAGTCCTGTAACTGAAATTAGGTGCAATTTCCAGTTGAACATTCCTGTGATTTTGAATGAAAACAAAAGTGAATGTACAGTTTTGTTTCTGGGAGAACAAGAACGGGAATTAATTTATTTTGTAAGTATGTCCTGTATATATGGCTCAAGTCAGTGATCATATTTTAATAAGTACCATCTCTCCATTGTTTCCATTGCTTTGTAGTACAAAATTGTTGCTATGCCAACTTTTTTTCCTCAAGGGAGTTATGAACAAATAAGTCATTAAGTGCCTAGAACAGGGGGACCCACTGTACATGTCAAAGGATAGAATGAGTAAGCTCAGGAATACAGTGTGCCAGAAACAAACATAAGACAAGATAGAAATATCATACCGAAATACGGTAAAAAACACATTTTGAATCAGAGGACAACACTGGTGGAGAACCACTACAGTGGGAAGTGCTGGAGCACTTCACTGCTGGGAGAGGCTCAGACAGTGCAGCTCACCAAGCCCAGAGAAGGGAAGGCTTTAGGAGGGGTCCTAATAGTGGCCCCCAGCACCTGCAATATTGGATATTGGTGAGGAGATGGAGCTTGTGCCTGGTGTAGGATGGGAGGCAGCAGGGACAAGTTAAACAAAGGTTCAGAGGGGAGATGATGAGAAAACATTACCCCCATGACCAGTGAACCAGGGGCATGGAAAGGTTGAACAGTTTCCAGCCTTGGAGTTTATTCAGTTTATCCAACTGGATAAAGCCCTGTCCAGTCTTCACAGTCTGTAACTGACCCTGTGTTGAGCAGGAGGTTGGACTAGAAATCTCCTGAGGTTCTTTCCAACCTGAATCACCTCATGATCCTAAAAACAGAATAAAATGATGCTGACCTTAGTTATGAGAAAGGAAGATTGCAGTTTCAATATTCTGGAAATAACTTCACAGTTGAAAGTAAACATAATTTTCCATTTGAAAATATTTTAAAATATGTTCATTCAAACAGTTTTCATTATATTGCAAAATAGAGAATCCAGCTCCCTGTTCTGGAACATCAGGATGTGAATTAGCAGGCAGAATAGTGAGTAAACAGATATAGCTTTGAAACCAATGGTAATAAAGGCTTACAAAAAAGCCTGGTAATACAGAGTGATGGTTATTGATAAATCCAAATGTGAAAGACAGATTGCAAAAACTATTAGCGAACTTCCCAAAAATGTTGTCTCACCACATTTTTGTGTGATCTTACTGACTTGTATGTAGCTGATTTACCTTCAGAGGTGTATATGTATCTCTTAGATTCACCTCCAGGGCCAAAAGTTTCGTAAAGTTTGGTCAACATATCACATCATCATCTGGGTTTTAGAATGTTCTTGATTAAGTACACAGCATATCAAAGATACAGATTTCAAAAGCAGCTATATTCCTGAGGACTAATCTATCAATTAAAATCAAACAAAATTTTGATCTGCATCATTAGTCGGGTACTCCTCAGTAAATCACTGGAATGTGGACACATACATCCCTTTGCAGATCTGCAGTACTTCCTTGTTGATGACTGTTTTTAGAAAACATTAACCACAAAATGTGTCATGATTGAAATCAGATAGTTAGATGAGAAGTATGTTATTTTATTTATAAGCAAATCTACAAATAAATATTTGATTTGTTAAACTTTAGACTGAAAGAGAAATTCTGAATAGAAGGAGGTATTCAGATCTCTCTCACAAAGATGAGTGTTGGCTGGATTTTGTTAAGTCACAGCTGCCTTTTGAATCTGTTGCTGTGAAGAGATTAGTAAGAATAAACTTTAATTTTAGTTGTGAGACAGGTTAGAGGGCTTTTATGCCTTAAGAGCATTCAGAAGAAGATTGTAGCAGGCCCTGAAATACCACAGATCTCCAAGAGTCTAGTTGCCAACAGTCATCACATTAACTGTTTCATAAGGTCAAACTTTACAACCCAGTTACTACCACAGATAATTCATTCAGAGATATTTTATCTATTTCATCTTTCCTATACTTGAATTTGAGAGCTGCTTTTGCAGAATTACAGTTTGGAAAGAAATCCAATCCATATCCAACTTAATTTCTTAAAATGACCCAAAAATATATTGTTGCATGTCAGCAGAAGTTAATGATAACTGCAAACGTTTTGTACCCACCTCCCTTGAGTTTGTAGCTGAAAGTGAGGATATAGTTTTGAAAGACTGAGAAACCAATGTTTTGCCTAAGTTCACTCATGAAATTGGTCAAGTCCCAAGAGATGCATAGAGCTCATTTTTCTGTGTGTAAACCTACAAGTTTACTGGAAACTTTTGAAAGTGAATAGGTTCTGTGTTAATTTACTTTGTTCTGGATGCATTGACTATCATAACCACCTATACAACAACCTAAAACATTTTTTTTAAAGCAGGAAAGATATTTAAATGTTTCCAATTGATACCATCATTTTATTCTTATACTAAAATATGTTACTAAAGTTGGAAAAATACGTTCTATAATATTGTTGTGAAACATAAAAATAATTTCTAAAAGAGATGGTAAAATTAAATAACCGTAGAGAAAGTTAAGGCAAAGAATGGCCCCCTGCATTAACTACTCAAGAAGAGACAGTCTCTTAGCATCCTGAAGACTTTTTCTTTTATTTTGTGTACTTACAACCCAAACTAACAACAATGCAATTCTACTGCAATAAAAAGAACAGGAATTAACCTAAACTGATTACATCAATATAACCTTTGAGATTTATCATTCTCCAAATTCACCTACTGTAATAGATATATTTTTGTACCTTTTAAAATAAAAAAAAGAAGAGCATTTTTTTTCCTTTTTTCCTCACAAGCAGCAATAAGAAATTCAGGGGAGATGCCTGCCTACGCAATATGAAAAGCTTAGGGCTCTCTGACTCACCATGGTAAAAAAAAAAAAAGTATTACAAAATCAGAAGGCAAAAAAATCAAGTAGGCTACATTGAGACAAGGCAGCACGGGACCTTTCACCATGTAAAACTGATAGAAAATGTGCAAGAGAAATAGCAGGTGGAAGAAATTAAAGAGAGGCCAAGAAGCATAATGAGGTTCGAAGGGATGGATCTGAAGGTAAATCTCCAAATGTCCAAAGTAATTGCTCATCTGAATTATTCTGGCTATCAGAATTACTGGATATTTACATACTTCTATCGTTCCTTGAATTTGAAATCATGCAGTTCTGTCTTTATTACAAAATCTCTCTCACTTCCCATCTAATCCGTGTTCCTGTTCCGGGGGCTCCACCCTTGCAGCAGGAAGCTCCCTGATCAGCAAGGACGAGTGTATGTTCCTGAGAGTGCACACCGGAGGGTGCTAGCATTTAGAGAAGAGTATGCTAACTGTGGGGTCTTCCAACATCCAGAATTCAAAATGGAAGATCTGGGGGTGTGTCACCTAGGGGTTTTGAGGTAGGAGAGCAAGCTGTGACTGTGTCTGTGTTCTGACTTTACTTATTGGCCAAACTAAATAAACATTAAGTATTTTTTGATCTTAATTGAAAAATCTGGATTCAGATTATGATTTTCATTGCTTATATTCCATATGCTAAATGCAGCTATATGTGAGTATGCAGCTTATATCATTTTCCTATTAGTGCATTTGTCCTTGTTTATATGTGTATTTATTTATGTTTTCCTCAGGCTATTTTGAATGTCACTGGGGAGTTAAAGAAGATGCATGGCATGTTCTAAAGAAATGTAATAAAAGATAATATAGCATATTTCTTCCATGCCTGGGTATATTAATTCTAGCTTACAAAAGAAAATGCATAAAAAATTTTGTAAGCAAGGAATTATTTGGAATCAGATTATGCATGAATAATGATACACCACCTCATCTCAGATGTAAACAACAACAAAAATAGTTTTGCTACTAATGGTTTTAGGAACCATTTCTCTTTTTCAAAGAAAATTACTCAGTGTAATAAATACATACTTTTTAAAAAAATCAATGGATTAATTTACTTTTTGTTTCAAGAATAATAAATAGCCATAGATACTGCACTTAGCCCCAAAAGTGGTATAACTATTTCACAAGTAGTTGTCTTGGTGATGGAGTTTGACCTTGGCTTTATGGTACTGATGTCTGTTTACTTTAAAAACTTTTACGGTTTCTTCTTTGGCTGCAATCGTTTTGACGCTTACTGTTGATCATTCTGCTTCTGATACAAAGCTTATCAATGAGGAAATTCCTAGTAGTGTCACTGGGCTTATGTGTCAGCTTCTGTAGGCTTGATCCTTTTGCCATTGAAGTTTACTGCAAAACTTCAACAGAATTCAGGGTCTTGTCTGACCAGGACGTTTGGATATCATTCCATGCAGTCACACTTCATTTGTTCATTGATTTTTCCTAGTCTGTTGCATCTGATTTTTTTTTCTATATAAGAATGATTTTTAAAAAGGTGTATTTTATAAAAGTTTAAAAAGAGGAGTTGCTTGTTTTTTTTTTTTTTTGGTGACATAAGAGTTTTTTTCCTTACCTATACTTGTTAAACTTTCTTCTGGAAAAAGGGATTATGTTTCAGATACAGATTCAGTTTAAGGATATGAGTTTAGAAAGACATTTTTCTTTGCTCTCATTGAGTAAAGCATCTGAAGTGTTGCAGGATCGAGGTTTTAATTTGCAACCCTGATCTGGCTGCACGTACAGTTCTAATAAAGTTTAATGAACATTATTAAAAGTTTATGTGCAAGCAAATAGGGTTGCATGTTTGGAGCAGTCGTTCCTGCCCTCCAAAACAGAAGTAACTTGAGGTAGCTCCGGTTTTCTGTTCATGGAGATAGGGGCATCGGGACATTAAGACGACTCTTCCTAACAAAAAACCTATAGTAGTTTGAGTTTTTGAATGGGAAGCAAAAGTTCTCAGTTTGCAAAGGAGAATAAGTAATAACACTTCCATACAGTATTACTTTGGGTATAAAAATACATGCACTGCAATAATGTTCAGCTTATTAGCAGCTTTAGAGTGCAGATAGAGAACAGGCCGCTCATCCCTGAAGAAACAGCCAGCTGACGGCAGTGTGCGGTAGGAAGGGGCACACTCCAAATGCAGTTCCCTGTCCTGCCATGAAGCAGATATATCTCATAGCTGTTTCTCAATCACTGCCTAACTGTTGAGAAAATATTACAAATACTAGTAAAAGGCTTTAACTGAAACCAACTTAGCAGTGCAAAACCAAGTTAGCTTCACCCCATTATTGCTTTGGCTTATCCTTGTCATATATAACTCAGAACAGAACATTGCAGGAAGATGTGCTCAACAGAAGTTAGCAGAACTCAGGTAGTTACTCCTAGGAACTCAGTTTCCACCTGAGACTTAAGACTGAGCACCTGAGTGAGACCAGAGGGGCTGATCTGGTAAAGATGATCAAGTGAATAAGTTGATTTTTCTTGAATCTCCTTGGTTTCAGGGAGGTTAGTACTGCAAATGAAGTTCCTTGTGTACTTAACTCTTTGCTGGATTAGGTATTGTAAACTCTCTGGGGGAGGACCCGCGTTTTTTTTTTTTATTTGTCTGTAAAGTGCCATGTATACCTTTGGCACTGTATAAATAAATAATAATAATAAAAACAATAAAAACCATCTAGGGATTAGGAAGGCCTTTTAAAGAGGCCAAATGTTCTTCACATAAATCTTGGATCTAATTTGAGCTCTAATAAGCTCCATTTCCTGCTTTTCCAATATTTTTAGGCCGCATTGCAATAGCTATCTTTTTTTTTTTTTAATAGTTGTTTTAAGAGGGCCCTAAGGCAAGCATCTAATCAACCTAATGGAATTTTCCATGCAGTTAAGTGTTTTATTCAGCTCAAAACATTGTCTTTGATTAGACTTAGCGCCTTCCCTTTTGCCCTTTTACGTTATTTTGGCAGGCTCTGCAGGTGTAAAAGCTCCATCTCCACTGCAGCTCCATCATGTGTGAAGTAGCCTTGTTGTGTGTGCTTCCATGGCTGCCTCAGAGCTGTGGGAGAAAACTTTGGAGCCAGCCCTGCAGTTCCAGTCCCAGCTTTGGATCTGCCCCTGCTACCTTCTAGACAAATGACAGCCCTTTGTATGAGGTACTCAGGTCAGATTTAATTATTTAACTCATATCCCACTAGTAACCATGTAATACTGAATGCAGCCTCTGCTGACGGCCCTAGGATACTCATCTGGAGTCTGGAACAGCCTCCGTAGCCTGCACTGAACCTTTGTCCCCATGTTGTGCTGAGTCCATGCTAGATTAATTACAGCTGGCTCTGGTACATCTGTGAGAATTACAGCCCTCTTAGATGGCAGTGTGTTTTTTTCTCTTTAGGTAGCAGCCAGCTCAGGTGCTTTAAACCAACTTCTTTAGCCCTTCAACCTTTTTTTCTTGGTTTTCTTGTATGAAAATTGGCTTGAATCATATGAGGGTATAGCTTATTACATTATGCTTAATATTTACCCACCTCATGAGATGTTGTGAGGATTTTTAAAGTAATATTTATACAGCATTTTGAAGACGAAAAGCATTGCATAAATGATAATTATTATCTACATTTATTTTCATGCCTCAGTTGAAACATCTTTTTGTCTGAGACACTTAATTTTTCTTCTTTTATTTTTTTAATCCCTGTGCTATTTAACTTTATATGAGATTTTGGGATATAATGTTGGAGAAGAGGCTGTACAGGTTATTTTATACTGTGTCAGATGGTTCCTTTGTTTTTTTTTCAATCTAATAAACTGATGCTTTCAGCATCCCAGTTTGCAACCAGAGGTTTATTCATGCCAGAAGAAAGGAATAGTTTGATTGTTCAGGAAATCAGCCAAGAACTCAGAAGGCCTAGATTTTCTCCATTCTGAAACAGGTTTCTTGTTTGACATTGGAAAAGTCACCTAATTTCTTCATATCTCACCTGGCCATCTGTAAAGCAGAAATGATGTTTCCCTACTGTGTATTTGGGTAGTAATATTACTTTTCTATATTAGGCAGTGTTCACAAGTGTGATAGGAGAACCAATATACTTCAAAAGGCATTGTTAATCTCCTGCATACAGATCACTCAAAGGATCCAGTGACTTACAAAATGGGTATGAGGACTACACTTCAGAAAAAAACATACTAATGTAATACTCAAGTAAGGAAGATGTTTTCTATCTTCTTTAGGGAGAATCAGTAAACAGTCATATCATAATAACTAATGGCCACATCTCCACGGTCTCTGTGAATGTCTACTCACAAGCAAGAAGATAAATACAGTACTTCTTGTTCAGGACCCAGAAGATCTATGAGGAAGCCATTTCTTTGAATTCTACTTTGGATACACATTTGTGTAATTTTGTCTCAAACATGAGTAGTCATTTACCTGCAGGCCACTCATGCTATAATGTGGAAAAGCATATCTTCTGGGGACTTACATTTCACATTGATTCCTAGTGATGGACCATATTTGAATAATTAAATTTAGGAACTTATGTATCCATCCACCTCTCTAGATGGAGGCTGGTATATTCAAGTTATTCCCTACTACAAGTAGTTTGGGGAAAGTATGAAGTCATTGTACAACACACGATCAGAAAAACACTTCCAAACATAGTCATGCCTTTATTATTGTTACTTGAGAATTATGCAATGCTGAAAATGTGGGTACGATGGAGATCAAAATGTATCATATTTTAACTGAATTCAGTTATGCTTTTCAAATGGTTCTTCTATCCCAGTGGGAATGATCCATGGCAAGATAATGTTGCTTAATAGTTTTATTTCTAAAATGTACCTTCTTCTCTCTATGCATGGAAGTGCTTTACAGCTCAATAAAAACCATTGTGAAACAGACACTAAAACATTATCCTAAAAATCATTTCACTTTCCTCCTTAAATGTAGCCGTTAAAGTAATAAAAAGAGATCTACACAAGGAAAAATTGAGAAACAGAAGTTTGCATGTGGCAGTAACAGATCATTCTAATCATGTTGAGGTTTCTATCAGTTGCAGTTTCACCATCTTGAAATTGTACTAGCTATACTCAGATACTGCACTTCCCTCTGACATAAGATTTGTTGCTTAAAAAGATAGGTATTTGCTGAGTGTATAACTTCTGAAGAATGAAGATGAAGTTATAATCTATGAATGGCTCTAAATTCTTTATACTTTTGCAACTGTTAATGCTCAAAAAATTAAACTGATTTTTGCTGGAAGTAATCCAGTGGTGTCATTGTATTCCCATCCAGTTCTGATGTTCTTCTCCACAATATCCAATATTGAAGATGAAGTATGAGCTTTAACATAGTCAAATGAATTGCCTTCTTTAAAGGGAGGAATTCATCCTAATTTTTTAAATCTATCTTTATATCATGTAAGAGATGTAAAGGTATCATATTATGTATTTTAGTATATTCAGTCTTCTCTTGCAAAAAGAAATATTGAGAAACAAAGTTGTCATACTATAAAAGAGACACTCGAAATGAAAGCTTGGAAATTTGTCCTACAAGCACTGTTTTTTCAGATAGAAATGATGGATTGTGTTAAACCCAGTGTCACTGTGGCAGTAGATCTGCACATCAAATAGTAATCTCTTAGCTGATGGCACCACTTTGAATGAATTGGTTTGCAATTCACAGCGTGTGATGATGCACACTAAAAGTCACAGGGCAACGCTGTGAAATCACAAGTAAGAAAGAGTAACTTCATTCTAAAATTCTTTTGCCTAAAGCATGAAGCTAAAAATGTCTCGTGTGAGAGCTCCTAAGAAAGTCAAAACAGAACTTTAAGGTACTGAACAGCCCAGATTAACTTATCTTCAGTTGTCAGTTTGGCAGTTCAAAACTTTCTGGAAAGACACCTAGAAATACAAAAGCAGGGTGGTAAAATCTCAGTATTACAGAACCAAATGTGTGCTTCCTAAACACAAAAAAGCAAGTTATCATACCAGGTAGATCCTGGGTTTAAAGGATTGTTTTTAACGCTTGGTATTGATCAGGAAACAAGAAGATGACAGGAAATTATTTCCTATGGGTTAATAGCTGTGGTTAAACTGCTCAATTTCAATACACTGGTTAGTATTTTGATGTGTTTACCATCCATGAGCCCAGAACAGCCATGTGGGACTCCTAATAAGCAAGGCTTTGAGCAGAGATCTCACTAAAGCAAAGTATCCGATGAAGGATCGTTTCAGTCTTAGAAGCCTCATCAGCAGTCTGTAGTCATTGCCTGAAGTGTTCTCTCATTTGTTTCAAAATTAAGAGTTCCTTCCTAGTTTGAAAGATCTTCACACACTACAGTATTTTTTTTCTCCTTCACTGATGGAAGTCCTGCATTAGTTTCCACTCCGTTTTTCACCTTGACATCATTTGTAAGAATTATCTTTTTCATACTTCTCCACATATCAGTTCTCATGAGCAGAGATAAAGGAATTCAAGCCTAAGCACTCCCAAATGTTAAATGTATTTCAAAGCCAAATCCAACACTGCATCCAAATTTTACAATCCTTAATAGAATAGAAACAAGATGTATGTATGAAGCTTTGGCTCAATTAAGTGATTAGCAAATTCCTAGTTGAAATGAACAGTACAAATACTCTTCCAAATTGTCAATAGCTCTAGCTCCTAACAGGTTTTGAAATAAGAATCTGGATGTGAATCCTGCTTTATTGGTTTCTGTTGACAAGTCATTTTAACTTTACAAAGTGCTTTCTGCTTACATTTTATTTAGCTACCGTCCCAACTAAATTTGGCTTTCCTAAAACAATCTGAGAATTTAAATGAGTTTCCTGCCCATGCACATTTGTAATTTTTGTACTACTCATTTCTTTTTTTTTTTTTTGATAGCACATTGTTTTATCCTTTCAGTCTCAAAAAAAAAAAAGAACAGAAAAGAAAAACCTGACACAAAAGTGGATTTTTTTTTATTGCATTTCATTTTAAGTCGTCTTTTTAAAGATCTGTCATTTATACAATGACAAGAAAACTTTCTAAATTGGAACTAATTTATGAATTCCTTCTTTTTGGCATAATGTCACTTTGCAAGTTAAAATGATAATGACTGGAAAGATCAAATATGTTTATCTAAAAAAAGAAGAGGGGTTTTAAGAGTTTGTTCTCATTAGAAATTTTTGTGAACTCTGTACACAGCAAGCATTATAGATTTTTTTGAATGTAGAAATGATTAAGTTACAGCTTAAGTAAAAACTGTAGATGAAAAAGGTAGTTTGAAGACACTTCAAAATCTCATTGTCTGACACCTATAGCTGAAATATCCATATTTTAATCGTGTGATTGCTAGGATGAAAACTAATTTTGTTGCCAAACCAACCCCTAAGAACACTCCATACGTGTGAGTGGATTCTTTCTACTCACCTTCCATTCATATGCAATCCGGTATTCATCAAACAGTGTGGTACCTGGCACTCAACGTGGTGAGAGGTTACAGCACTGAGGTGCATAACTAAGTCCTTGCAGTGATAAAGTAGAATTGTGTGCTGTTTTTTAGGTAACTTCTACATTTTAACAGAGTGACTTAGGAATATCCCTCCAACTGGCTTACAGCAGAACTAAAAAGTACACTGGAATATTTTCTGACTTCTGTCTTTTCATTACAAGAATTGTAATGAAGTAGAATTAATATCATTATGGTCACAATATGCCCATTGCCTGAGGGGAATCCTGTCGACTGATCTAATAATACCAGAATCGCATCCTCACACCAGTGTAAAATGCATCCATGTGTTTCATGTCAAGACCACTGGTGGCACAAGTCCTTGATCCAGGCAAGTAATAGTTTTTAAAGCTGTACAGAAGCAAAGCCTCATTTGGTTCTGTTACTGTGTACTGTACTTTTCCTTCCCCTGCCACTTCTGAGTTTCATGTTATTTCCAGTAATGTTGGCATTTCTCCATCTGCTCTCTCTCTTGTAAGTCAAGATATCACTTTGAGTTTTTATCTTTTTTTAATTTCTCGTGACACGTTCTTCACCACTGAAGTGTTTAAAAGTAGTATGAGGAAGGTGTTAGTATTAGTCTGCGTTATAAAAAAAGGAAGAAATGTTTCCTCAGCTCCTTTTTTTTTTCAAAGAAGATGTAAGTATTTTTAAACCAAATATTTAAAACTGTTTTTGTAAAAATTTGGAAAATACTACAGAGCCCCACGGGAGATTTTCTGATGCTTTGTCTAGACACAATGGATTCAGCACAGATTTCAGACTGCAGGTGAATAAAGGAATGATTTCTACCTCATATTACCAAAAAAAAAAAAAAAAAAGCTGTTGCATGGGCTAATGTTTTCATGTTAATCTCCTTTTGATTATAACTTTCACACCACAAAAATCTTTCCAGTATCTGATGCAAAAAATATACAAAAAATTAGAAGCAAAATGTAAATATGAATAAGATACCCATAAAAAGATTCAGACTACATTGCTTCCTATTTAAGTCACTCTGTGGATTGTTTTTCTCCTTTGAGACTATGACACAAGTTCCTTCCAAGGGCTTTCCTGTGACAGCGTGCACAGCTAATCATCGTGTCAGTGGCAGAGATCCCCCTGGAATGGTGCTCACTGAGTATTGGTCATATTCTCTGAGGTTCCACTGAGATGCCATGGTTGTGCTACTTTTATTGAGTCAACACAAATTTTGAGAACCTGGTGTTTGAGACATGACAAAATTTACCAAAAATTATCATCTTATTTGCGGTATAAGCATGAGACAAAGAACACTTTTTTTGTCACTACAACATTGCGGGGTTTTATTTCATTTTTTATAGGCAAAATTTAGAAGGCTTTTCAGCTGTAATACCCTTCTCATTCCTGTGCTCAAGCATCTTAAGTTACAGTTATTCATTTCTCCTGTAGAGCAGACCTTTCTGATATCTCAGCTTGAGATAGCGAAGGCCTGCTTTACAGAGTTGTTTCTGTCATCGAGTACAATTTGAGTTCCTCAGTAATGAAAAATAGGCCTTACCTGCTCTAGATCATTGGGACAAAAAAATAGGTTAAAAAACAAGAAAAGAGAAAATGCAGGGCAAAAGCTATCCTTTCTGAGAGGTACTCATATTGATACTGTTGGAGCACACACTTATCCTGTGCAATTTTTCATTTGTCAAATTTTCATTCAGTCAGAGAATTTGAAAGCATCAGCAGGAAGACTACAGTGAGGTAATGTGCCCATAAGCTGTTATACAAAACTTCAGATCACTAGTGAAATATGAAAAGTGAACATGAGAGCAGGTGCTGCAGCTGGCTGATTCATGTACAAAAAGAAAACTCATTTCTGTCACATATCTGAAGTACTGGAAGACGGGAGTGTCTGGGATTAACAATATATTAAAATCCTTTTCAAAGAAAATAAGTGATCCCAAGCTATCTGGATCCTATCCAGATTTCTTTGGAAGTGCTCTAATATAAGGATAATAGAAAGCCCATCTCTGGATAAAGATTTAATGTTAATCTTTATTCTGAGATCAGAAGTCTATCCTTTCACTGTACATTAGCTGTCACATTTATAGGATCATGTCCTTGACCTGTTTACTTTACTTTTAGTTCTTTCATTACAAAGATATTTTAAGAAGTGCTGGGAGGCACTGAGGTGTATGCTGCTAAGTATCCACAGTGTTTGTGCAGTGAATTCAGGAAATGTTTTATGGAATAGGGAAACCATAAAAAAATGATTTTAGAAAATATTCCTAAACCAGATTGTATATGTCCCTTATCTGTACAAGTGGGTGAAAGCATCCTTGAAATTACGTATTTAAAACCATGTAAGTAATTTGCAGATGGAGTTGCACATTTGCTGCCTCCCTCTGTGTAGGTCTGGAGCATTACTTAGGAGACTGCACAAGGGCTGTGTGCTGTTGTCCCAAGAATTCAGTTTGTAGAGGCATGACAGCATGCAAAGGTTAGTTCATTCATTGTTCCTTCCTCAGAGGAAGGGAATATGGGAGAGGAGTTGTGTATTTTTCTGGTTTTCAAGAATGAGGAGGAGGAATCAATACAGACCTGAAGTCTCGATTAGTTCCTCCTTGCTACAGTAATTATCTCAATTTCCTTCATAGAAATGCCAGTATCTGACTACAAGAGAGCACAGAAAAACATTTTGCCTGCAGATATCTTTGGATGTTGCATGGTGGAAACACTGAGTTCTTACAATGATGTCAGAGTGGAATGACACCACTGTGTTGGAGGAAGGGTTTTTCTTCAGACATGTGAACACAATTTTTGGTGAAACCTTTAGAACTCTCTGTTTATATGATGATTCCTTTCATTTTGAATTCAGTGTGTCTGTCAGGCAACTGTTCTAGCCCCAGCTTGTAAGTCTCACTACCTCACCTGGATTTCCTTCTTTCTTTCTTCTGCTTGAGCTCCTTGTTCATCTTGACGCATCTTTAAGCAAGGACACCATGGGAAGGTATAATTGATAAGAGTTATTCAGACCTAATATAGACACCTTTTTTCTTTTTCTTTTTTTTTTTCTTTTTGCTGTTACAGTATGTAAGTGCCCACTATGGCCAAGAGCTGTTTTGACTGGATTTCTAACAGGCACTCTGCCAGAGTCATAGCTTGTTAGACAGAGTTGTAGGAATTCCACCAGAACTTCCAGTGGAATCCCCCAGCTGGTTAAAGGCTAAAGAACCACAGTCAAGCTGCCAAACTCTGGTACTTAGCAGAAATTTTTAAGATTCTTTTTCTTCTGTTCATTTCTGCTTTTAAATAAACCTAGCTTAGCAAAAGTCCATCACAGCCTGGAAGGTCTGTGCAAACAGAAGGCAGTTAGCAAATGGAATTACGTGCAGAAAGGCTTTAATCCCTGCAGCCCTTATGGAACATCTGCTTGAATTACAGGCCATACATAAATTGTGTGTGTGCTTGTTTTTGTCACAGATCCTTCCCCTCCGCCCTCTTTTCCCCACATCTTATATGATACAATGCAAAGGAAAAAAAGAAAGTACTAATTAGTACTTCCAGCCCCCCCATTAGTGAAACTTGATATGTTTACTAAAAAAATAATTACGACATTCCATTCATAAATCTTTAGCAATGTCAGCATTATACTGATGGAATTATGATGTCCCAGTACAAATTGTCTGACCTGCTTTATGTTCCCCAGCACATAATTAAGGTGGCGGTGTGTTAAAGGAAGTAATTTTGTTCAAAGCTTTGGCACCAGCCGTGCAATGTCTTTTGCTCATATTGCTAACAGTTACCAGTCAAGGCAAGGAACTGCCCCATGCTTGGCTCTCAGGCCAGTCATGTTCTTGTAGCTCTGAGCACAAGACTATGAGCAACAAACGCAAAACTAAAAATAATCTTCTGGACAATGACTTTCTTGAGATTTGGGGCAAAAGGTCTTTCTTACTCTCTTGAGGGTCTGAGCGAGGAAATAAATTAATGAATGATGATAAGAAAAGCTTAAAAGCAACAAAACTTTTCAGAAATGTTGGAACACAGCGTATTTCCTTTCTTTATAATCTTTGAACTTTCCTACTCTGTTCTTTGAAGGGAGATCTTTTAGAGGAATCTCTAACAGGCTTGTGAATTTCAGCTAATGAATTTAATCTTATTGTCAGAGGCCTCTCCCGATTATTGATTATAGGGGACTATAGTAGTGTACATTTCTGGAGAAAATATCAAGTGGCAACATAGGATGCTGATCCCAAACACAGCTAAGAATGTGCTCAACACTGAAATTCCTGAGTAATCACACAGTCTTGAGAAACACAAAATATCTTTATGATTCAGTCACACAAATGTCTTCCTTCCAGTTGCAGTCTGTGATGATGTCTGCAAGTCTCAGATGCTGTAAGCTGGGACTGAGCCTTTGTGTTTTATGATCTCCAGCCTTTCTCAGATGTTCTGCAGTGACTTCCAGGTACAGCTCATTTTTGCTAAATTGCCTTCTTTGTTAGACTGCAAGATTTCACTGAGGTTAAAAAAAGTTGATAAAATGCATAATTGCTAACATGATAAACATGATCAGATGTACTTTATGTGTATATATATATACATATATATATGTACATCTCTGTGAAGCCCTGAGGCTTGAGTGGATCAGAGGAAAATCGCTGCTGATAGTTTAATTTAGGAACTGAACTACCTAGGACCTTGAAGACTGTGGAATTGCCCCTTGACTTCACTAGGTCTTACAGCTTACTTATTATGAAGACTTTTTTCCTTCTGTTCAGCACAAAATCTTCTTCTTTCTTTATTTTTTCTGACATGTCAAAGGAAATGATATTGATGATGATTGTTGCAGAATCAGCAAAGTAACCCCGGTGTGAAGGATTCATAATGGTAGCATGAATAAAGCTGATTATAAATTTGCAGTGATTTCAATGACTAATTTTTTGTTTTGTTTTTTATTTTCCTTGTTTAGCATAGTCTATGTCTTTAAGCAGCCACAAGTTCCATCTCTGTTTATAATTCAAAATACTACTGCTACTACAGTCAGCACACATTTATTGAAAGGAAGAGGTAGCTATGTGTAGAGAAGCGTGTGCTCATGTTTGAGCGTGGCTGAAAAGAGTCAGGAGAACCTTTAGTCTGGGATTTAAGTTGTCTTTCCAGCTAGTTACTAGTTACATAGCCTGACTGCATGTGCTCCTATGCCATCATTTATATAGTCTGCCAGATTCTTGTGTATGTAGCACTCTCAGAAGGTTTCAGAAAAGCTTGTGAAACACATTTTAAAGCTCTTCTCCTGCTGCAGGAAGGTATGACACTGGCATTTCTGCTCTGTTCTCTAGACAAACCACATTGACTAAAAGAGCACGGCATTTATTTGCAAACTGTATTGTTCGTTTCAGTAAATCTGAATGATACAAGCATTTCATTTCAGCATGTTTTTCTACCGTTGACTCAAACCTACAGTCTATGGTCTAACAAAGCTAAGTGAAAAACACATCTACAGGTATAGAGATCATTTTTACAAAATTGTGGATTTTAATCTTATACCACTGTGCACCTGTGTTTTCTGAGTCTGTTGCTTCTGAGATCTAGGAAATAAGTCGTTAGGAAGACTGCCTTGTGAGACCAAACCTAGCTGTTACGCTTTCCTGTAATATATTAATTGCTGAATAATTTCCATGTAGATACACTAGCAATTATTAATTGCATTGCAATAATTTGGCTGTTTATAGCCTGTAAATTGAAGCGTTATGTATATGTAAATATCTTGACTATAGTGGGAAATGGAAGGACACTGCTTAGTAATAAAACCTGTCTTATTCAATTAACAAAATGTTACACATCTTGTTTTCTTCTAAACACCATAGGGTCTCCTAAACATTTAGGGCTTGTGTTGACTAAATAGTCTTTAGCATTGCATATTGCAATAAGCCTTTTACTTTAAATTGCCATTTGAAATGAAATAGAACAACAAATTTTACCAAGTGTATGTAGGGTAGTATGTAGGCTAAGCTATTTAGAAATCAAAGCTGAACAAAAAAGGAAAAAATCAGTGCAACATTTATTTCTGAACAAAGAAGTTTCAGAGTGGCTGAAACTATTTGACAAATTCTCTGAGTAGAAACAAAACTGACAAAAACATTTCAACACAACATTGAAATGCTTCACTTTGAAAATGTCAAAATGAACTGTTTTGATGTTTCAAAATGTTTTGGGTTTGTGCATTGTAATGGAAGCCATGGAAATAAAAGGCTAAGTTCACAGAACTACTTGAGGGTTGCATCCTCCTTTGCCAAATACATGTTGTGAGATGCTGTGGCTCGAGCATATCCCAGTCTGCCTACCCTCAAGGAAGCACTGTCACCCTTGCACAGGACTCTGTGTGCTCCAGTTCTCTTCCAGTTGGTGATAACCCACCATGCATGGTCACCTTGTATGTCATCTCACAGAAAAGGGAAAGTTCTCATCTCACAGTGCTTTGAGTGAGTTAGGAAGACTTGGAGTTGGACTTTAACCAAAGACTTTTATGTCTTAAGGAATTGTACTAGCAGCCAGGCATCCAGTACTTTGCAGTGAAACATCTTTAGTCTTCTCTTCCGTAAGGAATATTTAAGTGTTGTTTGCTGAAGGGAACTGAATTCATCATAAGGTATACTTGGTGTATCTTTGGGTAATAATCCTTGGGTATCTAACTTTTTTTTTTTTACCCTTTTTTATGTTTTTCTCAAGCTAAGTGTTATTTTTGAAATTTTTTAAAAATAATTTATTCCCATTCAGTTGTATTGGGGTTTTTTTGTTTTCTTTTTGTAAGTTTTTTAGCTAGTCGTCTGACAAAAAAAAAAAATCAGTATTTTCACTTTGCTTCTCCATTCTTCCATTCATGTCTCTAAGCTGTGCAATTTTATACCAAGCAGTGGATTGACTCACTAGATTTTTGCTTTTATTAAATTACAAATACATATGCTAATGGTTTCACTTTTTCATCACTGATTTTACATCCCTACATGCTGTTATGCATCTGTTTAACCAAAGACACGTGACTAGTTTCACTGACTTAAATGACATAGTCACAAAGTAATTCCTGCTAGAAGTAGCTGAAAGACTGAGATCTAGGATTGCAAATCTGATACACTGAGAAACAGTAATACCCGTGCTACGTATATTTGCATATATGTTGTATGTATTTGTGTGCATGCACATGTATAGTTTTTAAATCTATCATTTCTGTTCATTTCTTTCCACCTCACCACTGAAAAAGACACAGAAAAAGCAAATTTAGTGTAAATAAATTATATTAATGTCCGTTCAAACAATTGTATAAAGCTTTCATGTCATTAGTCTCTATGGACATAAGGGAACAGTTATAAGATTCTTATTTGTCTTTTTTCAGAGTTTTGTTGTTCTCATTTACAACTGCATAACTGAAGAAATAGAGCCAAAACTGCACAGAGCAATATTAGACGTGTTTTTTTTAAAAAGGGAGAGTATACAAATGTAACTGATGATTTCATAATGTCGATCCTCCCATTCTGCCTTAAACTCCCCCAATGCAAAGCTCGTTATCATGACACTTCTATGAAAATAAAAGGAGCATATTTATTTTCCAAAAATATTCTTCAAGAACTTCATAAGGTTACTTCATAAAATGTTAGACTGTGCCCTTTGTCTTTACTTCTCATCATTTGTTGAAAAAAAGTGTAAAATACAACTAAATCTCAATTATCATGGTACCTAAGACCACGAGGAAAAATAGTATCCAATTAAATAGTATTATGAGTCCTAAACCTCCTGTTTTCAGCCCTATTGAGGACAGCATTGCACACATGGCTGACTGAAGTTTAAATACATGGTTCAGATGAAGCTAAAAGCAAGCTTTTCTGAAGCTTCCAAAGTCCAGTAAATTTGGAATACTTTGGATTGCTTTCCTTGGGCTTTGGGTAAGGCCTTTAAATACATTTTCATGGAAAACTGTTCTTTTATTCAACCTGAAATGTGTAATATGAGATCTTTATGTACCAAGACAGTCCTGTTAAATTATGTCCAGTTAAAAGTGTAAACAAAGCACAAGCTCTGAGCTCTTTCTGCAGTACAAACAGGAAATCAGATTTAAGAGCACAAGGATGTAGGATTGTCCTAGGAATTAAGACCTTTGCAAAAATCACTAGATGTGGCTTTTAATCCTAGATTGCCTTGCAATTTTGTGTCTCACCCTCTATAATACTATTGAATACATTAAATTATTTAGTAGAATATGTACATACATATCCTGAGTATACATCATGGATCCTACATTTTTCTTATAGCTACAGTAATAGTGTCTTAGCAGCATATATATATAAAATTGGTGAGTAATCAGTCTAATAAAAACAAATCAGGAACTCCAGCTGATCCTTGTTCAGAATCCTTTGCTGGTTTATTTATAATTTCAAGGTGTTTTAATAGAAATCGAGAGATTTTTACAGTGAATGATTTAATAGCTTTTTCCTGTTTGATTAAACATATTTATGCATGAGAAGCTAATTTATGTCCCTAAGAAGTTTGCACGTACAGAAATATTTTTAATATATAATATAAAATGTCTTTTTAAGACATAAAGTCAAGTATACACTTCTAGTACAAATTACTTTGTTCAACTCAGTGTTTTATTAATTGTAAATATGCAGAAATATATAAGCCAACTATGAGAGTTTTATGAGAGAAGTTAACATATGATTCCTAGTGATAATTTCAATTTAAATTTATCCATTGTTTTAATTAATGAGTTTGCTGGTTTTTTTAGTGAGTTTTCTGGTAAGTCTTTTACATAGTTCAACAATACTATGTGATTGGAATCAACAGTACTGTGGAAATTTGGATATATCTAGAGAAGTGTGTTGTTATGTCCATAGTATTTCTTCTTCCACTTGAAGTTGGAAGTCAGCGGACAAGATATTTTGCAATTTTCTTTTGGTAGGAGAAAGGCATGTTACTGGCAGATTTTAATGTACTAAATTAAACAAAAGTCAGAAATGTAAGTACGTAGGGTTTTCTTGCTTCAAAAAATGAATATGTAATTTTGAACTAAATTCTTGCATTTTACTGAATAAGGTCTGAATTTTCAAATCCTAATTGCATCCGAGTGATTTTTATTCAGTACGTGACTAGGTTTTGTTGGTATACTGGCTCTTAGTGTTAAAAAGCCCACAAAGACCAGTGGAAAGATTTCTGTCAACAGCAAGCCAAGCCTTAAATTGGCTAAAGTAGCCAACTAGATTGCTATAATGTTCACACATGTGCAATTTTAAACTTTATATTAGTCAGATGTATGGGACTGATGCAAGGATAATGTCATATTCCTTTCTTGGTATGTGGTGGCTCAGGAATTGATATTACTTTAAAAAGGCAGAAACAGAGCTAAATTTCAGCTCTGATATAGCTCTGTCCTTGAGAAATACACATGTATTGATGCTCAGCTTTTTAACTGTGTTTTTCATGGATCTTTGTGAACTATCTGCTACTGACCATTTCCAGCTGCTTCATGAAAATTGGATTCAGCCAGACTAGTGCAGATAGCTTATTGTGAAACACCTGCCCCTGGTTGTTCTCACCAGCCTTTGAGCCAACTTTGAGCCAGTATTTCTATTGATTTTTCTACATATAGGAAGAAATATTTTGTGTGGCATAAAGTATAAGACATCTAAGAAATTCTGGCATCTTGTGGATCACTTTGAAAACATGATGAACCATCAGCAAGCTGATTCAGTGCTTCTGCTCATTTTCTTCTTCCATTTTCCAGAAAAAAATAAACTAGTCCATACCACACATGTGGGAAAATATTAGATGAGGTTCTTGAGCCTGTGATTTTAGAGAAATGCAGACTAGCTGATGCATGAGTCTCTGGCAGAAAAATCTCTAGAGCTTGTTGTAGCTTAGTGTACAAGCTTAGTGTAGAAAGCTTAGTGCTTTGAAAAGGCAAGCATCTGAGATGCATAAGCATCTCACAGGTTTACTTTCTGCACAGAACAGTTCTGCAACAAGAGAACTTCATGGTTCCTGTCTACCTTCTCCCTCAGGATTTGTCAGTATGTCATTGTCCACAGCCACTTGTTCTGTACCATTTTTTAATAAACTTCAGCCCTGTCTTCCCCTTGCTCTCCTATCCAGGTGCAGAATTTGTATACAGCCTCCTGGCCCTGAGGCAGGAATGCTCCCTAGTGAGTTATCCTGACACTGTAGTACATCCTGCACTGAGTTTTAACATCGCTAGAGACATTTTTCCCCCAAAGGAAATAATGACTTGCAGTAACACAGCTTGTTGTGAGATCTTGTTGGAAATCCAAACATGTGGCACTTTACAAGTGTCAGCAGATTTTTTTAGTCTTGTGTGGCAATACGTGCTGTGTATTAGATGTTGGAATCTGACCCTTCGGCTCTGCCTCAGTGGTGTCCCAGGAAAACCATGTAGAGTTGCCTCTCTCTCTTTTCTGTTTACTTTCTTTCCTTGAAAATACTGCAAAATTGTTTATCTATAAAGCAATCTACATGTGTTCTATCTGTTTGTCGGGATCTGAAATCCTGCCTTTTATCTGATCAATCAATTCTATTCTGCATTTTTCTTGGAAACTATTCATGCTTTTCTTTTATGGAATTCTAGACTAACTCTGGACTAGAGGTACAAAGAATTAAGTAAGAGTCTGAGGAAAGTCATAAATTTATTTTTTCTCTCCCCCACAGTCTTGTAATAATTAGTATTTTTCAAATAAGTTTTTTTTTTTCCCCGACAAAAACCCAAATTGTAAAATCCAGTTTCAATACCTGCATTCTATCTAAGTGGAACTGAGGGCAATAGCAATCATGAAAAAACAGACTTTGCATTCATCCTTGAAAAAATGAAATAGGGTTTCTGGTTATTACTATTAAGAATAGCATAAATAACTCTGAGCACGCTGCTGTGTAATGTTCAAGTACAAAATAATCTTGTAACAGACTGCCTTGTCTGAAACTTGGGCTTGGCATGTTTAGCATGTTTTACAACATCAGTTTCTGTTACAGCTTTTGGCACCGGCCTGCAACATGATTGAGAGGTTTTGATGACCTCAGCTTCTGCAGTTTATTAAGTCATCCTAACAGATAAAGAGGCTCTGTCAAGTAGCTCACACCCAGCACCTGCCTTACCTGTATATTGTTATGGTCTAGTATAATTGTAGCATGAATTTTAAGTGTTTATTAGTGAGGCAAGAGAGGAAGCTACTATTCCATGGCTGAAAAGAAAGGGAAAAAGACAAGACGCTACCACTGAATACAGAGGTAGGCCAGGAAAGCAGACCTTCAGTAGTCACAATTGGTAGAGGACTGATAGGGTTAAGACATATGTGATAAAGGACAAAACTTGAAAACTCAAAAGCTTTATTTTTTCCTAGTTAGCTGAAATGCTTTGGCTTGATATGGGAACCCATGTTGTATGGCGGTTAAATGGATGGTTTAAGCTGGGTTGAAATTTGAGTGAAATCAGCTTTTCCACTGCTGTTTCAAAACATCTGCTCAGACAAGGAGGCTTTGGCACAATGGGAAAAGGAGAATACCAAAACAATGTTAAGGAACTCTAGAGATTCCCTAAACCCTACTGAAACAGATGTAAGTAAAATTTATCACACTGGGAAGTTCCAGACCCCTACACATATGTTGCCTGGAAGTGGCCACTCCTAACTGCCATTTGAAATTGAATTTTATCTTCAGTGGACAGGAAAGAGTTTGGAGACTGAATGTTCACTCTTTCTTCTTCCTTTGGAAATTCTAACATAGCACATAGTGCCTTTTATATTTTAGTACAAGCCAGCTTTCACGTTGTCAGGGGAAAACCATCTGAAGTCAACATCAAGAACTTCATAAAGCCTGTGGACAGACTGTACACTTGGATGGAGGCAAAAGCCAGCTAAAACTTACAATCACCTCCAACTTTGTGTGGCAGTCTGTGGCAAACATATATTGTGTACATGGAAATTGTATACATGGAAATTGTGTACATAATGTCATGTCTGCCTTGGAGAAAGTCCAACTGCCCTGGATGTTGGCTCTAGGAGGCTATGGTAAATGCGTCATCCTGTCAAGTGTAGGAATGACTATAAACCACAGGAATAAGCTGTGGCTAGAGTCTTTGAAAAGACTTTGCCTTTCCTGTTCATCCAAAGACTTCACGTCTTTGTGTGCTTAAATCCAAATGGATGATGTTGAATGGGCGATCTATGACTTTGGGTATCAGTACCAGCATTCAAAACACAGCGTAGTCTTGTGAGACTGGAATAAGTCACATTCTAGAGATCATATGTGAAAATGCAGCCTGCTATTTTCTTACGGAGCAGAACAGAGGGTCGGAGTATTCTCAGTCATGACATGAAAAGCTCTATTTGTTCTTAACTTAGGAAGTTGTTTTCTAGTATTTAGGATTATTCTGTCACCATCAAGAAAATGCTGGCATAGGCCACTGAAATGACAGCCTGCTTGGCTTGATCTCAGTCTGGAGGAGTTTGTAGGGATGCCAGCAACTCAATCACATCAGAAATTGTAGCAGATAAAGTACTGAAAAGTAGCATGTAAACAGTAAGTAAATACGTGAGTAAATGGAGAATGAAGTTGTTGTTGGCTGTCTTTCTGTGGAAGCAGGAAAACTTGTGATAAAATGCAGCTATAAGTAGAATTCTCATTTATTTACTGCATTAGAAAAGTTAATGATTTTCAAATCCACCTGCAAAATATGTCTGCTTTAAGGTGCCTCAAGAATAACCATTATGGAAAATGATGAAAAAAGCAGCCCTTCCAGTCAATATTTTTTTTGTGATTTTAAGTGAAGTCCTGGTCAGAAGCTAATGAGATTTATTTTCCTTTAACTTCCAATGTCTTTGAATCTAATCTTTAACTTGGACAAATTCATGAAAAGTTGAGAAGTATGTTTATTCCAGTCTGAAAAACATTGCACTTTTTCTTCTAAGGCTGCCCTTTTCTGTTTGGAATAAAGGTGCAGGCAATAGGCCATGCTTCAATGTCTGGGACCATCTGCCAACACAAACATAAAAAAAATTAATTATGAATGGTGTCTTCCCATGCTAATCATTTATTGTAAAGGAGTTTTTCAGCTTGTTTGTAATGGCTATAGCCTAAGGGTGCGCACTGTATAAATTGCCTGCTTGCAGGATATAGAACACTTCTTAATAGGCCTCAGATGATTAGGAGGGGAGAAAGAAATTAAAAAGGCCATTTCCCTTTAGGTATGCAAATGGATTGCAGAACAATAGATGAAGATATGATAGATCATGATAAAACATAACCTCTTTTCTTTTACCTTAAATTATGTACTAGGCAAGTAGCAAGCTTCATTACATGTGTCAGCCGAAATGTGAATTGTTTCATAATTGAAACAATGCCATTGCCAGATATTTCATGTTAGATCTCAAGATAAACCACAACTTTTTGTGTCGTAAAGCAGTTTGGGGTTTTGCTGCCTAAATCTGTCTTAGCAGTTATGACCTTAGTTTAATTTAACTCTGCCTACTTTAACCTCTTTGAGCATCCTACTCAAATAATAGATTTATATTAGATTTTCCTCTAGAGTTATAGTTGACATGTGTGCATCTCCTAAACAGCTAATATTTTACTGCCTGTTTGAAAGTAGCTCAGTGTCTTTAAACAATTAAGTGAACAGCAGGGGCCCCATCCTAGTAGACTGTCACCCTCTTACACATATGTGTATTCTTTCCCATACGTTCACACATGTACACATCTGTGCAGGTCAAGCATCTGCTATTTCCTGCAAATCTGAATATTCTGGAGAGATATATTCATGTTTCCTGGTGATGAAGTAACTTGACTATCTTAATAGTCAAAAGCAGTTCGTAGGGAATTGAAAGGTGAGAGGTGATAGATAATATTGCCTTTAACAATTGCTCTTCAATGGCAAATAGAGCTTCTTGGAATCTAAATCAGTGCAGAAGTCAGAAGTGGGTGCTTAACAACAACTTTGAAAATTACCCACCTGCCACCTTGATGAAGTAAGGCCCTTGAAACATGTTAAAGCCTGGTGGAATAGCTTGCAAAAGCTCTCCAGTGCTGACAGTAGGGCAGCCCAAAGTGAAGTTTCCCCTGCAGCATCTAACTGAAGGGCTGGTTCTGACAGCCACACCGCTGTGCTGCCAGTGTTCAGCAGATAGGATGCTGAAAATCAGCAGGTGGGGTTTAAAATCATGGGATTTTTTAAAACTACAAACCATTTGAAATCCATTTGTTCTAATATATAAACATTTGGACTTAGGATTGTCCTTACAAGTATGATGTGTCAAGAGTAGCAGGGATTAGGACCTCAAATCCAGTTTGAGTCAAGTTTTTTTGATAATAAAATCTGAAATTCTCCCATAATAAGAAAATAACAGCACCTGAGTTTGTTCTAATGCTATCAGATTTGAAAACTACCTACTATTTAAATTGCCTGCATTTTACTGTGTTTCAGTACAAGAGCACAGAAACAGCGAGAAAGTCTGCAACTGAGCCAGGGGAGGTTAATGAGTGCAGAAAGCACTGAGCTATTTGTTACAATCACAAGAAACTCAGCTGCACATGAGAAACAGTGATGTTTTAGAGCGTCTCCCAAAATAAATCAAGATTTAGGAAGTGATCGGGTCTACACTTTATAGAAAAGTATTTTGTTTTCTATATTATAAGTGAACAAACAAGGAAGTGAAAAATTCCCCAGGTCTGAGAGCTGTGTTTATCTCTGTGCCATGATTTCTGACAATTCGATCTCTCTTACTTTCTGATCTCAGCCTTTCTGTAGAGGAGAAATTTACTTGGAGGTACACATATCCTCTGATCCAAGCTCAGGATGTTAAGTGGAGGAGTGATCTTCCTCCTTCTTGGTGACTGCTGATGGTTATAATAGATTACCCTGGTCAAGTTAAGGCTGCCAGATCTGCCTTTAGCTCCTTGCAGTAGGCAGTTATTCTCTCAATCAGATGCAAGGCAGAAAAGCGTTGGGGGAGAGGGTAAGAAGAATTTTATGTTTTAGTCATCTGGGGCTTCCAAGAGCTGTAAATTGGGATTTAGAATGATATTGCTGTTCTTTCATTTATTTCACCAAGTAACAAGGGAAACAGCACTTTGTATGTAGTACTAATGAATAAATAATGCACTCATTGAAAGCTGATGTCGGAGAGGGAGAAATATATCCAGTACTTTTTAGAGGCCCCGTAGCTCCATTAATGTACGGGGTCAGTGAGAGGAGCCATGTGGAGGCACATGCGGAGCTGCCCAAGCCAACAGGGAGGCAAGGGTATCTCTTCAATGTCTGTGCTATGAGCCTAGGCTCCTCATGCATTGTTAAACGTTCTGCAAATAAGAGAGGTGAAAAAAAGAGAATGCTAGCTTCATTATTGTTTGAATCTGTAATTCGTTTTATTTAACATCTACTCACTGCATGCATACAGACTTGGGCATAGTTACACTCTATGAGGTCCTTGGCCTGCTGAGTACAGCGAGGGATTACCAGTCCCTTTGTGGAAGCCCTAGCCACTTCTTTTAGAGCTCTGTCATCATATCCTTGGCCTGTTTGATGAACTTCGCACAGATATTTATCATCTATATGGTTGTCAACCAACAGTGCAGTACTATAAACATTCTGTATTAGGAAAAATACTGCCTAGTTGTGACAATGGCTACTGCTTCAGCCAGGTATCGGTGAGGTTAAGCAAGAAGGTAAAGCAGTGGGAAGTGGCAGACAAAAGCCTGAATAGTTGTTATGTTGTCATTTGTTGCTTTCTAGTATTTTATGTCTGAAATGGAAATCATACAGCAGAATGCTCACTTTCTTCATTTCATGTCTAGATAGTCTGCTTCCAAAGCAGCAATAGCACCAATGCACTTACTTTTTTCATTTGATTAAAAAGAAACTCTGAAGGACAGGAAAAGACAGTTTTTAGGGGTAGGTGGAACTGGGGGAAGCATGAGGAGATTCCAATCCCTTGAGATTATTTATGATATTTGATGTTTTTATGAAATGAGCTGTCAAGAAAGGTTTTGATATTTTAAAACATCACTACAGGAATTTTAAACCATTCCTAGGCCAACACCACTGATGATCAGAGCGCACATCACTTTAATGTTACCTGTTCTCCTAATAATTTCTCCTTTCTTCATTCTGTGTTTTTATTTGCAGTGTTTTCTAAAGTCACTTGATATAGAATTGTGTTAAAATGCTTACAACTGTCCCTTAATTGCCCAGTAGATCCTTTCTGCAGGGTTTCTTTCTTGGTCCAATTAAGCCAAGAAAGAACTATTTTGTGCATATCCAAATATACTGTTGCTGATTGCTTTTCATAATAATTTACAAATATGGTTGGAATCTATACGATGTGCATTGTCGCTCTCTTTCTGACATACCTTGCTTAGTAGAACTTGTAAAGGAGTAGAAGCTGTGGTGTGATCCCCATGAATATTTGTACTGTTTTGGAAAAGGAGTACCTTCCACAAACATGAGTTTGTTTATATTTTCAAATATGTGGATTATAAAGTCTTGATCAATACTGAGATCAGGTCAGCATGGGATGATAACTGTGAAAGATTATTTGTTTCTTTTAGAAATGGAGAAATCAGTAAGCAATACATAACATGCATTTTAAGATTAGTCCTGCTTAGGAGATCACCTGCTGGAATCAGTGGATCTGTGTGGATGAAACATTTCTGGGATCTCTACCATCATTCAGACATGAAAATGTATGTTAAAATGGAAGTGTAATAGACTATTAAATTTTATAAAATGAATATTTGCAGTTAGCATCAACAAATACATTTCATTTCATTTGATGTTTGTGTTTTTCCTTGTTCTTAACTATTAGATAGATGAAAAGCTTTGAATCCAGTTTGAAATATGGTATTATATATCCCACATTAGGTATCTTTGAAATAGCATGTGTGGGTGTTTATGACATTTTTGAAGATTGATGATTGACAGTTACTCCCATAAAAAGTAGTAATATGAAGAATTGCTTGTTCCAAGAACACTGAGAACATTCCTTACTTTGATTTCTATTCCTTCACTTCTGAAACCTGAAAAACAATTTTATTTTTTAAGAATAGGAAAATATGAACAAAAAGACACTCCATTAGGCTAATCTACTGCTTTTTATTTGACTGCACAATCTAAAAAATCAGCTTATATTCTGCCTCCTAGCATCACACAGAGTGTTTTTTCAGGTCTTGTTGATTGTAAAGTCAGTACTGCATGAACCTTGCTATTCCATAAAACCTGAGGAAGACAAAGCAACTGGAGAAGCATTATGAGGAAAAGGGCAGTTTTGTGAGACAAATCCTTTCCACAATGAGTGTGAAAAGAATAGCATTATTAGAAGTAAAAAAAGAAAAAGCTTTAATTTCTAACTGCACTTCAACATGCCTGGAATAAGTGTCAGTCAGTAGCATTCTGGACTCTAAGGAAGTCATGCTAGCTCCTGTCTCTGCATTAAAGCAGACAGACAGAAATTCAAGCAAAGTTAAACTCTGCATTATTCTCCTCTCCACTTCTGGTTGTGGCATGATCAGCACTCTTTTTCTACTCTGATCATTATACCAGAAAGAAGGGGGATTAGCAGAACTGCCATCTTGGACTTCTTAGGGCAGACTTTGGCCTGTTTAGGAGACTGGTTGACAAAGTCCCCTGGGACGCTGTCCTTCAGAGCGGAGGAGTACCAGAAGGTAGGACACTCCTCAGGAATGACATCTTAAAGTACAGGAGCAGGCTGAAAGATGAGCTGGTGGGGAAGAAGGCAAGCCTGGCTGAACAGAGAGATTTGGCTAGAGCTCAGGAAGAAAAAGAGAATTTCTGACCCTTGTAAGAAGGGAAAGGCTACTACAGAGGTGCTGTGAGAAAATTAGAAGGACTAAAGCCCAGGTGGAGCTTAATCTGACTGTTGTGTTAAAGACAACAAAAAATGTTTCAGTGAATACATTAACAACAAAAGGGGGAGTGCCGGGGAAGGCCACAGAGCAGATCATCTTTAGTGCCATCCTGTGGCACATACAGGACAACCAGGTGTACAGGCCCTGTCAGCATGGGCTTTTTCGAAGCAAGTCCTGCCTGAGTAACCTGATCTATGATAAGGTGACCTGCTTAGTGGATGAAAGAAAAGCTGTGAATGCTCTCTAGCTTGACTTTAGTAAAATTTTTGGTACTGTTTCCCACATCATACTCCTGAAGAAACTGGCTGTTTGTGGCTTAGGTGGGCATATGCTTCACTGGGTAAAAAGCTGAGTGGTCAAGCCCAAGGAGCTGTGGTAAACAGAGTTAAATCCAGTTGGCCAACTGAGTCCCTCAAGACTCAGGACTGGGGCCAGTTCTCTTTAATATCTTTATAAACGATCTGGATGAGGTGATGGAGTGTCTCTCAGTAAGTTTGCACATTGCACCCAGTTAGACAGGAGCATCAATCTGCAGAGGGGCCTGGGAGGGCCTGGCTGGGCCTGGCTGCGGGGCCGAGGCCTGCTGTGTGGGGCTCGGTGGGGCTAAGTGCCGGCTCCTGCGCTGTGTCACAACTGTTCTGTGAAGCACCACAGGCTGAGGGAAGAGGAGCTGGAAAGCTGCCTGATGGAATAGGACCTGGAGGTATTGGTTGATAGCTGACTGAATATGAGCCAGCAGTGTGCTAAGCTGGCCAAGAAGGGCAAACAGCATTCTGGCCTGTATCAGAAATAGTGTGGCCAGCAGGCCTAGGCCCAGATTGTTCCCCTAGAAGGTCGCACCTTGAGTACTGTGTTCAGTTTTAGGCTTCTCACTACAAGAAGGGCACTGAGGCATTGGAGCATGTCCAAAGAAGGGTAACAAAGCTGGTAAAGTGTCTAGAGAATAAGTCTTATGAGGGGCAGCTGAGGGAACTGGGGTTATTTAGCCTATAGGAAAGGAAGCTTACGAGAGACCCTACCCTACCTCAGAGGAGGTTGTGATGCAGTGGAGGTCAGTCTCTTATCCAAAGAAACGTGATAGAACAAAGGGAAATGTCCTCAACTTGTACCAGAGGAGACTTAGATTGGATATTAGGAAAAAAAAAAATTCATTGGAAGGATTGTAAAGCATTGGAACATGCTCCCCAGGTAAGTAGTTAAGTCACTATCCCTGGCAGTATTACAAAGATGTGCAGGTGTGGTGCTTAGGGGTGTGGTTTAGTGGTAGACTTGGCACTGCTAGGTTGATGATTGGACCTGATGATCTTAAAGGTCTTTTCCAACCTAAATGATTCTATGATTCTATATAATGATAAAAAGTATTTTATTCCTGTGATATCACGAAAGATTGGAATCTTAAAATGAATTTTTGTTTAATTTTCTTTTTTTGTGGCAACAGTTTTATACATAGTTTATCATTTTGGAAGGTTTCATCTTTGCTAACTGGGAGAATATTTGAGGACTGTCTAAAGGATCAAAGCGAAAATTAATAATGACAAGTGCATTAGATTATTTTTGTTATCCATTCCAGAATTTTTACAGGTGAAATGAGTTTTTATCATAAAATTAAAATTTCAGTCTCTCTAATGTTTAGACTAAGACTTTTTGTTTATTCCTCATGTTTCCAGTGGATTAAGCTGGCTTTGATATAAGGTAGTTGTAAATTTTATCTTGTCTAGTCCAGGTCATTTTTTGCTATAGATGGCATTTATTAGCTAATATTAAATCATATGATTAAAAAGTAACTGTGTAACATAAGAAAAATCCTAAATTAAGTGTTCTTACATATTAAAATAGATTCCTTTCTTGTGAAATTTTCTGCTCTAAAGTAGATCATAGCCATCATTGTTTCACTAAAGTACACTGTACAACATCACCAGTATTTAAGGAGGATACTCTTTGAGGAGGATTGGTTTGTGATGCTACAGAGTTTGGGAATGTAGGATTCCCTTTTATTTAGACAATGAATATATAACAGAGATTATATCTATCTGCAAACTATTTCTGTTCAACACACTGATAAATTATGTAGTTGGTGCAAATAATCACAGCTCCTTCAAAATACCTTACGGCAGTTGTGAATCTGCGTACTTCTGCCTCTGCCCTTCCAGGTAAAATGCTTACACTACAGTGGGCCAGTTCCTATTCAGCTAATAAGAGTGGAATTGTAATGTTCAGCCTCTTCAGAAAGCATTTTGATAACAAGAAAAAGGGGACCCCTAGGGTCAAAAATGTATTATTGTCATAAAAGTAACAGATATTTTACTGTTCTCTTAAAGGACAAATTCCTACTGGAAGGATGCATTCATGCAGAGCAGTAAAAGGTAAGATCTACTTTTTGTATCTATGTTTGTTAATTTAATCTTTTCATGTTCAAAAAACTGGAGGAATAGTAAAGAAAAAATATATTTTTAAGGCTTACTAAGTCTTATTTCTCAGTTGTCTTGGACATACATAATTGTTAATTAGAAGGGAACTATATAAAAGTTCCTCATCAGATGGCATGCAAATAGTATTCAAGCTGTGCAGAAATTGATTTTTTCTATTCATTTTTTAATAATGTAATTGTGCATCTTGTAATCTGCAACCCTTTGTGCTCACTGTATGAATTAAAAAGTAATATATATTTCAGTGTTACCAGTACTGAATTTTGTGAACAGCAGAATACTTCTGCTAGCTCCTAAATGATAGCTCTATGTGTTTTAATCAAAAAAACACAGTGATCTGTTGAAAGACTGATAAATAACTTGTGAAAAATTCAGTAACTGGCATACTCCCTAAAGTCTTTTCTCCCCCATCATGGTATGAATCACCCAGCAATCTTGAAACAATGTATCACACGTAGCATATACCTTTACATTCCAGTAGAGTGACAAATGTGGTATTTCGCAGCGCGTTGAAAGAGTGGTGATGCAGGAATAAGTAGGAGTAGGAAGTACACGGGAGTTATAAAGATCTCTTTTACAATGAACCCCAAAAGAAATCAGCCAGAGAAATTTAGTTTGTCACCATTTAGTGCTTGCGATAATGAAAGCAAAAATACACATCATTTCAAATCCTCTGGCATGACTGTACTTTTTTGACATGGACAGGACACAATCTAATCTTGTTTCTGTGTTTGAATACTGGGGGTCATTTTGCATATATTAATGCAAACAAAAGCCAGTATAAGGTTTCTTCTTGGAAAAGTTTCTCACTGATGAGGCTCAAGCTCTGCGTTTTTTTCCCATCTGGTTTGGTGACCTGTTTGCAAATTTATTGACATAAAATACCTCAAAACACAGTGAAAAGTTGTCAGGAAAAGTATAACCTTAGATACAATTCCACTATTTCTCATGTAGCTCAGCTGCTTTAAGAGGCTGTTGCCAGTCTTGCGTCTCCCCCCACCAGCACTTCACAGCAGCTTTTGAACCTGGATCATTTCACTGACCTACTTTCTAGTATGACTTCATAACTAATGGGAGTGTTGTAACTCAGAATGAAAGCAATTGTGGCAGGTTTCCCTCTGTGAACCTGAACTAAGGTGCGCTCACACCGTTCATTTTAGTTAATTTCCACTGAGAGCAGAAATAAATAGGGGTGTCAGAGCTGTTCCTGCAGTGTCTGACCTTTGGTTGATGCACAGAGCATCTGCCTACAGATGCCATGTGCTTCACCTTATGCACACTGATCTTTAGTTGATTTACTTAAATTTTTTTGAGTCCTCTTTAGTACCAATGCTAAATGTGTTCTGAACATCTAGGTGTTTTGTAGTAGACATAAATATACATATCATTAGATGCTCTCAGCTTAATTTCTTAAACTATTTTACTTGATAAGATATGCTTTGAAATGACTTTCACTGAAAAAGCATTTAGAACTTTGCATGTATTCAAACTAAAACCAGTTTGAAATCAGAAATGAAGTGTATTGCTGATGCAGATCCAGAATCTATTTTATTCAGAGGTTAAGTCAACTTTGGTGGTTCACTGGCTCCTGTATCACAGACCCCACATTTGCTGTACTGCTACAGCTTTTTATGAGGCTACTTCTGCAGGTTTCAGTACGGCAAAGAGGATTATCTGCAGCACAGGAACAGAAATGACCAGTCAGAGCCTAGAAGGAAAGACAAGAATGCCTATGCTGTACTGTCAGAGAAAAATGTCAGGTAATTACTCCTTGAGCAACACCAGGATTGCATTTGGCTGATTATTAAGACAGCAGATATTTTTGAGCTTGTTTCTCAAACATCTCTTACTTATAAAGGGCAAGTTTATTGGCAGATTCACTAATAAATTTTAACAGCCTTTCTGCTGTTCTATAGATCAGCCTTAACTACAGGGAAACTATGACCTGAACCAGTGTCCAAGTGTGTGGTTTTTGTGGATCATGTGTGTGAACAGGGAACTGAAAAAAATATTTGTGTGAGAGAGATAAGGAAGAGATACAGTTGGAAGGTCCCCAGGGGAATTTTGAAGCATTGTGCACAAAGCATTAGGGAGTCTGCTTCAGAGAAGTCACCCTCAGAAGTAGCGTGACCAATGCACAAGTGTGCCAGTACGGCATAAGCTGTACTTGGAGTGGCTTGAGGGTTTTGCTTTCAGGGTAACAGGTTAGGGGAGAATGTTGCTTACAAGGTTCCAGTTCACATGTGTATCTCACTGTTAATGCATGTGAGATAAAATATGTTGTGATTGTGCAATTAATTTTCCTCTAAGATAAGAGACCCAAATCCTAGAGTCTTCTAGAAGTCAGGAAACACATTCGTACCTTATGGTGGCTTTTATGATCATTCTTTTGAATGAAATGAAGCAAACAAAATGTTTTTCTTCTTCTCCAGCTCAAATGTTTTGGCATCAACCTGTATAAGTAACTCATGAACTGTAGCAAATGATTTCTTGCAAACTGTCCTTTTTTTCATTAAACAGTGCATATATGTATGCACTGTTGTACCTTGGCTTTCAAGCATCTTGTGTTTGTTTAAAAGAAAAGGACACGCACCTTGAAAGTCAGTTGTCAAACAAAGTGCTTGAATTCCAGCTGAGCCAGATTCCCAAAAGAGCAATTGTTGCCAGTTCGTATTATGGAAAAGCCTAATACCTACACACTGTTCTGTGGAGCCTTGTTCACACACTTTAGCAGCCTGAATTAATTCTCATGTTAGAGTCAATCAGCTTGAGAGTTTTCCTGAAGGCAGGTGTTTCAAAGTGCGTGCCGTTTTAATGAAAAGCGAAGATAGCTGTTCTCAAGCATGTAGACCTAGAAAGAGAATTTCCCAGAGGTTGCTGTAGATATACCAACCCATTAACAGTTAAATAAGTAAGATTCTCTCCAGTGTCAGACACGGCTGGTAAACCAGCTTTGCAAAGGAAAGAAGCTTGTCTCTCTTCTTAGATCTCTTTTCCCCTTTGTCTGGGGTTGTTATGCAGGCCCAATGCGAAAATATTATACTTTGTGGTTTTGTAGTGTTACCATTTATCATTTTGATGTTATCACGTTATTCATTGACATTTTGTTTGCAGTGAGTGTTGTTTCTTATTGTGATGTATTCGGTCACCTTCCTTAAGAAATTAGGAAAGGATTTTAATGGGATTACATTACCAACCATAAAATGAGGAATTTTCAAATTCTAGAAGCCTGATGTACATGAAATAGAGGTTCACTGATGCAGGATACTAGCATCTGCATTGTGCTTGTTTAGCTAAAGCAGCAAGGAGGAAATGTTTTTTAAGAGAGGTAAGCTTTTATGGCGACAGACTGGTCTTAAACTTTTCCTTTATTTACATAGTTAATAAATTCACACAATAAATTTGTTTCAGTCAATGTAAACTGTTTTCAAAAATGATTCTAAGAATATCCATGTAAGGTGAGTTTGGATGGAGATAGGGACAAGTCAGTATCTCGAGCATGCCATGTATATTCTAAGAATAATGGGAGAATCTGTCAGTGTGGTCTGATTGCATCATCAGTGCACCCTCCCTATTGAGGCAACTTGCTTTTGCAGCTGTTTGATATAAATTCCTTGCATATGTCTTAGTCCAGTTGGTTTATTTTTATAAACAATAAATAGCCCTACATTCCTGCAGTGTTTCCCTTCCCTCGGACAGTCTCATGGAGCCATTTGCCATGAAGACGGTGGCTGAAATTAGTGGCGTTTGCACAGATGGTGGCCATCATTTTGGAAATCTCATAAATAGGGGAACACGTGGACTTTTTCCTCCCCCTTCAACATGATCACAATAGATTATCAGGGCCTACAAATCACTACCAGATGATATTAAGTTGCTTTGATAACACTCTGGGTCCCTTCCGGTGTGATATTTTTCTTCATTAGAAAGGATAGCTCAAGCACACCAAATCCTCTTACTCTTTTCTCAAAATTTATAGATCTCAGTCTCTAAACTAATTGTTAGTTGCACAGCATGCCTTAAGCTGTGCCCAGACAGAGCAATTACATCCTCCGGCCCTGATTAAAGGCACAGAGGAAACAGAAGTGCAAAGAAAATGAAACACTCTTGGCTGTTTGGGCAGGATGTCATTGCTGTTGTTTGCCTTTTCTGACATTTGTTGATAAAAGTGAGAAAGGAGGTCAGTTATCCATCACTGACCCTTGTTCAAAGCCAAAGATGTGACAGGCTTGTCTCAGGCTACTGACTCCGTTTATGAAATTATAAACAAAAAAGGGTTTCTAGGCTAACGTGCTTCTTTTCTAATAGCAGCACAATAATTTCTTCATTTTCCCCTGCTAACTTATATTGCTTTCTACATCTTTTAAACTCAATTACTTCCCTGCGTACAACTGAAAACACAAAATGGCTTTGTTCATGAATGACCAGGGCTGTACTGTCATATAAATTCTCCAGATTACATGGAACAAGGAAAAAGGGATATACAGATGTTTCAGCATATTCAGACATTTCTTATTGGATATTTCTCACCTGTAAACTGCAGCTTTCTGAAAGATGTGTTTTCCTTTTGTGATTTACATAACTTCACTGTTGACTATTCCTATACTTTAACAGTGAAGATCAAGCTTTTCAAAGAAAAATTGGAAAGCTCTGTTAGTTTTCACCACGTACCTTTCCGAAATCAACGTTTGTGCTCTCAAATCTGAAGCAGAAGCACTTATTTTTAAAGTGCTCAAGTGGCTTAAAAAATAATCATATTCAAAACACAGATGACAGAGAGCTATAACTTTCTTACATTAAATCTAAGCTTATGTTTTCAGTGAAATCTTCACTAATGTTCCCGATCTACTGGGAGTTATCTATTTTTCAGAGTACTTTGTATGGAAAAGGCACAGTGTGCTGTATTGTATTTTAAATATTTTAGGCAGGACTACCAGAGACTTCACTCTTTGCAGTCTGTTTAACCAGTTTCTCTAATTGCTTTACATAATGCGCTAAATTGGGCTGCTTCATAGTAAACAGATGGGTTGTACAAAGGATCAAACACGTAATCTTGTGGTGTCTATAAGGAGACAGAAACAAACAGCTTCAACATTTTTGAAATACTAATAGATCTGTAGAAATAATATACCTTCATTTTTTTCACTCCTTCATAGCTGCTTTTTCTCATTTGAAGACACCCATTTGAAGAATTTTCTATTAAATGACAACGCCCAGTCCTAAATGTTTTAAAATGTCTGATAAACTCAGATGTACGTGGCAGTTCATAAATACAGTGGTAGCTGTTGATCTCCTTTGTGTCACCTGTACCACGATTGAATGGAAGAGAAATTTGCAGCCGTCCCTGACTCTTAAAATGTCCAAACTTCAAAGAAGTTCAGTGAGCTTGAAATGATATCAGGAAGTAGATCAGACAAAACCTGCATCGGGTACATCTATGGTTTCCCCAGTTTCAAGCTTTTATGTGGATTTAGTTTCAGATATTCTCTATGTGGAAACTGTACACTTGATAAACCTAGAGCTCACTCCCCCATCAACTTTGGTCCCAAGGACAGTTTTATTATATTGCTGCTGAAGGCTGACTGGTCTGGTATTAGTAGGATAATACAGTAAACAAACGGCAGGTCGTAAATTAGGGCTTCAGACTTTGAAGTCTTTGTTTAAGTGGTTCTTTAATTGCTTTATGTGATACACTAACACAGACTGCTTGATGGTAGAAAGATTGGTTGCACCATGGATCAAATACATAATCACATAGTCATTGTAATTGTAATAATAATAATAATTTTTTAAAAAAATCTGTTTGACAAAATCCTTCTGGCCAAGAATCCCCCAAACCTGCTGCAATTCATGGTGGAGTGTTGTTAGTATGGGAATCAGCATGGTAAGACTCTACAGAAGAAAGAAAGCAGGAAACCTTGTGTTAGATTCTCACAAGGAGCTGTGTTGAGCAATACTCTATTTTCAGGTACAGTGAGTTCCTACTCTTCTCAGATAATCAGAGGCATAAAGACTGGCTTCAGATGATAACTGCTAAATGCAAATTGCCTCATGATTGAAGTCATCCTTTAGCTAGATTCCTCATAGAAAAGTTATGCCCCTTGTCCCACTGCCTTTTTACCCATCTTCATGCACAGACTAACCAGCATTGCCAGAGTAGCTTTGCAAAAAACAACTTCATTAGCTTACTTCCAGCCTTAACTGACACACAGAGCATTTGTAAGATGTAATTCAGATGAAGGAGTCGATTCCTCTATTCTTGGCAAAAGCTCACACAGATTTGCCTTGTATTGCTTTTTATAGCATGCTTATGTAGGTATTTATCTGCGCAGTTCAGAAATCAAAGTGTTGCAGGGTACTTTGGGGTGGGGGGCAGGGGCAGTGAAAAACTTTGCTTTTTCTGTTGCCATGTTATTTAAGAACTTTGCAAGGAAAATGAAATCCATTCTGACAGTCTATTTTCAAGCTATCTATAAATTACTTTCTGACACACTTCCTGAAATAAACAGAATGCACAAGGGGTCTGCCAGCTCTATACGTGTCATTTTGGTGCAACGGGTGAATATAACTACTGTTCCTGTAAGTCAAGGCTGAAGTGAGACATTACATGCCATGTGGGAGAGGCTGTTAACAAATTGGTGGAAATGGTTACGGTTTTCAACTTGTCAAGCATCATTTTCTTAGCTTGATGACACCTTGTAAGACCAATAAATAATTTATGGGGTATCTAAATGTTTCAAATAAGAGTTTAAGGACTAGAGGAAAGAGGTCTAGGGTCTCATAGTTAATCCTATTCGAGCAGCTTCTTATTAAAACAGCCCTCCACAAATTGATTACAGCTGCAATCCCTTTTAAGAAGGATTATTTAAAAATCCCAATTATAAAGACTATTTGTAAAGAGTAAAATACTTAGTGTCAGTTTTGCATGGAGACTGTGGCTTGACTCAGTTGGCAGAAGTGGGTTATCCTTTTCCTGCCTTTCTTTTCAGGAGAATCTGCTCATCGTGATGATTTTGAACAGTGGCTTTAACACAGTAGCTGCAAGGAAGTTAGCTTCTTTTCTTGACATTTGTTTTCCTTGGCTACCTTTGCTAGCCCCTATGTTGACCTTTGCCTCCTTTAGGTCCTTCCCCTTGACTTCATCTGACATAAAGAGCAGATATTTGAAGTCCAACCTAATTCAGGACTTGGTCCAGAGATCGTTTAATAGTGTTTCCCCAAAAGGGCATCTCTGCCGTTCTTACAACCAATGTGAGTAAATGTGACAGAAACAAGGGGCTATTATGGCAACGTTTTGCCTCATTTTAGATGCCTAAGACCAGCTTTGAATGACTTCTTTGGCCATTCTTCTGACATTTGCAGCTATAAACTGGCTGATGAAGATAATTTTACAATGGTTTTGTATCACTGAATGCTCCAGTGCACGCAAAACTGCATCACCATGCAAAAGAACCGGGGCAGGCCAGTGAATCTGATTCAGCGGTCTTCATCCAGAAACGTTTCCAACAGCATGATAATGTCATTATATTTTAGAATACTCTAGTGAGATCAGAGGGACTCATATAACATGCCTTAAGTCCTTTAAGGAATAGTTTTCTCACAGCTAAACAATATAATATAACGTCATATTTGCATTTTTGAATGTCTGCCTCAGTTGTACTCATTCAAACAGGTATTATGCATTCTAAAACTTCAGCCACCAGAGGCTGTTGTTTGAACTGCTGCCACAATGCTTATTTTCTTATGGCAGGAATGTTTGAAATAGTGTATATTAAATAAATATTGAAGAACAGTCTTAGAGAGTTGGAAATTTGTAAACATGAGTATTTAACCAAGAAACTGAACATTCAGAGATCCAGTCAGAGAGAGAAACATACCCTATAGCCATTTATCTAATCAAAATTAACCAAGTGCTTAAAGAGTGAACACTTGTAATGAGCTGCTTGTGAATAAGCTGGCAGCCACGAACAATTCTCTGAATACAAATATACATTCAAGGAAAAGCTAAACTGCTTCTGAGCAGTTAGTGAATAGAAAAACAAAAAACAGGTGGCATTTACCAAATAAATTATCTTTCACCCAGTTTTGCTGACCATGACAGGAGTGATAAAGGCAAACAGTGCTTCCTTTCATAGATAAAGAAAAAGGATAGCTGAGTAAGATGGTAGATTGGGCAACTTCTATTCAGGTCTCCGTTTAATCACACACTCACCATTTTGTTCTAGTCTCACTGCTTTACCCTCATGTTTTATTCTGAGTACTTAGGGTCACATTTTTCAAGGGTGAAAACAACTTCAGTTAATTTTAGCAGGAGTTAAATGCAGGCCTTAGCATTCCTGTGTCTGCTTTTACACACACATTTGTTAACGTACGTTGTAGCAGTTCCCTACTTCAGATGGGCATTGAGACTGTACGTGTGTTGAAGGCAGCGAAGCGTGTAAATAAAATATGTAAGCTATTGGGCTAGATAGGCCCGTGTCACAGAGTGTTAGCAGCTCTCCTGCTAGGCACGTATGATAAAAAAGGACTGGACCGGGTCATTTATGCTTGTGTTTATGCTCTTGTTTATGTTTAAAGATTGCAGGAGTTCAGCAACATTTTGTCTCAACAAACTGTAAAAAAAGTCTGACAATTGGAAGTCTTTTGAAGTGTACATTTCACTCTGCTATCATTTTCCAAGTAGAGTTAGGGAAAGGAATCCATTAAAACAGGTTATTTGTATTTTTATTTTCTGAGATTTTGTCTGTTAGTTTATGAGAAGAAAGACCACTAATAAAGCTTTTAGTCTCACATCTCATCTCTATACGGAGTGCCCGGTGGGCATATACATATCTGCACACATACGTGTATTTATTTCACAGGAATATCTAGTCATCTTTCCTTTTACAGTAGTTTTAACTTTCTGCTACATGTGCTGAGCTGCAAAGTATTAAGGCCTATAATTCTTCAACCCTTTAGATGTGGTTTGCTGCAGGGGGAGGGCTGTAAATCCGTGGTGGCAAACAAGAAAAGCCTGAAGCTGTAAGCAAACAGGAAACAAATGATCTCAATCCCAGAATGTAAACTGCCATTGACAGAGATGCATGAAAGAATCATAACAGGGAAACTTGCTGCAATTTTTCATCCAGTTACCAGCTGAATCGCTGCCATTACACTGAAGAAGCAAGCTGCCAGCCCTACACTGACATGGCAGAGTGCTTTAGATGTCGTTGTGTGCACAAAGCAAGCGTGTAGCCTGACTGGCATTTACTCCTTTTCATGCTTGCAGACTGATAATTATTGTGCACTGCCTCAAGCTTGCAATTAGAGGCCACCAAGAAACAAAAAATAGCTGAATTTCAAGATTAAGCCTTTTGCATGACTAGTCATATTTTCCCAGCATGGAATATGTTGTTGCCAATGAAAACAGAAATCACCTATGCCACACTGTTACCAGATTAAGGGAGATACTATCTGCAGGAACAAATGGGGAATTTACATATAATAAAGAGTAATAATAACTGTCATTGTTACTGGTGACACAGTTAGTGTTGATGCTGACTCTTGTGTCACAATGCGGCTTTTAAAGGGGATGAGATAAAACACTGAGCTCCCAAGTACTTGTAATTATATATTCTATAGTAATTTTGCTGTACGGATATTCAGTCTGTGTTTTGAGCATATTCTGATTCCACTTTCCCAGCCTCCTCTTCTTCTCCCAAAGCTTTGCAGTTTAAATTCACAGGAGGTTTTCTCTTCCTGCTGTAGAGTATTTCATGAAAAATGTGCCACGTTAAGTGATTGCCCCATTTCTCAGTTTCGGTGGTAGGCAGAGTACAGAAAGTTAGTAAAGCATTAAAGAAATACCAAAGACAACATAGAATCCGTAAAGAATAAGGCAATGAGGAATGCTGAAGTTAAGGCTTTGAATTTCTCTTTTGCTTTCTCATTTTACAACCAATTGCTTTATTCTGTGTTCTAGAGAGATGGCTAAGATAAGTTGCTTTGGAAAACCAGAGTTGCTCTGCAATAATAATCAAATAATTCTGTATATGAATGTGTTTAGTGGAATGTTTATTGTAAAAATACATTGGTTTCACTTAATGGAGCGTCTGGGGGGAAAAATATGGAAGAAAAGGAATTAACCACGTAGAAACTTGTCAGTACACAGTTGAGTACCATTTAGGAAAGCTCTACCTGCTCTGAAGGTGTTGTTTCCTCTTCAGCTCTTTGAACAAGGACGGGAAGAATCCCACAAATACAGGAGAAGAAAATGAAGAGTATAGTTTTTGAGGGGTGATCTGCTGAGAGATGGTGTTTTGTGGTTCAGGAGAATCTGGCTGAGGTAGGGCTGTTGTCTGAGAAGAACTGGAAGAAGCAGTCCTGCTCAGGCTGCCAGCAATGACTGCCCTTAGGTGACAGAAAGCATCTAACTGCTTTTGATAAATAATACCTTTCCTTTCAGAAGTCTTTGTGATCTCTGTACACCACTAGATGCAATCTGGGAAGATGACTTGTGGCTGTGTGCTCAGTGGACTCGCTGAGAAGAGAAATAGATATTTAGTTTGATATGCCCAGTTCCAATCTGAGGGTGTTGTTTCTGCCTTGTGGACCAATTACAGAAATTAATACCTGGCAGAAAACTAAACCATCTCACTGAGAGGTTTGATTAAGTATCTGAGCTTGTACCACAGTCAAGTGGTATCAGATTCTGGGATGGAAAAGAAATAAGAAGTGAGAGAGCTCTTTTCTGAAGTTGTTAACTATTACACTTGTTCAACTGCCTTGTGAATACTCCCCTGAAAGTGAAGGGAATTGCAGAGAGTAAAGGCTGAAGTTCTAAAGCTCAAGAAGTACCATAAAGATATCTTGTATTTGTGTTCCATGACCGAGGGTTTGACATAGAACAGAAATCATCCCCGGCCAACCACAAGACCATTACCCAGATTTTCAGATGGCTTTTGTAGCTATTCTAAAGGTGTATCAGGAATGATCACACAGTTCAATCACAGTGTAGGTACTACGCTTTGTCTGAAGCAACTGTTAAATAACTGCGAAGTTCCCACCTTCTACTCACTGATGACCTGTATCTCCTTGAACTCTGAGTGCTGTTTTGCCCATTTAATTGCAGCAGCAATGAAGGATCCTCTTAAGTTATACCCAGTGCATTAAACAGTGATCAGCAGAGATCTGAACTGGAGGAAAATTGTTTATGTGATTATTTTTATATAACGTGATGCAACCATAGTGAGGACTCTATATGTTATGAATTTGTCTCCCTGGTGATAACTGAAGTTTTCTAAATCTGCTGCTCAAAATTATTATCTCTTGGAAGATAAGCCAATTCTTTCCACTTCATTTTCTCTTCAAATGAACAAATGCAGTGCCTATTTCAAAGTGCTAGGTCTTCTACGCTCACACAAGCCTTCACTGATACTCTCTTGACTGCTACATCAAGTGCATTAACATGAAACAGATGCAGAGAAGGAAAAGCATTAGAACAACTTTTCTGCCTCCTGTTGTTGACGACCTCAGCTTTGACCTGGTATGAGATATTTTCACTGCAGTTTTCCAAAAAGAAAGTTACTCTAGATTGCTTTAAGGATTTAAAGGAAAAAAAAAAAAAGATTTCTGTTCATTTTGCAATGTAAGCCCTTTTGATCTATAGGTATGCTTAAAGGAAGAAAGGAATTAATGTCTTGCCAAAATACTATTTTTTGGCTTATGATTCTAAGGAAAACCCTAGTAAGATTTCCTATCACTCATGAAGAAGCTATTAGAGTAAAAACCTGGCGAGAACCAGAGTTGTGGAATTTGTGTTTATCCATTTTTCAGCAGCTGTTATTTTCATCCTTTCTGTAAACTTTCAAGGTCATTCTCTGTGTTCAGTGAAAACTTCTGCTGCTCCCAGTGTCCAGTTTAGTGTATTTATTATTACTTATTTTAAACGCATTGAGGTTAACTTTGCATTTAAGTCACGTGCCATTCATTGTAACAGCTGACATCACTTGCCATAAAATCCATGCAAGCACCTTGTAGATCTAAATGTACCCTACAGTAAAATGCCCAAATGAAGTATGATTAGATGGACGCATGAAGCAGGGTTAATTCTTTGCACCGCTACCTATACACATGAAGATATGCATGCAAGTGTCTATACAACATATGTGTTCTTCATAAATAATCCTAGAATCAAAGCATGATGAATATAATACCTCAAATAAAGTTTTCTGTATACCTCTCCTCTTTGGCTACTCCAAATATTTAGCAGGGTTTTCCCAGGCTTCTTCCTATCTCTGGCAAGGCACTTTTTGCTTGTCTCTTGTTCTCACAAAGACTGTGTATAGCAGACTCAGCTATTATAAGACTCATCAGTTTCCTGTCTCGACAACAGGCTTTTCCTTCTCCCTTTAGTCTTAAAAATGCACATTTCACTGTCATCCTGAAACTGCTTAGGTTATGTTCACACTTATAGCATCATAGCTCTTGTCAGCAGATGGGAAACTGTGTTTCCCAGAATGAAGGAAAAAAAATAGCAGATTTTCTATATGGGAAAAACATGAGAATAAAATTGTCATTTCCAACTTGAGAGCACTGTCCAGGAGAACCTGCCATCCTAAGTCTTTCAAAATCTGGTGATGACTTAAATCGAAAGATCTTGTAGTGTACACCAGAAAAAAAATGCCACTTTTTCTTGATGGACTCAGAAACCTGTTAAAAGGGAAAATGCCACATGGCTTCTAGTAATCACCCTTATACAGTTTGGGAATCCAGTGGTTAGGACCAATAATAATGGCCTACATGTGCTTCAGCAGACTTCTTAGAAACATTAAATGATGGAACTGGCAACTCTGAATTAGGGTAGCACCTTTTCAGATCACAATGACCACACACTTCTCCAAGTTATGAAAAATTCCTGCTGGGGTTCCTTTGCTTGCCCATCACAGATGCCCAAGCTTCGTGACCACAGTTTACTTGACTCACAGTGCTGTGTCCAACCACTGCTGAGCAGCATAACAAGTATACACAAAAGCACAGGTTTCAGGCCTTAAGGAGAGATGAAAGTGGTGGAAGTATACAGCCAGCTTTGAGGTGCTTGACTGGAAGTGGTAGAGATCACAGTAAAATCTTTTAGAGAGTACAATACTCTTTATGTATTTACTTTTAAAATAAACTTTGGATTCAAAAAACATCTCCTCTACAAATACCTTTATGGTACTATTTGTTTATTGAGAACAGTTGTTTGCAGGTCAGCAAATACTTTCAGTTCTGTCCTTCCCTTGTTCCAGCAAGTAGTGACTGATGCACTGTTTGTCATGAATGCTACATTTGCTGAATAAGAAATACTTTAAGGTGTGGCCCCTGAAGGAAGCCGTTTGTAATTTAATATGTGTGCAAATAAATATATAGATGTGTATGCATGTATAGATCTGTGTACACACACAGAGATCTAATTTTCATCTTAGTTTATACTAAGTCAGGTCTCACTGGATCGGTAAAGTGGGGTTAGTTTGGGCCTGAGTGCTTACTGGAAAAGAGCCATTTTATGTAAGGGACTGGTCTTATTGCAGTTCAATGGGATTTTCATCATGATTTTAATAGGATTAAAATTTCACCCTTACTGTAATGTAAAATGGCTTTTATGTGGAACAGAATCACTCATATGCTATTATATACGTGTGTACTTGTATGGCCAGACTTACCTGTGGTGTGATAATATTTCAGTTCTACTCGTTTCAAGTTGCTGTATCTCTAAACTCAATATTTCATACTGTTTGGAGTAAATTGCAAGGTTCTTATCCATGGCAATGGCTTTATTGTTCTGCCAGGATGTCCTCTTTTGTCATAAAAACAATAACTTGATGTAAGTAGTACTTTTTAGGTTTACTAATCAGACAGATTAATTATATCTTTTAATCTGGGTCAGTCTGCTCTTGCTTATTATAATTTGGCTCCAAGTCCCCCCAGAAGAGGAATTATTTGCAAATAATTTAGTAGCAAAGTCACCCTCATACAAACACTACAGGAACTACTGAAAGGCCCAACAAAAGTTCCCTAGAATTTTAAATCCAAGAGCACAATGTATTTCCTAGAAGGAATGTTCCACTTTCCTTAAACCTCGGAGTGAACATGTGTTTTTGTGTATGTCTGTGTCTTCAGGTGAACACATAAAAGGAGCAGATAAACAAGGAATGGGGTCTTTCCTATATTTACAAAGCTGAGACTGTCTAGACAGAGCACTTTTCCTTATTCAGTCTACCAATTAAACTTAGAGCATACCAATATTCAAATTTTATCTTAGCTGCCATGTGTATACAATCCCTGCTTAGATTGCTAACCAGGGTGATTATTGCTGACTGAAGCTGTTAATGTTTTGGTTGGATGTTTGTCTTTTCGAAAATGAACTGAAACATTTTTCCCTATAGGCTACTGAATTTTCATTGCATGTTAACTGTTTAGGTTATTTCCCAACTCCTCCACGATTCAGTAGTGAGAGAAAGTAGCTACCATGAAAAGAGAATTTGCGAAAAAATATGCTAACTTGTCATGGAAACTTTGACATTTACTTGATACCTGGAGTTTTGAACGAGTGGTTGGTTGGTTGGTTGGTTGGTTTTGTTTGGGTTTTTTTGCATATTCATTTGGAGGAACTATGTTTACAGCTTGAGGTTTGGACCTGGGAGTACATTATAATCAGTACAGGACATCTGCCTTCAGGAGCAGTAACTTCATAGTATCAACATAAGAAAGCTTCAAAATAAGTTTGTAGAAATAGCTGTTCTTCTCGCCTGTTTGGAAACATAATCATACCTACAGGAAATAATTTTTTTCTTCAGATTGAAGGTTTGTTTTGCAGTGCAGCTGCATAAAGAAGTGGTTAAAAAACACAGGCTGGACTGTTATCAAGTAGGTAAAAGGTAGCCCAAAATTATGCCTACATTTCGATAGATGCCCTGTCAAGAAAAGGAGGTCTTGACAAAATGAGTTTTAACATAAATTATGCATTCACGAAGGAAAAGCATATTGGAAGGGCTTTTTTGACAAATACAATGTGAGAAATTAGCTCATTTGGGTAGAGAGAGTGTTTAAAAATGCAGCCGCATGCAGATTTCTTAAGAAACTACAACTGACAATTAAAGAGGAAACCTAAAACAAGATTACAAAAATTGATCAGGAGGCACAGAATGGTTGACATTAATGTGTGTACTTCTTTGTTTTGACTCTAGACTGTGGAGGAGTTTTCTTATACAGAAAATTTCATCTTCTTGTTCTTGTCTCCTCACACAGTCAAATATTTTGTGAGACAGATCAAAAACGCTCTTTGACAAGCTCATTCCCACGCTTCTGCTTTTTAACCCGCTTTCTTTTATTGTGTTTCTCCTCTTTTCCTAGAGGCTTGTTCAGTTAAAGAAATCTGTGCTTGAAATCTATTTCAGTAGCTATATAACTCTTGGGCAAACGGTATTTAAATGAAATATGGAAATGGAGTTTAAAAATCTCAAGGGATGTAATAAGGCAAGTTCTACTAGGCTGCCAGCTACACTTGGGAGTACGGAAGTACTGTTGACATTGACTTTGGCTGAAGCATTCAAGATGAGGATGTTCCTGGATGCTCTATTTCTGTGCACTATTTCTGTGTAATCTGAGTTGTACTCTGTAATGGTATCAGTGACTTCTCTTATGCTCCACGATCTTTCATATTACAAAGAATGTGTTATTTGTTGGAAAAATAAAATAAAAATAAAACAGCATTATTTAGATTCCAAGGATTGTAGGATTATTATACTAATTTCTGCCTTTCTTTTTCTGCTAACTTTCTGGCTTGCAATTTATGATAATTTATGCACCTCCACAAATGATATTATCTGGACACAAAATTTGTTCTGGAGTACTACAGAGCATAAGCATGGATAGCAAAAACATCACATGTACATTGATCATATCTCTGTGTTGTATGAGTCTTATTTTTCACATATACACTCCTATGATTTTCCACTTTACTCTTACAGAAGTATCAGCTTGTTACAATTCAGACTTAATAACTTCATTGTGCATTGACTTTCCTCAGTGGGGAATATCTGCCCTCTCTAGAGTTCAACCATTGTTATGTCACTTCCATTCAGTTCTTTCCTTCTTCTGAACTGCTCTTCCACAATCTGAGTTTAGACACAATTTGGTAGTTTTATTCTTTCACCACTGCATAAATACTCAAATAACCGTTGGATATTAGCATCATATATTATATAAGCACTTCTGTGTTCATATGAATGTACACCAATAGTGTATATACATCAGACTACATGAAAAGCTATGCAAGTGGCTAGCATGATGTCTGCCATATCAAGTGTGATACTTGGCAATAGCCAAATATAAGGACCTCAGAGAGTTGCAAGACCGTGTTAATTAACATGTACTGTGTGCAGCAGCCATCAGTCAGGGTTGAGTCTGTTTGTGAAATTGTCTTCCTGTGGAGTTGTTTTTTTTTCAATCCATCTTTGCACTTACAGATTTTCTTTTACCAGTGATCTCAAGCAAATTATTTTGATGCCTTAACTCATGCTAAGTAGTTTCTTATCTTTCTAAGTTGTACATTTCCCAGTTAATAAGTGAGGCATTGCTACACTGATGCCCCCTGGTCAACCCATAGGATTACGTTCAAAATTACCTGTAATGTAAGTGTAATCAGTCTAATTTCACTGATAAAGAAACTGAGGCAACAGACAATTGCTTGACATGTTCATCAGAAGGGAAGTCTTCCACAAAGTGCTGGCATTTGAAGAACAACACTGGTTTCTCTTTTGTTTCATTCTCTCTCTAGCCTCAAACTCTAGTTCGTCTATTCCCTCTTCCCTTGTGCTGACACAAAAGTTGATGCCCCCCTGTTTGTTGAAGACATATTTATATCCTCATTCAACAGAATCGTTTTGTCTTGCTTTGTTGATAATGATATTTGAAGGAATTAGAAAACACTAGTTTTTTGAGCTGTAACTGGGTGCCATACATTCCATAAACCTGAGCATGTTGCAACTTTAGAGTATGCATCTGCACTATATAAATGTCTATTTTGTAAAAGGTAAATATATATGCTACATGTAAAAATGTATTCTTTTGGAAAAGCCTTATCAATGAATTTGTGGCCTCATTTTAAAAATAAACACCTGTTTCATCATCAGTACTTCTTAACAGCTGTAGCTGCTTGAGACAGAAAACTATTTATTTTGTAACCAGAGGCTGCTGTGGTTTTTAAACAGAACTCACACTGATTTTTGTGGAGTTTCTGTGGATTTTAAAATGTCATTTTATACCTGATCATGGTTATTTGTTATCTTTAAGAACTCAGAATGAGTTCTTAAAAAAATTCAGAATGATGAAACCAAGTGATCAGAGTAAAATCAGGTAAATATTCCATAGATAATGCTTCTAAGTGTTAGAGAATTCATCTTAAAATTTACCTTGCCTGTGTGACTTTCAAAATACTAAATACGATATTAAATCACAATCCTTTTACAGAATCCTATGGCGTTAATTTATATGTATATTTTGAAGGTACCAGTTGCTAGCTAGGTAATAATATTTGGCCTTTAAAGAAATGCATCTTTAATAATTTACTGATTATAAGTACGTTGGGAAAGAAAACCATACTTGCTGTCAATAACATGGTTTAATAAGACCAGCTGGTCAGCTCTTACTGTGTTTAGGATCATGTTTGTACACAAAGGAATCTAGTTCCACTTTTTGTATTTTTTGTATTCAGTCTACATCTCTGTCTATGATCTTTGGAAGTACCATTTTGCTTCACCTGTAGTGTATTCTTGCATTTGCTTCCTAAGTATCAACTGAATGCAATGTCTGAGTCATTTCTGAAATTACCTTTGCTGTCGGTGATGCCCTGGCATCTTTGTCTCTCATCCAAAACTTTGCTCTTCGGTCTGTAACGTGCTACAGCTGCCGCTGCCAGGAGGCCTGGGGACTGCACTGAATTACAGTCATTTCTCCATGGAGGCAACAGTCTTCACGGTAGAAGTCCTGCATGCTTTGAAGAGCAGCAGGTGACTTCCTCTTTTCCCTTTTCATGGTTAAAGTTATTTTTACTGAAGCAGAATACCCTTTAATATTACAGGCTTCTTTTGAGTTGATAACTTTCATGATTCCCAAATATTTGTGAAGTGTGACCTGGTTAAATCAAGCATGATTGTTTAACTATCCCACTTCTGGATACACTGTGCAATATATTTCTTTACCCCCCCAAAAACTGGAAAAGATATAGGAACTTTATGGAACAGCCGTCTTGAAGGGCTTCCTTCAGAAACATCAGTTTCCTTTCTTCCATTCAGAACATCGTTTTGGGTGTACAGAACATGTTACAATGCTTATCACTGTTAAAAATCCGCAACGATTCGAAGGAAGGTGCGCATTTAATTGCAATTCTTTCCAAGACTGTAATCTTAGAACAGTAAAACAAATCTCTTAGCTAGGGCACCCAATTTCAGACTTGCCCTGAATACCTCCTCTTGAATTAGGTGTTAAATTCATTGCCTATTGTGTGACAAATATATCCATTATAAGTACAGCTGAGAGGAAGAGTGTCTCAGGGGAGTTTATGAGCTTGACTTCAGAAGAAACAAATTTGAAACTGAAAAAGTTAACTAAAATCCTGCCTTTGCAGGCATGTTTTAAACTGGTGCTGCAATTCCTACAAGACGAGGCATGAGTGAATATAAGGTTCAGACAGAAGACACGCTCATCCTCACTGATCCAGTTTCAGGCTAATTGCTCTTCTGTTCGTGTGTGTTGAAAAGAGAGCATGATGCAAGAAGAGATGGCTGAAGTGAGCTACACATCACAGCAATGAGGTATATCTTTTCCTCTGAAGCCTTTTTTTCTGCTAGGTGGCAAAATAATCTGCTGATTACACAACAGTGTTGTCTTTAACATAGGATTGCTTTTTCCTATTGTGGTCCTGTTATTTTTTTTTTTTTTTCATTTCTACCTATGCATGAAGCACAGTGGACCTGCATTTTTCAGTGCAGTGTTATTTTAATTTGCTTTTCAGATAGGGAAATCTGGTGTTCTTTAAAGCAAAGTTTATGCTGACAGAATCTTAGTACGGTGTAAATCTGCCAGTTGTATCAGTTCCTCTTACAGTTGTACTAACTATGTGTATAAAGCAAATACAGAAGTTGTGCATTTTTCACCCAAGCTTATAGAAAAAATATTTTTAGAATCTTTAATTTCTGTAGCTCTCCCACCTAGCATCTCCTTCAGAGGTTTGATTACTGCGCTGAGATAGACGCCTTAGAAAAATCCAAGACAGATAAGATAGATCTAATTTCTAACCCTGACATCTCTGCCACCCCTTCATTACTCTTCTTTAGAGTTCTTGCTATGCCCTGTGAAAGCAAATGTGCTGGTTACATCTGCAATTTCTATTGGGGTTGGGGGGAGAACTGTTGTCTATTAACATTAAAGCTATTAAAAAGTGGAGCAAATAGTGTACAGCACCGAATCTGCTCGCTTCAGGTGAATAATCCATCTGAGAGGAGAGTCAGGCCACCTGTTTTTCAGGGAGTGCAGGCTATGTTAAGTAACATTTTTCACCACAGAAAAACAATCAGCCTTGGATCAATAAACTCCAGAATGGATTTACAATATCCACTCGGAATAGATTCTGGCTGCATCTGTTCATGGTGTCTCAGTTACGGTCACATATACACTCAGCCATCTCCTTAGGCACTAATCATGTCATCTTGCCTAGTATTTTTCTTTCACTAACTTTCTACCATAAAGTTAATTTCAGAAAACAAAGAAAAAGAAGAGTGCTATCTGTTCTATTGCTGTTGTCTGCTTTAAGTGCAAATTTTACAACTATACAGTGAAAAGACCTCCCTCCCCCATACGGGCAGTGTAGAGAATGTTTGAAATCACTCGACCTTTGTTTTGTAATGTAAAAATTGTGTCCCTGTGTTTTTGCACCACTCCTTATCTCCACAGTAACTCTCGGTTGGTAACTTATAAATGTGCAAGAGCGTCTCAAAACACATTTTGAAGGAAAAAAGCAGGGAGGGGAGATTGGAAAAAAGAGAAGAGAAAAAGCGACTCATCTAAAGTTACACCAGCATCTTTAACAGCTGTGCGCATATTAAAGGAAGTAATGGGGGAGTGAAGGTACTGCATATTTCAAAGCTGAACTGTTGCAGTAACAATAAGAAAGGGGGGATGTTGTGCAGAGTTAGCCAAGTGTTTGAAGTACATTACCGTAAGCCAAACCAATGAAGTGGACAAGATTTCTAGCATGTTGCAGTGGTGCCTCTGCGTACTTAATAACAGATGTTTGGTCTCTCTAGGCAGATAATTGTCCTGCTGTAAGGTTGGCTTGACCTGTGTGAGCAATACTGTGTACAGCACTGGAGCAGTAACAAATGATCATAGCTTTTCTCTTTTTACTGGTAGAATGCTTAGCCACGCTTCCTTTTAAGCACATAATTACTCCAAAGCAACTGGAGCCCATACATCCTCCTTGCCTAATGGCTCTGAAGCCATTTTGCTATAATTTATGGGGACAGGGTTCAAAGTTTTAATAATATTTGGAAATATCATTGCCAAAATGTCTTTGAGCTTTGATGAATAGAATGAGAGTGGGCACATTTCGATTCCGTGCATGACAGTGCGAGTGTTAACAGCACCATACTATGTTCAACCTTTATGGAAACATTCACGAACCAGTTTGCTCATGAATTATAGATATGAGCATGAAGAATTATAAACAGCAGTGGAAAACATACAGGGTTGCTTGTTCATAAGGAACTGTCCTGTTAGTGGCTCTTCTTTATGCAGATAAATGAATTGCAGGGAATACAAAAATGGTTTAAATAAACCCTTAGCAGATAATGTATTAGCACATCAACATAAAATACGCATGCACTGTGGCATGCTTTTGGATATTTATGTTTATACTCTCTGCTCAAGTGGCTCACTGATTTTTTGGCTTCCTATCATTCACCTAATAATTTCAGCATCCTAACTGCACCTCTGGGTATGTTTATCTGACAATCCAAGCTGTTCTTTGCTTTATGTTGCTTGCTGAAATTGGCTTACCAATTTGCCCTGTGAGTTGCTTCAGCGTATGATAGGTTAATGATGTTAATCAAAGCTAAATAAGAGTAGACATGATCCTTTCATTGAAAACGTAGACCAGCCACAGCCAAAAATTGCTAACACCGATGGAGCTAACAAGCCTATGGGTAGCTGGTATGAGATCACAAAACTAACAGCAAAATGACTCACTGAAACTAATGTACATCTAGAGCTCAATCCAAAGCCTACTGAAGCCTGTAAGAGGCTCTCCTAATTTCAGTAAGATTTCGGTTGAGCTCATAAAATTCCACATCACTTGGCTAACAGTATTTTTCCAGTTTGCTTGATAGAGTATGAAACTTATCGTGAACAAACTGTGGCTGTATTCTGTAGATAATTCATCCATGAGAGGTTAAGGATTTGTTCAACAAAGAGCGCATTAGGCAGACAGTATAGAAGTGCTGACTTTCTCCACGTGTAACAGCTGCTCTCAATGATGAACAAAAAGAAATACAAATATGAACAAGAATGATTTTAAAAGTTTCCAACAGTGATGGTATCTAAGAACAATTTAATAAATAGCCTCTCTAATTCCATTCAGTGATGTTCAGGTGATGCTTCGTTTAATCAAAGAGGTGTTTGATTACAGAAATAATCAGCTGACAAAGTCCCAATTCAGGCTGACCACTGAGTATGCACATAGATGGCTGGATGTGACATTGGGGAATTTTTATATAAATTTCTTCAAAACTGTTAAGATGGCTGTAATTGCAGTGGTGTGATTTCGCATTTGATGGCTTTACTTGAAAATTTTAGTGTTTTTATGAACTGTTTGTGTTCATTTGTTGAAGATTCCTTTAACTGTAAGCCTCAATTGACTTGTTGTGTAAATATACCATGAATTTCATCACTACTAAAAAAATCAACCAAAATATAAATGATATATGCAAGACTTAGTCCTTCAGTTTTCATAGGAAAGCATATAATCTCATAAGAAAATTGATTGGTATCTCCTGTGGTTACTTTAAAATAATTTATGCATCGTTTTATTCGATATTAAGTTGTTGACTAAGTCTTTAAAAATAGGTATATTTCTGTATTGAGTTATCACTAGAAAATAAGGTGTAAATTTTATTCTTCATCCTTCATCGACAAAGAGAGTCTGGAAGCCTTCAGCCTTAGAAGTTAAAAATACAGCATCTCTGTATTTTTCTTAATTGATTTCTGGAAAATCTGTGATCTCTAAGAATGAATTGAGAGACAGGAGTGATAAAGGCAGAACTAGTTTTACATTTTGAACAATTCCAACAACGGGCTGAATATTCAACAACTGATAGGCCGAATAACAAGTTGTTAACTTCATAATGCACAGTCACAGTACATATGTGTCACTTTGAGCAAAGATTGAAAAGACATTAGAATTAGAGATTTAACAGCCAGTTTTGATTAAATCAAAACAATCAGAGTAGTTGAGTTTGCAACAGAATTAGATTTTAAAAATCCAGACTTGGAATACCTTGCTGGGCCTCACAGTTTAAGCTTAATTCCAGGATGAAATTCTCAGGTGCTACATTTGAAAAATATGCATTGTGGGATACTTAAGGATTCTTTTGGCAAATTATGATCTATGTTCAATTATTTTGCATCCTTTCCATGGCTTAGAACAGTCACCAGAGCCACAGAAATGCTACTGTTTGCTTTGTTGTAGAAGCACTTCCACCATGCTTAAAGTCAGGTCATAGGAAATCCTGATTTTTCAGGTCAAGATTGAAGCCTATCCGCAGTAGACACAACAGAAAACAAAACAAAAAGGTGCACGTAAAGCCATATTATCATTTTCTGTAAACTGAAAATACTGTAATTGCTTTTTCTCCTTTGTTATTAATTCACTTATAGTTGGTCTGATCTTGCTTTATCCATAAAATGTCCAGTCGTCACACCACAAAACACATCTATCCATCCCAGGACAGTGTATCACAGATATATGATATGTCAGTATAGGAACCTGAAAGCCTCAAAAATTGCAGTATGCCACAGGAAGAGAGCGGGTTTATGCCCAAATAACTATGTCATTTCCACCTATAATGGGAGAGTGACGCTTCCAATTTATCAGTAACACTTTTATCTTTGAAATAAATGCATTATCAGTCTTTGGAGAACTGCTGATTTCTGTTTTCAAATCACATCCTGTTGAATGTCCCAGTGATGTACTCAGATATCCTCCCATCAACAGAAATTAACCCAGACACCGGCATGATATCAACCCTTTACTCTTCAATCTGTATCAAGGAAAGGTGCGCTCCACACAAAGCAGAGGGATTACTTAGTACCTGCTAAGATTCAAACCTATTCTATTCTATTCTAGGTCTATAAGCTTTAGAGAAAAGTGTAACCATTAATTTAACTCAGGAGCACACATGACTCAGGGGCTCACGGGCCAAAGTGAGTCCTCCAGTCCCACTGCCTGCCTGGAAGACAGACATGCTTCCGTCCCCAGATCTCACAGGGCTTTGGAAAGGCTCTCAAATAATGAGGAATGCCTGGCAAGCCCTCAAGAGCTGTGTGGCTCACAGTACATGATGCTTTCAATTCACAGGCAAAGCTTGTCAAACCTCAATGCTAAAGGAAATTTGTCTTGAAATCTTACGATAACGGTCATCCTCATAAGATTCACAAAACTTGCTACTTTTGGTGTGATAGGCAGTTCACATGGTTGTATAACCAAGTAAGTGAAAGATCCCAGCATATGTGGCAGGCTGAAAGTTTTACAGGGCCAGACTACGTCCTTACACACACTTATGAAACAGCCATCAGATTTGGCAGTATGTAAGTTATGAGTGTGCTGAAGATTATCCTAAGACAGCACACAGAGAAGTGTTAGAGAGGATTGTCGTTGTGTTCCCATTCATCTCTATTCATCATCCCATTGTGCCACACTTCTGCCCCTGAAAATTGGTGTTGTAAGTTCATGGCAAAGGGAGAATTGTGGCATTCTCTGGTGTTTAGTGTTGGCAGATGCTGAACCTATGGAAAGACTATTAAGTATTTTTGTCTTGCCTTAGTTAAATTTAACTGCTGGCTGTTGTGCCTACTGAAAATGATACGCTTCTCCAGGTATACTTCCAGTCTTGTTTATCACCACCTATTGCAGTGGAATTTGAAGTGACCAGCTTCCTGTCGATCCATGGGAGCTCTGTGCGATCGCCCCGTCCTTTCATTAGGCTCTCTCACCTAGAACAATGGGTGATTAACACAAGTCAAAACAAGAGCATAGAGGGAAAAGGCAGCACAACCCGCCTTGGTGCAGCTGCTCGACTCCAACGTTTGCCTGCTGTGTAGCAGCATGTTACGGTCACTGCCAAGCCTTGATCTTCTCTCTCTGTGTCAGTACTCCAAGGATCCATCCTTTAAGCAGCATAGATCACACAATTATACATTGTTGGAGAACTTCAGTGTCACTTCTAAGCAATACACATTCTGCAACTTGAAACAAAAGTGAATTAAACAGAACTACACAAGTGATGTTTAAGTATTGTTTTGGTTTTGCTTTTTATTCATACTGCTGCTTTTATTAGCAGCAATGCTCTTTTTCATTTTCTAAGTTTTTGAAATGCCTGTCTGCTGTTTGTCAGACATTTCAGCTTCACAGGTTTTTTTTCATTTTTATCCTGATTGTAATTCCAGCATAATATCTCATCAAGCTGCGCCTTCCGTGGAACAGAATAGAATGTGTTTGAAATCTTACTTCAGAAGAAGCATTTTGATTCTGGAAAAGCAAAATTATCTTATATTTATCTCCTGTAATTCCTAGAAAGTTGTTCCAGTGCAATTCATTCTGGCCCGAAGCCATATAACATCATTGCAGTGAAACTTCAAATCAGGCTTGGGAAGTGAATGTGAAGCACTAGAATTGATCGCAACCTTTTTAAAACTGTAATGAAAGAAAAAAAAGTACATGATTTAGGAGAGATGAAGACACTAAGCTGTGTAGAGTTAACTTTTAAAACTTATGAAATGTGGTAGAAAATGAGAACGTTTCTGTTGGTACTGACTACAACAGATCAGGGCTCCATGCTCTGAGCAGATTCCTGCACTAGCAATAAGGCGAGGTTTGTCCCAGAAACTTTCCTGTCTCGGTCTTGCAAAGATTTAACCACAGATGTAACTGTACTTCTGAACACCAAGGTATTGAATTTATTAGCAAGCTTGGTCTGCTAGTTTTAAAATATTATGGATAAATTTCACAGTTTTCCTTTCCAGTCCCTGTGAGAGGTTATCATGCTTTTAGCTTAGGCAAAACCACAGACCGCTAAGGGCAGTCAGCGTATGGCTTTCCCTTACATTAGCAGTCTTTGGATCAAGCTCTTGATTTTCCTTCAAAACCTGACAGACATGTACTCAATTTCATATGTACATAATGTGACTGTAATGAGAAAGAAAAAAAAAATCGTTCACCTCTGAAGACAAATAACCACATCTCTAAAAGGACATGGTTACTTGATAGTCACAAATTAAAATGAGATTCTGCATACCTGCTATGATTCAGTGTTTAGAAAACAAACAGATAGGGTTAGATCCAAACAAAGGATTCATTTTGATAGTAAACATATTTAAGAGGGTGCCTGTGTAAATGTGAATTGTTTAGGGGATGGATTACCATTTTGCATACATTTTAGAGCTCTGAGAGAAGCCATTAAGGGATTAACACCTCCGATTTATGAAAATGCAAGGATGATAAAGAAACAATAGGGGTGACAGCATTGTGTAAACGACATTGATTCATTTCAGAATGGGGCTGTTAACTGCTGGAAATGAAGAAATAAATGGAACAATGGATAGATGCTTTTACCAGCTTGTCATTAATTAGCAGTGAGCACAATTCTTTTATTGTCCTTTTTGAAAAATACAAAATTGGTAGGAAAATACAAGCACTGAGCAAATAGATTACTCTGTGTCACTAGGCTGACATCTGCATTTTCTTTCTTCTCTCATATATTCTGTTGTTCAAATGATACCGAACTTTTAGCCTGGAAGCAAGCCCAAATTTTGCTTCCTTTGAAATCCCTGAATTCCTGTTTTCGCCCTTGAAATCTCAGTGCTTTATAAAAGCATTACAAAACCCATGACTTGAGAAAGGGTTAAAAAACGTTAGTGAATCCCCTGTATCACAGCTTGGAAGCACAAACAACAGCTCAATGCACGATTCTGCTGACCTATTGCATCCGATCAACTGTGGTTTTATTTCTAGCAATGCCAGCAGGTGGGAACTGACAACATGTTTCTTTGGAATCGTAAAGAAAGATCGGCTCTGATGGAGAATTAGCTGGAAGTAAGTGAGGTTGTTTGGCACAGATCTAAGCAGGGACAATGCTTGATTATGGCTATCACTCTCCAGCTGCTGTCAGAATGTTAAGTTTGCTTTCTTGAGGCCTGACATCTAACACATTTCTTTTTCTAATTAGTATCTGGTACTGTAAGATGCTGATATTTTACTGCATGTCAGATGCACGAGGCTGAAATACATCACTGAACTCAGAGGTACGTCTGGGTTCTCAGAATCAGCTTTTACCTCTCAGTATGAACTCATAGCCTCTCTGCTTTTTAAAAAAAAAAATACACGGATAGAGAAGTTCATGTGTACAAATGTCTAAAGTTGGTGTCTGAGAAAGGATGTCAAGTGAGGCTGACAAATCAAACACTGGCCAGGCAAAGGAGCCCAAACACTGGTTTCCTTTTTGTCAATATCAGGCAATATTCTGCTCGCAAATCCCTCCTCAGCCTGGCAGCAGAGCAGCCTACTTCTCAGCTGCAGATGTAAGGGTACAGGAGGTACTTATGCCATGCTAAAGAAGTGGCAGCCCTGAACCCAGATTCAGGTAAATTAATTAATTGTTGTTAACGATTTGCCATTTTGCCACCTGTGCTACGATGTTGTAGGCAATGAGGAGTCAGAGCTTCCACCTGGGGTAAGTATTAAGCACAGCATGATAGAGCCTTGTAGTGACTCATATGTGGCTGCAGGTGCAACTGAAAAACAAGACCGTGGGTATAAATTCAGCCAATGCTGCTCAGAAATTTGCCTATGTTTTCTTACTGCAAAGCTCTGTCATGTTTGCTATAAGGTATGGGATGATTTTTTGTTTTTGTTAAACATTTTAGGATAAGAGCATTATTTTGTAGACTAGTTTGATATCTTGTAAAGGTAAGAGTGGTCCTCACCCAACATGAAGGCAGAAGTTTTGTACCTTACATGTACAACAGGTTTCATTGGAAACTCTAGTTGTACACAGGAGAGGGCTCTGCAGCCAGTTAGTAGGTGAGCTGAATCTTTTTCTTTCTTTACGGAAAAAAGAAAAAAAGGTGGATTGGATTTTGGAAATATGAGGCTGATTTTTCTATTTAAGTGATGTAATTCATTGGATGATGCCTGGGTGAACTACAAAAATACTTAAGAAAAAATCATCCACTTTATTTTTTTGTTGTGGTTGTTCCAAAGGTCCTTACAAGTTTGTACTTTTTAGATTGAGTCTCTCTAAATTTCAATCGACTTACTGTCCTGGTGAGAATACCTATATTTATTTTGTGAAATTTGCAGGGATCTAGGGACAATTGTAGTATTCCAAGTCATAATGCCAGTAACCAGTCCTGCAGGCAGGCTACACCCTGCTTCAAGCTGGCAGCAGTATCAGATCTCTGTGCTTATCTTTGTTGTATGTTTATGTTTTGCAGAGCAGAAAAGCCATTTCATGTAGTTTTCATGAATGCAGTTCTGTACACCAAGCAGTCTCTTCAGAGGCAGTCTTGTAAATACACAAGTCTGTCTTTAGGAAAAGAAACAGCTTTTTTTTTTTTTTAGCATCAGAGCTAAGTCAGCCACTGTATTTGTTATTTTTTTTTTTTTTTTTTTAGCATCAGAGCTAAGTCAGCCACTGTATTTGTTACGTATATAATTTGTGTATCCATGAGCTAATCTCTCCTCCTTGCTATGGAAGGCCTCCCTTCTGTCCTTGTATTTAGCTCCCTCTGTTTATAACTAATCCATGCATCCAACATGGTTTAAATTCTGGTATCAAGTTGACAAAGAAATGGGACGCAAGGCTATAAAGCTGTAAAAAGAGGTGTTTAGCAAGGTTTCCTCCTACCTAGAGCAGAGATTCTTCATCATATGTGAAAGCCATTGAAACTCAGTGAGGGTTCGTAGAATTATCTGTACAGAAGAAAACAATTGTAAAGGTCCTATTGTGGGAAAGCACTGAAGCACATGATTTACTCTCAGGCTGCAAGCAGTCCCATTGATTTCAGAAACTAGTGACATGCAGAAGGTTAAACATGTGCTTTGCTGGGTTAGGGCCAAACCTGGTATCATTCTTTTGAGTAGTTTACAAAACCTTTTGCTGTTGAGGGGGAAAAAAAGTTATAAAGTTATGTTGTGTTTTACGTCAGGATAGAAAAGAACCAGCTTTGGTTCAAAACGTAGCTGGTTATTTTTGCAAACACAGTGCAGTTTTCTGGCTCTGTTACTGCTGTATGCACAGCAGGCCCCCTGTGCATCATCCCTTGCAAGGCCAAACAAATACTGTGCTTGCATTAACTTTTCTTCATAGGTTGCCTGATTAGCGGCATTTGCCCTTCCAAAAACAGCTGTGGTAAAAGCTCCAGGCACTTGGAGATGTACTGTCAAATGCAGGATGGAGGTTTTTAAAGACATTACAACTGACCTTGAGTTCAGTTGAACACAGTTATCTTCCATGAGATTCACATTAAACACTGGTTTGAGGAATAGGTTAGTTCTGAGCTCTTAGTTGTCTGCCTCATTCTCAAAGGCAAACTGTTGAATGCCAGTGGAATCATGTGTCATGTGCTTAACATGTGGAACTCTGAATGTTTCTATAGAAGAAAAATTCTGGATTTAGTGGAGTTATAAAACTAATTCTCTGACTGGAAAGAAGGAAAAGAAAAAACTTCTAAAAGTGTAAAATCTAATCCATAAAAGAGAAAATTGATTTGCTCTCTGTGTGTTCATTTAATTTCTGTTTCAGTGTAATCTTTTACCTTTATTTACAACTCATGAGTATTAATGGTATTTATATTTGAATCATAATCTTTATTTCATATTGACCTTTATGAGTTTCCTCATGTCTACCATTCTGACTTATACCCTCTTCTAATTTCTATGAGGTTCTGAAGTGAAAAATTTAATTTACAGAGGCTGAATGGCATTTTCATTCTTCATTACTACTCATTCATCGATTCTGTCAGCAATACCATGTATTCTTAAGTTTCCAGAAACTGTATGGCATGATTTCATTAATTCTACCATGTATTGTCTTCATTCATATTATTATTGATAAACTATAATTATGTTATTAAGTAATTTACTTTGTAGAACTAACCAAGTGATTGCAGCAAATTTGGTCAGGATTTTGGACCGTTTGGTTCTGCAACAAGAACACACTTCATGTTTACAGTGATTCTTTGGAGCTACTTCAGGCTGTGAAGTATGTGTAAGAAGGATATCCCAAAAGAAAAGGGTCTGCTTGATGGAGTGATCCATAACCACTCCCTCAGTTGTCAATCTTACTGTACAGAGAAAGTGAATTAAAAGTATTCATAAATGAAGTTACTGATTAATATCTCTTCTGAAGCAGCTGCTTTCAGAATCCACTAGTAATGGGTATGCTGGGACTTGTGGGCTGAGAAAATGTGTATATTGTGGTAAGAATCATGCATGTCTTGGCTAACAGTGAGCATGTTTGGTTGTATGGAAGTGCTGGGTGAAAGCCAGAATGCTGCACGTTTTGGAAGTGCCTCTCTTCCACTGTCTTCTGAAGTTCTGTTATGTAATAAGAAAATCAATGCAGTATCCAGATAATAAAGGAACTGGGGGAAAAGTAAGCGAAGGGAAAAGATTCACAAGGCTCTGTTGTACTATTCATGATTGAAAATGGATAAGATCCATGCTTTGATGCCTGATATTCTCCAAGCTATGAAATAAGTAATTCTGAAAGAGTTTTGGCCACACTTACATTCATATACTTAGTTTTACTCCCATCTCCATAAATAAGTTATCTTTAACTGCAACCAAAAAGGGATCTTGTACAGTTGAGTATCACTTTATGGTTGACATTGATTTAAAACACTCCATAAGGGGCATAGTACTGCAGAATCAATTAGAAGTAAATGCAGTCATGAAAGTTACATGAAGTAGTGTCTGGCAGAGCCTTGCAGACAGTTCTTTGTATGGCTGTTGGCCACCTGAGGTAAACAAAAGACCACCTATATATTTAATTTATTTAATATTAATTGATGACCTTCCAAGGGAAAGCACAAGTCCCTGACAAAATCAAGTCCTCTCAGATAAAAAATCTTAAGCAGTTTTAAGAGGACTTTAACTTAGTCTGTTAAAACATGCTGTCAAAATAGTTGCCAAACAGGTATCCTGATTGTAGGGTCTTACCAAGATGTGTACATAAAACAGCCTTGTTAATTGCCACATTTGTGCTAAGAAAATGAAGAGAAACAAACTAAAAGCCTAGACAAACTCACTTGGATGTATTCAACTCTGTCTAGTTCCAATATTTTTTGTTCGTGGCCTGGAATATAGAAAGAGAGATGAGCATAAAATAACGCATGTGTTGGATGAGCAGTAGCCTTCACATGTGATTGCCTTAGGAGGAAAAGAAGTTGTGATGAGTTTTCTTGTGACCCTGCATGGGAAGTCAGCAGTGATTCCAGTTTCAGGGAGCTCAGGGGCTGCACTAATTTGATGTTTCAATACAACACTCAAAGGGAGCAAGAGGGAAATAGGCGATATAATGTCTTCATGTTGTTTTCACCCATTCTAATGCAACTGACCAGAAGCAAACCGTACCATGCTAGAGGCTGTAGTACCTTTTTTTTTTTTTTTAAACCACAGTGGCTTTTGTAGACCTCCCTCTCCCCCAAAGGTAGCGATAAAAAGCACATTCCAAGCTCTTTGAGCAGAAGTAGTGTAATATCTTTTCCACTTCTGTGGGCTTTTGTCCTCAAGGACTCAGCTGCCCGCATGATGAAAAAAGGGCATGACTTACTAGCACAAAATAACTCTTAGGAATATGCTGAAGGTGAATATGCTGCAGTGATAGTTTGGGCCACAGGGCCTTCTGTGGATATGTTAACATTTGAACAAAACAGGAAGCCTGAATTAGCACAAGAGATTGCCATCAGTTTTCAAAAGATAAGCTTTCAGAGTTGTCAAATGTACTTACTGCTTGTCCTGACCTTTTTTACCTATTCTGTCAAATATATGGAAAGAACTATAAAGAAAGTAGAGGTTAATTTGCACCATTCTTATGTAGATGCTTCTCTGCTCAAGCTTTTAAGTAAGTGTCTATTTTTTAGACTCATGAAAATAGTTTAATTAACCTCTGTATTAACATTTTATTACTCAGTTAATAAAATCATTCTTTTAGTCCTCCTTAATGGTAGATGAAAGGAATATTTGGACTTCTGAAGCATTCGTGCTGACTAACACGTTAGCAGTTTCTTGCTGATTCACTCAGCTCTGATCTGCCAATATTTCTGTTGAGATTTTATCACAAGTGTTTCTTGAGAACATGAGAGGATCATCTGTGAAATACCAGTTTGTTGGCAAGCTGTTTGTTTATACTGCAAGACCAAAGTGCCTTGTAGCTGAATTCAATACAAGGGTCTGTTGGTAGTAGCTGGTTACTAAATCCCTAGTAAAAGAATGCTAATAAAGTAGATGGGCCAGGATTTGTCAATTTAATCTTACATTGAGTCCTAGTAATTTCAGTGATATATGACTTGGATTGAATCAAGAGGTTTGGCATGGTTTACTATCTTTATCTGTAAATGGCTGTTTATTGTATTACAGAAAACAAACCACTGTATAAGCTACAAGATAAACGCATGCTTAAATCTGTTTCCCAGACTAGATGGTACTGTAACTACGTGGATCCTCTATCATATAACTTACATTTGTTAGCTGGCAACTAAATTTATCTGTTGCAGGGTGGTGTAGTATGTACCAAAGAAATCCCATCCATTTGTATTTTCTTCTGTTAACACAAATGCTTGCACACATTTGAAATATTTCCATTTCTTTTCTGAGAGGCTGTATTTCAACATATGTTGTCAATAATGAAAAAATAGACAGTGAAAGAGTACCTACTCCTTGTACAGCCATTGTATCCTTTTCAGGTTGTTGGTATGTGTGGATAATGTGTTCCTACAGAAAACACATTCAGGTTCCTTTTATTATCTAATCCAATGAATTATTTAATTTAAATAGGATCTTTCACAGGTAAAGGAAACGTGTTGTGAAAGAGAGAGGCAGATTTGAGTCCAAAATCTGGATCTTTGGGATAACTGTCCAAAGAGGGAATGTCACAGGTCTGTTTATAGCAAGAGAGAATTGAATGCAAAGTGTGTTCAAATACAATTGCATGCATTTCTCTTCTTCAGATTTTAATGCAGGAGCTGCAGAAGTCATCATGCTTACTGGCAAGTTTGTTAATCATTGGGCAATACAGAAACCCCTTGCTCTGACGTGGGACAGCCAGGAATAGGTTGCTTCAAGTGCTTAACACAATACTCTTCCCTCTACATTCCCTTGTTGCTCCAGAAGCTATGTCTGATGCACAGAATAACAAGCATAATCTTTACACTTCTGGCTGGGCACTAGATAAACAGGTTTGGCTGTGAACGAGCTGAGAAACACTGTTTTCAGCCATGGAGTGATGGAGCTACTCCTCTTATTAGTCATTAAAATTGCATATGTATGCACTGTTACAGAGACCTTTTATTTAGAGGATACTTGATCAGCATCTTAGTATTACAAATACAGGACTTTTGGAAATTTTCTTTGATTTTTGGCAGCTCTGATAATACACAGTATTTGAGCATGATAGAGTCTTTGGAACTTTGCACGGACTTTACTTAAAGGCATAACAACACATGGCTCTGCATGTGGTACTTATGAGGAGAGAAACAGGTCTCTTTTAGCTCAGCTTTGTAAATGGGCTCATAACCATTTTGCTCTCAGGCTCATTCATGTACCAGTTGAGAGGAAAAATTCTCAAACTATTTTAGCTGATTCAAGCCTCCTGAGATAAGAAAAATAATTTTAAAAAATAATATTCTAATGTTTCATACTGATCTGAGATGGGGACATGCTTAATTAACCTAACATCTAAAGGCTGATTTAACATGAGGAAGACACCCCAGCTAGACGCTGCGAGCAACTACATAAAGTCTGACATCCTCTACCAGCTCCAGTCATAGTTAGTCTTCAATGCTCTAAGGAAAGCAAAACAAAAACCAGAAGCCAAATTATACATCAAAAGGGAAACGATTTCTTCTCTTGCACTGCAGGCAACCAGCAGACCACCTCAGAATGAGATTCATATACTGTGTCAGAAAGAAACAGTCAACAAATAGTCCTTTCAGTCTACACCACCCCGTATCTACAACAACAATCTATATAGCCAAGAACTCATATTACTTTCTTTTTTTTTAAGTTCCTGGATTATCCTGATTTCAGGCACAGAGTCCTTTCCAGAAACAATACTAAACATGTGAGTAATTTTAATTTTTTTTAACAAAGCAATATATATGCGGAAATAAGTGCTCCTCTCTCCGAAAAGTTGTACATGAATTGAGTGATGCCCTATATGACCAAAGCAGCAGCTTTGAAGTCTCTTTTTGTGTTAGGAAGGATAATAGGATTTAGATTTTGGGGCAGAATAGCCCCAAAATATCTCACATAAGAAAGTTTCATCTAGACATCGCATCATAAGGAATTCATTTTCTTCATCTTGATCAAATAACACATCATCTCATTTATATGCATCCCTTAAAAAACACCAAAACATTTATTTAGTATTATTATATTTGAAGCTTGTTTTATCCTAATGCCTTGCAGAGTGATAAGACAAAAAAAAAGAATATTTTCTATTCAGAAATATTTCTACTGAGAATGAAAATATGGTATCAAATTTAACAACAAAAGATAGCTTCCAGGTAAAAAAGAGGTTATAAAAAGTTACTACAAATATGAGATAACACTAGTAAGGAACTGTTATGATGCGATACTCTGGGATTCTTACACGGGCTTTATGCTTACTGATGTTTAGAGACACAGCATGAGTTACATGATCAGTTACAGGATTGGTATAGCATAGGTCAAATAACATATTCCCTAGTCTACAATAAGAGATCCAACTTTGTGAGCAAGATACTTGAATTTTCTCTGATATCAATGCCTCTTCTGAAAGACTAACGGTGAGGAAGTAATAGTACTTTTGAAGTACTAATAATATTAGAAATAATAGGAGTATTTAGAAGTAGTAGTAGTAGTTTTGTTTATATTTGCAAAATAAATGGATGAGGAAAAAAAGGGGTGATTCATGGTGTGTGCAGAAGAAGGTTTCATATTATGTGCTGAGCAGCTCTTGATGAATGATGATTCTAATGCTTTTTGTTTGTCATATTCCTCCCACATTAATAAAAAAACAGCTATTCAAAGGTGAGTCATAACAAAATACAGATTTAGATGTAGCTACAATGTGAGTTTTTCAGGATAAGGTATGCCTTCACTTGAGTATAGTTTTACTTTTCAGTCTAATTTTGTTTGTTTTCAGCTTTGTATAATTAATTAGAAAGTCTGGTTAATGGAAGGAAAGCGGCACGTCCAACTGTTTCTCACAGATGTCAATTGAAATGAGCTATCAAATTAATGCCATATGACAATGACAGTTTTGTAAATCATCCTTTGACCTGATTTGCCTCTGAAAGACTTTCTGCCAAAAGTGTTTATTCTAATACAGGCACATACCGATCATTTTTATCCCACACACAAGCAATTTATCCTGGAGTTTTAATGCAGAAAAACTAGTTGGAATTAATTGGAAGTTTTGCCTGATAAAGGATTCTAGTTTTGATTGCTAAACCAGCTAGTTCCAGAATCAAATTTTTACTTGTAGTATGATATATTATTATGTTTCCCCTATTACTGCTGTCAGCCATGTCAAGCATAGCTATTGATTATCTCCTGAATTATCAGGAATTGTGAATATTTCTAATTGTTTTCAACAAGCAGAAGCTTGAGGGAATGGATCAACTTTAAGAGTTGATCCAGCTGTTACAAACAGTGATCAACTAAAAGGAGCATTAACTTATGGGAAGAAGTTCTCATTTAATAGTAAAAGGCTCTGGTTTGGTTTGTTTTCTTTCAGTGAATTTTCCTTGTTTCTCCCAGAGTACTTTATTCCTATTAAAGGAAGAATATTTTAATTAAGCAGAAGGAACATAATCATAAAATTGTTACATTTCTATGAAAGCTAAAAAAAAAATCACAGTGTAATTAAAAATAACTTACAGTCATTAATGAAAAAGTCATTGTGTGTCTCTAGTGCCAGATTTCTCGCTTGACAAGAAGGAGGGATAAATCTGCCATATTAAAAGCTGTTTGTTGAAAAATATGAAATTATACTAGAGGTTTAATTTTCATACTTATAGAATCCAACTGCATCCTAACAAAGGAGAGAAGTGTTTTTACCTTTTTTTTTTTTTTTGTCTTTATGGTGCAGAAAGCAAGCATGAATGGTTTGGCAGATATTTTAGGTTGTTCACTTTAAAGTAGTTTCTTCAGCTTGTTTTTAACTGAGAATTTTCATGAATAAGAAACAGTTGTTTCTCTGTTTTTTTTCCTGGAGGATTCCTTTGTCTCAAGAGAACTAGAAAGGAATCTTTCACAAAGATTTTCTCTCAGTTGTGGTATTGCTGATGTCAAGCATGCAGAAATCATGAGTCAGCACTCCAAAAGTCACGAGACACTTATTTAAAAAAAAAAAATCTTTTACAATCTAGTTGTGACACTTTTTTTTTTTGAGCCTTCATGGTTAAAGTGGGATATTTCAATATTTCCTTCTGCAACTGGAGATAGACTTTTCAGAACACAAAAAAAGAAGAAACAGATGAGCTCTCAAAAATTTGCATGACTCCTAGGACTGGACTTGAAGCAAGTCTGAAGCATTACAAACATTGCAACGTAATTGCAGGTGTTGGCAACGTGGCCATTATTTGTGAGAACTTTGATCTAAAGTGTGGTCAATAAAAACAAATGAAAAAATTATTGGGAGAAAAGCAAAGAAACTTTCCTTCTCTTTTCAGAAAAGTGCTACTCTAATACCATTTGTTCTGCAGTCCTCCAAGCAATTCTCAAGTACGTGTATTTAAGGTTAAATAAAAAGACCTACACATCTGATTCCCAGATACAAGATATATTGAGATAATGACAAATAACACTTTGACTTGGGGGGGGGGGGGGGGGGGGGGGGAAGGCAGACTAGTGCAGATGCTGCTGTTACAAAGATATAAGACCTTTACCACAGTTTAAAAGACAAAGACTATTTGAATCTAACAACGTGGTTCCTGGCCAGAAAAAGCTACAATTATTTTTAAAAATGTCACCTCATTCACATTCAATGATCGCAGAAAATGGAAACATTTTAAGAAGTAATTGTAAACATCTGCTAAAGAAAAACCGAAAACATGACTAAGAGAGAAATGAACTTCCAACGTAAAGTATTGTGTGAACAGATCCACTGGAAAAAAACACCATTTCCGTGGGTCAGTTCTATTCTGAACATGAAAAAAATGATAAAAATAAATGTTTGAATCCACCTAAAAACATTTTACTTTAAGTCGGGCTGTCTGTCTGTTCAAATATCAAGGAATGTGGCTACTCTTACATTTCTGCAGCAGCTTCGGCCCCTGCTGCTCCTCTTGCCTTGTTCCAACAGAAGCATTTGCGCAGACACAGAGAACTGGACTCAAGCTAATCTAACAGAAAAATATTATTTTTTTCTTGTTCTTCTGGGTTATTTTTTAACTGGATCGCTTAGGAAAAGTCAGTGGCAGTGCAGATTGTGACGACTGCTCACACAGAAAAGCTGGTAAATTTCCCACTGTTGCCTCAAGATAGTGATTTCAAATTTCAGCGCCGTGATAACAGAAATGAAGGTAAATCAGATCATTCTATTATAAGGTGTTCTCTCTAAGGGCAAGAAACAAGAGGAAGGTATATATAGGTCTAAACCTCAGCATAGCACTTAAAGCTGTTGAGCAGTTTGCAGGACAAAGAACTGCATGCCAACGTCTATTGTTTCAGCAAAGAGAGACAATTACTGAGTCAACACAGAAGGGAAAGGGCAGGCGTGGGTAGCCCACTTTTCCAGACATAGCTGTGCCAATTAGAGATGTTTCCATGAGCAGTTCATATCACTGATGGTAGAGATAGAATGCCATGTGTCCTCTGGCAAGAGTGATCACGTGCACGTTTTCTGAAATGCTTCAGGCAGCCTGGGTTTTTGTTTTCAAGCCATCTTTTGTAATGCCAAGCATTACATCTGTAAGCAGCTCTTTTGACTGGAAATGTTTTATCACTATCCATTGGTAGAAGCTCGAAATTCCCCTCAGTTGAATTATCCCTTATCTTTCCCTTTCTGTAATCGGGGTAAATCAACCAGAGTACTTGTGGCTGTGGGTGGGCAAGCTACTCTGGAGTTACTGTGCTGGGTTAAAAGAAGAGCACAGGTGTCCTCCATTGCCTTCCCATGCAACAACTTTTCTTAAAATTTGTATTTTATTTAAACATTGCCTGAGTTCGTTACATTGCAGTGGGAGTGTCTGCTCTTCTACAGTATTGGGTTGACATGGGGAAAATAAGCGCTGGCAAGTTAGATGGGATTCCTTGATCCAGTGGCAATGCTAGTTTGTATATATGTCGATGAAACAAATAGTCTCATAGTCTTCTGAGTTGACCAGAATGGGATCTAAGAGCTAAAGGCAAGCAAGTCAGTGAGAACAGTTCATGCCAGGGCTTTCTTGGACCTTGAATAGGAGTAACATTCCAGAAGACAAGACTGAGAATGGGGAATGTGGATTTGGGGAATAGGGGAAGGTGGCGGGAGTACCGGTGTGTTTGCATAGTGGTAAGAGAGAGCAGAGCACAAATAGAACAGACAAGGAAATTCAAAGTAAAGAAAATTGAAAGAAACACAGAAGCTTAGATGCTTTATTATCTTAAGTTGTTGCAGATTATGTCAGGTCTGAACATATGTTTCCTTAGACTCCTTGGCAATCAAATGAACAGCATCTTTGTAAGGGATTTCCTTGGAATATGGCGCAGGAATTCAGACTATCTAGGATAAGTCTTTGAAGATCTTGATATCTAAGAAATAATGAATGAGTGTATTTTCATGCTACATCTTTGTTCCCTTAGTTTGGTAATGGAGAATTGGCTGTTGGTTCTAGCAAGGAAGAGAGTAACGGAAGTCATATAGTAAGTCTGCGAGGAACCAGCTTTTGACATTCTCACAATAAACTGCAAGTAGGCTAGCACTTCCTTGAAAAGTTATTCCATTTTTTTAATCTAGGTTGAAGAACCCAAAATGAAACCTGTTTCCCAGCTCTGATGTCCTCATTATTGATGGAAGATGATTGTGCATAAAGAACAAAGGTACGAATAACACTTTGGAATATTTTAAGGGAACTTCCGGAGGTATCATAAGACTAGTAAATCTTACTGAACCGAAACCATCATCCTGGATATTTGTAGATAACAGGAAAAGAAGTGGGATCCAAACCTCCAATTTCAGTTAAGCAGCAGTTCTCCAGGTGCATGGTGTGCTGGCTTCATTAAAGCAATAGATCACAAGCTGTGGTTTGCTGAGACATTAAGTTTGGCTTTAGGCTCCTTTGGCTGTTTCAAAATGGCCACCTTCTTGGCTCAAAATTTGTTCCAAAAAAATTGTGACTTTTTACTTGCAGGATTTATGCCTGAGCAGGTATCATCTTTTTCTTGTTGTTAAAGTATTATTATTCTTCATTATCACAGAATGAAACTCACAGAGCTGGCAAATAGTATATATACTGTCTGCTCTTGCGTTTATAATAGACTTGCAATTGTAGGCTGATGACTGAAATATACTGACCATATATACAGAGGAAATATTGATCATAATATATCTGATATTAACAGTTGTCAAACCACAGCTGTCTAAAAGATGCAAATCTTTGGTTTTCTGCTGAGGCAACTCAGTGAGACTAAAACTGAGTCCAGTGCTCTGTTTTCTTCTGACACATTTGATAATCCTATGTTGGAAACTAGAAAAAAAAAAAAAAAAAAGCAAAAGTATGAAGATGATTATTCTTTCATGATCTGATTATAATACGCTCTAAACAATGATTACAGGCTTTTTTTCTATCTTCAAAATATTTGCATTGCAGAAACTAGTTTAAACAAAAATGAATAGTTAAATAAATGTTGAATCTCTCTGTGCTCCTTTGTGTTTCCCCATTGTCTCTGCCTGTTTAAGCTCTGTTCTTATCAGATGGAAAGCAGAGGAATGTTGGTTTTAATCACTGATTGTAAAGCTGACAGCCTGTTCTTTCAGTGGTGGTATTTGTTAGTTTTAGGCAATGGAGATATGGAGATGTTACAGGACAAGATCAGATACCTGTATGCTTGCATGGACTTCAGTGGGAGTCTTAGAAACTGCCGGGGGATGGATTTTAGCGTAGAAATTCAAGTTATAACCTTTTTATTTTCTAATCATTAAATTTATCTTAGTTTTACGAGCCCTCTACTTTTTTTTTTGTTAAAACAGTTAATCTGGAATAACATTGTGTGCATCAACAGTATTGTTCAGTTATACACTTGTCCAGTTAATGTGGAATTGTGCCTGCTGGTCAGGACTGTTACTAGGGCACTGCCACCTTTCAGACACAGTTTAGGAATTCAGCTCAGTAAAAGACACAGTGCAGATATTATACTGACTTCTTACACGGGCACTTTGCTTAAAATACACAAAATTAATGAGATGGAACATTTTTTCTTCAGCACCATGATGCATTTTTTCCAGTAGGAGGGAAACAAAACTGGAATGAGATTGATGTCCTTCTGACTCATCAGTCTTTGTTACTGGCTCAAAAAGCTCTGGAAATAGGAAAAGTGACAGCAGAATACAACCTTTATATTTTCAGTACAGCAATACACTTCATATCTGAAAATACAAACTGATTTTCCTTTTACTATTCTGATGTATCTGCATTGGACTGCAAAACAAATTAATTCAGCTAAGCATGGCTTCCAGCTCCCTCATAACTAGCACTGGATCTCCTTTTATGCTAACCAAATCATCTGCCAGATTCAATGGGCATTTTTAGTTCATATGAGGAGAAGATATTGAGCACAATTTTCTAGCCTGAGCTCTCAACAGCAGTGATAAAATCCTGCGTTTGGACATGAATATCAGCACGACAGCACTGTGAAAGTCTTTCTGCTGGTCAGTGCAAGCCCTTCAGTATCTTACCAAGTCTGCCCCTGCTGAACACGGGGCTCCCAAATTTTCTAATGCTGCTGTTGTCCATATTCAGCCGTAGCAGAAATGACACAGAAATTAATGGCTTGAACACACCACTCTTTTCGTACTTTAGAAAAACTAGATAAAGGAAAATGACATTTCATGCTTGAAGCTGACATCCAGAGACCGCATAAAGACCCCAGAAAGTCTCCCTAGGTTCACTTTGGAACAGAGTTAGGATTGGATTTAGACTTTTCATCCTGATGATGCAGAGTTTGGGAGAAAGTGTTCTTTGCTTTTTATTTTTTATTTTTATTTTTCGAACATTTAACTTTAAGGGGAAATAATTACAGGAGGTCTACATGTTTACTTTTAAACACAGCATTTTTTCCACTCTGCCCCAAGTCTGACATTTTAATGACCTGCTTTGCCGTGGTTTTTACTGGCAGCATATATTGAAGGGGTATTTTATGTACAGTTTTAACATTTGAACAACACAGCTCCGTGTTCTGTCATGTTTTCATGTTGTAGAAAATGTCTTTTAAGTTATTATTTCTTTTAATTGCTGACTAATTTGAGGGTGCTTTTCCAAATGTGTTTAAAAACTTTTGGACTTACCTTTGGTAAGGATTATGAATTTAAGAAGAGCAAGAAAAGTAAGGCTGCGTATATTTTCAGTGAAATTACTATCCTAAATGACTCCATGGGGGGTTTCTTATAGGGGTCACTGAAAGGCAGAAAGGAATGTTTTTACTTCTTTGCTTTGTCACAAAAATTAGGTTACAAGGGCTATAAATACAGGTAATACTTTTTATTGCTAGATTTTCCTCTGTAATGAATATAACATTTCTTCTTTTCATATAACGATACCCACTGAATGTCTTAGTACTTTGCATGTTTACCCTTAGCTTTAACAAGGGTCTGAAGTAACTCCTCTTTAAAAGGCTTGCAAGCAATCTGAAGTCAAAAAGGAAACCTGGTATGGCAGGAGCACTGCTGGAGGTGGGAGGCTGAAGGGGACACTGTCCTGCCCTGTGCCCACCTGCTCATCAGTAGCACCCTGTCCCAAGTAGGTGAGGGAGAGAAGCACAAAAACTAGAACTGGACAAATCACAAGTCTGAAGCAGAAAATCCAGAACATTTTGCAATACAAAATACAAAATTGGTCGCACATTTTCCTGCTATAAAACATGTTGCTCTGTGCCAGTCTGCCAGAATCTACATTTACACAATTCTCTGGTTCCAAAATAGCCTTTGTCTCACTATTGCTTGAAGGTTTGGGCCACGCTGTTAAACTAGGAGAAGCAGCTCCACCTCAGCAAGGCTGCACTCTCTAACAGCTGATCCATCGAGTATGCTACAGTTGTTCAGCATTACCAGGCTCCCAGGGCTCACTCTTTAGGGGATTACACCTACTTCCCAGCTTTGCTCTTCAAGAGGGCATTAATATTCTCTGAAAGGCGGCCACTCATCTGTAGCTCTGTAAGGCTGATCTACTTTGATCTTAGTCTCAGAAATAGAATGATGAGGGATAAGAGTTCAAAGTATAAGAAGAAACTCAATATGCAAAGAATGTACCACATCTTAATAAGTAATGAGAATTCCATCCATTTGTTGCTGTTGTAAGGAAAAATAGTTTAATATCTTTATGGGATTAGGACTCCATGGTACTTTGCTAATGAGTGGCCACAGCTATTAAGATTTCCCTCGTCTCTAGATAGGCTGGCAAACACATCAATAAACAATGGCAAGACTAAAACTGGCTATTAAGATTTTGATCTGGCAAGTATTTTATTAATGTGGTTAATGCATTATTTTGATTGTAGACCAAGTAGAGCAAATAACACAAAATTTCAATCATTCCCTTACAAACAACTTGAGGATTAAGGAAATCACCAGTAATGAATGGCGGCTTTTATCAAAGTTTATCACAAATGACCCCAGATTGTGAAGTGTTTGCCATTCAAGTAGCTGAAGATGGACAGGAGAATCTGAAAATTAACAGTGGGGACAACATTCTTTGTTTATTACTGGTTTGCTCAGAATTGAGGAGCTATCCTTCGCATGAACACTCACCGCATAGCAATGACAATGGGCTTTCATAAGTGTATTTGAGAAAGATTAGCACACACCGCTCAGTTCAAGTTTCAGTTTTTAGGTTAGCTGCCTTTCATATTAATCAGCTTTGGTGGGTTTTTTTCAGGGCTGCATTTTCTGTGTAGGAGCAGTGGGTGAATGCCATGTTTAATAACCCCACACACCTAATTCCTTTTTCCAGCAATTGTGTGGTTTCAAAAAAAAAAAAAAAAGAAACAAAACAACAAAAAGAGCAAATTAAATTTGTGCAATTGGAAGAAATGTAGAAATATAGAAATGACTGCCCTTAAAGTGCTAGAGAAGTGTATGTTTCAAGGAGTCACGCGGCCTTTTCAAGGACTGTTCCTCAGATTCCTTATCTATTCATTTTTTTGAAATCCTGTAAGTGTAGTCAGATTTAGGATCAGTACAGGATACTTTTTCATTTGATCAGTTCAAATGCTAATTCTCACCATGCAGAATCGCTGACTGTGGAGAGCGAGATATTTGACACCTAAACTCCGAATTTTTCAGTTGTTGTGTCAGGAATTACTGGAAATTCTTTGCATCAGGTCAGTCTCCAAACCCTGTCTCCTTATTCACTTCTCATGACTGATAAGTAGTCAATCCACCTCCTTCTGGACTTATCCGAAAAACTAGAAAGAGTTTACTAACTCCTCTGCTTTCCTGACAGTGATTCTTTCTTCCTCTCAGAAAAAGTTTGAGTAGTATCAGTGACTTATACAATAGAGACCAAGTATGAAAAATTTGTCAGTTAAGAGAATGTCATCCAGTAAGTGTCCTTAACAGTTCTTTCCTTTTCTCTGATTCGAAGAAGAGTAGCCTAAATTAATTTATTGGTCAGCATCTGTTTAACAGGCGTATGTGACGTGATGGCTTTCTGTACGCACCTGGTTTATTTTCTAATGCAACCTCCAAAAAGATTTTGATCTTATTTTTAGCTTTAACCTTATAAAAATGTAAGAGCACAAAGAATTCTTACAGTGACTAAACTCTTTTTTTTATTTAAGTCCCAGTTTCAAAGGAATTTAGCTATGACCTAGATTTTAATTTTCTTGGGGATTTTACTAATGCTTGAGGGGGAAAATCTGGTACATTTGCAGCATATTAAATACCTGTTTGTGTCAAAGTAGTCATTAGATTTCTAATTCATTTGATTACAGTTCAGTGATACAGCAAGGGACATGTCTGGATATTTATTATCTTTAGCTATGCTATCATTAGAATATGATTTCTTTATTTTCATTGCTGGGGCATGCTACAGTAAATGCACCTAAATATTGCTGGATTTCGAAACCACTTAATTATCCTGTCATTGGTTCAACATTATTCAATTTTACATTGAAATTGTTTTCCTGGAGACCTAAGCTGGGTTCAAATAAACTGTTCGTTTTTGGCAACCAGGAAGAAATGGAGTCCTTGTAAAAATCAGACTTTGGAGTGAGGAAGTTGGCGATTTTTTTCATTAGTTTCATAGGGCTCATTGTTCCTATTCTGGAAACTTTATAGCTGCAATCACCTACGGCTAGAATCTGATTTTTACTGAGGTGCTATAATAATTACACTAAGTACTTTCTTTTTGTCACTGACAAACAGCAATCCTTGAATGTCACTTAAGGAAACTAGGAACTTTTATACTGTGGGTTAGTTTCCAAAACTTTGTGGTTTGACTTTGCAGGAAAAAGTCCAAGCTTTTCCATAGATAAGGCCAAACAACACCACCCCAAAAAAATGAAAAAAGAAACTAAAAAACACCCTAGGTCTTGCATATAGCCAGGACATCTCAAACTCTTGGATGTATTCACAAAGACTTTCAGGACAATGAGAAGAATATAAAAAAAGAACAAGAACTTGCAGAAAATATTGAATTCCTTAAATAAAGATTTTGCTAAGAAACTTAAATATGACTGACTGAGAACTGAAGGTTGACAAGTTTAAATACTGTAATAGCAAAACAAACAAACAAAACCCTTTCAGTTCACTCGTGGATTAGCAGTTAATGCTCTGAAATCCACCAGCTATAGCTATCTGTGCTGTTATAATCCAAAAGAAGAACTCTACATTTGTGAGTTTTTTCAAAGGAAGATCTTAATCACCTCTTTGTAAACCACCAAACCCCTTATTAAAAGTCTGGGCCCAATCCTCCCTTGAAAGAGTGGCCCCAGCGAACTATGGTCTTTGATCCTAAATTGAGAACAACTCCTACTGGAGGTAACAGTATGTGATTAACCAGTGCAGAATTTGGGCCACTGACATCAGTGACACTGGCTGCTCGTGTGAGTAAGGAACAATTTCATAAGATTAAGAACCATTAGTATGTTTGATAGCTGTATTTTTATTAACTCTTCTTCATTATATGTTCAGTTCAGATAAGATGAACAATATCACCTCGTTGTCAATATCAATATTAATCAGTGAAACTGAAGTGACAGTGCCTGCAGTGATTTTTTTTTATTAAACCTTACATATATAGCATAAATTCTCATGTTGTAAAGTTTGTTAACAATGCAGTTGCTAGTCAGGCTCTTAGACTGTATTTTTTAAATAAGTTATGACAACCTGAATCATTAAATGTAATTTTCTGTTAACACAATCTTGGTCCCTGCTCTAATGCACAGTTTTTCTGTTGCGTTCAATGTGTCCCAGTAAGTGCACTCAACAGCAGAGCCAGAGAGCTTGCAGGGTGGCACAGAGTGCTATGTTCTCCAGTGGCAAAGGAAGGAAGTCAGAGTGTTCCCCTCAGTTCTTATTTGCAAACAAGGGTTGGCATAATGCAGCATAGCAGTGGGGCTGCTCAGTTTTACAACCAAAGCAGAGCAGGAGCCTCTCAAATGCTCTCACTTATTACCTTGATGTTGTTGTGTTTTTTTTAAACTTTAAATTAGGGATGGGCCCAGACCTTACTATTTGAGTTTCTTAAAATTTTAAAAGAAAATTTAAGAGAAAAACTTATTATGACTGATAATAAGTTATCAGTCTTGTAAGTTTATAAATAAGACTTACTTATAAATATATTCCACTGCATTAACATAACCACACTGGCTTTAGAGTTTTAATATGACACTTTAAAAGTTGCAGAACTACAAGGAGTTATTTGTACTTTTGATTACATTGGTTTAGCTAATCTGACTTCTTATAGAGGGACTTACATCTGGCTTGCACAATATGCCGGATTAGATTTGTGTGTTGTGCTGGTTTGTCTAGTTCAGTGCAACAATAAGTGTCCAGTTATTCTGGCGAAACTCTGCCTCTAACTTTCTTCTTGTCCTTAGTGTCCATTTCCTCTGTCAGTCCACATAAGCTAGGTGTTGCTGTTACCACAAGCATCCCGCATTACATGAGATGTGGGACATGTGTCTCAGCAAAAACAGATAGAGTGACAGGGTACTGAAGCCCTCCAAACCTCCTGTCTTATCTGGTTTTATTCTTTCCATCTGACTTCCTCCTGCTCTGGTTAGCATCCTCCCCACCTCCCAGACCTTCCCATGTACAGGCATTATTACTCATGTCACCAGCCTGCAGGACCTTCCAAAAAGCAGATGGGCAATTGGCAAGACATAAACCGCACCCAGTCTCCAGTGCCTTTCTGAAGGCTCAGTATTTACCCAATTAAAATTAATAAAGAATGTGAAAGCCAGAAAACAAAAGCTGTCTGGGAAACAAAGCAAATGCAACATCAGGCACATCTTGTCTGGTCTAAGAGAGACGAAGGGTGGTTATTCTTTATTGAATTTATGAAAACAGTTGAAAGAATTTTCCTGAGCTGAAGAGGATGTCTGTACTAGATTGGTTTGCTTCTCTCCTAACTTCAGCTTACCTGAACACTAGGAATTGTGACAGCTGTGATGCTGAGGTGCCAGAAACATCTTTTGAGGGTAAAATATATACATGGGTCACTCTGGAAGTAATGTTTCTTACATATTTCCGTAGAAACCACAAAAGATACAAAGCACACAGTAACACTATTTGATGGAGCAAATTCTCAGCTATGAAACACTATTTGTCTATGTAGTCACTGCCTTTAGCTATGCATTTTCACCAGCAATGAACAGGAGCTTGCGTGCCATGCTCATAAAAATCTGCATGGCCATTCAGAATATGGCTTGTTTTTCGCATTGCTGTTCCCACTGCTGATACGCATCCCCCATTGCCTCCCTATGCTGCCATCCACTTGCTGGTTTCCATAGACATTCAGCAAGCATTAATAGATGCCAATGGATGCTGTTTTTTTCTGCATGGAGGAATTCATTGACACGCATTTGCTTCATCCACCGTTCCATGTCAGACACCATTCTGTCAGACTGCCCCTCTGCTGCCATCTGTCACACAGCAACAAAATGTAATGGAATATTGGTGGGATGTCCATCCTCTACTGCTATACCACCAACATCCACTTCTGACATTGTGGGCCAATATGATGAAATAGGAGGCATTACTTTCAGATCAGCCAGTGTGTGTGTATATATATATATACATATATATATACGTACACAGTAAGTCATTTAACTCTCTCTCCATGAACTATGTAAAAGTTATGCAAACACTGCTTTCAGATTTTTGTGCTTGTTGCGAATAGGAAATGTTGAAAGAACCTGGAGCTTAACAGCTTAGCTCTTTCCTCTGAGAGGAAATAGAATTAGAACCTGCATGTGCTTGGCTTATACTTTATAATATGTTTTATTATTAGAATTATAAATCATGCCTTTGGGCACCAAAATACAACATAACTAAAACATAACTAACCAAGGTAAATTGATGCCTGCCCTCGTATATTTTACCATCATGAAATGCCAGACACTGCCTCTGAACCCTCTGCTTTTAAGTGGGTCTATTGGCACTGGCTCTGTGCTGCTATTAGGCTGGGACTTGAATCTGAGCCACGCTCTTGGTTTCCATCCATTCGTCACAACTGGAGAGTCTCACAAGTTTTTGGCCGACTTTTGCTTTCTACAGGTGGTGGAAGGCCAGCTGCAAGTGTATTCATTCTCATTAGCTGCACAATAAGCCCTTGGCTTTTCAGTGCTAGTGCCGAAGGAGGGAGAAGGGATTGTCTTTTGTGTGCGTGGTGACACGCATCTTTCCATGCTGGCATTTAGCGGAGGCGTGATTCAGTGACCAGGAGTCAGATTTTTGCTTAGCATTTTCCATAGGAGCAGCAGTCACAGAAAATGAGAGTGCTCCAGTCCCTTTCTTGCTGTTGTGCAGTTCTCCATCTGTAAAGACGGAGGTAGTAGCACTACCCCACCAACCTGTACCTGATGACTGTAATCGTGAATGTTTCTGAGGAGAGACACTTATTTGAATCAAATTGGTTGCCTTCCCTGTAACTTCAGTTTGTCTTGTGAAAATACTGTCAGAATAATATATGCTTCCATTATAACCAAGAAGTTTTACTCTTGATCGATAAGACTTACATTTCATTTGTCAGGTTAATGAATTATTAGTCTTCCAGTTTTTTTTAGTACGCATCAGTCTCTTTCTTTTTTTTTTTTTTAAATCCAGCAGACAGCTGTGACAAGGCTGAGGTAGAAAAGTAGCCTAAGCCATGGTGCTAAGTAGGGCCCAGTACTTCTAGACCCCACTGGGTGCTCCTTATGCAACTGGGGTAGAAGTTCTTAGGCTGATGTTACCAACTGCAGCCACAGGAGATGCTGGGAGAGGGCACTAACGCTTGGGCTCTGCAGCTTGAGCCAGTGATAGACCTGGATGCTCACTGGAGCCCTGCCAGCTGGGTCAAAGACTGGGTGACATAGTCTTTGCTAGCTGAAATGTCTGAGTGTTATGAAGTCCTGCTCTCAGGTCACCTAAGAGGTGAAAAAATCACAGCAAGGGACTTACCTCCCTGCATGTCAGGGTTGCTGCTGTAGACCAAACCACACAGCTCACTGGAGCTCTGAGGCAGGTGAGGCTCGCAGGAGCTGGGATTTGGTTTTCTGGGTTGTACGACTATTCCTCTTGTGTGCAGTAAAAGGCTGCATATGACTGGAGAAAAAAATCTTCAGAAAATGCAACTATGAGCTTTTTTGCCTACCAGTGACAGCGTTAAGAAAATGTATTTGCATTGCATTGTTCTCTCAAGATTCTATCAAACGAGTAATATTTGTGTGTGAGTGAAGTTACTTTGGGTGCGTATGAGGGAAATCAGGACTTCACATTCAGTAGGCTGATTTGTTCCATAAACATTAACTCTGCATCTGAAAGCTGTCCTAGGGTGATCCTGATGTGCATCTTTTCTATAAATATTTGCAGTTGATCATGCATTACAATGGGGCATTCCTCTCCTTTGACTTTGCCCTTCTTTTTTAGCTTGTTCATCTGATTTGCACATAAGGGGGAAGAAGTCTTTATGGAAAAGATAAACTGCAGACTCACCTCTTTGTGTGGATGTGTGTGTGCATGTTAAAATCTGCTGAAAAGCTGTTTATGGATTTTAGGGAGAACGCATTCATTCCATTTTTACAGAGTTAATGAAATCTTAGCTTTTTCTTTCTTCAAATACAAAGTTCCGTGGGGAAAAAAAAAAACAACAACCTGTATGTAGGAATGATAAGTAAACATCAGAAGTAAAAAGGCTCGCTTTAGTTTTGGGGTATTGTTCTATTACTGCATTTTAAGTATCGTATTAATCTTCTTTCATTTCCTCTGTGAATGCTTCCCCAATTTTTGTGTGCTGTTATGTTTTAAAGCTTTTTGACCAGCAAATGGAAGTCTTCTGATGTTATTCATGCTTTTAATACTTTGCTGGCTCGGAGTGTTGGTATCTGAACTGTCACCAGCCCTAGAAGTGCATTTCCGAGTGCCTTACTCTTTTGGAATGGCCTGTAGGACTGTGAACCACAGAAAAACACCACCCATTATGTGTAGGATTGAGGACTGATGCTCTCAAATGTCTTCTAGTGTATGATTTTATAGCTCAGTATTATTTCCATTTTTGTTCACACATTGGCTAAACCAGCAATCACAGCATCCTAAGCTGGGAAGCTGCAAATTTGGGCAGGCATTTTGGTGACTTGTTGTCATTAGATCATAGGTAGAATCCTCCTGTTTATTGACTAGTAAAACAGCAAATGTTCTTCAGTGGAGCTTAAAATGGTTTGTCTTTGCAGTGGTCCTTTATGCAATCCTTACTTTAAGACAGGCCGTGCAAAATGAGTTAAAAATAGCATATAAAATACAGTAAGAATTCCCTGGGTTCCACCGTGCTGGTTTGTGTCCTTGTTCATACCTCCAATCATTTAAATTGAGATAAGCTCTATAAAGCTAAACTCTGTGCATTTTTTTAAATAGATAATACTGTATTTATTGTACAAAAAGCCTGTACATTTCAAGCAATTATTTTAAAAGTAAGCATAGGAAACTTTTGGTTATGTATGGAGCATATATTGCTGTAGATTCCTTTTTTAAAGAAATAACTGAACGTTACTGGTCTCACATGACTGTCTTTTCATTCGTCTTTCATCACTGTGCCTTTCAATACCATTCATCTATGGACTAATGCAATGCCCACTGAAGTCAATAGAAGTCATTCTGTTGACATCAATGAACAATGAATCAGGCCCTTTAAAAAGAAGAAACTAGAGTTTACAAGGGTTAAACAGAGCCCTGAGTGAATACTTTGCAGCAGGAGCAGTGCCTTCTCCTGTGTTCGTAGCACACCTAGCACTCTGCTTCTGTGCAGAATAACACCAAAATGGTTCATCTCCACTGGGAGCTCTGATAAGAGAAGCCAGTTTTGCCAGTCAACATCTGAGTTGTTCTTCTGTGCAAAGCCTTAGTAGGTATTAATAATTGTAATACGCGGTAAAAATCTGTTCAGATAGGTGTCATTGATGCAGATGTTGAAAATCCTTTATTTTGTTTGCCTTCTGTCCAGTGTTCTCAAAGAATTCATACTTTGCTATCAGTCTTTCTTTGTTCTGATAAAGTTGTAATCACTCAAAAGCAGATTCAGAAGCTCCCCCTCCTTCCTTCACAGCCCCAGTGTTTGTTTTATACCCAAATGTGACATTGTACACCAGCGCAATCGAAAAAGGCTGCAATGATCAATTGAGGGCCCAATCAAAGCCTAACAGATAGGCAGCCATTCGTCGCTGTTTGATATAAAAGGTGTTTTATTTCTCATCACTTTTTTGTCACTGAAAGAATGCTTCCTACGTGCAGATTAATTAAAGTGTAAACATTAAATATTGATTGATGCATTATCAGCATGGAGCAGTTGCCTCCACTCAGATTGATTCCTGCAGTGATTTATTGTCATATTTGTGGAGTCATTTCACTTGATAACAAAGAGAAATCGCCTGCTGCCTCTGCCTCTGAGGCTTCTTTCTGCCTCCTGCACTGCACCTCCTCATCCTCACTGATTCATTCTCTGCCTGCTCGGAACTGGCGTGGCCTCGCAGTCTTTTCCCTAGAAAAGTTTAGGGCTTCTCTTTTTGGCATCTGCATAGCAAGTTGATAGTTCGGTGTAGAAGTCGCAGAGCTGTGCTCTCAAATGGAACATCCATGGTTAACACTTCCAGCCGTGTCCCATGCAGCTGCTCTCCATGACCAGGCTCAGGCACAACTTTGCAAACACAGGTTCAAATCATTAGGGTTAACTCGCTGCCAACTTGAGAGAAAGGTGAACTTTCAACAGAAAGACATTGTTCAGGTCGGATTTATGGCTAAATTATGCAATTAGTTGCTCTGAGCAGGAGCACAGCCACACAATAGCGTATCAATGTAAAGAATTTCAAGATTTTACTCTCATTTTCAGGCAAGTGCATAAAAGATACCTTCATTCAAATGTTGTGGAGTATTTAGAGGAAAGCAAAGCTTCATGGGGTATTATTGAGCATCTGGATTAGAAAATGCTTTAAAAAAATTTTTACCAAGTGACTCTAGCTTTTGGAGGTGGGCTCAGACAAGCGAGTCATCCAAACAGCCTTTCTCCCCTCTCCCTGAAAGTCTTCAGGCTCTTGCTGTGTGTTCACATCCATCAGGAGCAGTCTCACACTGCACGGAGCCACCTGCCCCACGCGGAGCCGTACCCCAGGGGCTGGCTCCATGCTGCAAGGCCCTGCATCCCCTCCTTGCCAGGCCTCGCTGAGAGGACGGCCATGCTTACAGCCTGCACTGCCTGAATGAGCCCTCACTGACCCCATGTGCCACAAAAGGAAAAATAGTCATGAAATTGCTTTGTTCTGCAGTAACAAAGCTTAACCTTTTGCATACGTGGCTTTAATTTAACATTCAGAGAATGAGACTACTCAAAATCTGCTGAAATCAAACATGAGTAAGGCCATAAAAATAGGTAATGGGCAACTGGTAATCTTGATTCAGTCAGGCAAGGAAACATTAACCTTTAGTCGCAGTGGCAACAAATGCTAAGCTTGTGAATTTACTGCAGCGGATAATTTCCCTCCTAAACCCGCAGGAAATCGTAGCAGTGACTCCCTACATGAGCAGCAGCCACCTCAGTGTGGCTCTCCAAGAGCTACGTGCTATGATTTCTCAAAAAGGCTGTTGCAATAATTAGATGGGACTTCGTTATGATAGGCATTCACTTGTACTGCTCCAGTTCCAGACCATCTCCGTCCCTCACACAAACACTTGCCCAGCACCACTTCCTATGTAGGAAGTCTTGATGTTTTGCAAATTCACCCAACCCTGGGAGAGAAAGCTGTTATTTCAGATCTGCCACTCCATCCATTTTCTTTTAGCTGCTCTTCCTGTCCTCTCTCTGTACTGTCTTCTGTTCCAAGCCAAAAGTTTTGCTTCATTGCTCTCTCTGGGGAGTTGCACCCAAATTTGGCGCTCCACAAATTAAAAAGTAAACAAACCGATGGTGTGCTCACCTGGATTCCTTCAAAATAATGCTCCTGCAAAATCACTTCCCCTGGCTTCTTGTGTGTTGTTGCCCTTCCTACCCGCTGAACCGCACTGTTGCCGCTGTGTGTTAGGTTGTCAGCCTTATTTAAATTGTCGGCCTCTCCGGTCAAAGACCTCGCTTTCCTGCTTTAAACTGCTGCGCAAACTGGCGTGGCTGTGTAACCAGCCCTGCTACAGACGCAGTGCTGTAAGCCCATGTACTTGTAAAGCTGCTGAAAACAAAATCTATTGTCACTGTAATTATTGTGGAGCGCATTTACATTTTTATAAAGCCTTTCATTCAAAGGCTCTAATGCATTTTGTGTTGAAATACAGAAATGTTCTTAAATATCTCTAGTTCTAGATGAAAATGTGTTTCACCTATCAAAATAAAGTTTCTTTTAACATTTTTTATATGACAGATAAAGACTTTCTAACAAGTAGTTCAGTCTGAATTGGTTAGCATTGTTTAGATAGGACCACAGAAGAACAAATGAAAAGTTACATCAGTTGCACAAAGTCTGTTTTCTGCAGGTCAGATGTGGACCTGAGATGCATGTACAGAGCTTACCCCTCTAGGTGGTGTTTGGAGCATCTTTGAGAAAGAAAACTAAAGGGAAAACTTTTGTTGACTTTAATGGGCCCAGGCTTTTCTTTCAATAACCAGAGAAGGACAAGGCATGCAGAGATGCTTGTGCACAGCTTGGACATAATGGTAACTAATGCTAATGGACCACAAACAGTATCCAGAAGGCAGCTGTCCCAGGGCAGATGTCAACTTTCAAAGAAGTAAGGGCTGTGACTCCGTTGCAGTTTGTACTGATGTCAGCAAGCCAGAAGGGCTCAGTAACACCAGGTAGCTTTCGGCTGCTTGTCTTAGTCTTTGCTTTAGGCTTCTTTCAGCCGGGCACCTAGCTGAGCTTGGGATGAGTGCAGTGAGCTGGTAAAGCTGGAGTTACACTTGTTGGGTTCCTACTTAGAAAAAGCAGTGCAAGTCGCTGTACAGCAACTCTGTATGCCTCATTTATTTCTCTTAGCCCCCAGAATTATTCCTGACAGGTGATGATGGGCAACTAAGTGGAACGAACAGATATTAAGAAAATATGTGGGGAAATCACAGAAACAAGACTAGAAATTAGTTCTTTTTGATAGACTGTAAAACAATTTTTAAAAGCTGTGTATGTTTTAATATTGTGCCTCAAATGCTGTCCTCCAAGGACAGATTCTGAAAGGAATGAGACCTTTGTGAACTGAACTTTTCCGCAGCGCATCTCATTGCACTTCACTGTTGTACAACTGTTGTATAAATGCCACACAATAGTCAAGAGCGAGAATTTTAAATTATTTAATTTGTTTGGGTTTTCGGATAGGATGAAAACTTGCTTTTTTCCTAATAGGCTTTCACAGGATCACAGGATACTTCAGGTTGGAAAGATACATGTCTTACAGAGTACTTCTGTTGAATCCTGATTAGGGTTTCCTTTCACCATGGACAATTAAATCTGACACGAAGGGGTACAAAAAGATGTTTGTTAGGGATTTAGAAAGCTCCACACTGGCCTATATGCTGGAATTTTAGAAATGTCCATGTGCATATGCATTTACAACCTATACTAAGGAGTCTCAAATACACAAGCAGTTCCTTCTAGCCAAAAAATAAATAAAATAAAATAAAAATAGTGATCGTGATGGCGAATGCAAGCTGTAGAAGGCTGTAGCCCTCCCTGTGTTACTGAAGAGATTTTCTGATCCGCAGTAGGAGCTTGATATTAATTGGAAACTGTCTGACCATTTGTCCTTATAAAGTTGCACTTGTATGTTCTCTTTAACCAAGTAGCCTCCCTATATAAACTGAGATTACAATATCCATGCAAATTACCTTCCTGCTGCACGTGTCACTGTGAGACCTGCTAAATGAATGCTGTTTCCCTTCCAAAAATGAGTTTACCGTTTTTGCAGCAAGAATTACAGGTTGCGTGAGGATGGTGTGTTATTTCCTGAAATTGTATGTAATTTATTTCAGAAAGCTTGAAACATAGTTTTGAACTTAAATGCGTATCATCTTTATAACTGCTCAGTTTGTGTTATTTTACAGTCCTTGAAATACCTCTGATAATAAATGAAAATTAGGACAAAATAAATTACAATTTGTAGAGTGACCAGTGTCTGATTATACGTAATATAATTAACTCCATCCTTTGCATAATGTTTATCTTAATTATTACCCAATGTACTTTAGAACAGGCTTAATGATTGGTGATTCTTTCACTTTGGGGAGGTTTGTTCATGAGATACGTTTTGCATTCATTTGCTGGGTCACCAAGACTGAACATTTTTAAAACGTTATACTAATTAGAAAATTACTTAATGTTAGTTATAAGAAGATACAACTGACATTGCTCAAAATAGTTTTCTATGATCTTCTCCTCTAATTCTTTTTTATCTTCAATACTTTGCCTTTCCAAAAATTGATTTTTTTTTAATAATTATTTAAATATTCCTACATTACAAACCATGACATAGATCAGTAAGGCACATCTATCCCTCCTTTCTTTGCCTATTCTGTAGCCTACTAACATGAGACAAGATTTCAAATTAACAGAGCTTCTATTAGGAGAAACCATCTTAGCCCAAAAATAAGTTTTTTCATTCTTAGACCGTGACTTGTGTTATGACAGAAATTAACATTTTTGTGACCTGCAATTAACTGTGTTGTCTCTTGCTATAAATAAGGTTTGGCAGCTATAGCTGGAGTCAACTGTATCTTGAGGTCTAGTTATCTGCGGCTGTTTTTTTATTTATAGCTGTTTGTATTTGCTAATAATACTGCAGAGTTCAGGGACGCAGACAGTAAAGAACACAAATAAAATCTGTGGCTGGTGCCTGCAGCCCTCTTCCATTTCATTCTTACAGTAGCATCAGAGTTTCCTCAAATTCTTCCTCAGCTTGGAAATCTCTGGGGTTACTGTTTAAGACTTCAATGCTGCTAGTAATTCCAGCCCTCACCATTAAAGCTGCATTTTCTAACCATCCCTTGGTAATTGTTGCAAGGACTTAGACAAGTAAGACTATCCAAAGACATCACTAAGGTCAAACTGTGGTGGAAAGTGCTCTGATTTTATCCTGGAGATTGATGCTTGTATCACCTTTTTTTCGATTCAGCAGCTAGGGTTATAAAATGTACTTGCAATCACTGATAACATGTTTGATCAAACTGCAAGTGGAGTAACACAGTATTTTATACACTGTGTGTAGTTTTACCTGATGCAACAATAAATCAGTGGAGGCAGAGATCTTTTGTAAATTTTAATGAAAATTCAACTGCTGAAAGTATAGTTACTTGTGGCTTAAGTTCTAGAAATATGAATTCATTTCAGATTCTTACTGTAAAAATGTAGCTGTAAAAATGGTTTAACTACAAACTTTCTAGGAAGGCAATAAAAGAACAAGCAAGGAAATAAGTGATGGTACATTCAAAATATTATAATAATTTTGTCATTGGCTATAAGCAAACTGAGTGGGGAGGGAGTGGGTGATAAAACGTGCTTAGAATAAGCATTACATTTCTGAATGTAATCTAAAAAAAATATCTCTGTACTGTAAGGAGACAGAAGTCGAGAGAATAATTCCAGTGTGCCATTGCATACAAGCAAGTAAGAAACATTCAGAATTAATTAACTTTAAAATATTTACCAGTTGATCAATAAGCCATATTTTCATGCAGGTCTAGGATGCTTAGCGGAGAGCTCATTTTGCTACAAATTATTGTAACTACTCTATAAATGTATTATGTTTCTATAGGAAAGTTGCAAGTACAATAACCTACAGATGACAGTCAGGAAGGATTTGCAGATACACTGATGTTAAGGTAGGGCTGTCGCTTTGGAGATGTAACTGGAAACCGTTCCTAAGAGCACTGACCAGGCCTCCTTCCTGCACTGCGGGTTCTTTGTGCTTCCGTTTGGTTTGGGCTTTTGATTTTTGCATGCCTAAAGGTACACCACTCCTAAGACTGTTGTTTCCAAAAACTACCTGTCCTTTCTAAGATCTTTTTCTGTGTTTGTGTGTGGAGAATGCATTGCGTTTATTGTATACTGAGCGCATAGAGCAATTGCCTTCGCAGAAGAGCAAGCAGATGATGTTATAACAGTAAGGAGCCTTAAAATGTACTAACTCATCTCTAACTGATCTCTAACTACAGGTTGCTCAATAATCATACCCTAATCCTTGTCTGTTCCCCATCTCAGCTTTACCTTTGTATAAGCCACATCTTGGGCAGATTAATGTATTTCCTAATACGTTTTCTCTTAGAGAAAATACAATCTATGAACAAATCTCTGAACTCTACTCGGGAAATTCTTAAGAAACTCTCAGTTTACTGTCATCCCCAACCACGTAAACTCTTTTTTTTTATTTTGTCATAATAATAATAGCAACACCAATTGGCAAGAGATTTATATTTAGGAAGTGAATAGGAGCTTTGAGAAATCCTGTAGTAGTTTTCAAACATGTTTAGAAAACCAACTAGAAAACTCTTCAGTACTACCATCCAGTTGAAGAATACTATGTACCCTTTAGAAGCGCTGTTGGCTTTCATACACTGCTTGGAATATGTTAGTGTCTGTCTTGGGAAAATATATTGCTTCATGCATTGTGATATATTTCTGCAAAGCAAACTTATATCAGCTAGAACAGGTTTTCTGTCCTGTGGTTCCTCATCTGTTTCTGCTCAGTCAAGGTGCATCTGGGAATATATTTCCCCTTGCAGCAGCAGGTGGCGTTGAATAGCACACGTTATTCTCACACTCATAATCATTTTGTCTTATATGTAGTAAAACCTCCTTTCCCAAAAGAGATAACCTACAGGAGAAATTCAACAAGTTTTTATAGATGTAGCAGACGTTCTACACGACAGAGGTAAGGGGCAAATTCTTCCAGCTTTAATCACACTAAGAAATAAGACCATATAGAATGTATTTAAGGGGCAGCAAAAGCAAATATATTACGTTATTGTTTAAATTAAATTTTGTTTTCATTTTTCTACCCACAAAAATCTCTGGGCTTGCTCTTGCAGCCCCACAGAGTTCATGTTGTAGTAAGGTGATGTTTATCATATACAAGTACTCATTCACCCTGCAGTAAATTTGCGAACCCTAGTTTGTTTTGTGGCTTTCTTTGCTCACCTTACCTCTATAGAGCAAGGAACTGATTCTTCTCCCGAAGACTTTATCTGTGCCTTCATGCAATACAGCACAGTGTTTCAGCCTTACACTGTGGTAAGTTAGAGCAGAGTGAGAATTAGCACTTTCCAAACTTTTCTCTGAACCTTTTTCAAAAAATTATGGAGTATTGCAGAATCAGTTCAAAACAGACCTTTACATGACTTCCTAAGTTTATTTTTTAAATATCACACGCAAATAAAACGATATCTTTATGCACACACAGGTAAAACCTCAGACTGAAACAGAAACCTTTTACAAGCAAGTGGCTATACCTCGGTCTGTAGTCAGTCTTAGCAGTGATTATGAGTATTTAAGAAATCCATCCATCTTCCTTTCATCAACAGTCACTTTTGCATTTGCATATCTAATAATTTATGGCATGTCCTGACCCCAAGCAGTAATTGAACCTATAGATCTTCAGACTAGATTTACTCTGGTCTGGCTGCCGCAGTAATGTAACTCTGCAGGAGTTTTGGATTATTCCAAATGCCATCTCCTCTTCTGAGAAGCTGACAGTCACGGGCAAAATTTTACCTCCAAATGTCAAGGCAGAAACTCTATAGCCTAGTTTAAACTGTCTAGCTCTCCTTTTGGAATACTTCAGTAAAAAACAAGAGGCACAGTGATCACTCCCAACATTGCTCTTGGTAGACTGGTTTTAATGTAAGACTCCATAACAATAAAGTAATTCTCCTAAGAGTATAAAACCATGGAAGAGCCTAAAATGCAGAAATAAAAGGAGGAATTCTATAGCAGAGTTTGTAACTAGTAATGTAAAAAAAAATAGAAATAAAAGGGGAAAGACGCTGCTGTGTTAGTGAGGACTCTGGTGATCACAAACAGACTGATGAGAATCCAGCTTCAAGTAGGAGATGGGGTGCTCTTCTGACTCGAGTAAGCCATGGCACAGCACAAAAATACCCAGCCAACTGCCTGTGTTTCTTCTTCTCAAAATGTGATTTAGAGACCAATTTCAAGGCAGCATTATATGCTTCAGTAAAGGGTTCTCAAAAGCTTTGAACAAGAAAAATACCAGCAAACACACAGCTCTGCACTGTTGCAGGCACTTTGCTGAATACTAAGTATTGAGAAAATACAGCAATAGAAGTTGTGTCTTTTCCAGCAGGTATTGCTTGGGAAAATGTCTCGCTCTTCTTCACCTATTTCTGACTGCAAAAGAAGAGTCAGGTGCACAGACTGGTCACACTGTTGTTGCTTCCAAATGGTATTCCAGACATTGTGAAAAGACTGGGTCTGAAATTTTATAACAAGTCTCATCAGTTGGCTGTTTTATTTTCCTGGAAAGGAGCTCAATTGAACAAGCTCTGGCAGACACACAGAGCTATGCTGTTGCCACTGACACAAGTCCCAAAACAACACATGCAGTCTGTGAGAAAATGCTACTGTCTCACAACTGTGGAAGAAAAAAGAGCAGCAAAGGTACGAACGAGGGAAATCTGACCCAATCCCCAGTTAATGGCATATGCAGTATTAATCTATTGATGATTAAGTGCTGCCATTGTTCCTTAGTAGCAAAGTTCAATGATGATAGACATCCTGAAAAATAGGTAGATAGACAGAAAGATAGATATCCTCAGCTACATCAGCCATCCATAATATCCCATGCGCTGCCATCACTGCTTTGCCTGACCAATTGCCTGTGTAACCTGTTCCATCTTGTATGATCAATATTAGCACTTCACTAACCGTGCAGTTACAGCAGTCTGCTAGCACAGGAAGAACCTCATCTTGCCTCATTGTACTGAAAGATGATCATCTCGAAGAAGAAATGCAATTTTCTATACAGATATTTTCATTTAGTTGTTTTCAGTGAATTGTTTTTGGCTTTGATGTCATCGTTCTACTTGTTATACAAATACTTTATAGCAAAAAGCAAAGTATCAGAAAATGAATAAACATTGAAGAGTTGAACGGGAAAACTGGGTTTGATGTCCAAGCAATGTCTCTGTGCCTCAGTTCTCCATAATTAAAGTAAGATTAACAATACCATAACCACCTGCAGTGAGACCCTTGTGGATCTTCATTTGATTAGCAGACCTAAAAATGTTCCAGGGGCAGAAATTCTCCTGGTGCCTCCAAATACTAAGTGAGCTGTGATTCTCTTAGGAGCTGACTGAGATACCGAAGAATGATGAGATACGGCAGCGCAGGATCAAAAGGAGAGGAAGACAGGTCTCTGTGCAGTATGGGAATGACAGCACAGGAAGAAAAATATTACAGGCCCTACCACCCCAATTCTCTCATTAACTGCATAAGGGAGGACAGCACAGAATAAAACGTTCCTTGTCCCACCCAGCCACTGCTGAAACAGTGGGTGTTCCTGGTGAGCATCGGGAGAAAAACAGCAAATGCCAGCGAGAGACAGACACTGTGACATCTCCCTTGGCATGGAAATACAAAACGGTGGGAAGCTTCCTGTGCTATCAGTGTGATCGCTGCAAGTTCTCCTTGCCGTAATGCAGGAGGGGATAAATCTTGTTTCACTGAAGTGGAAAGCAGCGCAGCTCAGCTGAAATTATCTGCAAAAACATAAGAATGAAAAGACCCCTGCCCTGTAAGCTGTTGTCTCCTGTGTTTCTGGCTCCTCTGTCAGTACTGACCAGTCACCACTTCTGTCTTTTTCTCTTCTTTTTTTTCATGTCAGCATCCTCCAGTAATGCTGCGTTTCTAAATTGGAAATGAAAGGCACAGGTGGAGAGTCAACTGCCTGCTTGTCATAAGGCTAAATATTTCTTCACTCAAGTTGTAATAAATCCTGGAGTACTGTCTGCTCGCACAGGAGGATTTCAGCACAGAAGCATGCTGCAGAAAGGTATTTGTGTCAAAAAGAGAAGAATTCTGTGGCCAGTGTAATCTCTGACACTCTTAAGAATTACTGCTAGTGTGGGATTGTTTTGCTTGCTTGTTTGTTTTTTTCCCTTTAATGAAGCAGTGCCTTATGGGAAAGATTAAGCACTATAAAGTCTGCATCCAAATGGAGTCAGACCCACGATATCAAATGTCAGAAGCTCTGAAGGTAGAAACTTTTTAACTACTATTTTTTTCCAAGCAAATTTTTAATTTTAATCAACATAAACATGTTTGATCCTGAAGGAATTATCTCAAAATTTCCAGAGTAGGACAGCATTAACACAGTGGAGAGAAAATCCCATCACGTCCTTCAGGACAAATGCTTCTTATTGAGATGGATGATGAAGGGTAAGGGTGCTGTGAGCGCACTTGTTTCTGAACAGCTCTGGGTTTTGCTCTGTAGAGGAGCATATGGCCCAATCTGCACCCCAACACGGCTTTTTTCATGGTGAGACTGGCACAGCATAGCACTACAGATGAGGCTACTGCAGGAAGTGGTACGAGAGAGAACTTGCATTCAGAATGAAGGATAAAATGTGTGGAAGTTCACGTAAATAGTAGGTTCGTTTCAGCTCAAAAATTAGTTTTCCCTTTTTCATTCTATTTCTTCAGGTTAAGTTTGCTAAATGAAAACCAGATGTATTTGATGGGCAGTTATTCTTGGTAGTTCATTGACATTTATCAAAAATAAAACAAGAAAAATACATAGGACAGCAGCAGGAACCAGCTCACTGGAGATGGAAGACGAATGGGACACTGATAGTTACAGCTGGCGTTTAGTCAGTCCAGAAAACAGCTGTGCCAGTGCTGGGAGGAGCTAGAGAATACCCATGAGTGCTCTCGTGAACTGTAGTTAGCTCAACAGAGGCCTCTGCTGAGCAAATAGTAACTGTCTGAGACAAGCTCTGAACCAAGCCTAGCGTCTCACCTTTATTCATCCTTACTAGGACTATCTAGTAGCCCTCTTACTGGTCATATTGGGAGAAAATTCCAGAGGGACAAATAAGCACAAATAGTCCTGTCTTATTTCTAAGGAAAACAAATAGGGAACTGTGCCTTATGAGATTAGAATATTCACACGTGGTTTGCAATTAGAGAATGTTTTATATATTTTGCCATAGTTTTATTAAAGGTTCAAAAGTCATTTGAACAGAGAGACTGTGATTTGCCATACGATTTAATGTATACCTTTAGGTCATTTTAACTTTCTTTCTGTCTTTTTTTAACTGAATTTGCCACACTTAAACTGAATCAAGCCATTGATTTATCAGAAGTGCTTTATTCCTCACTCTAGATCTGTGCAGATCTAAGCTATAAACAAGAAAGCAGTAAAAAGTTGCATTTGTAAATATTTTAGAGAACACTGCTGTTCTGTGCAGCTTTATGCTCTTTTCTGGGGCCATTGAGTGCTTTTGCAGAAGCTCATTTGGGAAATGTATTCTTTGATTTTGGTAATCAATTGATCAGCATTTGAAGCCCTGCTCAGACACACGGCTATTGTGAAGAGCAGTACTTTCAGATATCCATTTGATTGTGTTTGTGATGCTTGCTTTATTCAGCTCTGCTCCAGGCAAATTAAAATGTAGTGCTATATAATAAGTATGGGAAGGCTAGCATCCGCACTTTAGGGATAAAACATTTTGACAGTTCTATTCTACATTTGCATTTAAAAATTGTAATGCTTTTAATTAGACCCTATGTTTATGGTAGGATCTGTTGTAAGCATTACTATTGTGAGACTGTTACCTTTCGGGGTCTGTTCTGGACTGCTTGCCTGTGGGTAAAAGCAAAAGCCTGCTGCTTCCATGTACAAATTGTTTGCTGGTCCATCATATGTCTTGTTTTCTTTAATTTCTCTTTCTGCTCCACCTGTGTCACCACTGCTGAATAATTTGGTTTTGTTTCTGAGGATTCTTATGTGCAGGGTTAGGGAGGGGCATACACACAGTTCTCTCTCATGTGCTTGGCGTATTTTTCCACTGGTCCCCATATTCTCAATTTTTGGTCACAGTGGAATCCCCAAGGGGACAGTGGCAGACACAGTCTGAAGAGAGTCAGGAGATTCTGCCATGATATTCATTGTCTTTTTAGCTCTTGGACGGGTGATGTGTAAACAAAGCACATACACAGAATACACAGACAGTGGTCAACATCCCGAGCTTATGAAAATGATCACTGACACAGGCTTTAAAAAAAAAAAAGAAAAAAAAAGGCAAATACTCCCTGGACAGCCAGTCCCTTGAGTCTTTGTGTAATTATTATCAGATTTACCCTGGGAAGTATATGGAGTTCGGTGGTACCAGAAATCTTTTGCAGTGGCTTCTCAGGGAATCCATTGCTGCATTAGGCCCCTGTACTGCGTCTCCAAAGCCCAGGAAACTCAAACACTCTCATTGACTGCTCTGAGGTGCTCTCTTCCTTATCTTCCGTCAATTTTTGGAGCTGTTTCTTCTGACTTAGCAATAAATAGCGGATAAATACTCTGGATATTCAGATATTTGGTATGGAAGTCATGTTTTCTGATTGGGAAGGGGACAACAAGTAAATCCTCCTAGCGCATCCAGATTGCATCTTGCATTTAAAATCATTAAAATCTGAATTATACAGAGGCTATGCAGCACTAGGGGTAAGTACATTGGCCTTTCATGTCTTATTATGTTGTTAATTAGTTAATGTTTGTAAAGCACTTTGAAGATGAAAAGCCCTATATAAGTTCTAAGTGTTATTATCTCTAGAGACCTGGGTTCAATTCAAAGGTGCCTAATTACATATGCCATAAATTAGACTTAATGAGTTGTGGAATCATGTGCTTTCTGTGATGCATGCAGGTTTCTCAGATAGATCTTGGTCTCATAGCCTGCTGCTGTGCTTCTTTAGGTACACAGAGCTGTTACAAAAAATAACGCAAAATAGAGCAGAAATTTTCTAAAAATAATTAGATTACATTTCAGTTGTATTTAAATCTTGGTGAAGGAAATTACCGGGAACTTTGCTCTGCTGTACTAGGGCTTTTCCAGTAACCAGCTTCAAACTGCTGAAGTTAACGTGATTGTTTTCAAACTATGGTACAGACATGATTCTAATTCTTGCCTTTGCTCCATATCTGGGCTTAGCACAAGGGAGCTGGGCAGTATGAGCGTGACTGCTGTCCTAATAATGCTCTGAAATGTACCATCAGGGATGGAGACATTTTGGTGTTGGGTAATGTTCACATGCAAAATAAAAACTTTCCCGTCTGTAGAGATACTATCTACTACAATTTTCAGCAAGCCTTCACAAGTGAGTGAAGTGCAAAAGGGGGAAGTAGCAGTTATAGGAAAATGTGGTTTCATTGGCTTTGCAGAGCTGAGAGTTTCTGTGTTATGTAACTTACATATTCTGTGGTGAAAAAGCTACAACGTTGGCCCCACTCAGGGCAGCTATCCAGCAGTGAGAGCAGAGAGGTTCTCCTGGTTCTTCCTGAGTTAACAGAGTTCAGAGACACAGAAAACCAGCAGGATCATTCACTTGTCCCACAGTGGTTCCCATGTGTTCTTGCAGCAGAACGTTTTATCTTGGGCCCTTTGGATGAGTACAGAGAGAGGCAGGGTTTATTCGGCGTATAAATATGTTAGAAGTGATTGTGTTCATTAGTACAACCTAAGTAGATTGGAAAAACCAATTAATAGCAATTTACTATTAGTGTCTCTAACTGACTTCTTGAAAGTATTTATCCTGAAGTGAAAGACATTTGATTTAGTTAATGTTTATTATATATGCAGATCTTCCGGGGAAAATGTATTTTTGAGTACTCCAGACAATTGAAACTAGCGAGCCCACTGTCTGGAGAAAGCATCTGTAACCGCAGCCAAAAGAGGAACAAGATTTCCGACATTGTTTCAAGACATGTGTTTGAAGCATGGGTTCCCATCACTTTCGGAGTGAGTTGCAGACCATTCTTCTTTATATAGATTTAGACAAGACAAAGCAGTCCTAGATTTGTCTTGTTAATTGTCTTTGTGATTTCTCCCAAGGCCATTTTCTCCTATGTTATTTTATTTGCTTAGTTGGAGTACGATCGTTTCCTTGAGAAACTTTAAATGGGACCGAGCATTGTTTCAAACTGTTTTTATTTTCTCTTTGGCCCAATACTCATCCAATCTGCTCACATTTCTGCATTCCTAAATAACTGGTGAAACCTCACACCTTAAATGCTGGAGTGCATATCCTTCAAAAGCAGGATGTAATTTTGCTGAATATTTTTCATATATTCTAATAAATAGGAACTGAAGATAAATGTCAATTTGAGCTCCGGGCTGTGGTTGAGTGTTTTAATAGTGTAGCAAACTTATCAACAAACTTTTCCTTCCCCACCCTGCCCCCTTCCCTTTTTGCAGTGAACAGATTTTTATCTGGCTGGCTTGTGACTTGGGGATTTTTACAAGCAGATTTCAGAACTTGTCCAATATTTTGAAATTTGAGTCTGAAAACAAAACAAAAATCTCAGTACAAAACAGTATTTTATACAGTGTGTAACAACTGGACACATTTTTGACTTTCCAGAGTGCAAAGAGGATTCTGTTCTCAGACCAAACGCTCACTACTTCACCAGAAAGTACCAATTGGATTCCTTTTTCAGGACTCCAAGACAGCATATATACTTGTGTAACTCCACTGAGCTACCAATTGCAGGGGAGCTGTAACACCGTCTTCGTTTCTGTACTACTGTAGCCTTTTTCCAAAGACCAAACAGAGCATTTGCATTGCTATTATTTCATCTGGGCATTTTAAGTCTGTTTCCATTCCTCGTCTGTTTTTGAGGTGATAGTGACTGACATACTTCAGCAGTGATACAATTATTGCTGAAAAATTAGTGAAGATGCTATGCAAGAAAATGAGAAAGTTGTAAGCTGTAGCAGCTGCACCGAACTGCCCGTTAGAGAGACATCAGGCAGGAGGAACTATCTTACAACATTGTGAAAGTGCTTTTTTTACTGCCAGACCTCCAACTCTGCCCAGTGTGCTAACAGCTGATAAGAGTGTGCTTTGAGAAAATAATTCACGGGTTAAAAGAAGCATTAAATGCATATGCAGAAACATCTTGGTCAGCTAATATCCAGTTAAGAACTGTGGTCACTTGGTAGTTGTGTTTGGTGACCCACTGAAGAGTTTTACAAAAACAGTTGTCATCCTTTTGACTTGTGACTTCCCAAGTCATTTTCCTGTCTTATGTCTGTAATTTAACAAAGCACTAATCTCTGTCACCGAAAGTGTTTGACTGTGGAAGCACTGCTCATGAGGTCTGCAGAAAGACTTCTGGGTCATTCCTGCCTCCAGCTTCCTCTCCCTGTCTGCAGGCATGGGGTTATCACAGGCCAGCTGGCAGAATGGAAAGAACAGCAGTAGATGGGAGAGTAAACAAAGATTTTGTACCGAATTTTGTACTAGAAGAGGAACCTCTAATTCTGATAGAGTGTTGTGCAAGTAGATGTGAATTGTCATAAGCTTGTTGAGAGCTGATGTTTATTTTCTTGGACCTGTGGATTTTGCTTCTGTGAAACTGAAAGATTTTCTAATGATCTGCGGCATGATTCATAGATTTTCTTTCTCTCTACAATGAAGATGGGGTGCAGAAGGGGACAAAATCACAGGCAAAATGCAAAAACAATGTTCAGTTGGCTGAACTGTTCATCTTAGTGTGGAAAGAGCAAGAAGAAAAGAAGGTCTTCAAAACTGTCAGAATCACTGTTGTGAAATGATTTACATTTTAAATGCATGTAAATTTTTTTCAAATCCTAACAATTTTCTACAGTTCAGTATTACAGTAATACACATTACAGTCCTGAGAGGAACAACTTAATGTTAAAGCAGCAAGAATTGAGTTAGTAGGTATTCAAGTTCAGAAGTACTATTCTGACACCAAATATTTTCGTGTCACACAGACCTATTTTCACCTACATATTCCTTCCTCATGTAGCTCTGTCGTCTGTGGTGGAACACGAGCATGCCTCAGTTTAACTCTCAGTTCAGGAAAGCGTTTCTATTCTGAACATTATTTAAGCTTTATTTAGGCATGTCATTTGGTAAGACAGAGGTTTGATAAGCCTGGAGTTAACAACAGGCTGAAGTACTGTCCTGAACCACAGTTTGATTTGACATATGAAACAAAGTACATGTGCACACCAACGCTTTGATTCATAGAATCACAGAATTTGGTTTGGGTTGGAAGGGATCTTAAAAGCAATCTACTTTCAACTCTGTACCATAGGCAGTGACATTTTTTTTGCAAGACTGCATTGCCCGAAGTCCCATCCAGCCTGGCCTTGAATGCCTCCAGGGATGGGGCATCTACAGCTTCCCTGGGCATCCTGTTCCAGTGCCTCACCACCGTCTGAGTAAAGAATTTCTTCCTTATATCTAATCTAAATCTCCCTTTTTTTTTAGTTTAAATATCCCTAAGTTTATCCCCTGTCCTATCACTACACTTTTAAAGTGTAGTTTAAGAAGTAGTTTTAAATTGTCGTTTTAAAACTGTATAGTTTTAAAGTGTACTTTAAAAGTGTAGCTGGCAATTCTTTTAAAATTTCCTCAGGAAATAAGCGATGTAATTAATTCATAAGTATTCATAAGGATTTTTGCTTTATTATAATGGAGATCTTCACTGAGGTGGTCAAGTGACATCATTACTTTAAAAAGATACCAGAAAGGATTTTAGGCTTAAAAATGAACAACTTCATAAAACTGAGGATTGTTGTCACATAAACTTCATCACATCAGCTAACTGACATTATTTGCTCACCCCTTACAGTAATTATTTGTAATCATTATTTTTGTGGCATGTGTTCGGCACTTAAACTGTGCATATAACTGAGAAGAGCTGCATTATTAATCAGGAGAAACTGAGAAATGTAGTTGAGAATGCTAGATCAGGCAGGCAGATGGAATTGTCTCCTGTGGCATTCGCTTCTAAAAGAATTTACTTTTTTTTCTCTCTTCTTCATACATGCAAACAAGAAAGCAAACAAACATTATCTCCTACTTTCACAAGCGTTTAGAAGTCAGAAATACCTTAACCAGTGACATAAACTATTGTTCAGTCGAGATTCCTGAGAGGAACCTAGGAATTATCCAAGATTATGAAAAAAAAATTCTTTTTTTTTGTGTTACTTTGCTTACAGATGGTTTAATCCTAAAGAAAAATTAATTTTACACCCATCTGCATGCACTTAAGCGTGGTCTTCCAAAATGTTCTTCTTGAGCTCATAGTGAAAGCTACAATAATTCTTTGCCCTCTCAGTATGAAAAGAAATTAAACAAAGGGTTCAAAATGGACCAATTATTGCAAATCAAAACTTCAAAATCTCTTTTAAGCTACTTTTGTTCAGTATATTTTATTACAAGTAAAGGAACTTATCACAAATAAAAATGCTAAGAGCAAAACCATAATGCTCAATGTTTGTATGATGATGACGAAGCAGCGTTACTGTCTTTCCAGTGTCACTACAGTGATAATTTCCATTTCCATTAATTTTTCAAAATCAAGGGGCTTGGATCTTTTTTGACAACGATCTCAAACAGATATTTAACTTAAGCATCGAAGTTAAGCCTATTATCCCAATGTGACAGTTAATATACAGATGTTAAGTATATCCTTGAAGTCAAGAGCTCTTGGCTAGGCATCTGGACCCATTAAAGATGAAATAAATGTAAAAGTGAAGAAGATAAAATTGTAATACAGAATATACTAATATCACAAAGCAGACTGAAGATATTGCCTCTCTCTGTTATTTGTTAGTAAAGCTGATGCATTTCTGTAATGGATAAAAAGATTATGTATAAGAAAATATTCTGTTTCTTGTCTTACACAGAAAATATTTTATATAAAATGGATATAAATTTGCTCATTCATTGTTTTAAAACCTAAGATCCTTGTGCACTGAATGGCTCTTTATGTGGTCCCATGGTCTGTCATCATGAGTCCAAGCAACTTGTGGGAAATAATGGAAAGAGCTTTTTAAAGGCTGCAGAGAGGTGATAGCTTGGGGAAAAAAGCTAATTAAAATACATTTTTAAAATTGTGTTTTAAGATCTTTCATTAAAAAAACAAGCTTAATATAAAGTAGAATAGATCAAGAGTGTGCTAATGTTACTGCAGAAGCAGTATTCCAGTAGCAGATTGCATATGTGTAAGTGATTCACGTATCTTGATTTGATTTGGCAAATGAAAACCTTGTCTTACTCTAAGTCACTTTTACCGTCTGGATTTGCATATACATATGATATCTGTTATATTAATTATATCTATTTTCACAGGTACAGACAGGCATAGCCCAGAGTTGTGGCAGCCATTAATAGATCAGGCAAGCCCATTACAGCTGTGTTTTGATCAGCAGAAAGGTTTCTGGCATCCAAAAGCTGAAATCCCCTGTTGGGTATGACAAGTGCATCGAAGTATCTAGCAAGTTAAAATCAAGGGTTTCTGTAAGGAGGGAGTAAGAACACCTACCACAAAAAATTAAGAGTAAAATAACCTTTAATAATCTCTACAATGCAAACTCAATTGTATGTATTGCATTTAATGGGCATTTAGCCATCCATCATTTGCTGGCTCATAAAGCGGATCTGTGCTCTTTCCTCCTGTCCCTCTTTCCTGGAGCTGCTGGCCTCTTTTCACCACGCCTTTCCCATAGGCACGTTCATCTGGGACCTACGCATTCTTTTGTCTCTTCCTCTGGAACGCTGCTTTTTATCACATGGGGAAAGGAGTTTTGTGAGCAGCTTTCTTTCTTCTTTATTGTTGAATGCCACTTATAAACTCTGTCACTAGACTCTTGGAAGGTATCTAAAATGCTAGACAAGGAAACAGGTATAATTCAGAGGAAAACTGACCTTGATTGAATAGGGTCAAAATGCTTCAACTACCTCTTTCATTTGAAACTCCTCATTTATAGACTCACGCTTCTTTCACCGTAGCTTGAGGGTTGACATAAATATATGTAGGATGCGTGTTAGTCTTAAAGATAAGAAGCTCAGCTAGATTTAGTGAATTCTGTGACTAATCAAAGCCTTTGTGAAAAACACATGATTTCTCCCCTAGAGAGTTATAAGACCATAATTGTTGAGAACACCAAATTTTTTTAATGTATTCTTTATTTATTTTCAGAAAACCACTTTGGGCATTCCCCGGGTATTAACATGTAATAGACGAGTTAAAGCTCCAACTGCTAATTCCCAGGTCTAATTGTACTTGTTAATCAGGGTTCTGAGGAAACACAAAAGGTACTAACCTCTAAATTATCTGTCTAAAAAATTGAACTTTCATCTTGGAGTTTACACATTTAAGGCTATTCTTAGAAGCATTTGGAGGCTGTAAGCTACCAAAGGTTTTTGAACAGAATTCTTGTGGTCAATTCCAGACTTGCTCAGTACAAATGTTTCCTGAGCTGTTTGCTGTTGATTGTCATCACAGGCCATTTCTGTTGAGTAGGCTGAGAACAGAGATTTACGAGAATATTTGATGAAGTTTTATACAGACTGTGTCCCAAGCATTTATTTGCTACATTATGCACCTCTTTCAACCAAATGCTGTTTGTTGTTATGGCAACCCATTGTAATGAGAGCCATGTGACCCATGAAAACATGAGCTAGCCAACAAAGTTTGCAGTTTTCACGTACTTTTCAATGTTTCTGTTTTCATCTTGTTTAAACAGCATCTTTTACACTGTCCAAACCACAGATGGCACAGGTCTCATTTTCTTTCTCTTCACTAGGGATGATTTACATCCCATCAGCGGTAGAAAAAGACCTGCAAAACATGTAGATGTGATTCAAAGCACTTTTGTATCCTTTGGAGCAGCAAAGAGGAGTCTTAAACTGTGTCCTTATCCCTTCTGCTTCTTTGCTAGGAAGAGCTTCAGCTAGGACTGGTGTGGATTGAGAGCCAGGAATCCTTTCTGCCTGAGTCCTGGACTGCTGAAAAACAGCTACACCAACACCCTCACACAGGCGTACTTCTTCACATTTATCCTAGGTTAGCACGTTCCTTTATTTAACTGTCTCTGATCTGACTGTATCTGATCATTCCTTCATCTCATTTTCACTTAACCTCTTGCCCTCTACACAGACTTAGCATCCTATCAGATATCACCCAAGGGATCTTCTTTTCCCCCCACACCCCCTTTCTCTACTCTTTCTCCAATTTAGGTGCTTTATGCTACTCCTGGTAATTTACCTGATTACATGGAAAGAGCTGTAGATCTTTTTATAATTGCTGTTTTACTTAAAACATTGATTCTTTAGCTCCTGTCTATTTTCAGGTCATCACACCTCACGGGAGGCTTCCCTGCTTTTAATGAGCAACTCAGAAACCACAGAGAGGACTGGAGAATGGAAGTCATTGGACGTTCTCATGTTTGAAAACAGCTCCATAGCATTCACAAGAGGATTCTTGGCACCTGCCTAGTTCAACTGGATGTCCAATGTTATCTCCCCAGGCAAGTAAAATTCTGGCAATCACTGTAGTCCTATTTCACTTATTCTCAGTCTTTTTGACACAAACACATTAATTCTCTCAAGCTACTTTGGCAGCTGTAAGAAGTTCTCTCCTTTTTTTTAATATGATTGATAATATTGAATATTTCTTTTAACCTTTTACTGCAATTGCTGGGCTAGGTGGTAGTTTCTCTGTTTGGATGTTAATCTCCAGCATGCAGTAGCAAGTCTTCCAATCGCCTACTCATTCTGGAGCTCATTTGTAATATGTTGCCATTTAATTTACAACTGCCTATCAACCTCCACCTAGCACTATCCCTACAACATATAATGTCATTCTTCCAACACTTCCACTGTCAAAGGTCATATAAAACAAAACATTGCTTAATACAGAAACTCCTTCTAGTTTAGCACAAAAAGAATGGCAGCCCTTGGGCAAAATTTGACTCCATCATTTCATATGATGTGCTGGTTCCCTGATTCAGTGCAGGACATGTCTTGAAATGTACAGGCAAAAAATGTCATCATTGTCTTAATTTCCAATTTCTCAGAGGAAAAAAAAAAAGTTTCTTCGAGGAGACACAGATATAAAAACAAAGAGACCTCCCAGGCTGACTTGAAATATGTTCGAACTACACATCCATTCTCTGCTCCCTAGAACCCAGTAAATATTTCTTTGGCCCCACAAAATATTTTAGTTTGAACCCAGGAAACCTCAGATTGACCTTGGAAATAAGATTCCTGATTTTCAAAGTAAATTTCTCAGCCACACCACTGGAGGAGTTACACTTTTCTGACTGAAACGTATAAAACTTGTCTCTTTTGGCAAATGGAGTAGATTATACTGTGGGAAGCTGGTTGTTTTCCCAATTAACTGACCATAGGCACGCTCAAAATCTTTTTCTCAACTTTTATAACCCAATACAATGCTGGTGGCAAGGTTAAAATACCTTTTTTAGGCCATTAGGGGCAAGGTTAAGCCACTGTAAAGTAGCAGAGTCTGTCTCAGTGGATATACACTGGCCTATCCTGCTGAGCATCTGGTGCATGTCTCTACAGAGATTTTGTTCTGTCTTCTCATCAGGTTGTATTGGATGCTTTAGCAGCATTTGATCCTACAGTGTCCTTTTAGCTTACCTTGAATCCCCTTTGAGATTTTAGATTACATGTGTCTGGATTTGATTAGCTTTGTCAGTTTGTTTGCTTCTGATGTTTTTCTCCTCTGCCAGCTTTTTTAACTCTTCTCTCACCCAAGACAAGATCTCATGCCCTGATGCAACATAAGGAAAACATTCTTTCAAAAAAGTCTGTGGCGTTATTTTCTGACGGTATTCAGCTCATATTTAGGAAAAAAATTCCTGGACCTGGTTATCAGTTACCTGTATGAGCGTGTAAGATCATGTTCCTCATGGGATATAAGGACAAGAGAGGTCTCAAATTATTCTTATAATGTTGGTTGGCGTCATAGCTGCTTCCAAGACGTCAGACGTAACTGCCTTTTATACAACAGTCTTATTCAAACCAGATAAAAAAAAATTAAGATGGATACTCTGATTGGCATCTGTCATATTAATTGAATTAAACTGCTGTAATTCTAACAAACAAACAAAAAACCCCACCAAACTTGGTGCCAGGTGTTAAGGTGAGGTTTTTTCTCAGTGAGCCTCTTAGGTTTTGCTTCAGCTTGGGTTTCTCACTTCAGCCAACCAGAAGCACTGCAATGCTATCAGCTAGTGTTTCACTGAGGCTTCTGGTCCAGGGCATCAGTGCAGATATCCAGCTGCCCAAGATGTGGTCCTTGCACCCCCCCCATGTCCTGCTGAAGTCATTGACTCCTGTGTGCACTCAAGGTTTCACAAGGCTGCAGGTGGCAGCCACGTGGTGCAGGTTTAAGAGCTTCGTGGGGCTCAGGTAATATTCATATATCTGAAAAGGACGACGCTGTCAAAACAGAATGAACCTTTGAACTTTGTTAGGTTTTGATATGACCTTAAGCCTCAGATTTATAAAAACAAAGCAGAACAAACCCCACTGCTTGCTTGCTTTCATTCTCTTTTCTGATTTTGCACTAAATTGTCAGCAAAGCAGACCTTTTACCTATAAACAGATGGTACACAATTCTGTGGGATTTTCCCACATTTGATGAACACACATCAAGTTTATTTACATGAGTATGGAAAATATTAAAATGACTACCAGGTCTGTTCAGCGTAACACACCTGGAGCACATTGCTGCCAGCAAGCTTCCAAGGTGGGGAGATTCTGGCACACAGTTACAGTTCTGGGGATTGGACCATTTTTGACTTGGGTTATTGCATCTTTTGACACCTGAAGACATATTCACCTCTGACCTGGGAACATCTGCACCATCAAACTATAAAAAGGGGAATTGAAATGTAGCCTTTTTTTTTTTTCCGCTTACTGTTATTTTTATTTTCTATTGAAAGGGGTTTTAAAAGGCCTATGAAATGTAAAATTGCTTTTTTGTCGTAGTTGCAAAACTCATTTCACTTTTTTATCTGAGATGCACTTGTAGCAGATTTCCAGAGTTAAAAAGGAGTACAGTAATCCACAATCCAAAGCACTGAGCGCAGCATCTCTCAGTGCCTGGGGCAAAGGCCCAGTGGACTACCTTGTCCTTGCCCTCATCACTCACCCAGACTTTTCCTCACCAATTTGTTACCCACAATATTCTTAGATATTCTGACCTTCCTTCCTAAAGTAACATTGACTTTTTTTTAACTAACTTTTTTTCCTTTCTTTACAAGCAGAATTTTATAAATCCTTGGGGTGTTACTGCTGCTTCTCTGACATGGCCATCGTTAGAATACCAGCCCTACTGGCGACTACGCAGGTGACTATCTTCTTACATGAAATATTGGTATACCGCAATGCTCATATGAGTTTTCCTTTCACCTTTCTTGTTGTGCTTTGCTCTGGTGATTTATATCCATATGGATTGTTTTTTAACTCATTTTGGTGTAGTAGCTTTTGGCCAAAAAAAAAAAAAAAAGCTGGGACCTTTCTTTGTGTCAGTTTGCCCCTGCTGTAGAATGAGTTTACATGGTTTGTAAGTGGAATGTAAATATCTTTGGATGAACAGCACTAGAAAAATCCCTGTAATTATTATTTTGACTTTTTTCCTGCGCTACAATGGAGTCAATTTTTTGTTTCATTTAGTGTAACAAGTATATAGGGCAAAGCGACGCAGTGTGTTGATAGATGGGGTATTGTATGATTGAGTTTGCCAAAATTAACACATTTCCCATTGGAAAAAAAAAAAAAAACTTTGGAAAAGTTTCTCTTTTCTGAGTACAGGCATTTTATGTTAGAGCCTCAGAGCTGGTTCTGTCTCTTCTAAGTTATAAACCCTTATGGATGTACCATAAAGATGTCCACCTAATGCAGAGAAAAGCAGATTAATTGATCACAGTAATATATTCTTATCCAGTGAATAAGAGCATTCCACACATTGTTTCTTGTTTTGTTTCTGGCTTGTAAATCTTCATTGTAGAATACAAATGAAAATGACCCAAATATGTATTATTTATGAATAGGACTCTCAGATATTATGCTTTAGATTGATTGTGTTAGACAGGATATAACAGAAGCACAATAAGTCAATGAAAAATAAAAAGCAGCAAAAATGTTTCATGCTAAAAATGTAGTTCTAGTGACACCTCTTATATAAAGGACATTTCCAACACATTGACATTTATATTTATCACGGCAGTGTGTGTGATTTACAGTTGTCTGAGGCATTGAATATCAGGAATATCCATGCACATACACACCCCTTTTGAATGATGGTAAGTCATAGAGCACAGCATTGCCCCTTGTACAGCAAGCTTTTCCTCCCCTTTTTATTTTTCTTCTCTAGCTTCAGGGAGGCAAAGGAAGCAGTAGATCAATAAGGTGTCTTGACTGAAGTTGCCTGCAGCACTTCCATTTCTCAGACTGGACACTGATGCTAACTATCAATAGCAATAAGAGGCTGTCTCAGACAGAATTAAGGCTCCTTCTTCTGCATGGCTGTCTGGTGCTTACTGATAAACATCTCGTGCAGGATTGCAACAAATAAACCATTTCAAGTGTGCAAACTAGCCACTGTCATTCTCCCTATTGATACTTGCTCTGGGGTGAAGTGACTGATAGTTATTTTCATACAGCTGATAGATACGCAGTAGATAAGCATACGGATAGATACGAGTACAAAGGCATAATGCTATAGAGTGTGGAAAGGTCACTGATGAAATTTGTTGTGCTCCTGTAGAAACCCTGAGACAACAAAATACAAAAATATTGACTTATGTTTAAACTAATAAGAAAAGCCACATCCGAATTTAACTATTTATTGACATCTGATATTTAGATAATGCTAAAAATATCCTGCCAAGCTGTTTTGTTCAGATGGAGTTATACATTTTTACTACTCCTCTGGATTCACGTGCTTAGCCTGGAAATAAAAGCTGATGGGCTGGGTGCAGCGCTGATGCAGATGGGGAGGTGTCTGGCTGCATTGGGGTCACTTGCCATTTGGCCTGAGCTATCCACTGCACCAGTGGTTGGTAATTTTGGAAAAAACTGGGCCTCTTTAGCATCCCTCCATGAAAAAAAAAAATCAATTTCACAACTGATCTATAGCTCTGTTGTACATTTCTTGTTTTCAGTCTGAATAAGAAGGAAGAATCAGGTTTCCACTCACGTGTATGAATTCACCTTTAAAATACCCTGGCCCAGCTCTTCTTGTTAGTAAGTCCGTTATAATTCTACTTAGGTCAGATATCCAGTAGAGTTGTGCTAATCTACATCAAATGAAGAGCTCACATACACATCCAGGTTTATTTGTCTCTTAATTTTGCTTTAACTGACTGGGGTTGGAGAAGTGGTTCAGATGCTCTGCTGGAAAATCAACAGAGCTTTATTTCATATTCTCCCTCCGTGGAGCTGTAGCCATTCACAGGAGCGAACAATCTGTCTCTGAGGCATCTCCAGCTTTAGATGAAATGGTGCTTTTCAGATTAGGAGGCTGCTTTTCTGTGAGAAAGTTCACTGAACCCTTTTGAGTTTCAGATTATCCTAAAGCAAATGGTTAAATAACATTACTTTATTTCGTAATCATTTTTATCTTAGATCAAACAAAATCTGATGGTTTTTATAGGGTGAGGTAATTCTGAAGGTAGTTCTGATGTTGCTGAATTCTTAAACTAAGATGGTTGATGAGAAAATAAACAAGAGCTTCCAAGATTTTATGAGAAAGGACACCGATTATGAATAAACCTAAACCAAAAATATTTGCATAAGAAGACTCCTGAATATACATCTATGAGTAGATGTATAGGCTTTGAAAGAAGTGAAATTAAATGTTACCAGGAACTTAATATATGGGGGAAAAAAAAACACCACCACAATTTGTGGATTAATCACTTACTGATAGACGTTTTTCACTTTTCTTTTTCTCTGTACCGTGTGCTGCAATTGGATTTGCCCACCACACAAGAGCAGTGTGGGGGTGGAACGGTTAATGTGCACAGTGCTCAGAGTCACTGCTGTCAGTAATTGTCCTCCTGTACAGAACACGTACATTTTACACTAATATGCTGATTAGTGAGACAGAGCGTGCAGTTTCTAGTGAGGAAGCTGGAATTTCAGAAATAGCCTGGCTCTTCTTTTTGCTTACTTTCTGGCTCAAGAGTTGGAGTCAAACTAATTCATTTTGTAAACATTACTGGTCATTCATGTACAGTACTTTGCATGAATCAGTGTGTCAGGACAGTCAGACTCGTACAACTTCAAAAGAGCAGATGAAACTTACTGTTTCACTGTACACAGTATAATCACTGTACAAAGTAAGAAGGATCTTATCTATACTCTTTGCTCGGGCAAAGTTCCCCTCCCCAAAAAATGGGTTTCCTTGAGAAAGGTGAAAGACAAGAATCCAAACTGCTTGCTGACGAGCAGCCCATCCCAGGCACACTAACAAGCAGCTTTCAACAAATATTTATACAGCTCAGGGATATTGCTATAGCCTCAACATTTCAGCACAAATATTAGGCCACAACCTCAGCTAGTCTAAATTGACGTAGTCCTATTGGCTTCAGTGGCATTAAGGTGATTTACAATAGTTGAGGTTCTCACTCCTTTCACTTCTTTCCTCAGTGCTTCTGTCATTGTATTCTACATACTTCCTTCAGCTGAGGAGTGGATTAATTTTGAAGTAAAAATCAAAGCTCTTCATCCTATTAAAATTTCTGCCTAGTTTTGAGAGGGGCTCAGCATAAAGACAGAAGTGTTACAAGGCTGACCACGAGTTTTCTGGACCACAGCAGCGTTCAGCTGAGTTGGGCTGCTAAGGCAGGAAGCCATTCAAGGAAGTAATTGGCTCTTTTGCTAACATATATACATATATATATACACACACACACATTAATATATATGTGTGTGTGTATAAAATCTGAATGTATATATATCTATATAAAATCTGGGTTTACTGCTCCCACTGGAGAACTCTGTTTTGTGTGTTACTTTTAATAGCAGTTATGCAGAGATATAAGCACACAGTTGTGTATTATAATATTTGTTTCCCAATGTCACTATGCCAGGATTCCTTAAAAGGATATGAAATTTTTTTTTCCTCTTTCTTTCAAGACAGGAAACATTAGTAAAGCTCTTTTTTTTTTCCCAATAATAAGTGACTTGAAGCTGGGGACAGAGAAATGGATTAGATTACACATTTTCTACACGAATATAGAGATTAATTTAAATGATTTCCCTAAATCAAAATAACTAGAATCTTTGGCAGCCTTTGAAGTTTAATTAATGTTTATTCTTGCCATCAAGTGCGAGTTTTGGGACACTGTGCAGGGCCACTAAAACACAATGATCCAAAGCTATTTATTATCAAACAATCCAAAGCCAAGATGTTTGCATTCAAGTTATGAAGAACATGCAACTATTTCAAAGTTGCTAGTATTTTATTTCACAAATTTGAAGTAAAAGCTTTAGAGCTGCTCCCACTGAGCTGTTGAAGTCTATAGTCTATACGTAGCCTATACATTAACTACTATTCTGATGATTTCAAAGGTAGATTTGATACAGAACAGGTCCCCTCTAGCTCCTATGCTGTCCCAGGTCTGGTTTCCACTCTTAGGGACACAAGAAAGCTAGCTTTGCTCTCATCTTTCAGAATACATTTGGAATTCCTTTCAAATGTGTCATCTCAAACTTGACGAGAAGTACCTATTACTTAGAGACATTTCAACGCCCGTTTTCTTTGGAAGAAAATTAAATCAGGTCATGAGATGTAATAAACCAGATGTAGGATTTCCAGATAAATTTTATTTCTTTCATGGTTAATAGTTTTTGAAGTGCACTACTGAAATGCTGCATAAATGTAAAAGCTGGTTTACATTTGATGGCTGTGATTGACTAAAACAGTAGGTAATATTCTCAGAGATCTTTAGCTTCTGATAATTCAGCCATGCAGACTTCTTTTTTTCTTTTTCCTTGAAGGCCATTTTCATATGTACAAAAAAAGCTTTGCAGACAAGATATTTTTTATATCTAAAATTCACAGCATGTCTTGCTGTTAAATTGCCACCTTAGAGGCCTTTTTAAAATTTCATTGAAAATGCATATTAAATCAAAGTGATAGACACATGTAATGTAAAATGTCTGTCAACAATTAGAATCCCATTTGGAAGTTTGTAAAGCATAACAATTTAAAATGAATTTAGATTGAGAAGGAAAGTTTTTACATTAAGAGGAAAAGTTTTAGCCTGCAGTACTGCAATTTTGTACGGAAAAAAAGAATCCAATTTTTTTGCTATTTGGTGAGTAAAAGAGAAAGAAAAGAACCAGAGATTCTAATGCAGTTAGTTCACCAGCATGTATCAGCCAGGCACCTTCCGTCTTTCCACAACAGAGTCCAAATTACCTTGATTATTTGATTGGGAAAGATATAATAAATCACTAAATGTACAGATAGTAAAGTCCAGTGTAAAACTGTTTTGCCCTGTCATTTTCAAGGAACCTAGGAATACATTGAAGTTGAGGCATTTGATTACTCTGTGTTATGTATTGAAAAGTGCAGCTGTTTTTATTAGGATAGACAAAATCCCTATCTAGTAACATCCACCTGGCTTGAAAAAAATGCGTTGAAGGAAACTCACAAAATTTCCTTTGTATTCTTCTCAGGTGACACCTCTGGGATATCCTGAAATGGCAAGATCCATGGGCAAACAGGACCTCAGAGCACTGAGGTACCTCCAAGCAGCTTGGCCCCGGTCCTTCGCCCTGCAGCTCCACCACCAAGGACTTACCTGCCTACACAGAGACTGGGTTGGCACTCTGAGGTCAGTCTCTACTGTGGAAGGAGTGCTGTGTGGGCTACAGAGAGCAGTATCTCACCTGTGTCCTTTCTTTCCTGCTTAGTGAGCCAATGCCTCAGTTCATGCAGCACGCTCTTTGCATTTTGGAATAAAAAAGCCCTTCAAGGAAGGGAACTGCTCTCTCTCCTACCCTAGAAAAGAGTGCATATCCCACACAGAAAGGGTTCATACAGCAGTCAGAAAGAGACATATAAGTTTAGAAACACTTGACAGGTCTGTGCTGCCTGACAGATAGCCAGATCAATGCGGTCGTGTGCCTGAGCTACAGAGCCTGGGCTGTCACCTGGATGTTCCCAAAGCCTGGGGCCTAACAAAAGCTGGGGTTAGGTGAGGTTTTGTGACAAGTATTTACTGAAAACCTTGTAAGCAACTAGAATACAGTTAGTCATAAAATGAAAGTATTTAAATTATTTTCAAATTCTGTTTATTATTTTTTATTTTATAGCATGCATATTTCCAAGCACTGAAATTACTATAATCCTGGCAATGTATGTCAATGCTTCAAGCATAGAACAGTGCATTCTCTGTAGTGATACATAGCTCCTTTAAGCAGATACACTGCCAGATATACTTATGTATAATTCGTCCAGATTAAATTCTGGCTGTTTCTAGACATTCCAGTTATCACTTTGATTGATTTTTTGAGAATGGCAGTAAGAAAGCAGAATAAGAAACACAAAGCGAATTCTCCAGTTGACTTCTGAAAGGAGAGTCAATCCCACAAGAACTTTCTGCAGTGTGTAGTTTACAACTATTGCAAAAATAAGTGTGGGCCATCACAAAGGATGGGTGCATATTACCTGGAACAGCTTTTGTCTCTGGTTATTTAGTATTTGTGTTTTCTTTTAGTAACCCCGTTGGAAACCCAAGATTACCTGTGAGCAACACAATTAAACAGGTGGTTTAAGAACTGTACTCCTAAATTGCCAGAGCTGTTTTACAGTGAGTCCTTTCCCAGTCACGTGAGTTCCAGCAAACAAATTCCTGCAGGCTTTCCTGAATACGGCAACCAGCACCAGCCACGGGATTTTGTTGCTCCAGGCAAAACATCAAATGTAGGCCCCTCACAAGGCACCATCATGAGCGCAGGCAAGTGTTACAAAACATTTTGCAGCCCTAGGCGGCTGCTGCTCTGCGTGGCTGGTGGCGGCAGTGCTGGCTCTGCATGTCAATTTGCCTATCTCTCACCCATTAGGCTCCCGTCCATCTCCCTTTCTACCTTTGCACTGAGCTTACCTAATTGGTTCTGCTCAGTGTGACTCCCATCGCTGAACGCGGTCAGGTCCTGTCCTACCTTAGAGTGATCCATTACAAATGGGGCAAAGGAGCAGCAAGTCTGGCAGCCCTCGGGGAGCAGCGCTGGGTGAAATCGAAATTTGCTATTAGAAATTTCTAGGAGTGAAACAAAGAGTGAATGGCATAGCCTGAACAGGGTGAGTGCAGTAATGTTATTGTATTGTGAGATTACATGTACAGTGTCATAGAGGACAGTGCTGAAGGAGAAGGAGGGAATGAGCCATATTTATCCTTTGTTTAATTCCATTTAATTCAGTCCGTTTATAATGCATTTGGCTCCATTTCCTTTGAAAATGTTATTCTTAAATATGATAGCTTTGTTTGTGCTCTCGTGCAGCATAAAAATGGAAGCTGTTTACACTGCAAAAGAAACCAGGGTAAGTAAACTTCAGCGATAGGGCAAGTGAGTTCTAGCCCCATAATATATGGGAGTGCAGAGGTATGTAACTGTAAGAGACATCCTACTAAGAGGTATATTATTTACATGCTAGTAATTGTCACTGGTGACTTCTCTAGACCTTTTTTTCTATGGAGCAGTTGTTTACACTCATCTGAAGTTAGTAATGGGCCTGATCTGGCACACTCACACAAATACAGCTCCTCTCAGAAATCAGTTTGTATAGACTGGGGGCTTAGGCGCATATTTTATTTGCAAACAGCTGGAACAGCTTAAGAACTTACCATACCACGCACTGTTGCCCCATGCAGATTTCCATCCCTTGCTGGCGGAGTATGTCATGCAAACATTTTTGCTAGCTCTAGAGCAATGCAGACTGGGAATACTCACCCACTGATTGCCTGGTGACAGCTGGGGGACAGCATCGTCCCAGTGTGGGGCAGTGGCAGATGGTGGGGGGAAATGACTTAACTGATCATCCCAAATAGCCCCTGCCAGAAATGTGCTCATGGAATCATCTAGGGTGGAACGGACCTTCGTGATCATCAAGTTCTGGACTGAAACACTCCCTGTGCTGCCCCATCAGTGCTCTGCTTCCTGCGCTAGGCTGGATCTCACCTGTCACCTGTTTAGGATTGGGTGCTTGCCTTGCAAATTTCTGAGGACAAGTGGCTTTCCATGGACTCAGAAATGAGTATATGATCCCTCCTGCAGCTTTACATATGGATGTAGAATAAGCACTGGTGTTTGGCTTTCTTCAGTGTACTGTATCTCCTTGTATTCAGGCATGACTCTCCCCTTTTTTGCTCTGTTGCAGTATGCGTATGACATAATGTTGGTAGAATTGCTGAACCAGTACAGACTAGTTGTCTTTGCACATATGCTTTTGCACCAATTGCTTTTAAGATGATCTAAAACCAACTGAAGCTTTAAAATCTTTTTGGACAGAACTTCTGGGTGCCAGCAGACAGGAGCAAGCTCAGATTAGCTTCATGACGGAGTAGTCAGCTAGACTTCAGAAGGCTGCATTACTGCATGCAAATAAATGTGAATCCCCTTCTGAGATGGAATTGGAAGCTCTGTGAAGGACCGTAACATGGAGTATGTAACTCAGAGTGAGATTCAAGAAACGGTTTGTACAGCCACGCCAACAGCCCGAGCTTACCATGAAAGGTATGTGAAGGACAGAAATAATTTCTCTGAACCCAAATCAGGTTTCTGGATTTGTGAAGAAGGGTCTTTGGGGCATCTCTTCTAGCGGATTGCTTTTCTGATTCTAGTGACTTGAGCTTTGCTTAGGGATGGTGAGCGCGAGTTCCATCCTCTAGATGTAACTCTGTGATCTCAGCTTTATGGAGCAGTGCTTATCACAGCTCGCTCTGCATTGCTGATGCACTGTGCTGATGGCTCAGTACGAGCTGCCCCGCAGCTCCATTCTTGGCTCTTCCCCCCTCTTTCCAGCTGGAGATTTAATTTCACTAACGAGAAAGTCCTGGATCTACTTTTTGAGGTAGGCAATGGCTGTTGTTGCCACCTGAACATTAAATGATCACTAATGGCAAGAAAAGAAAACTGCAGCAATGTGGCTGGGAGATCAGATTGCTCCCTGAGGAAAGGGGCTCCCCATAATATCTAGATAATGTGTGCAGGTCTGGGTGAACATATTTACACTCAGGGAGGTTTTACACATTGCCATTGCAGAGCAGTTCTATTAACAGACCGCCGAAAGCGGGTGCAAAAGGCGGATTGTGAGGACTCTGCTTAGTTCAGGCATGGAAAGCAGCACGTTATTCACAAGCATTTACTTTATTGCAGCCAGCGGCTGCCAAGCCAGCTTCTTGCATTGATGCAGGGAGTATGACAATTTTCACGTTGTAAACACTACGCATTAATCAGGGCACCTCGATATTATGCAAACAAAATGCATGTACTTACAAATACTTCCACTGTATTTGAATCAAAAATAACACCGTGAAAATGAATGGAGTTGTCAGGCTCGTTTCATCTGTCGAGAAATTTGGGTCTGTGCAGGCAGCAGTTCCCCTGAGGTCTGAGACATATTTATCCTGTAATCACCGCAGATTCCCCAAATTAAAATGAAACTTTAAAATGTAAATAAAAATGCACACTTGGTAAATCTAATTTGACAGCAGAAATCTGTTAGTGACAACAACAGGTCTTCCTTTATCAGATGATTACCTTGTAGAAAATCATCTGTACGCTACTAGACAATTGCCATATGAAATGTTGGCCTTGCATTTATATTGTGACAAACTGCAGAACTTCTTGCATAATTTTGTTTCAAAGGTAAGTAAATCCTACGGGAACTTTTTTGAAGAGCGGGTTTTTTTTCCTAAAATATCCTGGAAGATACTTCCCTCAGTCCTATTCCTTCATTTGCTTTTAAATGGCTCCCACCTCCACACTCTACGCTGTTTTAGATAGTGGTTTGATTGAAGAAATGATGGCTGTGATGATTTTAAGTTCCGCACTAGGACTCCTGTGAGTATACCCAGGTGCAGAGCAACTGTGCCTGTGAAGTTTTCCTACCGTATAAATGCACTTTTCCTGAAGCAAGATGTTAGGAGGAAATCCTGACTGATAGCCAGCTATATCTCACCATCTGATATCAGATGTATTTGTCATGACTTTTCTATTGACATGGGTGTATTTCTGTGTCTTATATATTTTTTTTCACTGTTCTACCCAGAATTGTTTCTGTGATGGGAGACCCCACAATGTGCCTGTGGGAGAAATCTTTGCAGCCCACAATGGTTTTTAAACATTTCTATCTAAGGCTGAAGAAATCCCTGTCACCTCACTTCTAAACGTCTGTTTTTCCAGGGGAGGTGCATTATTCCCTTATGTGGCAGGGAGACACTAGGATAGAAAAAAAAATTAAACTGGGATCTAAAGGAATGTGGCTTGAAAAAACAAAGTTCCTCCGTGCGATCAAATCAAATTCTTCATTTTTCCTCCTGCATAGAGCTAATAGACTCGTTCCATCTGCCCTTGGTGACCACCGTGTAACAAATCAGTGGGGAAAATTTCGGGCCAAAGCAGCCTACCTGGGATACCCGCTGATTTTGTCATTAGTCTAAGAAAAGGTACACAAAGGTTAGTGTGATGCCTTGGGATCGATAACAGCACTGGAACCCAGGAATTTTTCGAGTGTATGGTACTTAATTAGAACAAAGCAAGCCTATTTCTAACATGGGGACCAAGACATTCCGCTACCAAAAAAAAAACAAACAAAAAAAGATATCAAAAGGGAAATAATGACAGGCGTTAGGATGTGAGAGTATTCCTAACTACTAGCACTCTCTAGGTCCTCTGCGCAGTCACGTAAAACGCCGTGGAAGCCTTGTGCAGTGCAGCGCGCTCATCTTTCCGTAGGTCTTTCCTGCCCCGCGGGCTGGACAAACAGAGCCGCTGCCTGCAGCCGGAGCGGGATGCTGCTGGCACCGGAACGCGGCCATCCAGGTACTGCCCTCGGTTTGCAGCCATCCTGCCCGAGTGTGAGGACTTTCCACCCAGCTTGTTTGCCTCGTGATTTATGTCTGAATTGACAGAGTCCTTCGGAGGCATTCGTGTTAAATTTGAAACAAACATATTTAATGCTTCTGTTGTAATAAAACAGCTAAAAGAGAAGATTAAAAAGATATGCACAGAGGGCTCCGATTGATTGAGGGATTGATTTTACTACTTTTCCCGTAGGTGGGTAGTGATGGCTGTAAATCTCTCGATAATCATTTCAGAAGCACCTTCATCAATAAACTCGGAAGGGACAGCGAGGTGTAAAAATGTGCCGGCCATCGGGTCAGACAAAGGCAGCAAACGTGCAAAGAAAGAACGGAATTAAACAATCCCACCTTGGCCGCTTATGGCATTAGTCACGTCCGCTTTTATCTCGGGGGCGGGGGAGTTCCCCATCGCTGGATTCTATGAGATTTGGGGCAGAGAGAGGGGGAGGCTCTTTCCCTCCTTTTTTTTTTTCTTTTTCTTTTTCTTTCCTTTTTCCCCTTTAGTTCAACCCGTACTGCTTACGATTCCATTATGCGGCTAAAAGCTCGTGTTTGTGAGCAATGATCAATTATTAGTTGTCACTAATAATGGAGAAGGATTCCATGCTGGCTCTCCCCCTCTCCTCCTATTTCTTTTTCCCTGAGGAGTTATCATTAAGAAATAATAATAATACCAAGGTGAGAGGGGGGCAGCGGCGGGCAGGGGCCGAGCCGCCGTTCCCTCGCCGGGCAGCGCCGAGCCGCGGTGCCGCAATGCTGCCCGGGCAGCGCCCCGGGACGGCCTCAAACTTCGTGGTGCGTCGGAGCACGGAGTTCCCGGCTGAGGGCAGCATCTGGAAGCCCCTAATTACACACGCTGCTGAAATAGATGTAACCCGGTGTAGCTGAAAAGCGGCTTGCTTTAGGGGTCAACTGCAGCGACGTTTGAAGCCTTTATGCAGTGTATTTTTTTTTTTTTTAGTTTAAAAAGAGAACGGAGAGAACGGAGAGGAGGAAAAAAAAGGCAAAGAAGGGAAGAAAGGGACAAGTCCTGCTGCGGAGGAGCAGGTATCTCGCAGCACGGAGCGGGGCCGGGCAGCTGTGTGCCCGGCGGTGCCGCAGCGGCGCTGCCCCGGGCTGCGGGCGGAGGTGTGCGGCAAAGGGAGAGCGGTGGCACTGCCCCGGCTCGGTGTGAGCGTGTGTCACAGCTGTGTGCGGACTGCGGAGCTTTTAACCCCTGAGTGCTGAGGGTGTCGGGGCTGAGCGCAAACCTTAATAACAATAATCCAGGCTGGTGCGTTGCGTCTCATTGAAAGCGTCTCTCGGCAGAATGAACTGCAAATTATCCCCTGTTTGCCATCTCCCTTCAGTGCTCATCTCAATGAACTGGAGATCGATCCCCTCCGCGGGTGCCTTCCAGCCGGGCTGATTTGCATCGAAGCACATTAGCAAACCTCTCACCTCCATTAAAAAGAATAATCCGAGGTAAAAAAAAAAAAAAAAAAATAAAAAAAAAAAAAAAAAAATCCCCAAGGTGTGGCGGGGAGGGAAAAGCTCCGTCACTGTCACGGGGCTGCGAGAGGGAGCGGGCATTGCGCGTGTGAACTCTCACAACTTCTGCGGGAGACAATGACATGTAATTGATGTATCGCTATCACCAACAATAAGCACCGATCTCTCCCCGGCCCCGGCAGTGCTCTCTGCCCCCCGCCTCTCCCCACCCCTCCCGGCCCCCAGCGAAGGAGAGGAAAACAAACAATAAATAATCGAGCGGCCCTACGTTAAATGCCAAGTGCCGCTTTATGCATTAGCGAGGGATCAGAGAAACGAAAAAAAAAAAAGTTACAAAACTTAATTTCTCCGGGTTAATTTCTTATTCTTTTTCTTTAAACCTGTGTTTTTCTCCTTGTAGTTGCCTTTTAATTACCATCCCGGCCGGCCTTTCTCTGCCACGAAGCGAAGGTATTGGGGGAATTTGTCTTAAGTTCAATCGACAAATGCGTAACGGCATTGTAAACGGGAATAATTTGGGGAGAGCGGCAGATGGGGACTCACGGGAGGCGGTGGGGGACGGGGGCAGCCCGTGGTGCGGCCACGGCCGCGCAGGGAGAGCCGCGGGGGCATCCTGCGTGCGGACGCTGCGGCGTGCGGGGCGGTGCGGGGCGGCTGTGGACGGCCGGGTCGGGGTTGTGCCCCGGCTGAGGGTGAGGAGGGGGCAGCGTGCGCCGGGTGTATCCATCTCTGCCCAAACACCTCTTGAAATATTCAGTGAACAATAATGTCATGTGAAGTGCCACCTATAGCAGCGTTATTATCTTCATCCTTCACCATCACCCCCGCTGATGGCTTCGTTTGTCTTTTTCTCAAACTCCGCCGTTCCGAGCGCTGCGGGCGGAGGGGGCTCTCCCCGCACGCAAACGGACAGCGGCGGCCGCGGCCGCTCCGCAGCGCTGAGGCAGTACCGGGCGGCACCGGGGGGGCTTCGTCGGTTCGTTTGGGTTTGTTTGTTTGCTTTTGCGGCTGGTGGGCTTTCCCCCCCTTCGTGGTATACGTTTTGCAGTCTCTTTCGTTTAATAACGAGAAGGAAACGCGAGCGAGCCGCTTCCTCGAATGGGAACGTCGCCGCTCTCTCCCTTTTCCTCCCGCTCGCTCTCCAGGTTTTGCCGGCTCATTTGAAATTGAAATGAGTTGTGGCTGCTCAGCCTCCCGCTTTTACAGAGTTTGTTAATATTAATACGGAAAAAGGAGTCGTTTCCACGGCAGAGTAAATAATTCGGCGGGGGTGGGAGGGGGAGCGCCGGCGGCGCGGTGCGGGACGGGGCGGTGCGGGACGGAGCTGCCGGGCGCCGCGCCCCCCGGGCCCGTTCCTTCGAGGCGCGGAGGCGGCAGCGGGGCAGGGCGGCGCGGGCGCAGCCGGGGCGCTGGGGGACGGAGAGATGCGGAGCGCAGCGTTGGCCGCGGCCTCTTTGCAACTGTACTTTTTTTTTTCCAGCCCGTGACGTTTGTTTGTAAGAGGTTCCTCCTCGGGCAGTAACACCCGCGAGCCAAACTTTGGCGCGTTACGCATCTCACGCCGGGCGCACCGCCGCGCCCGGTCCCGGAGCCGCACGGCCGCGGGCAGCGGCCCAGGGGTCCTCCGGCGGCGGCACGGGCTCGGCTCCGCCCGGCAGCGCGCGGCCGCGGAGCCGCCGCCGGACCCTGCGCGGTTTGGCGGCTCCGCTGCGCACCCGCGGCGGCTCCGCGAGGCCCGGGGCGGGCAGGCAGCTGCGCATCGCTCCCGCTCGGGCTCCCGCGTCCCACAAGGAAACAAAAGTCGGGAGGCTGCCGCCGGGAGGGGGAGCAGAGGCACCCGCGGCGCCGCCCCCTCGCCCCGCTCCGGGAGTGGCGGGGGAAGGCCGGGGGGAGCGGAGCCGCGGAGCCGAGCCGCCCGCCCCCGTCCGCCCGGCGCCGCGGGCCCTCCGCCCGCCCCGACCTTCCCCGGGCGCCGGCGGCGGAGTGACTTCGGGCACGGCCAACCGGCGCGGAGCGGGGCCGGGGGCGGGGCGGCCGCCCGGTCCGCCCGCTGCTCCCAGCGGTCCCTAATTGTCCTGGGAATGTGTGAGGTAAAAGCCAAACCCTTCCTATTTTCAGCACCCCTCGGGCCCGTGATATATGGAAAGGGAAGCGGGGGGGGGGGGGAGGCGAGAACGGAGCTTTATTTGCAAATGCGGGGAAAAGCAGAAGGGGGAAAAAAGCCAAGAGAAGGGGGGGAAAGGAAAAAAGGAAAAAAAAAAACAACCCAAGCACCCGAAACTTTTAGCGGCAGCGGTACGGGGCAGCGGCACTGCGCGCAGCGGCTGCGGGGCTCCCCCGGACGCTGCAGTCCTCCTGCCCTGTCCCCCCCGGTCCGGGTTGGGGGGGCTCTGGGACCCTCCCCCGGAAAAAAAAAAAAAAAAAAAAAAAAAAAGCGCGGAGAGGGGGGCGGGCGGGAGCGCGGGGCGCCCGTCGGGGCTGCGGGGAGAGGCGCGGGGAGCCGCATTCCTATAGTAACCGGGATGGCGCGGCGCGGCCCCAGCTGGTTGCTAAGAGGGTTAAACTGTATCCAAACAGCTTTGGGGAAATCCAGCCCCTTCTCCCGCCGCATGGATCGACTCATTGGGTGGGAGCGGCGGAGAGACAAGGGTCTCCAGCAAATCAGCGCCTAATTGATTAAGGCGAGCTGGTTTGAATAGAGCTGGCCATGTGCCAATCGCCTTTCAAAGAGCCCCTCTATGATTAATCGCAATGCATTATTGATAATCATAATTATAGCAGGACACATGCGCGGTGCGCGGAGGACCGGGGAGGCTGGGGGGGGGGAGGCTCGATTTCCGTAATTTTGAGAAGATTTTTTTTTAGTAATTTTTTATTCTGCCCCAGCTGATGTTTGAGCCAGCATGTCGCGGAGGAAGCAGGCGAAGCCTCAGCATTTCCAATCCGACCCCGATCTGGCCTCGTTATCCCAGCGAAATGGTGAGTGCCTCTGCTCTCCCTCGCACACATTTTCACACAAACGCACAAAACAGAGCCTCTTACCTTGCGGAGCGGGGCCGGCGGCGGAGCGGGACCGCCGCTCTCCGGGAGTTACGGCCGGGGGGGCTCTTTTCCCTTTTTGCTCCCGAGTCGTCGACTTTGATTTTATTCTTTTTTTCAACTCGGCGTTCGCTTTCGCGTGGTTCTTAACGAACCCCCGAACTCTTTCCGTTCCCCGCCGCTTTCCCTCCGCCCTCCCCCCGCGGGGCGGGCTGCCCTCCCGAGCCCGCAGGGGACGGACCCGCGCCCCGCGGAGCGGCGGCACAAAGCGGGGCTGCGGCGGGGCCCCCGAGCCCGCACCCGCGCCGCGGATGCCCCGGCCCGGCCACCCACACCGCCCCGCCGGCGGAAAGCCCCCCCCGGGCACCCGCTTCGCGCCCCCCCGCCCAGACCCCCGCGCTCCGGCTCCGAGCACTTCCCGCAGGCGGAAAAGTTGCCGCCGGGCCGGGCCGGGGGGATCGCCCCGCGCCGAGAGCTGCCCCGGGCCGCCAGCCTGAAGCTCCGGGAGCGCGGAGATCCGCTCGCTCTCCCTCCGGTTGTTTTTTTATTTTTCTTCTCCGCCTCCCCTCTCCAAGTCGGTGAGCGAGGAATAAACAGCGGCTTTGTGTTCGCCGGGATTTGGAGAGGCAGCGTGTGAAATCTGCCTTTTTTTTTTTCTTTTTTCTTTCTTTTTTTTTTTTTTTTTCCCTCCCCCCTCGTCCCTCCCCCTCCCGGTGAGGGGCTTTCGGAGGAGTTTCGCCGCGGGGCCGTGCCCTGCTCGTACCTGCGCCGGGCCGCGGGGCGACAAGTGGCCGCCGGGAGCCGGGGCAGGTACCCAGCGGCCATGAGGCGGGCGAGCGCCGGGGCGGAGGGCGCCGGGGGCCGGAATCGCTCCGGGCGGGCAGGTAAGGGAGGAACGGGGCGCGGCGGTGCCGCTTCCCCGCCCGGCCCCGTGGGGAGGAAGCACCTCGGGCTCCCCCGGCAACTTCCCCAGGAAGCGGCGCCGCGGGCCCTCCGCTCCCGGGGCCGGCCGCGGGGCGCCCGGCGCTGCCGCCGCCGCCGACCAGAGCTGCCCGGCCCTGCCCTCGCCGCACCCCGGGAGCGGGAACCGAGCGCTGCCCGCGGCTGCTGCGCGCGGAGTGCGGGGAGGGTCCCGCCGCCGCGCGGGGAGTCGGGTCGGAAAGTTTGCGGGACGCTGTCCCGGCCGTGTGAGCGCTCCCCGGAGCCCGGGCCCAACGCGTCGGAAAGCAGCCGAACGCGGGGACGCTCGTTTCGCGCAGCTCTGCCGAAACGTTTGTTAAAAGTCATTCGGTTCCTGGGAGGCGACTTCGGGTTTTTGGCTGAGTTCTGCGCGCTCTGAGTGCGTTCGGGTTTTGCCATTCGCTCCGCTTCGTCCCCTTTCTCATCTCAGCAAACGCGTTTATTTTTCTTCCGATCTTATTCCTACTTCCTCTTGAAGTTTTGAGCAGGAGTTGAGGAAGCGTTGAGTTTTTGTTTGTCTTTCCTCGGCCTCCCGGGAAAGAGTTTGGAACTTTTTAAAGTGAACAGGAAAGGGGAAAGCAGAGATGGAAATTATCTTCCTGGGAAAGCAGAGAGGGATTTTTCCACATCTTCACTTTCTTCAATTGCATCTCCTGACGCTCGCTCTCCGTGTTGTTGCTACAAGACGGAGCGGAGCCAATCGCTCCCACCCATCGTTTTAAAAAGTAGCCATTTTCCTCTGGTTTTAGCCTTTTGATGTGATTTTGTGCATCATTTTCAAAAGCAAGACCCTGCGAGCGTGATTCAGGAGTGCCAGCCGAGCAGCCCTCCGCCTGTTGCTGACCGATGTGCGTGCGCTAAGTTGGGCTTTGCCCGAAGCGCTGGCGTGGAAGCGAAGCTGCGTGCGGCGCGCGTGGCTGTCGGAAGTTAAATAACTAAACGACAAAGCTCGCGTTTAAGGGCTCCGGCCGATGGCCTGGGGAAAAGCGTGCTTTATTCTAAAATCTCGCGGAGCTTCCCCCCGCCCGGCCGGAGCAGCGAGCTCGCGTTACCGCTGTCGGCGTGCCCGGGCGCTGCGCTCGCAGCGTGCTGCCCACGGGCTGCTGCCCCCGGAGCGGGGATTTGCGGTAATCCCGGCACGGCGCGGCCCCGCGGCAGCCGCCCCCGAGCGGGGCAGGGCAGGGCGCGCTGCGGACAGGAGGCTCTGCATTGTGTGCCTCGCGATCGCGGAGCGAAAACTCGGGATTCCGAGCGCTCCTTTCTTTCCCTTTCGTACCGCGACTTCAGATTGGCTCGTTCTTCTACATCTTGCGCGGGGCTCGGGCAAACGTAGCAGCGCGCGTCCTTGAGGCGCTCACAGTGAGCGCAGCTGGGCAGCGCGTTGGGAACGGGCAGGGTGGCCCCGGGAGCACTCCTTGCACCTGATTGAGTTCTGCTTTGTTCAAGTTTCTGTTGTAGCTCCGTGGCTAAAGATCGATAGCAAAAAGTTCAGCGGGCTGCAGCAGCGTGTATTTATTTTCCTACTGCTCCCTTTTGTTAAAGTTCAAAGCTCACGCAGCTCACCCTTACAGGGAGATCTGCGCTTAAAATGTATTTCTGGTGCGATCGGTGGATAAGTAAATTTACCCTTCGCCTTCACCCCACGAATGTGCACTTTTAATAAAGTTCACGTTGGATTAAGCGAAACAGGTATCAGATTAATAGCAGAAATTACGCGCAGCATAAATTGTGTTCAACAAGTAACTAATTACTGGTAGGAAGTGGGCAGGAGGCCGTGGGATTATTTCCTTTTGTTAATAACCCCGGCTACTTCCATGAGCTTTTAGAATTGTCTCGGAGCTGCTCGGAATTGTGCTGCTAATTGTAGGAGAGCGTTCTTGGAGCACAGTTTCCCAGGGCACAAGTTATGTCAGAGAAAGAAGCCGGCCAGGCTTTCGGGGTGGAAAAATCTTTGCTGCCCTTCCATCAAAAGGCTTGTCAGAACCGCTGGCTTTTCATGTCGGTAATGGATTTTGGTAAATTCCTGCTACAGCTTTATGATCACCCGCGTAATTGTTACTGGGCCCATGAAATGAGAGAAATTATGATCGCTTTCTTTAGTGCGATCTGAAGGGCAGGGTGCTCGGGAGAAATAATGGCTCGGTGTGGCTGCTTTTAGTTAGTTACGTAACGAGGCCTTTTGGTGAGATAACCGCAGCGTCTCGCCTCGCAACTGCACCGACGTGCTTTCCAAAGGTGCGCCCGGGGCGCAGAGGGCCCTGTGAAATATCACTTATGCAGATGCGATTCAGAAATAATTACCAAAACCCATATGGTGGGAGTCTCCGGAACCCACTGTTAGCTCCAACCCGCTCTGTGTGCCTTTCCCCTGCATAACCCGCAGCTTTGTCTCGCTGCAAAATATTTATGTTTTACTTTGTACCTTATTTATCTTTTAGATGCTAAGTAGCATCTGGCACTCCGAGGACAAGCCCTGCTGTATATTTAGCTGTTCCAGGTCCCGTTGCATAACTCGTTTTTAACCATATTCACGCTTTAATTGTGGAAACACGAGTCCTTCTTGAAATGACCTGAGGTGCCTCTCAGAAAACGCAGTTGTGTTCCTTGAAACCCTTTGCAGAAAGGGCACCCCTGGCTGTGTGCCCACCGGAGAGGCTCCGCTGGGCGCTCGCGCTACGTGTTAAGGTGCGTCGCACCTACGTGCTTCGCAGCCTGGAAGAAATGAAAGTTGAAATGCACTAGCGAAATTGCTGCTTCGAGTCTGCACGGCTGCTGCTAGAAAAAAAAAAAAAACCTTAAGTGTTCAGCTGTTTTAACCTTTGCTAGCCTCCTTCCATCCAAAGGTGACAGGGTTCAGATCACAATATGTACTTCAATATCTTGCCAGTGACCCCCGAATTGAGTCTTACTGGTTGCTTAGCAGGAAGTTAGTAGTTTATTTTAGCTTCACCTTATCAGCTTTGCTTCTTTTGCTAACCCTATTCCCCTGTCACCCCTCAGATGCCAGACCCCCGAAGAGGAGATTGACAGGTAGTTCCCATAGCTCCGTTTTACCCTCCAAACAACAGGGATTTCGTTTCTTGTCCCTTTGCCAATGTTTATGTAAGCCAAAGTTTAGATATAGCCTTAAGGAGCCTTTCTTTTACGTGTCACTGGAACAGTGAAACTGCGCTGAACTTTTTGAAGAAACTGTTGCAACTGGAACCCCATCTAGTGTTCGTTTTGCTTCATCCATAAGGAGGACATTTTTTAATTGTGCTCATTAGGATGGATTTGTTCTTAGTTCCGAGATCACTGGAGATTCTTAGGTTTTTTGATGCCAGGTTAGAAAACCTTTGAGTAAATTGACTTTTGGCGTGGAGGAGAATTGCGCTGCCAGTAGCGATACGGAAAAGTTTAGAAGCAGAGTTAAATGGGAGCGCAGATACCTGCCTTACCTTGTGAGTGGTTTTCTGCTGAACAAATGGGCACTGAAAACTTGCTGTTCGTATGTCAGTGAAGGCAGGGAGCAATCAAAGGTGCGTGTGTGCGCTGGGGACAGATATATTTTCAAA